>NC_135895.1:5244574-5844574 GCF_964194155.1 Cetorhinus maximus
CCCCCTCCAACTCCCCCTCCCCCTCCAACTCCCCCTCGCCCTCCAACTCCCCCCTCCCCCACCCCTCCCCCTCCAACTCCCCCCTCCCCCTCCAACTCCCCCTCCAACTCCCCCCCTCCCCCTCCAACTCCCCCCCTCCCCCTCCAACTCCCCCCCTCCCCCTCCAACTCCCCCCTCCCCCTCCAACTCCCCCCCTCCCCCTCCAACTCCCCCCCTCCCCCTCCAACTCCCCCTCCAACTCCCCCCCTCCCCCTCCAACTCCCCCCCTCCCCCTCCAACTCCCCCCCTCCCCCTCCAACTCCCCCTCCCCCTCCAACTCCACCCCTCCCCCTCCAACTCCCCCTCCAACTCCCCCTCCAACTCCCCCCTCCCCCTCCAACTCCCCCTCCCTCCCTCCCCTCCACCCCTCCCCCCTACCCCTCCCCCTCCAACTCCCCCTCCCTCTCCCCCTCCAACTCCCCCCCTCCCCCTCCCCCTCCAACTCCCCCTCCCTCCCCTCCCCCCCTCCCTCCCCTCCACCCCTCCCTCCATCTCCCCTCCACCCCTCCCTCCATCTCCCCTCCACCCCTCCACTCCAACCCCTCCACCCCTCCCTCCATCTCAGCTCCATCCTCCACCCCTCCTCCATTGTTCCACTCCCTTCCCTCGCCCGCCCCCCACTTCCCCCCTCGCCCGCCACCCTTCCCCCCTCACCCGCCACCCTTCCCCCCTCGCCCACCCCCTTACCCCCTCACCCACCCCCCTCTTTCCCCCCTCACCCGCCCCCCTCTTTCCCCCCTCACCCGCCCCCCTCTTTCCCCCTCACCCACCCCCCTCTTTCCCCCTCACCCACCCCCCTCTTTCCCCCCTCGCCCGTCCCCCTCTTTCCCCCCTCGCCCGCCCCCCTCTTTCCCCCTCGCCCGCCCCCCTCTTTCCCCCCTCGCCCGCCCCCCTCTTTCCCCCCTCGCCCGCCCCCCTCTTTCCCCCCTCGCCCGCCCCCCTCTTTCCCCCCTCGCCCGCCCCCCTCTTTCCCCCCTCGCCCGCCCCCCTCTTTCCCCCCTCGCCCGCCCCCTCTTTCCCCCCTCGCCCGCCCCCCTCTTTCCCCCCTCGCCCGCCCCCCTGTTTCCCCCCTCGCCCGCCCCCCTGTTTCCCCCCTCGCCCGCCCCCCTGTTTCCCCCCTCGCCCGCCCCCCTGTTTCCCCCCTCGCCCGCCCCCCTGTTTCCCCCCTCGCCCGCCCCCCTGTTTCCCCCCTCGCCCGCCCCCCTGTTTCCCCCCTCGCCCGCCCCCCTGTTTCCCCCCTCGCCCACCCCCCTGTTTCCCCCCCTCGCCCACCCCCCTGTTTCCCCCCCTCACTTGCTCGCCCGCCCACCCGCTCTCTTCTCCCCCACCCACCTGCTCACCCACCTAGCCAGCCTCTTTTCCCCCTCCCTCCCACCCTTTTCCCCCCTTCCGCCCCCCCCACTCTTCCTCCCTCCCGCCCCCACACTCTTCCCCCCACACTTCCCCCCCACACTTCCCCCCACCCCCACACTCTTTGTCCCCTCACCTCTCCCACTCTTCCGCCCCACCCCCCCACTCTTGCCCCACTCTTCCGCCCCACTCCCCCACTCTTCCCCCCCACTCTTCCCCCCCCACTCTTCCCCCCCCACTCTTCCCCCCCCACTCTTCCCCCCCCACTCTTCCCCCCCCACTCTTCCCCCCCCACTCTTCCCCCCCCACTCTTCCCCCCCCCCACTCTTTCCCCCCCCACTCTTTCCCCCCCCCCCACTCTTTCCCCCCCCCCACTCTTTCCCCCCCCCACTCTTCCCCCCCCCCACTCTTTCCCCCCCCACTCTTTCCCCCCCCCCCACTCTTTCCCCCCCCCCACTCTTTCCCCCCCCCCACTCTTTCCCCCCCCCACTCTTTCCCCCCCCCCCACTCTTTCCCCCCCCCCACTCTTTCCCCCCCCCCACTCTTTCCCCCCCCCGCACTCTTTCCCCCCCCCCACTCTTCCCCCCCCCCCACTCTTCCCCCCCCCACTCTTCCCCCCCCCCCACTCTTTCCCCCCCCCCCCACTCTTTCCCCCCCCCACTCTTCCCCCCCCACTCTTCCCCCCCCACTCTCCCCCCCCCCACTCTTCCCCCCCCACTCTTCCAACCCCCCACTCTTCCCAACCCCCACTCTTCACCCCACCCCCCCACTCTTCACCCCACCCCCCCACTCTTCACCCCACCCCCCCACTCTTCACCCCACCCCCCCACTCTTCACCCCGCACTCTTGCCCCCACCCCCCACTCTTGCCCCACACTTCCCCCCACCCCCCCCACTCTTCCTCCCCTACTCATCCCCCCGACTCTCCCCCCCCCACTCTTCCCCCCCCACTCTTCCCTCCAACCCCCCACTCCCGCTTTTCCCCTTCCCTCTTTCCCCATTCCCGCCCTCACTTCCCCCACTTCCCTCCCCGGCCCCTCTTCCATCCCAGCCCCTCCTGCCCTCTTTATCCCCCCCACCCCGCCACCTTCCCCACCATGTCCTCCTCTCCCTCCCCTTGCCCCCATTCTTCCTCCCCCATCTAATGCTCCCCATCTCTGCCCCCAACCCCCTCTCTTCCCCCCTCTTTCCTCCCCCCTCTTCCGCCTCCCTTCCCATCCCCCCTTTCCCCCTTTCCCCTCTTCCCTCCCTTCTCCCCCTTCCCCCCCAATTTCCCCCCACCCATTTCCCCCCACCCATTCCCCCCACCCCTTCCCCCCCTTCCCCCCACCCCTTCCCCCCCTTCCCCCCCTTCCCCCCACCCCTTCCCCCTTCCCCCACCCCTTCCCCCCACCCCTTCCCCCCTTTCCCCCACCTTTCGCCCCCTTTCCCCCCTTTCTTGTCCCCTCTTTCCCCCCCACCCTTCTGTTCCCCTGTTTTCCCCCCCTTCCCGCCCCTATTCCTCCCTTCCCATCCCCTGTTTCCCCCCGTCCTGTCCCCTTTTCCCCACCCCGCCCCCTCCTGCCCACCCCCCTCTTGCCCTCCAATCCTCCGTCTTCACTCTTCCCCTCTTCCCCCACTTTACCCCTCTTCCCCGCCCTCCTGCCCCTCTTCTCCTTCTTCCCCCCACCCCTTTGGCCCTCCTCCTGCCCTCTTTCCCCCTCCCTCTGCCCCGTCTTCCCCCACTTACTCCCCCCCGTCTCCTCCTCCCTCCCCGGCCCGTCTTCCGCCCCAGCCCCTCTTGCCCCCCCTCCAGCCCCCTTTCTCCCCCCTGCTACCTTCCCTCCCCATACCCCACTCTCCCCCCGCCCCATTCTTCTTCCCCCCTCTTCCGTTCCCCTCCTATGCCCCCAATCCCCTCCATCCCCCTCTTTCCTCCCCATCTCTCCCCCTCTTTCGCCCCCCCGTCCCCTCTTTTGCCCCCCCTTCCCGTCCCCTCTTTCGCCCCCCCTTCCCGTCCCCTCTTTCGCCCCCCCCTTCCCGTCCCCTCTTTCGCCCCCCCCCTTCCCGTCCCCTCTTTCGCCCCCCCTTCCCGTCCCCTCTTTCGCCCCCCCCTTCCCGTCCCCTCTTTCGCCCCCCCCTTCCCGTCCCCTCTTTCGCCCCCCCCTTCCCGTCCCCTCTTTCGCCCCCCCCTTCCCGTCCCCTCTTTCGCCCCCCCCTTCCCGTCCCCTCTTTCGCCCCCCCTTCCCGTCCCCTCTTTCGCCCCCCCCTTCCCGTCCCCTCTTTCGCCCCCCCTTCCCATCCCCTATCTCGTCCCCTCTTTCGCCCTCTTTCCCGCCCCCTTTACCCCTCTTTCCCTGCCCTCTCTCTCTTCCCTCACCCCCTCTTCCCCTTTCCCTCACCCCCTCTCCCCCTTTCCCTCACCCCCTCTCCCCCCTCTTCCCCCCCCTTCCCCCCTCTTCCCCCCTCTTCCCCCCCACCCCCTCTCCCACCCCCCTCTCCTGCACCCCCCACACCCCCTTTCCCCCTCCCATTTTTCTTTTTTTTTACATTAGTTCATCAACAGTCTGCTCTGTGGTTCTCTCCTTCCCTCCCCTTACACACTCTCTCTCATTCCCTCTTCCCTTTCACACACTCCTCATCCCTTGCATTCTCCCTCTCTTGCCTCCCACACTTTCTCCCCATGTCCTCACTCTCCCTACAAGATACTGAATCATGCATTCATTCAAATGTGTACCTGAAGAATGAACCCTGTTTCTGCCAGACACCTGTGAAAATAACACCTTAGGAAGCCAAGTCAATGTTTGTCCACCTGCTCCACCTTCTCCCCAATTCTGCACTTGGATCTTTGGTTTGATAATTGTCTATTTAAACCTAGTTAATTATTTCCCAGTCAATTCTTTTTGATCATTAACCAGCTGTGCTCTGGAGTGTACAGTATTTACTGATGCAGTGTGGAATTAACAAGATATTTATGAGCCACTGACTGCTTTGAAATTTAAAATGTGATAGAATGTACGGTAACATCTCTAGAAATCCTTTTATTTCACCAATGTAAAGGGCAGGTGGTAACCGACAATAATTTGTTCTAAAAAAGCACTTGGAACAAAGTCGCAATTTCACTAAGAAACTGATGACTTTCATGACAGTCTCTGTGCCTTTGTTATTAAGCTGCTGAAAATTGGAATCCAATTTTTTTCTGTTATTGGACCTAATGTTCTACTGGTTAAAATACCGAATGTTTAGCTTCCACGTGTGCCTTAGAGTAAGAAGTCATTTAGGACTAAGGTTGGCGGGGGGGGGGAGAAATTTCTTCATTTGAAGGGTCGTGTTGTGAATCCTTGGAATTTTCTATCCCAGAGAGCTGTGGATGCTCAGTCATTGAGTATATTCGCGACAGAGATCGGTAGATTTTTGGGGCATTGGGGCATTGAGGTATATGGGGAGAGCGTGGGAAGGTGGGGTTGAGGTAGACTTGCTGAATGGCGGAGCAGGCTTGAAGGGCTGAATGGCCTATTTCTAATGTACAGTGCTCCAGAGTACAAGGTGATGTATATTCTCTACAAGTCTCAGCTGTGTTGGAAAAGGATCATTCACGGGATGAAGCTGCTTATTTCATGGATCAAGATTTCAATCTTTGGGATATATTTGTGTGGGATTGTGTTAGTTACATTATGGTCACTGCTGCAAAGTAACACCTTGCCGGTGCACTTTTCTTCTATCGATTCCAGTAAATAATAAGGGGGGAAAAAAATCCTTGAATTAAAGAATATAGAGACACACATAAAGAGGTTGAAAAATCTTTTTAGCAGCTTAACTGCTCTCTTCTAACTGAAATGTTGACCATTCAGTGTTAAATGACCTCTTTAAAACCTATCTTAGTGTGAAGAGCAGGTATAGTATCTCATAAACTGGTGTATCACAAGGATTATAGATCTTTGCAACAATATATCTGCTCCAGGAACTGATGCAATCTAATTTAGCAGAACAAGATGTCCTTTTTAGGATAAAAGTGCAACATTTGATTTCAACAGTGAGAATTTTTGCCGTGTGGTAACTCAAACAAATGTGGTCATTTGGAAAGTACAAATAGGAACTCATTGGGAGTAACAGTTGGGTTCATTCCCTTTTAATTGTTTAGGTATGAGTTGTAAGGTCTGCCATTTAGGAACAGGAGAAGGCCATTCAGCCCCTCAAATTTTCCAGTTAACACTTGATGAGCAATAAATGCAAATCTTTTCTACTCTCCCAAGCTTTATTCACCATTGTGTTCAGTAGAACAGGTGTGCCAGGGATAATTTTTTAAAATGCAAACAAATTAGGCTTCAGATGGAGTGTTGCAGACAGACCTGTGCTGAGCGTTATGAGAAAGATATTGGGGAGACTATAAATGGAGATTCCCTGGGATACAAATTCTAGCTATGAAATCTGGCAGAATGGGCTTTGATTTCACAACGGGAAAGGGAAGACTAATCCCAGGTTTGTGTCTAATAGGGGTTTCCAATAATTTTTTAAAAATATTCATTCGCGGGATGTGGGCGTCGCTGGCTAGGCCAGCATTTATTGCCCATCTCTAAACACCCTTGAGAAGGCGGTGGTGAGCTGCCTTCTTGAACTGCTGCAGTCCCGTGTGGTGTAGGTACACCCACAGTGCTGTTAGGAAGGGAGTTCCAGGATTTTGACCCAGTGACAGTGAAGGAACGGCGATATATTTCCAAGTCAGGATGGTGAGTGGCTTGGAAGGGAATTTCCAGGTGGTGGTGTTCCCATCTATCTGCTGCCCTTGTCCTTCTAGGTGGTAGTGGTCGTGGGTTTGGAAAGTGCTGTCTAAAGAGCCTTGGTGAATTCCTGCAGTGCATCTTGTAGGTGCTGCAGCTGTGCGTCGGTGGTGGAGGGAGTGAATGTTTGTGGATCATGACAAACTTTGAGAGGGAAATAGTGGAAGATTGTTGAGTTTTTAAATTGGGAATAGCATGAGAGAAGCATTGGAAATTAGAAGCATTTGTCTTTCAACAGATGGTCATTAGAACAAGGAGTGTATTATGAGTGGTTTGTAAGGCAGAGCTGATAGTAAAAGGGACTTAGAGAGATATTTGAGAAGGTAATTACAGAGCAAAAATTCCTGTTGTGAAACAAGTGCTGCACCTTTCACAAAGGAAACCTGCCTTGTTCCGATAAATCAGGTTGTGTCACTAACTGTCAGGGATATGTATTTGCTAAGACAAATAGTGCTTTCAAAGGAGAAGGAAATGGTCAGAGCTGGCAGCTTTTCTCACTACTCTAACTTCGAGGCTTTTATGAAATCTAGTATTGATCCACCCTTCGTTTCACCATCATCTCTCTGAAGAATTGGGTCACATTTTTTTTTCCCCGTTGACTCATGGTTCAGGATTTTTAAATGGCACCTGTGCTAATTAAAACCTCAAATAATTGGCTCCCATATCCCAAGGTCCAGTGTGGAGGGCAGTTGGTTCATAAAACGACGCTGCATTTAAGAGAATAAGAAATGTGAACATGGTCTTTTTTCAAGTCAGGTTGAACAAGGCTTTTCCACTCACTCAGAGGGGAACAATTTTCTTTACCTAATGTATGGTGTCTACGAATTTCAGCTGTGTTTGGGAGGAAAATAAGTCATTCGTGAAACGAAACAATTCATTTAATCGAACAAAATGCCTTTGTTTGAAATATATTTAGGTGGGATTATGTGCACAGTTGTGTTATCGTCCCTCCGACATCCTAGCCGATGTTCTATTGTTCATCCAACATTACTGCAACAGGTTATCTGGCCATTGTCCCATCGCTGTTTGTGGGAGTTTGCTGTGTGCAAATTGGCAACCTGGTTTCCTATCCTGGAATAGTGACTACACGTCAAACGGACTTGATTGGCTGAAAGCACGTTGGGATTTCCTGAGACCGTGAAAGGCGCTATATGAACGCAAAGTCTTTTCTTTTTTTCCCTTCCGCACCACACAGTGTGGTCAGCCGAGATTGTGGATTCAGGTTCTCTGGGGTGGGACTTGAAGCTGTGACCCTCCTACACCAAATTGAGAAGGTGAACACCAAGGCAAAGCTGACACTTTAGAAGGGAAAGAGGAAACTACTTGAAAAGGACACTGCACATCCAGAATTCGAGTTGAGAAACCACAAGTTGCACAGTTTCCCAAAATGAAAGCATCTTGTTCTGCTAAATTAGATTGAGCAATATCCGCAATGGGCACATAGGTGTACAGATGTTTAACCTTACAAAATAAATTGGATTAAGCCACTATTTTATTTCATCACTAATTTGATAAGGCTGAAACTAAATGTAAAAAGATACAACCTTTCACAGCGTTTCAAAAAGCCTGACATTCAGCTCTTTTATTGGCTTTAATTTTAAAGGCTACGGGTAATTGTTCTGATAGCTCTATTGAATAGTTAGGTCCGTGTTGTTTATTACTATCAATGACCTTCCTTCCATCATAAGGTCAGAAGTGGGGATGTTCGCTGATGATTGCACAATGTTCAGCATCATCAGTGACTCCTCAGATACTGAAGCAGTCCATGTCAAAATGCAGAAAGACCTGGACAATATCCAGGCTTGGGCTGACAAGTGGCAAGTAACATTCACGCCACACAAGTGCCAGGCAATGACCATCTCCGACAAGAGAAAATCTAACCATTGCCCCTTGATGTTCAATGGCATTACCATCACTGAATCCTCCACTGTCAACATCCTGGGGGTTACCATCAACCAGAAACTGAACTGGACTAGCCATATAAATACTGTGGCTACAAGAGCAAGTCAGAGGGTAGGAATCCTGCGGTGAGTAACTCACCTCCTGACTCCCTAAAGCCTGTCCACCATCCACAAGGCACATGTCAGGAGTGTGATGGAATACCCTCCACTTGCCTGGATGAGTGCTGCTCCAACAACACTCAAGAAGTTCGACTTCATCCAGGTCAAAGCAGCCCACTTGATTGGGACCCCATCCACAAACATTCACTCCCTCCACCACTGACGCACAGTAGCAGCAGTGTGTACCATCTACAAGATGCACTGCAGGAATTCACCAAGGCTCCTTAGACAGCACCTTCCAAAGTCACGACCACTACCATCTAGAAGGACAAAGGCAGCAGATAGATGGGAACACCACCACCTGGAAGTTCCCCTCCAAGTCACTCACCATCCTGACTTGGAAATATATCGGTCATTCCTTCACTGTCACTGGGTCAAAATCCTGGAACTCCCTTCCTAACAGCACTGTGGGTGTACCTACACCACATGGACTGCAGCGGTTCAAGAAGGCAGCTCACCACCACCTTCTCAAGGGCAACTAGGGATGGGCAATAAACGCTGCATGCACATCCCATGAATGAATAAAAAAACTAGATTTTAAGCTCAGGCAGAGGGTTTTCATATTTCCTTACCGCCATTATATTTATATCCATTAATAGCATGCATCTGCCTCCCCATCCCACCCCTGCTTCAGTTCATCTTGTATCTTTTGACCAAAACCCTCTTTTGTTATCTCCAGACTTAAGAATTCCAATGTTCTTGTGGACGGTTTCTCTCAGCTCCCTAAACTTGAGTCCATCCAAAACTCTGCCTCTTCCTAACTTGCACCAAACCGTGTTTACTTGTCACCTCTGTGCATGTTGACCTATATAGACACACAGTCCACCAAGGTCACAATTGTAAAAATCACATCTTCATGTTCATATTCCTCCATGGCCTGCCCCATCTTTATTTCTGTAACCTACCCCAGTCCTCGAATGTTCCAACATATCTGCGCTACTCCTATTCGAGTCTCATGTGCATCCCCTCCCCTCTCCCCCCATCCGCCCCCTCACCCCCACCCCTCCAACAACTTATTTCATCCCGTTGGCAGCCATGGCTGGGCCAGAAGCTCTGGAATTTCCTTCTTAAACCTCTCCACCTCCCTACCTCTCCTTTTTGTTGTCCTTTTTACACTTTATACACAGGATCTGCAACCAATATGGTGGCTATGTTGAGGTTAATCAGAGTATAAGATATGACATATGCAGCAGGGTAGGAAATCTGCTGCCCTTACCTGGTCTGGCCTACATGTGACTCTAGACCCACAGCAGTGTGGTTGACTCTTAAATGTTCTCCGAACAAGGGCAATTAGAGATGGGCAGTAAATGCTGGCCCAGCCAGTGACGCCTGCATCCCATGAACGAATAAAGAAAAAACATATGGTCACAGTCCGGTTTGAGCAGGACAGCTAGCGCTTGTGAATATTTCGTTTTCTCTTCCTTTTTTCTTTCTTCTCGGTACTTTTCTCCTCCTTGAAGTCTTTTTGAACCACCCAAGAGTGTTAGACAGATGTCAGCAAGGATCCATTCACGAGGGTCCTCCTCTTCACCACCTATGGCAATACAGCCCTCCCAAACTTAACCTTTAATACCTCGTTTCAGGGGTGGTCCTGGGGTTCATTGTTGACAAGGCTGCAATGTCCTATCAAGGTTCCCCTTTAATACAAGGTGCCTAATGGCAAGTCAAATTCTTTGTTCAAACTATGGAGAAAAGACCACCCTTTTCATGCCCTTAGAGCAAGCTAGTGATGGTTACCCCATGATCAGTTCTGCGTTGTTTCCTTGATCAGTTTGGCAGTTCGCTAGGGACACACCAGCCTTTAAACTTACTCAGTCAACATCGCCATTGTCCATTTCTGTCAGCTATCAGCTGTTTACTATATATAGCTGCTCATAGACCACTCGTTCAGTTTGATCATTCCACTTACTTCTCAAACTATTTCACCACAGAACAATTTGCCATGTTAACAAAAACGCCTCATGTCCCACTGGTTAACTTACACATTTTAACAAACAGCTTTGTAAAACAAGGCTAAAAGACAATCCTTTGTAATATGGTTATTTATTTTGACATCCACCCAGTTACTTATGCACTATTGCAGAGACATCATCTGGCCATGCTCCTCTCCTGGGCTATTGCCTCCCCTGCTCCAGGGCAATTATCAAAATATTTATTCCACTGGTCTCTAGTGAAATGAAATCTAATCCTCTACCTTGTTCCAAGCTGAATATCATCTGTATATATATTATAAGCATATTCATAATTTCCAGCACCTTTTTAAGATGCTGCTTATAACCTACATCTTTGCCAAGCTTTTGTCTGTTATCTTTTTGGGCTCAGTGTCCATTTTCATTCTGACGGTCACTTCCATGCAACCCGAAGAATTAGATTGAAATTGGAGACAGTTTGCTACATTAAAGGTGCTATATAAATGCAAGTTGCTGCTGATTGTTGATGTGGCTCAATAACTCACTTCCACTGTTTGCGGTAGTGGGAGTGAGAGAAATACTGCAAACCCATGAGCTCCACAAATGTTAGTTAAACTGATAGGGCTGGAGGAGTGACAGGCAATCTTTATTTTTATTCCGCAGAATTACTTACCATATTTATTCACGTGTACGAAGTGGGTGACTGGTCACGGGAAGGGCATAGTTTATTTATTTTCTCCAGCTTGATTATCTGAATGCCTTAACTGGATGGATTGATGCATTGACATATAAATAGCATATGCACATATGAGTTAATCTCTGGTTTGTGCATTGAATGCTCCAATAGGCATCCATGGACATTCACTGATATCCATGCACAGTTCATTTGTGTCCCTTTGGATGATGTTATCTTACTGTCAGTGGGCATGTGTTAGGGCTGCAAAATCAGTCTTCCCGGCAATATTATTAATTACACTATAGCTAGAGTGATATCTCTTAACAGCAGTGGGTCAGAAAAGATGATGCAGAACAGTTATCTACAATTAACTTTGTGTTATCTGGCACTCTACCAACTGGAATTCTTTACCAACCGGAATTTCTGATGTTCCCCCAATACAAATCATCTCTTTATAAACCGGAAGCAATTACGAAGTTATCCGGAGCCCACATCTCTATACTGTATTCTTTTATTCTTTAATTTATGTTTTAAAGTGCTGTTGGAAATTAGCTATAAAACGATTGTCTATTACTTGCTGAGTATTTGCATCTGAGTTCATGCTGCAAGTATTCCAGCATTTTTTAATTAACAGGCACTGCCCATTCCCCAAGCATGCCACATAATAAAGATTTTACTGTACATCTGTTTGCCTGTCTGTTAAAATTACTTACCTCAGTTGACTCAGGCTAAGTGATTTAAACCTGAACCAACTATGGAATCAATAAAAGAAAGAAAGATTTGCTATTTGTACACTTTCTTTTTGAATATCCCAAAGTACTTTACAGCCAATTAAGTAATTTTTGAAGCATAGTCACTGTTGTAATACAGGAAACAAAGCAGCCAATTTGCGCACAGAAAGCTCCCGCAAATTGCAATGTGATAATGATCAGATAATCTGATTGATGTTGATTGAGGGATAAATATTTGCCTCAGGGCACGAGGGAGAAGTCCTGTTTTCTTCCTCAAAGTTGGGAGGTGGTGGTGTAGTGGCCTTATCTCCGGACTAGTGTTCCAGAGGCCCAAGGCAATGCTCTGGGGACCCGGGTTTGAATCCCACCATAGCAGATGGTAAAATTTGAATATTTAAAAAAAAAACCTGGAATTAGAAGCCTGATGGTGACCACAAAACCACTGCTGATTGTTGTAAAAACGCATCTGGTTCACTAATGCCCCTTTAGTCACTAATGCCCCTTTAGGGAAGGAAATCTGCCGTCCTTACCTGGTCTGGCCTACATGTGACTCCAGACCCACAGTAATCTGGTTGACTCTTAAATGCCCTCTGAACGAGGGCAGTTAGGGATGGGCAATAAATGCTGGCCTAGCCAGTGATGCCCACATCACATGAACGAATAAAATAAAACCAGGGGACTGTCTACATCCACCTGAAAGGGTGAAAGGGACTTCCATTTAACGTATCATCTGAAAAAGGCTCTTCTGACAGTGCAATGTTCCCTCAGTTCTGAAGCAAAGTTGGGTATCCGCCAATTGCTGGACATCTCACCTCCAATAACCCACCTCTCCCCACCACGCTCCCAGCATTGGTCACCCACAGCCAATCAGAAAGCAGACTCTTTGTCACCTGATTAGATGTTTCTTGATGAATAAACGTTCATGAAAACATGGCGGAAAAACACCTTCTTAATGCCCCAGTGATCTCTCTCCTGGGCCTTTGCTTGTAGCAGTGGAGCAATCTCTTCAATTCCTGGAAACTCCGGGGCAATCCTGAAGTGTTGGCAACCCGAATCCCAGGTGCTCAAGATTTAAATGGTAGATAATGACCTGCAAGAGCATGAATGAGAAAGACAAGGTGAGGATATTGGAGGCATTTATAGCAATTCGCACCAGCTCCTTTTTTGGGTCTCCAGTACGTGCCCAAACCCAGGAGGCCCCAAGCTGGCCTGAAATTAGGCCTAATGGTAATAATATCAGTGGGCTCCTAGCACCTGTTATATGCCCAGTGTCACCTCAGTTCGTGTGGCCAAGTTCCAATTTGGGCCATTTGCCTCACTGTTGCTGATGGGCCCAATGCAAAGTCCTGTGGGAAGAGGAATGGGACAGGGCATTACCACAGGCCCTCGTGAGTGTGCTTTATTAATTTGCTCATGTCATGTGAGTCTTGCTGGCAAGTACATTGTTTATTTCCCTTGGGAAGGTGGTGGTGTGCTGCCTTCTTGAACCGCTGCAGTCCCTGTGGTGTAGGTACACCCACAGCGCTGTTGGGGAGGGAGTTCCAGGATTGTGACTCAGCAACAGTGAAGGAACGGCGATATATTTCCAAGTCAGGATGGTGAGCAGCTTGGAGGGGAACTTCCAGGTGGTGGTGTTCCCATCTATCTGCTGCCCTTGTCCTTCTAGATGGTAGTGGTCATGAGTTTGGAAGATGCTGTTGAAGAAGGCTTGTTTCACTGAAGAGTTGCTTCAATGCATCTTGTAGATTAGTTAGGGCACATGGACGAACTATCCTTTGGTGGTTGTTGTTAGGCTGCTGAAAACCCACGAGAGATCTGAGTGGAGCAGCAGCAGAAGCAAATTTAACCCATCAGCGTCTAAAGGCCAAACAGGTTGGGGTTATTTCTCTAGAAAAATGTAGGCTGAGGAGCGACCGGACAGAGGTCTGTAAAATGATGGAAGGGTAGATGTAAAGATGATCCTACTTGTGCAGAAGACCAAAGCTAGGACCATATATACAACATGGAAGGAAAGAATGACTTGCAACCAGAAAGCAACTTTCATGACCTCAGGACATTCCAGAGCACTTTACAGCCAATGAAGTAATTCTTATTTTAGTGTATTCGCCATTGTAATATAGGAAATGCAGCAGCCAATATGTGCAGAGCAAGCTCCCACAAACAGCAATATGAAAACACCTGATAATCTTCAAGTGACGTTGATTCAGGGATAAAAATTGGCCATCTTGCATATAACTCCCCTACTCTCCTTCAGTATAGTGGCTACTGGACCTTTCAGGTTCACCTGAGAGGACAGACAAGGAAGACGATACCCCAAGACGCAACACCTGGCCTCAACCTAGGTCCCCACTTTCCCTGAGCAGCAAAGACCTGAAGCTATTATGCTGGGAGACCACAAAATCCTGCCCAGCACTCAAGCATTGCAGAACTGTACATCATCCTGTGCACTTTACTGGGAGCATGGTCAATTTGTTTAAAATGTTGAAGCGCATTTGGCGACAATGTACCCAACAATGTCACTATATATTTTTTCTTCTGTCAAAATGATGTTTCATATGAGATTAAGACATGTCCTGTTAAATAGAAACCAAAAATGCTGGGAATACTCAGTAGATCTGACAACGTCTGTGGAGAGAGAGAGAGAGAGTGGGGGCAGGGTTTATGTTTCAAGTCATTCACCCATAGTCAGAACTGTGGATTCACTAACCTGAATCATTAACTCTGTCTCTCTCTCTCACGCTCTCTCTCTCTCTCTCTCCCTCCACAGAGAGAGAGATAGCATTTTCATAGAATCACAGAATCTTTACAGTGCAGAAGGAGGTCATTTGTCCATCGAGACTGCACTGGTTCTCTGAAAGAGCGTTCTACCTAATCCCACTCCCCTGTCTTATCATAAGAATATAAGAAATAGGAACAGGAGTTGACCATTCGGCCCCTCGAGCCAGCTCCACCACTCAATAAGATCATGGCAGATCTTCGTGTGTTTTGAATTCCACGTTCCCATCTAACTCCAATAGCCTTTGATTCCCTTGCCTAACAAGAATCTATCCACCTCCGCCATAAAAATATTCAATGACCCCGCCTCCACCACCTTCTGAGGCAGAGAATTCCAAAGTCGCACAACCCTCTGAGAGAAAACATTTCTCCTCATCTCTGTCATAAAAGGGCGACCCCTAATTTTAAAACAGTGCCCTGTTACGAGGTATCCTCGTAACCTTACACATTAATTCTTTTGGTAGCAATCCAATTCCCTTTTGCATACCTCGATCGAACCTGCCTCCACCACCCTCTCAGGACGTTCGCTCCAGACTCCAGCTACCCTCTGGGATAAAAAATTGTTCCTCCCACTATTTTTACTCCTTCTGCCCATTATTTTGGACCTGTGCCCTCTACTGTTTTATTTCAGATTTTCCCGCATCTGCGTTACTTTGTCCTTGTGTTGACGTTCTGTTAAACATGGCCTTTCACCTCTGGGGTTCCAGTGAAAATGCTGTACCTCAAGTGTACAGAGGGTAAAATGTGATAGGCTTGTCAGGAGGGCATTGGAATAGTCCAGTCTGGAGGTAACAAAGTCATGAATAAGGGCTCTAGCAGCGGATGAGCTGAGAGACTGCCGATGGCACGGAGATGGAAATGGGCGGTCTTTCTTAACGATGGCTTGGATAACACCAGGGTTGCGAAGAGTCTGGTTCAGCTTCAGACAGTTGCCAGGGAAAGCAGTGCCGTTGGTAGCAAGCGAATAGGTTTGCAGCGGCGATCGGAGACAATGGGTTTTGATCTTTCTAATATTTAACTGGAGGACATTTCCGCTCATCCATTACTGGACGGCAGACAAGCAGTCTGACAATTTAGCAACGGTGAGGGAGTCACAAGAGTTTAATAAGTTGAAGTGGTGATGGTAGAATGACGAGGGGGCAGTAACCTGAAAGCTGGTGCTGGTTTACAGGTGTATGACAGTACGATGAAAACCCACTTGTTGACTGAATATCTGTTTCCTTGTGGTTTAGAACTAGTCTCAATCTTTCGCATGAATTTGGCAACATTTCAATAAATAGGTAATCACTTTGTACTTCATTGTATAGCATAGTCATGCAAATCTGTAAAAATAACAAACGGGTTATTTATCATTTAACATCTGATCAAACTTTAGCCTATACTGTACATTCTTCTCCCCTTTCTTCATTTGTACATCTTCTTGAGGCTTCCTTTTTATGAATTTTATGCTTTTCTGGACAATGGAACAGTCCCATTAGAGGGCTGAATTTTACACTGGAGTGGGGTCTAAAAGGAAGGCCATTCAGCCTGTTTTGCCTCTGCTGGCTCTTTGAGAGAGCATTTGGGGGGAATTTTATGGCCCTGTCATAGTGGGGGCAGGGCTGTAAAATCCCACCAGTGTAAAATTCCGTCTATGTGTATTTAATCCAACATCTCCACTTCTAACCTGTAACTGTCTATAAATGCTTCATCCTCAAGTATCTATTGAAATCCCTTTTAAAGTTATTTATGGGATTAACTTCCACCACCAGTTCCTGATCCAGCTAACACTGAGTGAAATAATTCCCCCTCATCTGCCTCCTAGATATTTTGCCAATGACATTATATCTCCTGGTGAAAGACTTGCCCGACACAGGGAATAGTTTTTCTCTATATTTTTATTCATTCTTGGGATATGAGCATTGCCTATCTCTAATTGCCCCTTGAGAAGGTGGTGGTGAGCCACCTCCTTGAACCGCTGCAGTCCATGTGGTGTAGATACACCCACAGTGCTGTTAGGGAGGGAGTTCCAGGATTTTGATCCAGTGACAGTGAAGGAATGATGATATATTTCCAAGTCAGGATGGTGAGTGGCTTGGAGGAGAACTTCCAGGTGTTCCCATGTATTTGCTGCCATTGTCCATTTGAGTGGTAGAGATCACGGGTTTGGAAGGTGCTGTTGAAGGAGCCTTGATGAGTTGCTGCAGGGCATCTTGTAGATGGTACACACTGCTGCCACTGTGCGTCGGTGGTGTAGGGAGTGAATGTTTGTGGATGGGGTGCCAATCAAGTGGGCTGCTTTGTCCTGGATGGTGTCGAGCTTCTTGAGTGTTGTTGGATCTGCACTCATCCAGGCAAGTGGAGAGTATTCCATCGCAAAAACTTCTCAAAAACCTCTCAGCATCTTGAAAACCTCTAGGACAAGGGCACTTGGCCTTAAGATCAGAGCCAGGCCAATCAGGAGTAAAGTTGGTGTGGTAGACTATTGTTCATTCAGCTGGCATCTAATGCCTGTAGTGAGAGAGAATTCCATACTCCCACTGCTCCTTGTGTGATCCTGAAAATGCTGCAATGAAAGAGACCATTACCCGATTGAGGTTGGCTCATTTCCTTCGGTCAAGATTTATGATTTAAAAGCTTTCGTAATTTATCCATAGATTTAGAATGCTTTGGTGGAGAGAGGATAGTTATAAATCACTTTGTTAAGTGAAACTGTTTCAGGTTTTTACGGTGAAACTGAATTCTAGATAAAAATAATCATTTTTGCAAACAAATCAAAGAATGTCCACAATATTTATGAATATTTTATGCTGCTAAAACTGAACATTGTATAAACAAGAGCAACACTTGCGTTTTGTATATTCTTTCACAGGATGTGGGCTTCGCTGGCTGGGCCACCATTTATTGCCGTTCCCTAGTTGCCCTTGAGAAGGTGGTGTTGAGCTGCCATCTTGAACCGCTGCAGTCCCTGTAGTGTAGGTACACCCATAGTGCTGTTAGAGAGCAAGTTCCAAGATTTTGACCCAGTGACAGTGAAGGAACAACAATATATTTCCAAGTCAGGATGTTGAGTGGCTTGGAGGGGAACTTCCAGGTATTGGTGTTCCCATGTGTCTGCTGCCCTTATCCTTCTAGATGGTGGTGTTTGTGGGTTTGGAAGGTGCTGTTGAAGGAACCTTGGTGAGTTCCTGCAGTGCATCTTGTAGATGGTACACTCTGTTGCTATTGTGCGTCAGTGGTGGAGGGAGTGAATGTTTGTGGATGTGGTGCCAATCAAGCGGGGCTGCTTTGTCCTGGACGGTGTCAAGCTTCTTGAGTGTTGTGGGAGCTGCACTCATCCAGGCAAGTGGAGAGTGTCCCATCACACTCCTGACTTGTGCCTTGTAGATGGTGGACAGGCTTTGGGGAGTCAGGAGGTGAATTACTCGTTACAGGATTCCTAGCCTCTGACCTGCTCTTGTAGCCATGGTATTTACATGGCTAGTCCAGTTAAGAAAAATTCAGCCTAATGAAATGCAACCAAAAATATGGCAAACTGACAAGTAGCAGCTAATATCTTTTGGCTAGTTTACGCTCTGCAGGTCATCAGCAGAAATCACGACCATATCACTATCCTATTTGTGCAAAAGAACTAAAGTCTATGTTAATGGACTGATTAATGTTAAGTGCATCATTGGCTTTACAGAACTATGAGATGCATTGTTCCACCAATACGGTATATTTTAATTATAATACCAGCATGTAACGTGTCCGCATTCACCTGTGTCGAAACAAGAGTTCTTGAAAAAACATAATGCACTCAGTAAACTTTTTAGCATTGCTATCCTGCTCTCTTGCAGTCATTTATCCATCTACACTAATTTTTTGGCTCTATTTGTTGAATGGTTGAAGTTTACATATTTTCTATTTTTGTATTTCACTTCCCTTAATGCACATTTTTCTCACAACCTTATGTGATCTTCATTTCTATAGCGCCTTTCACAAGCTCAGGATTTACAGCCAAAAAAAATGTTGGCAGGGACACGGGTGGACGCTCCTTCATCTTCTTCAGAATAATCCCAAACACACCTGACAGCGCAGACAGGACCTCAGTTTAACATCTCATTGGAAGGGCAACATCTCACACAGTGCAACTCTCCCTCAGTAATGTCCTTCTGACAGTGCAGCACTCCCTCAGTACTGACCCTCTGACAGTGCAGCACTCCCTCAGTACTGACCCTCTGACAGTGCAGCATTCCCTCAGTACTGACCCTCTGACAGTGCAGCACTCCGTCAGTACTGACCCTCTGACAGTGCAGCACTCCCTCAGTACTGACCCTCTGTCAGTGCAGCACTCCCTCAGTACCGACCCTCTGACAGTACAGCACTCCCTCAGTACTGAACCTCTGACAGTGCAGCACTCCGTCAGTACTGACCCTCTGACAGTGCAGCACTCCCTCAGTACTGACCCCCTGACAGTGCAGCACTCCCTCGGTACTGACTCTCTGACAGTGCAGCACTCACTGCCTGGATTGTAGGCTCAAGTTGAAGGTCATAAAGTCTGCTTAGCAATGAAGAGGTTTCACTCCAAGCACACATGAACAAGTAATCAAGAAATGTAGAACCCCCATGCACACCTAGTCCTTACCAAAACTGTTGCTGCTTGTAACATTCAGAACCTTGACCATTGCTGACCTTAACTATTCCTCAGTGTTGCCAGAGCTCCAGTCCATACTCTTGTGACTTGAACAGTAAACTTTCCCAGTTCCCCCCTTCACCTGCAGCACAACCCCCACGTATTCAAAACTCTGCAGCCTGCGGCCTTCCTCGTACAAAGTCTCTCTTCTCCCCCACAAACATATGCACAAATAGGTAAAAGCACTAAGACGCAGACTCGAGACATTAACTCTGCCTTCCTCTCCACAGATGCTGTCAGACCTGTTGAGCTTTTCCAGCAATGTTTGTTTTTGTATGCAGTTCAGTTGTTGGTGAAGTTGGTATTTATTACCCTAACCCAAGCTGCCTGTGTGGCTCGTGATATAATTTATTTGGAAATGAGTCTGACCTAGTGCACCAAGTCTCGTTTACCCATTACCCCTCTACTCACTGACCTTCATTGGTTCCTGGTCCAGCAAAGCCTCAATTTTAAAATTCTCACCCTTGTTTTCAAATCCCTCCCCATCTCTATAATCTCCTACAACCCTCTGAGATTTCTACATTGCTCTAATTTTGGCCTCTTGGGTCTTTCTGATTCTCATCACTCCAACATTGGTGGCCGTAGCTTCAGCTGCCTAGGTTTTTGGCACTGGATATCGCTCCCTAACCTCTCCAACTCTCTCTCTCTCTCTCCTCTTTTTTTTAAGACTCTTTGTAAAACCTAGCTCTTTGGACTGAGGTGTTGGTCACTTGCTCCAATATGCCATTGTGTGGCTCTGTGGCAAATTATGATTGATAATCACACCTCTCAGGTGCCTTGGGGCGTTAAAGGTGGTATTTAAATGCAGGTTGTTGCTGTAATGGCAAGATAGTCAGATCTATTACCCAGGGACAGGGAAATAACTCAAGTTACGGTGACTCAGAGAAAGGGACCAAGTCTTCTCTAACCTACCCTACCAAGCTTTTCTTAGAGGCCAGGATTTTACATCCCCTCCCGCCTGGTGGGATATCACAGTCGCGCTGAACTGAATGGAGATTTAAATGGCTCGTGGCATCAGGCGGGTGGGGGAGAGACACACCACGGCGGGACCATAAAATCCTGGCCTCTGTTTGCCGTATTGCAGTGGCCTTCAGGCTGGGGTACACAGTCGGGCATTTATACATGGCTGTCGAGGTGCCTCGTATACAACACGGAGTGACAGTCTGATTGTGGCTGAAGGTTCAGAGCTACCTGCCCCTGCCCTGCGCTGTACCTACAGTGTAGCTCATCACTGAAATTCGGGAAGTATCCTCCCGTCACCAGTAAAGGGCTGTGCATTTACTGGCCGAGATGAATAGATCCAGCACTGCACTGCCTAAATAACTTGTCACTATTTCTGCAGCCTGTGATTACAAAAAAGAAAACAAGAATAGCATTCACTATTGTCCTACACTGTACAATGGCTTTTGTGTGTTTAGATCTGGCATGGCTGGTTGTTGCCTTTTAGAAAAGTGATGTTTAAAAAAAACTCTTCCTCTATTGAGAATACAGCGATTGGAATTCCTTCTAAGTCTGCCCAGTAACCGGATTCCTTCGTCCGAGCAGATAGTCCAAGCAATGAGTTTCCAGGCCGCTTGTCACTCACATTGCAGGCTTTTCCATAGTTGAATCCTTTAATACATCTTTGACCATATTTTGATGGGTTTGTTGTGAAAAATTTAAATTTTAAAGAAATGCATATTCGCTTTGTTAGGAATGACTGGTCAACAATTTTTTTCATTAAACGATTGCCATTCGACTGGAAATGTCTGTTGAAATCAATTTCTCAGTTGTGGAGAAGAATATCAATAAACACCAGTAAATATTAAACTGGATGAGAATTGTTTATGATTCATGGTATCTTAGACAGCACCTTCCAATCCTACGACCACTACCATCTAGAAGGACAAGGGCAGCAGACACATGGGAACACCACCACCCTCCAAACCACTCACCATCCTGACTTGGAACATTTTAAAAAAATTATTTGTGGGCATCTCTGGCTGGGCCAGCATTTATTGCCCATCCCTAACTGCCCTTGTTCAGAGGGCATTTAAGAGTCAACCACATTGCTATGGGTCTGGAGTCACATGTAGGCCAGACCAGGTAAGGACAGCAGATTTCCTTCCCTAAAGGACATTAGTGAACCAGATGGGTTTTATTTATGACAATCAGCAATGGCTTTGTGGCCGATTTTTAATGAGTTCAATTCAATGGCATCCAAGGGCGGGATGAGGTTTCTGTTATTCAATAAGAAATATAAAAATGTACGGACAGAATTTTCATTATATAAACGTTCAGGCGACTGATTCTATTGCATGGACATTTTTTCCCCCAGATTTTAAGACCTTTAGTTATTTCATTTTAAATTCTTCAGCTCCCTGAGGTGGCTCTCTGCCTTGAGGGAGCTTTCATTGCGCGTTCCACCGTGCCCGCACTTACATCAGCGTCTGCCCTCCTCCCGCCCCCTATCCCGGCAGCGCTGACCATTTCAGCGCGTGTTTCACGCTGGCAGGCGCTAATTGGCCAGCCATCACGAAATGGCGGTCGGGGGGGCCGATTGTGGGCGGTGGTCCGTTCCCAGGCCCGCCGATTGCACCCACACGCCAACCTAAAAACCTTGCCCAATGGAGTTTATAATGGCTCGTCACATTCTACAGCCCCATACCTGCTGCGACGGGACCATAAATTCCCGGCCATTGAAGAAAGTCTCTATCATGCAAAAGCACAAGATGGAATTGTCATAACCATGGCTACAATGATGGAGAAGGCTTTGGATGTGAACTACAACTTGCTCACTTAGAATGGGTGTGGAATTTGCAAGTAAACTTCCCTCTGCCTCCAAAATATAAAGTTATTATCCTTCCTTCTGAATTAAGTTCAGACGGACAGGGTGAAATGCTCACTCCGCTAACTCAGAGTGAAATCGATTTAACAATAACAATTTATTGCAGATTGATAAAGTTTGGCACCACAAAACTTAATTCAGTATAGATTGGCACTACATTATTCGACTTGCTCCTAGAAAGTGCGGTATGTTGGTATTGTCACTAGACTAATATTCTCTGGGGGACCTGGGTTCAAATCCCACCACAGCAGATGGTGAAATTTGAATCCAATGAAGTCTGGGATTAAAGGTCTGATGATGATCATGAAACGATTGTTGTAAAATCCCATCTGGTTAACTAATGCCCCTTTTTAGGGAAGGAAATCTGCCACCCTTACCTGACTCCAGACCCACAGCAATGTGGGTTAACTCTTAAATGCCCTCTGAACAGGGCAAATGGGCAATAAATGCCGACCTCGCCAGGTGACGCCACATCCCATCAATGAATAAGAAAAAGATGGGGTGGTATCAGGAATGAAGATGCTGAGGTTGCAGGTGTGTGTGCGCTGCTGGGGCAGAATAGAGAATGTATCCCTCACTTAGTCAAAGGTCAAATGAACTCTTTTCCAATATGTTCTCCTACCATGATAAGCTACCAAAATGTGTATCTATAACAACTACTTAAAACACCTTTAACATAATAACATGTCTCAAGGTACTTCACAGGAACATGAGAAAGCAAAATTAGACATTGAGTCACATAGAAGATATTAGGGCAAAAGGACAAATGCTTGGTCCAAAATTTACTTTTTAGGAGCATCATGCGAGAATTCTGTGGTGAGTAATTCACCTCCTGACTCCCCAAAGCCTGTCCAGCATCTACAAGGCACAGGTCAGGAGTGTGATGGAATACTCTCCACTTGCCTGCGTGAGTGTAGCTCCAACAACACTCAAGAATCTTGACTCCATCCAGGGCAAAGCAGCCGCTTGATTGGCATCCCATCCACAAACATTCACTCCCTCCACCAACAATGCACAGTAGCAGCAGTGTGTATCATCTACAAAATGCACTGCAGCAACTCACCAAGGCTCTTTAGGCAGCACCTTCCAAACCCACAACCACTGCCACCTAGAAGGACAAGGGCAGCAGATAGATGGGAGCACCACCACCTAGAAGTTCCCCTCCAAGCCACTCACCATCCTGACTTGGAAATATATCACCGTTCCTTCACTTCCCTTCCTAACAGCACTGTGGGTGTACCTACACTTCATGGACTGCAGCGGTTCAAGAAGGCAGCTCACCACCACCTTCTTAAGGGCAATTAGGGATGGGCAATAAATGCTGGCCCAGCCAGCGAAGCCCACATGTCTTGAGTGAATAAAAAAACATTGTAAGAAGGAAAGAGAGGTAGAAAGGTTTAGGGAGAGAATGCAGACTTAAGGCCCAAGCAGCCAAAGACATGACCATCAATGGTGGAGTGATAAAAATTAGAGATGCTTAAGAAGCCAGAGTGAGATGAGCGCAAAGATCTCAAAGGGTTGTGGGGCTGCAGGAGAATTCAGAGGTAGGGAGAGGCAAGGCCTTGGAGCACTTTTAAAATGAGGGTAAGAATTTTAAAACCAAGGTGTTGCTGGACAGGGAGTCAATGTAGGTCAGCAAGCACAGGGGTGATAGCGGAACGGGACTTGGTGTGAGTAAAGACACAGGCAGCAGAGTTTTGGGTGACCTCAAGTTTATTTCAGGTCACCCTCCCGGAAGGAAAGAAAACAGTAAAAACTGGGAAATAGGAATCCTGGCCCGAACTGGTCTTGTATACTTTAAAATGGAACAACTGTACAACTGGAAAATAAGAGTACTGGTCCGAACTGATTTTTCATTTTGGGCTATATTGCTGGCAGTGCAGACTCGATGGGCTGAATGGCTTCCTTCTGCACAGTAAAGACACTGTGATATTACTTCTGTTTGAACAATTGTGGAACTATCGTTGCATTCAGTGTCCTGTGGTGACAGGTACGGTCAACCACACTCAAAATGGTCGGGAAAATGGAACTTCCAGCCAGTCTCCCCATGCCTGAGGACATGGATTAATCAGCAGTGACCCGTGTCCAGCAATGGACTTGGACATTTAAAGCAACGAGATAGATGGCTCACAGCAGCAGTTTTTTCCATAAGGTTGATTTGAAGGGAGATGCTCATCAAGTGAATGAGGAAATGGAGGCTTGGATAGCAACAGTTGTAAGTCATGTGTGTAGTCTGGTGCAGAACATAACCATAAAGCTTAATGGAATGTTAGCCTCTAACATGACAGGGCTGGAATCTGTAGGGGAGGGAGTTATGCTACAGTGGTACAAAGCCCTGCTTAGGCTGCATTGGAAGTACTGTGGCTTGCCATACTTTGGAAAGGATGGAATGGCCTTGGGAGGAGTGCAGCATAAATTGACTAGACTTGTTACTGGGGCTCCGAGATTTTGAGGAGAGATTACAGAAGCAATGCTCGTATTCCCTGGAATTTTTTTTTTATTCATTCACGGGATGTGGGCTTCGCTGGCTGGGCCAGCATTTATTGCCCATCCCTATTTGCGCTTCAGCAGGTGATGGTGAGCTGCCTTCTTGAACCGCTGCAGTCCATGTGGTGTAGGTACACCCACAGTGCTGTTGGGGAGGGAGTTCCAGGATTTTGACCCAGCGACAGTGAAGGAACGGCGATATATTTCCAAGTCAGGATGGTGAGTGACTTGGATGGAAAGCTCCAAGTGGTGGTGTTCCCATCTATCTGCTGCTCTTGTCCTTCTGGGTGGAGTGGTTGTGGGTTTGGAAGGTGCTCGTTAAGGAGCCTTGGTGACTATAAAAGGTTAAAGGGTGACTTGATTGAGGAGTGCAGGATTTTGAGTGGAGCTGGTGGAATAGATGGAGAAACATTTTCCACTGGTGGGTTGTGGAAGTCTAGGACAAGGAGACATAACCTTAAAATCAGAGCCAGGTTATTCAGGAGAGAAGTTAGGGAAAACCCGTCCTCGCAAAGGGTGGTAGAAGTTTGGAACTCTGTCCCACAGGAAGCAATGAACACCAGCCCAATTAATAATTTTCAGTCTGAGGTGGATAAATATTTTTGCTGGACAGGGGTATGAAAGGAAATGGAGCCAAGGCGAGTAAATGGAGTTAGGATACAGATCAGCCATGATCTTGCAGAATGGGCAGTGGAATAGGCTTGAGGGACTGAATGGCCTCCTCCTGTTCCTATGTGAGTGCACACTTGTGTATCCAGGCTTTGGTGTCCATCTTGATTGGTTTGTGGAGAAATAAAGAGTTTTGTACCTCAAACTTGTGGAATCCTCCCCCCACCCCCACCATGGGTAGGATCTGTTTTGATGTTGTGGTCAGGTGGTTAATGATGGAAATGCAATTGCGCACTTTCTGATGAATTGCACTATTCACATTGCTGGTTCTCGTGTTTGTTGCCTACCTAGAGAATATTGGGAGAAAGATGAGCAGGAAACGGTGTGTGTGTCAGATTAATTGCAGGTTTAGTATACTTGGCAATGGGGGAACAGATAGGAGCAGGCCATTCAGCCCCTTGAGCCTGCTCCGCCAGCCAATAATATCATGGCTGATCTGATTGTGGCCTTAACTCTACTTTCCTGCCTGGCCCATAACCCTCGACTCCCTTGTCAATAAAAAAATCTGCCTGATTCAGCCTTGAATATATTCACTGACCCAACTCCGCTGCTCCCTGGGGAAGAGAATTCCAAATACTAACAACCCTCTGAGAGAAAAAAAATCCTCCTCATCTCCATCTTAAATGGGAGACCTCTTATTTTGAAACTGTGCCCCCTAGTTCCAGATTCACCCACGAAGGGAAACATCTCTCAGCGTCGTGGAAGAGGGAGAGCAGAATTTATTTAGTTCTCTGTAATGCACTTGGGTAATCCAATGTCTGAGCCTGGCAGTCCTCCTGTACTCCACAATACTAATGATGAATGCTCACCATACTGATTCATTATGGGCCCTGGGCGTGTGGGTGGTTATATCTGTCATTGGAGTCTGCTATTCTTCCCACTCAACCTTTGCTCACCTTCTTAACCAATACTCTGTTTTGTTGGGTAAACTGGGAAAAGCAATGGGGAGTTTATTATTATCATGTGCAATGTTAAGCAGCACGGTTTTATCTGATTAAGCTCCACACACACACAGACACACACATATTTCCCATACACACTTGGGAGAGAGGTTGGGAAACACATCTTCATACAAAAGATGAGCTCTGTCCCACAAAATGGAGTTGAAGCTAGGTCATCTAAGGTAATTTAAATCTGAGAGGGGTAGATTTTTTGCTATACGCAGGTGTAAAAGGATGTGGAGTCGAGGCAGGTGGATGGAGTTAGGATACAAACCAGCTACGATCGCACCACATGGTGGAACAGGCTCGAATCGCTGAATGGCCTTGGGATATGGGCCAATCTGCACCTGTTTTTCTGGCCTAGGGAGAAAGTGTACACTTGCTATCATTCTAATTATATGTTATTTTCTGTTATAGTTTGGATTGGAGACTGTTAAACATGTTCATGGGGATGTGTTAGACGTGTTACAAATAAAAACAAACTTGATTCACCAAGTAATCTCAATTCAGATAAAATCCTCTTTCACTATAAAGAGAGAAGAATCACTGCTTATGTTGTGTTTTTCATTTGTTCATGGGAGTCACTGGCTAGACCAGCATTTATTGCCCATCCCGAATTGCCCTTGTTCAGGGGGCATTTAAGAATCATTGCTGTGGGTCCAAGTAAGGATAATAGATTTCCTTCCCTAAAGGGCCAGATGGGTTTTAATGACAATGGTTTCATGATCATCATTAAGACTTTTATTGAATTCAAATTTCACCATCTGTGGTGGGATTTGAACCCCAATCCCCAGAGAATCACCCTGGTTCTCTGGATTACTAGTCCAGTGACAATACCACTACACCACTGCCTCCCCAGTGCAGAAAAATACACATTCGTGAAGTAATGGAGCAAGGCAACCATTCCATGATTGTTCATATCTTTCTCCATTGTTACCATCAGCCTGTACTGGAACTGGATCCCCATTGAGAATGTTTGATGTGATTAATGAAGATTAACCACCTAATGTGGCATTACAGAGGAGTCGCTGGTGCCCAACGAATGCCATGCAACTTAGAAAAAGCATTCTCAGAATATTGTTAAACTTGGGCTGTAACAAAAAACATTTATCACATCACTGCATTTCAACAAGAGCGTGTATTTATAGAGCACCTTTAACATAAAATGGCCCAAAGTGCTTCACAAGAGCATTATCAAGTAAAATTTGAAGGTGGGCTACATAAGGAGATATTAGGACAGGTGACAGACTGGTTTCAAGGAGAACCAAACAAGGCAGGGGGAAACTGAGTATATGTAAATCTAGGCAATATTTTACAATTAGAATGCTCTACAAGGAAATATTTAAGAAATCTCGCATTCAGGGATCCAGTGGAGATTAATACTGAACTGGAGATCCGGAGCCAAAGGGACTGGAGAGCCTACTGAATATATTTGAACAAATCATTTCCGTTGTAAGGGCTGGTTCTCAGTCTAATAAAATATTAAGTATTTTCACCGTATTAAATAATCTTGGAAATGCGCACCCCAATGGGCCATATGAATCTTTCATAAGATCATAAGAAATAGGAGCAGAAAGGAGTAGGCCATTCGGTCCATCGAGACTGCTCTGCTATTCATGGCTGATTGATTGTGGCCTTAACTCCACTTTCCTGTTCCCTCCCCCCTCTTAACCCTTGACCCCCTTGTCTATCAAAAATCTGTTAACTCAGCTTTGAATATACTCAATGACCCAGCCTCCACTGTTCACTGGGGAAGAGAATTCCAAACACTAACGACTAATGGAAGAAATTCCTCCTCATCTCCAAAACTATGCCCCCCACTAGTTCTAGATACCCCCAGGAGGAGAAGCATCTTCTCACATCCACCCTGTCAAGCCCCCCTCAGAATTCTATACGTTTCAGTAAGATCACCTCTCAATCTTCTAAACTCCAATGAGTCTAGGCCCGACCTGCTGGACCTTTCCTCATAGGACAATCCCTTTCATCCCAGGAATCCATCTAGTGAACCCTCACTGAACTGCCTCCAGTGCAAGTATGTCCCTCCTTAAGCAAGGTGACCAAGACTGTACACAGCACTCCAGGTGTGGTCTCACCAATGCCCTGCACAGTTGTAGCAAGACTTCCCTACTTTTATACTCCATCCGTTTTGCTTCCTAATTACTTCCTGTGCCCACATGCTGATTTTTTGTGATTCATGTATAAGGACCCCTCTGTGCTGCAGCTTTCTGCAGTCTTTCTCCATTTCAATAATATTCAGCTTCTCTATTCTTCCTGCCAAAGTAGATAATGTCCCATTTTCCAACATTATATTCCATAAATCATTGAAGGTGGCAGGACAGGTTAAGAGAGTGATTAGTAAAGCATATGGCATCCTGGGCTTTATTAATAGGGGCATAGAGTACAAAAGCAAAGCAGTTATGTTAAACTTGTGTTAACACTGGTACGGCCTCAGCTCGAGTATTGTGTCCAGTTCTGGGTGCCAAGGCTGTGAAGGCATTAGGGAAAGTGCAGAAAAGATTCACAAGAATGGTTCCGGGGATGAGGAACTTCAGTTACGTAGATAGATTGGAGAAGTTGGGACTGTTTTCCTGGAGAAGAGGTTGAGAGGAGATTTGATAGAGGTGTTCATAATCGCCAGGGGCCTGGACAGAGTAGATAGGGAGAAACTGTTCCCGTTGGTGAAAGGATGGAGAACCAAAGGGCACAGATTTAAGGCAGTTGGCAAAAGAAGCAATGGTGACATGAGGAGAAACGTTTTTTCACTCAAGTGAGTGGTTTAGGATCTGGAATACATTGCCTGAGAGCGTGGTGGAGGCAATTTTAATCGGGAATTGGGCTATTATCTGAAAAGGAAAAATTTGCAGGACTAGGGGGAAAAGGTTGGGGAGTGGTACCTGGTGAATTGCTCCTTCGGAGGGCCAGCACTGACATGATGGACTGAATGGCCTCCTTCTGTGCTGTGGTCATTCTATGATTTGATGAAAATAATATTGACAGTTAGGGTTGTAACAGATAGTTGGACTGTGTTTCAAAGCTGTAACACTATCAGTACGGTCAGGAAAGACATGCGAGCGACTGAACAGGCTTTCACCTACAATGTCACAATCGTAAGTTCATGTGTTGCACTATTTAACCCTCTTTGCAGCTATTTTCTGTTTTATGCAAGGTTATGAAGTGTGCACAAAAGGCTATTGCTCTTACAAAATTGTGTTTGAAGTGTGGTGGGCAGGATTATTTGATGGTGGCGGGTGTGGTGGTGGTGATGGTCTGGGGCGTTGGAAGCAGTCCTGCCATTCAAGCATTAGCTGTGGCTCAGTGGATATCACTCTTACCTCAGAAGGTTGTGGGTTCAAGTCTCATTCTAGGAACTTGAGCACAAAAGCCTTGGCTGACCCCACCCCACCCCAGTATAGTACTGAGGCAGTACTGCACTGACAGAGGTGCTGTCTTTTGGGTAAGACATTAAACCCAGGTTCTGTCCGCTCTCTCAAACAGCCGTAAAAAAGTCCCATGACACTATTTGGAAGAAAACCAAGCGAGTTAGCCCTGGTGTCCTGGCCAATCCTGCTCTGGATCAACATTGCTGTTTGTGGGAGCTTGCTGTGTGCAAATTGATTTCTGTGCTTTTGACATTACATCACAGGCTATAAAGTGCTTTGGGATGTCCTGAAATCATGAAAGACACCGTATAAAGACAAGTTCTCTCTCTCTCTTTTGTTCCTAGCTCCACGCCAGCCGTTTTGGAATTCTTCTTTTGTAAGAACAATAACTGGTTGGTCAGAATGTTGAGTGTAAGGGGCCTGGGAACAGTCAGGCTCATCGATCACTAATCTCTTCAGGGGTTACCTGGAAGAAGCTTTAGGCCCAGCACTTACTGTATAATGGGCCCAGCACTTGTTTCAGGAGCTCAAAGAAGCCGGATGACTTGAGCAGCTGCCCTTGCAGATTGGACATGTGTTGCTAAAGGTGCCATCACAGTATCCCCACTTAAAAACTCCAAAGGAAGCTGCCACAATGCAAACCGATTCCTACCCTGATGGTGATGTACAATAAAACTATGCTCATGGGGGTCTTGACAAGACCATCGGCCACACGGCTGTACCAACCTGAAGTAAGAGATGGATTAACAGGGTGAAGCCTCTCCACTGTTGGGCAGTCTCAGTGGAGCATATCCACCATTCAAGAAAAATCTAGCGACCTGTTTTTACAGCTTGTGAAACACGGAGAACTAGAGTTTCTGCAGTTGGAAACTTGCACCCAAAATGCTCCTGATGTTTATAAGATGATAAGAAATACAAAAGTAGGGAGGTCATGTTGGAGTTGTATAGAACCTTGGTGAGGGCACAGCTGGAGTACTGTGTGCAGTTCTGGGTCGCCACATTATAGGAAGGATGTGATTGCACTGGAGGGGGTGCAGAGGAGATTCACCAGGATGTTGCCTGGGATGAAACATTTAAGTTATGAAGAGAGGTTGGATAGACTTGGGTTGTTTTCGTTGGAGCAGAGAAGACTGAGGGGCGACCTGATCGAGGTGTGCAAGATTATGAGGGATATGGACAGGGTGGATAGGGAGCAGCTGTGCCCCTTAGTTGAAGGGTCAGTCACAAGAGGACATAAGTTCAAGGTGGGAGGCAGGAGGTTTAGGGGGGATGTGAGGAAAAACTTTTTTACCCAGAGGGTGGTGACGGTCTGGAATGCACTGCCTGAGGTGGGTTGCCTCACATCCTTTAAAAAGTACCTGGATGAGCACTTGGCATGTCGTAACATTCAAGGCTTTGGGCCAAGTGCTGGTAAATGGGATTAGGTAGGTAGGTCAGGTGTTTCTCACGTGTCGGCGCAGACTTGATGGGCCGAAGGGCCTCTTCTGCACTGTGTGATTCTGTGAACAGGAGTAGGGCAGTCGGCCCATCGAGACCTCTCCACCATTCAATAAGTTCGTAACTGGTTTGGCCTTAACTCCACTCTCCTGTCTAACACCGTAAACCTTGACTCTCTTGCAGATCAAAAATCTGTCTAACTCAGCCTTTAATAAAGTCAAGGACCCAGCCTTCACTGCTCTCTGGGGAAGAGAATTCCAAAGACTAACGACCCTCTGAGAGAAAAATACTGTCTCCTCATTGTAAATGGGGGGCTCCTTATTTTTAATCTGCGTGCCCCTAATTCCAGATTCCCCTGTAAGGGAAAATATCCTCATAGTATCTACCCTGTCAAGCCCCCTCAGGATCTTATATATTTCAATAAGATTATCGAATGACCTCCCTCTGTGCTGTATGATTCAATTAACTTTTTCAGCTTTGCAGCAACTTGGAAACCATCTCCAACAAGAGAAAATCTAAACATTGCCCCTTGACGTTCAATGGCATTACCATCACTGAACCCCCCACTATCAACCTCCTGGGGGTTACCATTGACCAGAAGCTGAACTGGACTAGCCATGTAAATACTGTGGCTACAAGAGCAGGTCAGAGGCTCGGAATAGCGTGACAAGTAACTCACCTCCTGACTCCCCAAAGCCTGTCCACCACCTACAAGGCACAAGTCAGGAGTGTGATGGAATATTCTCCACTTGCCTGGATGAGTGCAGCTCCCACAACACTCAAGAAGCTTGACATCGTCCAGGACAAAGCAGCCCGCTTGATTGGCACCCCTTCCACAAACATTCACTCCCTCCACAGTAGCAGCAGTGTGTGTACCATCTACAAGATGCACTGCAGGAATTCACCAAGGCTTAGTCAACACCTTCCAAACCTAAGACCGTTGTCACCTAGAAGGACAAGGGCAGCAGATAGATGGGAACACCACCACCCGGAAGTTCCCCTCCAAGTCACTCACCATCCTGACTTGGAAATATATTGCCGTTCCTTTACTGTCGCTTGGTCAAAATCCTGGAACTCCCTCCCGAACAGCACTGTGGGTGTACCTACACCACATGGACTGCAGCGGTTCAAGAAGGCAGCTCATCATCACCTTCTCAAGGGCAACTAGGGATGGGCAATAAATGCTGGCCCAGCCAGCGAAACCCACATCCTGTGAGTGAATAAAAAAGAAAAATCATACTGTAACTCCGGATTTGGTTCCCAACTTGACCCCAACCGCTATTTGTCTGACACCAGTTGGCTTGAAACAGCAAAGAAAAGCTTTCAAGGTAGCATTAAAATCAGTTTAACAATTAACGAGGGGGTACTTTTTACCCCAGTGTAGAGCAACTTTAACAACCTTGTAAGGCATAACATTTTTTTGTTACTTGCTGAGGAATATTGGCTGGAAGAAGTCTAGAAATTTAAACTGTGGAGCCTGATTCCGGAATGCGTTTAATTCTTACAGATTTAATTTTTTTCCTCTTCCCTGTTTCTTTTTTCTTCTCTCTCTCTCTCTTAATCCAATCTTTCTTTCCCTCTCTTCATTTCTCTTTCCCTCTCTCTCTCTCTCTTAATCCAATCTTTTTTTTATTTCCCTTTCCCTTGTACATAATTTGACTCCAATCCGCCCGATTTCCTTACTCCATCATACCACTGTTTCTTTTCTGATCCCAAAGTTGGTTAAGGGGACAGACCACTGGTCACATTGGTCACTGAGATCCCAGATGCCCTCTCACAATCCCAGCAATTTGAAAGGTGAGGGGTTGAACCGAAAACCTTAACAAGGCAAACACTGTGAGATGCCTCACTCCAGCAACACCGTGGCCAATAGTGTGCCCATGAGCTTTAATGAACTTGTATTGTGGAGTCTGTGTTGTCATGGTAAATCCACAAACCACAAGAAAGCTGCCAGCGTCTGAAATTACAGTGACCCTTGCTTACATTGGATACTGTGAACAGAGTTATTTTAAGGCATTCGCTCTGCAGCCTGGAGCAATCTTTAGTGACAATGAGCCTTCCCAATCTGACATGACTTTGCAAAACCGAGTGACTGAATGGGATCATTGATTCAGTCCATATCCTCGCCACGGAGACTGACGTCTGTTGTCCCAGCAAAGCTTCAGCATCACCTCTTGATAAAATAGCACAGTGTTAACCATGTCACCGCTGAGCCAAATGCAATTTTATTTTGCTAGGTTTTTGAAGTCCGAAATCATGTTGTCCAGCAGAAATCTGAAATTCCTAGAGATTCCAATGAAAAGGAAGCTTAATATTTCTGCATTGTACTGTAACAATTTGCAGTTTTAAAAAACATTTGTTCACAGGGCTTGGGCTTCGCTGGCTGGGCCCAGCATTTATTGCCCATCCCTAATTGTCCCTTGAGAAGATGGTGGTGAGCTGCCTTCTTGAACCGCTGCAGTCCATGTGGTATAGGTACATCCACAGTGTTGTTCAGGAGGGAGTTCCAGGATTTTGACCCAGCGACAGTGAAGGAACGACGATATATTTCCAAGTCAGGATGGTGAGTGGCTTGGAGGGGGACTTGCAGGTGGTGGTGTTCCTATGCATTTTCTGCCCTTGTCCTTCTAGGTGGTAGTGGTCATGGGTTTGGAAGGTGCTGTCTAAAGAGCCTTGATGAGTTGCTGCAGGGCATCTTGTAGATGGTACACACTGCTGCTACTGTTCTTCAGTGGTGGAGGGAGTGAATGTTTGTGGATGTGGTGCCAGTCAAGCGGGTTGCTTTATCCTGGATGGTGTAAAGCTTCTTGAGTGTTGTTGGAACTGCACTCATCCAAGCAAGTGGGGAGTATTCCATCACGTTCCTGACTTGTGCCTTGTAGATGGTGGACAGGCTTTGGGGAGTCAGGAGGTGAGTTACTCGTCTCACGATTCCTAGCCTCTGATCTGCTTTTGTAACCATGGTATTTCTATGGCTAGTCCAGTTCAGTTTCTGGTCAATGGTAACCCCCAGATGTTGATGGTGGGGGATTCAGCGATGGTAATGACATTGAATGTCAAGGGGCAATATAGTGCCTCTATTGTCCTGGAAGAGGTTACAGAGATAGGGAGGGACAAGGGTCTTAGAGACTTTTGAAAACAAGGGTGAGAATTTTACAATGAGGCGTTGCTTAACTGGGAGCTATTGTGGGTCAGTGAGCACAGGGGTGATGGGCAAACAAGACTCGGTGTGACAGTCTGGATCAACAGATAATCTAAGCTTTATAGAGGACCAACAAAGCGAGAACTCCCTGGATGACGAAAGAGGAAGAGTAAGATGAAGCAGAAAGCGTGTTTGTATGGCAGATGTCAGGTTGATAACATTAGTGAGAAGCTGACTAAATATAGAGAGTTCAGCGGGGAAGTGAAGAAAGAAATAAGAGGAGCAAAGAGAGTATGAGAAGAGATTGGCAGCTAACATAAAAAGGAATCCATAGGTCTTCTAAAGGTATATAAAAATGAAAAGGATTGTGAGAGGGTGGGGGTGATTAGGGACCAAAAAGGGGATATATGCATCGAGACAGGGGGCATGACTGAGATGTTAAATGAGTACTTTGCATCTGTCTTTACTAAGGAAGAAGATGCCGCAAAGTCAGAGTGAAAGAGGAGGTATTTGAGAAACTGGATGGGGTAAACATTGATATAGAGGAGGTATTAGAAAGATTGATTGTACTTAGAGTTGATAAATCACTTGGACTGGATGGGATACATCTGAGAATGCTGAATGAAGTAGGGGTGGAAATGGCAGAGGCACTGTCCAGAATCTTCAAATCCTCCTTAGATAGAGGGGTGGTGGCAGAGAACTGGAGAATTGTTCAGGAAAGGGCATCAGGATATACCATAAAACCCCAGGTCAGCCAGTTTAACCTTGGTGGTGGGAAAGCTTTGAGAAATGAAAATCTGGGAAAAAATGATCAGTTGCTTGGACAAATGTGGATCAGTTAAGGAAAGCCAGCACAGATTAGTTAAAGGCAAATCATGTTTAATGAGCTTGATTGGGGTTTTTGAGGTAACAGAGTTTCAGCAGGGGCAATAGAAAATAAAGGATACAATTCTAAAGGGGTGGGGGGGAGGTGGTTAAGAGCAGAGGGACCTTGGGGTATATGTGCAAAATTGTTGAAGGTGGCGGGACAGGTTGAGAAAGTGGTTTAAAAGGCACACGGGATCCTGGACTTCGTAAGTAGAGGCAGAGAGTAAAAACCCAGGAGGAAAGAACAGTTTAGCCAGCCCAGAGGAAGGAATTTGGGACCAGTTGAAAACAGTTGATCCCAGTTAATGGCCACTTAAGGGCCTCATCCCACCCCCATTGGTATTTTACCTGTGGCAGGAGCAGGCCCATGCCAAGCGGGTAGCCTGGCAAAGGGGGGGAGGGGGGGTGGTGGAAATGTCCTCTACGGGTCCCCTGTGCCTATAGGAGGCACCCCCATCCCAAGATCATACTTCCCTTTTACTTTCCCCTCATGGCCTCTGAAACCCACCCCCACCCCCCTTCACCACCACCCCCCCTTCCCCCACCCCTTACCAGGGCCTACCAGCCTGGCCTCAGTGATACCCTGGACTTACTTTTCATTGGGGCTGCCTGTATTCCCACCACCCCTGGAGAGCACCGTTGGGACTACATCCAATTGGCTGGTGGCTCTCAAAGGTGGGATTCCTTCCTGAGATAGGGGCAGGAGTTTTGACTTAAAGCAGTTAATGCTGCTCTGGGCGTTAGATTGCTGAGAGGCAGCCATCGCTATGGTGGGCCGGCTCGTCTCTGACTTTTTAACCTCGGCGTCCGGGGGGGGGTCCACAGTGCCCCTGTGAAATCCTGGCCGCTCTTGCAGAGAGCCAGCACAGACATGACAGGCTGAATGGCCTCCTCTGCGCTGTAACCTTTCGATGATATTAGGGTAGGGGCAGCGATTGTTTCAGGGCAACAGTTTGTCGTGGGCAGAATCCATGATGGAAGAATCACTCCGAGGCTGGTTTGGGCTGTTTCTACTCCTGTAAAACTCTTTACCTGCACATATGAGTTTGCACTATCAGTGGTATCAGTGTCGTACTGGCAGAATAGCCCAAAAACTGCAAAAGATTGGGGAAATTTAAATGTAAATAAATTATATCTGAAACCAACTCACTGTTGTGTTTTCCATGATTGTTTTTCCCGCTGGTTCTGGGTTTAATTCACCTGGAACAAGCCTCCCCCACAACAAAATGGCCTCACCCCAGCCTCTCTATTTGAAATGGCAACATTCTGCAGATTTTTTAATGTGGGCTTCGCTGGCTGGGCCCAGCATTTGTTGCCCATCCCTAATTGCCCCTTGAGAAGGCGGTGGTGAGCTGCCTTCTTGAACCGCTGCAGTCCATGTGGTGTAGGTACACCCACAGTGCTGTTAGGGAGGGAGTTCCAGGATTTTGACCCAGCGACAGTGAAGGAACGGTGATATATTTCCAAGTCAGAATGGCGAGTGACTTAGAGGGGAGCTTGCAGGTGGTGGTGTTCCCATCTATCTGCTGCCCTTGTCCTTCTAGGTGGTAGAGGGTGTGGGTTTGGAAGGTGCTGTCGAAGGAGTCTTGGTGAGTTGCTGCGGTGCAGGAATTGTGCTGGTTGATGAGGTTGTACAAATCGGCGTTCGTTGTCTCAGAGCCGCTGCTACTAGTTGGTGTGTTCGTTAACAGTCCTTCAGTGGGACCTAGTTAAGGTGATGCTCACAATGCTCGCCCTGTCAGCATACATCTCAGAATGTCCTGTGGAAGGCACTGTGCCATGTGTCTGCCCTGCTGACAGCAAACTCCACTACACACGGCCACGCTCCAGGGAGCCTGCGAACGATGGGGGGGGGTGGGGGGAGGGGATGGGGTAGGGGGCAAGTGTAATGAGCAGCCAAAACAGTGCAATATACAGATCATTGTCTCAATCTGTTTCAAATGGTTCATATTCCAGAGCACAGCAAACACAATCACATCAACTGACCTCTTCCTCAGAGCCAGTGGAAGTCCTGCACCAGGCAATTTTCTACATTTGCAATATGATAATGAAGCAAAAACCAATATTACAGCAATAAATCCGCTTTGATGTTAGGAGAAGCTTTATTATTATCCTAATAACATTAAACCCTGAGGAAAAGGAATCACTAAAAGTGCAGAGGTAGTCACTTAGCATCTAAATTGTCGGAACGAGGAGTGTTTGACCCATCGAACCTGTTTCACAATTCAGTCGGATCATGGCTGATTTGTATATTAATTCCATCTACCCACCTTTGTTTCATAACTCCAATACCTTTACCTAACAGAAGCATGTCAATCCCAGTTTTGAAATTTCTAATTGACCCCCTGCCTCAACAGTAGTGGTCTGCCTGTCTGTTTGTCTGTGTTTGTGTTACAACAGACAAACACACAAAGAGCAAACTGATTGCTAGTCCCTCAGTGAGTGCTCCCTGATATTGCAATTTTAGTGTTTGCTGTACCTGGGAGAGCAGCTAGATGTTGGAATTGATGGATAACACACACCTAACTCTGGAGAGTCATTCCTTCCCCAACAGTGGGAAAGAATATGTTTGTGTCAGCCGTGGCTCAATTGGCAGCATTCCTACCTTTGAGTCAGGTGGGTTTGAGTCCCATCCCAGGACCCGAGTACAAGCTGACACTGCAGTACCGTACTGAGGGAGGGCTGCACTGTTGGAGGTGCCGTCTTTCAGATGAGCCATTAAACTGAGGCCCTGTCTGATCTCTCGTGTAAATAGAAAAACATCTCGCGACCATACTTCAAAAAAAGAGCTGGGAAGGTCCTCCCTGGGTATTCTGGCCATTGTCTATCTGTTAACTAACACCTGCATTAGAAGCTGTTCAGAGGAGGGTAACGCAATTGATTTCCTGATATGAAGGGGTTATCTTGGGCCTATACCCATTGGACTAAGTTTAGGAGAATGAGAGGTGATCTCACTGAAACATATGGGCCAGGATTTTTAGGATGGTGGGGTTTCCCATCCCACCATCTGAGGAGTCAGCGACAAACACACCCCCATCGATACCCCCTGCCCTGCATCTATTTAATGCTCCAATGAACATTAATTGGCTATTGGCGGGACTTTAGCCCCTCCCTCGGAAGGAAGCCCCGCCTCAGGGAGTAACCAGCCAATCTGCTTGGCTGACAGCTCTCTAGTCTCAGCAGTGCCCAAAGCTGCAGTGGACAAGACTGGGACTGCAAGCGGCCCTCAGAGACTAAATCCTGGGCGTTCAGGACCAGTTAAGTTTTGGGGGTCTCGGGGAGAGCACAGTCGGGGGGGTGGGGGAGGTGGAGCTGGGGACCTGCAGAGGCTAGTCCCTTTGGGAGAGAGGGGAGTGGCGCCTGATGTTAAAAAACAGCTGCTGGTGGAGGTGCCCCCACACAACCCCTCTCCCTCCCAAGGGTCACTTTTCGGGCTTCCTCACGCCCCCTAAACTCTTCTTGCCAGCCTGAAAATTGAGGCTGGGCAGGAAACGGCCCTTAAGTGGTCAATAATTGGCCAGCCCAGGCCTCGTCCATCCTAGCGTAAACTTGCAGAGAGGTTGGGGCAGGTGGGAACCGGATGGGAGGGCCACCTGAGGAATTTTAGGGCCACCTTTACAGGATGGACGCTGAAAGGATGTTTCCCCTTGTGTGGGGGAATCTAGAACTTGAGACGCAGCTTAAAAATTAGGAGTCTCCCATTTAAGACAGAGAAGAGGAGAATTTTTTTCTCTCTCAGAGGGTTGTTAGCGTTTGAAATTCTCATCCCCCAACAGTGGCGGCTGGGTTATCAATTTGAACATTGTTGAAAAAAAGAGACTTTTTTTTGTTGAAACTTTTCATCTTGCACTCATCAGGACAATTCGCAAGAATACCAAATGCAAATGGAACAACAATTTATACCACATGAGAGGAGAGTGCTGATTGGCTGGCGAGTAGACTCAGATTGATAGAGGTATTGCCATGGAGAATGCACCAGTTGATGGTGACTGACAATCCTGGCAGATCATATCAAACAGCATGTCCCTTCCACTGTTCGCAACAGGCAGGGTGCAGACTGTATCCAACCAGCCCGTGCTTGCAAAACACTGTGTCCAATATTAGATGTGATTCCACAGTTGGACAGCATTTGCTAAATAATCCTCCATGTGCTAAGAATTAGGTTGACAACCAATTTAAGATTGTCAGTCAGGCTTGCAATGTGGTGCATTTGTGTGGACAGGAAGCTGCATATATTAATACACAGGGCCCTGTTCTTTGCAGACAGAAAGAACATGTACACACACTGCGCCTGTTTCAGCTAAACAAAATAAGTGACAGCCATTCGCTGGTTCATTCCTCAGAGCAATGCTTTGACCAATCAGAGTCAAGCTGCCTGGTTTAAATCTCAAACAACGATTGGCACTCAACGGTCAAAAAAAAGCTTTGACAAAAAAAAGTCTCTTTTTCTTTTTCAGCCGTGCTCAAGGCTTAATTAGAGTTTTGATCGACAAGGGAGACAAGGCTAAGCGGGGTCGAGCAGGGAAGTGAAGTTGATCATGATCTTATCGAATGGTGGAACAGGCTCGAGGGGCTGAATGGCCTCCTCCTGCTCCTCATTGGAATGTACTTGTTCTCGTAAAAAAAAGATGATCTGGTCTGTTCCACGAGTGGGATTTTGCTGAGCTCATATTGGCTGCTATGCTCACTACATTTCAGCAGTGACTATAATTCAGACAATATTTAATTGACTGTAAAGTGCTTTGGGGCCACCCTGAGATATAAAATACAAGCTCTTCCCTACTTTCTTTCTTTCTGGGGTTTATGTGCTCACATTCCTGCAGTTCTGTACCCCACAGCTTTCTGACTCCAGAGGCAAGAGTCAGGCCGACGGCTTGAGTCTGAGTTTCTTACTGCACAACTTTTGTTTTTTTAATAGCACCGATAGCATCGCCTTTGCCCCGAGATTTACACACACACACACACACACCAGCAAATCTTTGTTCAGACCCCACGGAGGAACCTAAATGTTTCTGCACCGGGGTCTGGGTTTATCAGACTTTTAGAGCAGCTGCAGGAAATATGTTCAGAAACACAGATGAGCGAGAGTATCATCTTGTGTCCATATTAGGCAAAAGGCAGGAAAGCAGCCATTGTTGTGCATGTCCGTCAGGCCTGGCTTCACACTAAGCTGTCATCTGTCGTTACTGGATGATTAATATAAGCTGCCAAAAGGAATTGGGAGATGCACTCGCAAACCTTAGACACACAATTGTGGAAAATGTTGTCTCCTCACTTTTTCAGGCCACCTGGCGGATGGAAAAGGTTCACCTGCACTGTAAGGATTTGGGGTGATGGTGCGGGGGGTGTTGGAGTGTGATTGGCTGGGCACAGCATTTGGGGCTGGCAGCGGGGGGCCAATGAACCCAACGTTGGTTCTGTAGCCGTGGCTGTGCCAAAGGGCTTCCCCCGGTGAGTTGAGTGATTGGCCCCATATAAAATGGAAAGTTTAAATTTACACACAGGAGCCTGACGGCTATTGCAGGACTGACCTCTGGGCTGAGGAATCTTTCTAAGGTAAGTTCTTCTTGTTAACTCCACTTTCGCAGATTTGACAAAGCCAGACAGGGTTGCTACCACTCGCTGCCCCCATACCCCTCGGGATGTCGGATCTCACCTCCCAATCCACTTGCTTCTGACCCCCTGGGTCATTCAACAACCACTTGCATTGATACAGCGCCTTTTAACATGGTGAAGTTTTCCCGGGTGTTTCACAGGGGCCTTACCCAATAGAATTTAACACCCGAGCCACGTCAGGCGAGATACTCAGTCAGATGCAAGGTTTGGTCAAAGGAGGAGAAAGAGGCAGAAAGGCTGGGGGAGGGAATTCCAGTGGTTTGGAATAAAGGAAGGTTAGCTGAAGGAATGCCCACCGATGGGAGGAGCAAAGGAAATCAGCAATGCACAAGAGTTCAAAATGGGAGCAAAGAGATCGCAACGCCCCCCCCCAAACTCTCGGACTACCCAATATTAGTGGCAGGTTACCAGCAGGACACTTGATTGGCAGTCCACTAGGGGTGGTTTGTGGGAGGGTGGGTCAGGCAGTGGGAAGGGAGGGAGGGGGAAAACTTCGCCAATATATGTTACCGCAAGTTTATAACTCGATTGATTCCATTAGCTGCAAGTTCCTCCAAACATCTTTCAGTATTTTTTCAATGTTTATGACAGTCATTTTTTCAGTTAATATATTTACCAGGGAACCCAACCGAGCTGTAGTAATTTGTTTTAAATGTCCCTTGACAGAATGTTCTTGGCCTGGCATAAGAGCTTGAAACAGATAGTCTAGTTGGTTTCCTGGTTTCTCTGCTTTTGACTTCTTAGATCAGACATTTAGCATTTTTCCCGATCTATTCTTTTAATAAAGTGCAGATGTAAGTTGCCAGAGAAAGGGCTATAACAGAAAAAGGATTCTGCTGTAGTATTTCTTTCTTGGGAACGATGCTGTAAATGAGTTAACTCAGTTTGCTGCTGCCTTTGATCTTACCCTGAACTGCTGAGTACCTTCCACATGTAAACCCTTTCAGGTTTTGTTTTCATGTTATATACTTCTCTTCAGTAACTTTTATTTAACTTACCTAATTTTGTCCAGGACTCTCAAAAGTTCATCCTTTCTTCATAAGTCACCAGCTAAGACCCAAGCTTGCCAACTCACGGGCTTTCGTATCCAGCTGCTCATCTCTTTCACTAGCATCTCTGTCCCTTATCAAGTGCTCCTTCACTTTCCTTGTCTTGCTCTTCTTCCTAAATTCCAACTCAAGTCAAGAATTGGCTCCTCCTGCTCTAGGTGACCAAGATCAGTGATCGTGATGGTTTCAAAATCACCCGTCCCATTTCCAGTGGCTTCAAGGTGGGATTTGCGGAGAAGTAGTTGATACAGCAGTCATGTTATTTCTGCATTTGCTGATGCTGATGGTGGAGCTGGTGTCAAACAATCATAAACACCAACCCCCCTACCCCCACCCCCACCGCCTTCACTACCACCCCTCCGCCCACCTTCCAACCAACTCCCTTTCCGTCTTGAGTTTTCCAGCGTTCTGATTTTTAGAAAATATATTCATTCTTGGGCTGTGGGCATCACTGTCTAGGCCTGCATTTCAAGGCCCATCTCTAATTGGCCTTGAGAATATTCACCTTCTGAATATCCACCTGCAAAACTATACGGTGTTTCCTCAGAGTCAGGTTATGGGTCTAATCCAACAATAGAATAGTCAGATGAGGAAAGGTAGAAGGAGAGTCGTGTGGAGCATAAACACCAGCATGGATCAGTGGGCTGAATGGCCTGAATATTCTGTATCACTGACCCTCCACTTCCTTCTCCGTTCATCTTCATTCATTTCCACAACCTATTGTTGAATTAGACCCCTGTGAAACATGTGGCACCCAAGCATCACTTATTTGTGGTGCAGTGGTTAGTATCCCTGCCTCTGAGCCAGAAGCTCTGGGTTCAAGACCCACTCCAGGATTCAATGGCCAAGGAAACTCTTTCGAGTTATCAACAGTCACAGATTGCAACTCTTTCAAGTACAATCACAGTTCTTGGTTTCCGGGAGTGGGACATGAACCCACAACCCTCTGATTCAAAGGTGAGGGTGCTATGAACTGAGCCACAGCTGACACCTCATTCAATGGCCAAGGAACATGCTTTCATAATGTGGCCAAACAGGTTGATTATCAGCCTGTAAATCCCCCTAACACCTGCCTATGGCAGGTAGTAAGAATGGGAGAGTCTCCTGGTCAGCCATGCTTGATGCAGAGTAGTAGCCCTCAAGCTCTGGCTTCAGGCCATGGAAATGGACATAAGCATGTGCTCAAGTGTCTGTCTTACCTGTCATTAGACATGGGAAAGCCTCTACTTGTTCATTCATGTGCCTTCACTCTTAACTTTGTTGGTGTCCTGTACAGTGGACCCCGGCCCATTCACCTTGATGCCTCAAAAGCTAAAAAAGTTCTATCTGATCTCCAGGACTGGTTTTGATCATTTGAGGGAGTTGGAGAGAAGTTTCACGGGGATTTTTTTTCCCTCTTACTAGTCCTGGGTTTTTCTTTTCTTTATTTTTTGCCTCTCCCAGGAAATAACATGATTGTGGAAGGGGACAGTAGAGGTATAAGCAGTGGTGCTCCAACCATCAATGTGTCGAGCAGGCTTGAAGGACAAGCTCTTCTTTACATCCCTGTCAGCTTTGTACATTTTGTAAAAGAACTATACTATGGTCGCTATTGAATTTATTAATGTGATGTTAAGAAAAAGTGCCTGAGGGAGAAGTTGCTGTCTTGTTCAGAATGTTCTGTGACTAACGATAGAATGAAATACATTTAGTGAGATGTGAAGGTTATTGAGTAGACTAGGCCAATATTCCCCAGCGTTTAGAAGACTGCGAAGTGATCTGATTAAAATGAATAGTGTTCTGAAGGGGCCTGACAAGGTAGATATTGGGAGGATGTCTCCACTGACTGGAGAGTGTAGGACTAGGGCTCAAAGTTTTAGAATAAGGGGCTGGCCATTTAGGACTGAGATGAAGAGAAACTTCTTCACTCAGACAGTTGTGAGTTTTTGAATAACTCTACCTCAGAGAGCTGTGAATGCTCGCTTGTTTAGTATATTCAAATCAGAGATGGATTTTTGGATACTGAGGGAGTTAAGGGGTATGGAGATAGTGTGGGGAGATGGAGTTGAGATAGAAACTCAGCCCCGTGATCATGTTGAATAGCTGAGCAGACATAAAGGGCGGAATAGCCTACTCCTGTTTCTATTTCCTTTGTTTTCCTGTTTCTTATGTTCTTATATTAATAGAAAGAAGAAATAATTTGCATTTGTATAGCATTTTATATAACTAGCAGTGTTAAAATGAGGACGTTAAAGTGGCTATCTTTGAGAGGAATTTTTGTTTTTATTCATTCACGGGATGTGGGCTTCACTGGCTGGGCCAGCATTTATTGCCCATCCCTAATTGCCCTTGAGAAGGTGGTGGTGAGCTGCCTTCTTGGACTGCTGCAGTCCATGTGGTGTAGGTACACCCACAGTGCTGTTAGGGAGGGAGTTCCAGGATTTTGACCCAGCGACAGTGAAGGAATGGCGATATATTTCCAAGTCAGGATGGTGAGTAGCTTGGAGGGGAACTTCCAGGTGGCGGTGTTCCCATCTATCTGCCGCCTTTGTTTTTTGCTCTTTATCCTTTCACGGGATGTGGGTGTCACTGGCAAGACCAGCATTTGTTGCCCATCCCTAATTGCCCTTGAACTGGGTGGCTTGCTCGGCCATTTCAGAGGAGCAGTTAAGAGTCAGCCACATTGCTGGGGGTCTGGAGTCACATGTAGGCCAGAACGAGTAAGGTCTGTGCTGTATAAATGTTTAGCTGTCCAGAGTGGCTGCCAGAAATGGGCGTTGGGCTGCCTCAATGTGCAAATCAAGGTCTTACACAGGCTGTCATCACCTTCTGCCTTAAATTTAATGAGCAATAAAATAAGAAACATGTTGTGGTAAAATGCAAATTGACAAGATAAATGTGGCCATGTACCTGTTACTCTTGCCAATATTGTCTGCCAAAGATTCTTCATGACATGCAAATATTTGGTTCTAATACATTGTGTTCATCTTATTGCAATGTGTACATGGGAGTCCTTGGGGAAGCTTGGCATGATTTAAATATTCATAGACTTGTGCTTGCTGTGCCAATTCATCTTGTCCATTCAGTGATCCTAATTTTAGCCTGCTTTATTCTAATACCCAGGTAATGCATCTGTGTATTGGTGCCAATGAAACCACTGAATTGTCATAAAAAAACCCATCAGGTTCACTAATGTCCTTTAGGGGAAGGAAATCTGCCATTCTTACCCGGTCTGGCCTACATGTGACTCCAGACCCACAGCAATGTGGTTGCCTCTTAACTGCCCTCTCAAGTGGCTGAGTAAGCCACTCAGCTGCATTCAAGAAGACAGCTCATCACCAAGGGCAATTAAGGCAAATAAATGTTGGTTTTGCCACAATGCCTGCATCTTGTGAATGAATTTTTTAATCCGATAATAGTAAAACTTCCTCGTAACGAAAGCCCAAAAACTACAAGTACTAAAGAATACAAACAAATCCCAAATACACACATCCACAAAAATCCCGATTAAAAAGCTTTGCGAAGAAACTATTCCTTAAAAAAAATAAGCGAGAAAGGAATTTCCAAATGTTATATAACGGAGCATGCAGATAGGTGAATTTTATGGCATCCAAAAGCATTATCCTTTGTGGGTTTGTTTTCTTTTAATTAGGATGTTGTTCTGTTTCTAGTGGCGCTGGCATCATTGGACAGAATGTATATTGCCAACCAACTCCAGTGGCCCAGAGATTGTGACATTCCTGACAGCTGCTGACTCCAAAGACATTGAGTAATAGGATGTGTTTTTTTTTTCCCTGCTTTGCAGTTAGAGCCATGCTCTGAACTTTGAGTTGTTGCACTTTTATGCTATTAATTCAATAAATGGGAGTTGCTGTATGAGCTCCTGTTTATAAACTGATCCAAGATTCCTGACTTGGAGAAGTGTAGTTTTCTCAAACTCCTCAGAAATTGGGTGTGTTTCTTCTTTTCCCCTCGGCCAGCCTGTCTTTGAAAATTTCATCCTCAGGAGCGTGAGCCAACTTTCCTAACTTCTTTATTCAGGGAGTGTTTAGAATGTGGAACTCACTGCCACATGGAGGTGAATAAAGTAGCTGCAATCCTCTCCTCTTAAGCAGTCCCTCGAGACTGAGGGTGACTTGCTTCCACTCCAGTTCAATGGGTTGGGAGATGGCTGATAAGGTCCAGTGCAAGATCTGCAGCCTATGCCAGCACAATGCAGGGCAGGTGGTGGTTGGAAGGTTGGGTAGGCGGGCTATTTGGAGTCACAGACATAGACACAGGCATCATTCTGATGCCTTGACTTTGCCTCTGCACTGTTACGGCACAGCCAATGGTAAATGCTGAGCTTGCGAAATCCCAAAGGGAAACTTGAAACAACTGCCACAACTGCTTTGCAATTTGTATAAATTTCGAGATGCCTGCCTTGAATTCAGTAGTGATAAGACCACTGAGTCTTATAGGCTTCTTACAAAACTAAATTAAACCTTCATTAAAAGAAGAAATGGATTTTAAGTACACACCTAGATCTACGAATTACTTCTAGCTTCTAAATCCCCTTGTTAATCTAACTCCCAGTTACACTTCCATTAAGACAACAGTAAGACACACAGATTTTAAAAGACTCAGGTAAAGTAACACACAACACCCTGAAACAGTCAAATTCAAAGTGAGATTTCTTAACTTCAGTTCTTTGTAGACAGCAGCTTGAGGCTTAGATGCTGGAGGTTTTTTACACTTGTTAGATCTTAGAATGTCTACTTTTACACACAGCCTTCTCTCCTTTATACATATTTTCTCCTTTGAATGCAAATTCCCATTGTTTCACGATGTCTTTGGAATTTACGTCTCTAATAATACAATCTATCATAGTACCGATTTTACCAGTAATCTTTGGGAAAAGTAAACACACTGGGGAGAATTTTCCTCTTGTTGGGCAGGCGGGCCCAGGCGCAGTTGCACAACGGTCCACCTCCCATGATCGGGTCCCGACCGTGATTTCACACTGGCTGGCCAATTAACGGGCAGCCAGCGTGAAACCCATGCCGATAACCTCAACACTGCCGGGGTGGAGACGGGAGGAGCGCGAGCGCCGAGGTGTGCGCATGCGCGGGGTTGCACTCAGTGAAAACTCTCTGAAGGCACAGAGCTGCCTCAGGGAGCTGAAGATCTTTAACATGACAAATAAAGATTTTAAAAATCAGGAAAACATGTCTCCACATGTGACTCTGTCACATGAACAGGATCATGTGAAATATGAGTTCTAAAAATTTTTATTTAGTAAGTGTTGGAAACCTCATCCTGCCCGTGGATGAGGTTTCGTCAAAAATGCAAAGACCACCTGATGCATTAGCCTGCCCGCCAACCAAACGGTTAAGCGGGCAGGGAAAATCCAAATTTATCAATTACGTAGGGGCTTTAATAGGCCTCTTAATTGTTGGCGGGTGCACTGCTGCCTCTTGTGTGCACCCGCTAACTGAAAGATCGTGAGTGCGCGCGATGATGCCGGGGTGCTCACCTGACGTCATCGCTGCACTATTCCACTCCCATTCAGGTCGGGCGTGCCCCTGCCTGCGGGTTGAGAAATTCTGCCCACTGTTTCTTCACCTCTCCTGGCGAGGTGCAACATTTCACACCCTCTCTTGAATTAAAGCTAGTCTGGTTTACTTAAAAATGCAAATGTTCCCTTTACACCCCTGTTTACCCACTTAACATTTCAAACCTTGCTTATCTTCTGAGGCATCAAAGCCCTCAGACCAGCTGCCTTTAATTGAATTAAGTCACACACACATATACACACACACATATACACACAGACATATACACACACACATATACACACATATACACACAGACATATACACACACACATATACACACACACATATACACACACACATATACACACAGACATATACACACACACATATACACACAGACATATACACACACACATATACACACAGACATATACACACAGACATATACACACACACATATACACACACACATATACACACACACAAACACACACACATATACACACAGACATATACACAGACATATACACACAGACATATACACACACATAGACACACACACATAGACACACACACATATACACACAGACATATACACACACATATACACACACAAATACACACATATATACACACACACACACATATACACACACACATAGACACACACACATATACACACACATATACACACACATATACACACACATATACACACACATATACACACACAAATACACACATATACACACACATGTACACACACATACACACACACATACACACACACACATATACACACACACATATACACACACACATATACACACACACATATACACACACATATACACACAGACATATACACACACACATATACACACACACATATACACACACACATATACACACAGACATATACACACACACATATACACACACATACACACACACACACACACATACACACACAGACATATACACGTAGGCCAGAATTTTTAGCTCATCGGGTGGGCGCATGCCCTACCTGACCAAGTGTACAATGACACGCTCTGACACTGGGCGAACGTCCCAATGTCATTGCACACTCGCACGATATTTCGTTTGGCGGGTGCGCGCCTGAGTCGGCATCAGGCCTGCCGACAGTTAAAAGGCTTATTAAGGCCATTAATATGGTAATTGAAACAAATTTTTCGCTGCCCGTCCAACCTTACGGTTGGCGATTAGGCGAAAAGGCCAAGCGGCCTTTGGATTTTTTTTTTTAGGAAACCTCATCTACAGGCGGGATGAGGTTTCCAACAGCAAATAAAAAATAACAAAGTTTTACATTTCATTTATAACATGTCCCTGGCTCATGTGACAGGGTCACATGAAGGAACATGTTTTATAACATTTTTAAAATCTTTATTTTTGATGTTTTAAAACTGTTCATCTTCCTGAGGAAGCTCTGTGCCTGTTAGCTGCCAAGGTACTCCACTGGTACAAGCCACTATCCCAGCATGCACCCGCACACATGCACCAAGTTGTGTGGTCGCCCTCCTTCACCCCACCCTCCCCCTCAAACCCCGCAACACAGGCAGCACCGAGCGCTGCCGTTCAGGTTCGACGCTGGGCGGCGTGAAATCACGGTCCAGCCCCGATCGCGGGCGGCAGTCGGCTCCCTGTCCGGTCCTGCCCGATGAGGGAAAGGTCCTCCCCGTAGACACAGACCCCGCTATTACTCTGCTTCACAATAAATTCCCATAACATTATGAAAATGATTATATCTTCCCGACAGCATGTTCCCAATGAAGTCTCTTAATGTGCTCAGTGCTCCTCCCGATCGAGCCAACTTCACTTTGGCAGTGATCCCGGAGGTACTATTTGCTTCAGAAACTTGGACAACCTATAACAAGCAGCTCAAAGCACTGGGGAAGTACCACCGGCAGTGATTTGCAAGATTCCCCGGTGGTAAGAAAGGTGGTCCAACAGCAGCGTCCTCTTCCAGGCAACACACCCAGCATCGAGGCACTAATCACCCAAAACCAGCCCCGCTGGGTGGGACATGTCGGTCGTATGCCTGACATCAGACTCCAAAGCAACTGTTCTACTCAGAACTGGGTCTTGGCAGGCGACTCCCAGGAGGACATCAGAAATGCTTTAGGAATGTCCTCAAAAACATTCCTGAAGAGGTCAAACATCCCCACCAACTCATGGGAGACGCTGGCCTGTGACCAACCAAAATGGAGAAGGTTCATTCAGGTGCATTTATGGGGAAAGCACAGGAGGAAGAGAGGAATAGAAGGATATGCTCATCGTGTAAGATAGAGGAACAGACTCTTGTGGAGTATGAACACTGGCGTGGACCAATTGGACAGAATAGCTTGTTTCTAATTCTGGCCTCTTGGATGTCCCCAATTTTAATCACTCTACTTGTGCTGCCAAGGGCCTAATCCTCACTAAAGCTCTCTGAATCTCTCTTTCCTCTTTTAAGATACCCCATAAAAACTACCCCTTTGACCTTATGCGATTCAGTGTCAAATATTATTTGATATTCACTCCCATTCCCCTTCCCCTCCCCAAAATCCCTGTGTGAAGAACACTGAATCTATCTTCAAAAGAAAATTGAAGGGAAAAAATGATACCCTTTTTTATTCATTTATGGGCTCTGCACGTCACTGGCTGGACCAGCATTTATTGCCCACCTCCAATTGCCCTTGAGAAGGTGGTGGTGAGCTGTCTTCTTGAACCGCTGCAGTCCATGTAGTGTAGGTACACCCACAGTGCTATTAGGGAGGGAGTTCCAGGATTTTGACCCAGCGACAGTGAAGGAACGGCGATATATTTCCAAGTCAGGATGGTGAGTGACTTGGAGGACAATTGCTGACCCTCATATGGGTTTTGTTTTCTTATACTTTCGCATAATTTCTTTCATTCATTCAAACCCTTAACAATAGCAACTCACAAACGACGCAATCAAATTGGCCAAAATCTTTTTGAAAACCTCATCTGCTTTTATAATTGTTAGCAATTCACAATGTACTATCTGTTACATTGATTATCCCATCATCAGGAAATATTGTATCCATCATTTGCAATGCTGTCGGAGCTCCACTGGTACAAGCCAAACCTCCGTTCCTCACACTATTGCTATTATGGAATCTTAATCACAGCAACTGGCATTTATATATCACCTTCAATGTGGTGAAACAGCCCGAGATGCTTCACATCAGGCAAAGTTTGACACCAAACCAGATAAAGGAAATATTAGGGCAGATGACCAAAGGTTTTGTCAAACAAAGAGGTAGATTTTCAGCAACCTCTTGAAGGAAGAGTTAGAGAGATGGAGGGGTTCAGGAAAGGAATTCCAGAGTTTAGGGCCCGGGCAGCTGAAGGCACAACCACCAATGGTAGAGAGATTAAAATCGGGGGGTCTACAAAAGGCCAGAATTGGAGGAACACAGGGATCTTCTTTATATTCTTTCACAGGTTATAGGTGTCGCTGACTGGACCAGCATTCATTCCCCATCCCTAATTGCTTTGAGAAGGTGGTGGTGAGCTACCTTCTTGAACCGCTGCAGTCTATGGGGTGTAGGTACACCCACAGTGCTGTTAGGGAGGGAGCTCCAGGATTTTGATCAGTGACAGTGAAGGAACGGCGATATATTTCCAAGTCAGGGTGGTGCGTGGATGGAGGGGCCTTGCAGGTGGTGGTGTTCCCATGCATTTGTTGCCCTTGTCCATCTAGATGGTAGAGCTCATGGATTTGGAAGGTGCTGTTGAAGGACCCTTGGTGAGTTGCTGCAGTGCATCTTGTAGATGGTAGATTGTGTGTCCGTGGTGAAGGGAGCAAATGTTGGAGGTGGTGGATGGGGTGCAAATCAAGTGGCTGCTTTGTCCTGGAAGGTGTCAAGGTTCTAGAGCATTGTGAGAGCTACACTCATCCAGGCAAGTGGAGAATAATCCATCACACTCCTGACTTGTGTCTTGTAGATGGTGGACAGGCTTTGGGGAGTCAGGAGGTGAGTTATTCGCTGCAGGATTCCTAGCCTCTGACCTGCTCTTGTAGCCACAGTATTTATAGTCCAGTTCAGTTTCTGGTCAATGGTAACCCCAGGATGTTGATAGTGGGGGATTCAGCGATAGTAATGCCATTGAATGTCAAGGGGTGATGGTTGGATTCTCTCTGGTTGGAGATGGTCTTTACCTGGCACTTGTGTGGCATGAATGTTACTTGCCATTTATCAGCCCAAGCATGGATATTGTCCAGGTCTTGCTGCATTTGGACATGGACTGCTTCAGTACCTGAGGAGTCACGAATAACGCTGAACATTGTGCAATCATCAGCGAACATCCCCTCTTCTGACCTTATGATGAAAGGAAGGTCATTGATGTAGCAGCTAAAGATGGTTGGGCCTAGGACACTACCCTGAGGAACTCTCGCAGTGATATCCTGGAGCTGAGATGATTGACTTCCAACAACCACAACCATCTTCCTTTGTGCTAGGTATGACTGAACCAATGGAGAGTTTTCCCCCAATTCCCATTGACTCCAGTTTTGCTAGGGCTCCTTGATGCCACTTGGTCAAATGCAGCCTTGATGTCAAGGGCAGTCACTCTCAACTCACCTCGGGTGTTCAGCTCTTTTGTCCATGTTTGAACTACGTCTGTAATGAGGTCAGGAGCTGAGTGACCCTGGCAGAACCCAAACTGTTTTTCAAGAGTGCAATCTCGCTTGCCATTTTTGATCTCTGTTTATTACAGCTGCCCAGCACACTCAGTGTATCATCTTAATTCATGCTGCACCCACTTTTGTGACAATTACAGGGAAGAGAGGCATGAAAATCAGAGTTGGATTTCTAGCCAGGTCAGATGGAAGCCGTTTAGGTTGTGTTACTGTACGAATTAAACAGCTTTATTGAGAGAAATTAAAATCATATCCTTTTAGAGCAGGATTTCCTCAACATCATTGGTCTGATTTTGGTGCAAGTCAGTCATAGAATACAAGCAATCCTCATCTTTACAATGTACGTGCTGTTCATTGTGACTCGAACAATGTTGATTAATTGACACCCTGTTTTGACTTTCCCGGGCCTCAGGCTCACTAGTCCAATAATAGAACCCTGATGCTACTGTATCCATCCTGTCCCTAATTTTTAACTTGCTCCTCCCAGCATGCAGCAAGCACACCCTTCTTTCAAAATACAGATTGTCATACTCCTGATAGGCAATTGGTGAAGGAAGAAATCAGAGCCAGTGTGAAACTCTTTCGAGTTATCAACAGTCACAGATTGCAACTCATTCGAGTACAATCACAGTTCTTGGTTTCCGGGAGTGGGACATGAACCCACAACCCTCTGATTCAAAGGCGAGGGTGCTATGAACTGGAATAAATTTATTCACAGAGTAAAACGTTACAGGTATAGATCTCCTGACTCCACTCTGCTCCCGAGTCAGTAAGTGCCTGTGTTGAAGTAACCATCCAATCAATGTCCTCCACCTGTATGTATTTAACCTCAATGGGATACAATTAACAGAGATTCCGGTGTGATGATGTCATCGGGCTGCTTTTGCTATTTTAGCTGCTGGACTGAGTGGGGAACCTGTTTGTGACTTTCCCAGCTGGTCCCGGTAACTGTGAACAGGAATGATGCTCAAAAAGCCCTAAAAGGAGAGATGTTTTTTTTAAAAACCTTGGAGTTGGGAGGAGCAAAAGCTCATCCCCAATTTTAATCACCCCACCAGTGGCGGCCATACCTTCAGCTGCCCAAGCCTCAAGCTCTGGAATTCCCTCTGTCATCCTCTCCGCCGCCCTATCTCTCTCCCTCCCTCTCTTCCTTTAAGACGCTCCGTTAAAAACTAATGTTTTGACTGAGATTTTGATCACCTGCCCTGATATCTCTTGATATGTCTGTGTCCAATTCTGCGTGATAACGGTCCTGTGTAGCACGTTGGGGTGTTTTACTATGTTAAAGGCGCTGTACAAATGCAAGTTGTTGTTGTGACTACCAGGCAGAAATCTAAGATCACCATTAACAGAGTGAAAGGTGAAGTTGGAAGATGTTTTTCCTTTTCTGTGATGCTGTTAGGATGTGAAATAAACTACTAGATGTAGTGGCGGAAACTGAATCCATAATACTGGCTTTTAAAAGGGTGGCAGATCACTATTTGAAAAATAAAAAGGGAGTTGGCCAATGCAGGGGAACGTGACTAAGTGGATCGTACTTTCAGAAAACTGACAGAAGCACAATAGGTCAAATTGTCCCCTGCAGTGTTGTAAAATCTGATGATTTGTAAGAGAACGAAGGCAAAAGGAGTTCCGAGGTTTGGGGTCATTTGGGTACTTCCCACTCATCGCTCAAGTGTTTCACAAACTGTTCCAGCGCAATGGGAGACATTCGGCCCATTGTGTCTGTGCCAACTCTTTTTGGTGGAGCTATCCACATCCCTGATCTATCCCTGTAACCCTATTTATATTAAAGAAAATACCTTCAAGTATTTATCTAATTTCTTCTTGATAATGGGAAAAACCAAACCACACACAAGAACACAAGAAGTAGGAGCTGGAGTGGACCATACAGCCCGTCTCATTCAAAGAACATCATTCGTGACAAGGTAGCACTCCCTTAGTACAACACTTAAATACTATATTGGGGATTATAAGAACATAATTAATAGGAGCAGGCCATTCAGCCCCTACTCTACTATTGAACTTCTACATTGATTCCACTTTCCCTTCCTACCCCCACGTTCTTTGATTCATAGATACCAACATACGAGTTAGGAGCAGGAGTAGGCCATTCGGCCCCTCGAGCCTGCTCCGGCATTCAATAAGATCATGGCTGATCTCATTGTGGCCTCAACTCTACGTTCAATCCCTGAGTGTACAAAAATCTATTGATCTCAGCCTTAAATATACTAAAGGACGGAGTATCCACAGCACTCTGGGATAGAGAATTCCCAAAGATTCGCAACCGTCCGAGTGAAGAAGTTTCTCCTCATCTCAGCCCAAAGTGGCCAATCCCTAATGCTGAGACTATACCCCTAAATTCTAGACCCTCCTGCCAGGGGAAAGAACTACTCAGCATCTTCCCTGTCAAGCCCTCTCAGAATTTTATAATCTTAAAACTGCCTTAAAGGCATAGGAACGTAAGAGTAGGAATAGGTCACTTAGCCCACCATTCAGCTAGATCATGTTTGATCATCTACCTCAACACCACTTTCGCACGCTATCCCCCTATCCCTTGATGTTATTACTCTCCAGAAATCTATCGATTTCTGTCTTGAATATGCTCATTGATTGAACTTCCACAGCCCTCCGTGGTAGAGAATTCCAAAGACTCTTAAAAGCTGGGATGGAGGGATTGTCCTATGAGGAGAGATTGAGGAGACTGGGCCTGTATTCTCTAGCGTTTAGAAGAATGAGAGGTGATCGCATTGAAACATACAAAATTCTTACAGGGCTCGAAAGGGTAGATGCAGGAAGGATGTTTCCCCTGGAGGGGAGTCTAGAACCAGGGAACACAGTCTCAGAATAAGGGGTAGGCCATTTAAGACTGAGATGAGGAGGAATTTCTTCACTCAGAGGGCAGTGAGTCTTTGGAATTATCTGCCCTAGAGGGCTGTGGAAGTTCAATCATTGAGCATGTTCAGGACAGAAATAGGTACTAATAACATCAAGGGATATGGGGGTAATGCAGGAGAGTGGCACTGAGGTAGATGATCAGCCATGATCTAGCTGAATGGTGGAGCAGGCTCGAGGGGCTGAATGGCCTACTCCTGTTCCTATGTTCCTATGTTAACTGTAGCAGGATCTTGAACCAATCAACACCTGTGCTAGAGGTGAAACTGCTATTCACTGTGACTTGCTGACACACACATCCGATGAGCTGCAATTCTCATTTGCAATAACAATACCAGTGTTGGGAAGAGCATCAGTAAGTGGGACAGCTAATATATCCTGCAATCTTCACTGACACCTTGCAGTGAAGATTGTGGGTTATGTAATACGATCGTGACAGGCAATATTTAGAAAACAAAGAGATGGGAATAGCATATAAACCAAATAAGCAGACAATCTATAATGAAGTGACAAGAGTTAATTTTCCAGAAGCAGGGTCAATCCTGAAAGATATTATTTTTAGCTATGAAGGGGAACAGAAAAACAGCAATTTCCCATTAACTCCTAGCCCACAGAAAGGGAAAATGATTTACGCATATAGTCTGTCTGTCTGTCCCCTCTCTCTCTCTCTCCTTATTACAGTTGATATTGAGATGTGTCAAGTGTTCAGCACAGAAACAGGCCATTCAGCCCAACTGGTCCATGCTGGTGTTGGTGTTCTACGTGAGCCTCCTCCCACCCCTCTTCATCTCACCCCATCAGCATATCCTTCTATTCCTTTCTCCATCATGTGTTTATCCAGCTTCCCCTTAAATGTAGCTTTATTATTCACCTCAGTCACTCCCTGTGGGAGCGAGTTCCACATTGTCATCAGTCTCTGGGTAAAGAAGTTTCTCCTGAGTTCCTGACTATCTTATATTCTGGCGTCTAGTTTTCACTCCTTGACAAGTGGAAACATCATCTCTATGTCTATCCTATTAAATCCCTTCATAATCTTAAAGACTTCTATCCGGACCCCCCTCAGTCTTTGCCTTTCTAGAAGCAAAAAAACCGCAGCCCATTCAATCCTTCCTGTTAAATATGTCCTTTCAATAATTCCAGTATCATCATTGTAAATATTTTTTGTACTTTCTTTGATGCTGGCACATCATATTTAGAATACGGGGACTAGACCTGTGTACAGTACACTCCAGAGTGCTTCATCTGAAATAAGAAATGGCGAAGTTATTGATGAAATGAAGTGCTCAGGGGTTACAACAGGTACAGGGTACCCACACGGCATCTTTCAAACCATACGAGGCTGCATTCAGTGACAAACGAGAGGAGTTTGCCGTCTTTTACTGAAACTAGGACAAAGTTGCAACATGTATGGAATTAAGGAAGTTTGACCAGAAGTCATCGGAGCAGAAATTAGGCCATTCGGCCCATCGAGTCTGCTCTGCCATTCAATCATGGCTGATAAGTTTCTCAACCCCATTCTCCCGTCTTCTCCTCGTAACCTTTGATCCCCTTACCAATCAAGAACCTATCTATCTCGGTCTTAAATACACTCAATGACCTGGCCTCCACAGCCTTCTGTGGCAATGAATTCCATAGATTCACCACTCTCTGGCTAAAGAAGTTTCTCCTCATCTCTGTTCTAAAAGGTCTTCCCTTTACTCTGAGGCTGTGCCCTCAGGTCCTAGTCTCTCCTACTAATGGAAACATCTTCCCCACGTCCACTCTATCCAGGCCTTTCAGTATTCTGTGAGTTTCAATCAGATCCCCCCTCATCCTTCTAAACTCCATCGAGTATAGACCCAGAGTCCTCAAACGTTCCTCATATGTTAAGCTTTTCGTTCCTGGGATCGTTCTCGTGAACCTCCTCTGGACCCTCTCCAGGGCCAGAACATCCTCCCTGAGATACGGGGCCCAACATTGCTCACAATATTCTAAATGTGGTCTGACCAGAGCCTTATAAAGCCTCAGCAACACATCCCTGCTTTTATATTCTAATCCTCTCGAAATAAATGCCAACATTGCATTTGCCTTCCTAACTACTGACTCAACCTGCAAGTTACCCTTAAGAGAATCCTGGACTAGGACTCCCAAGTTCCTTTGCACTCCAGATTTCTGAATTCTCTTCCCATTTAGAAAATAGTCTATGCCTTTATTTTTCCTACCAAAGTGCATGATCTCACACTTCCCCACGTTGTATTCCATCTGCCACTTCTTTGCCCATTCTCCTAACCTGTCCAAATCCTTCTGCAGCCTCCCCGCCTCCTCAATACTACCTGTCCCTCCACCTATCTTTGTATCATCTGCAAACTTAGCCAGAATGCTCTCAGTTCCTTCAATCTAGATCATTAATGTATAAAGAGAAAAGTTGTGGTCCCAACACTGACCCCTGCGGAACTCCACTAGTCACCGGCCGCCATCCTGAGAAGGACCCCCTTATCCCCACTCTCTGCCTCGTGCCAGACAGTCAATCTTCTATCCATGCTAGTACCTTGCCTCTAACACCATGGGCTCTTATCTTACTGGGCAGCCTCCTGTGCGGCACCTTGTCAAAGGCCTTCTGGAAGTCCAGGTAGATAAAAAATTATCTGATGTGCTTGAAGTTAGATCCCTAGCCCTATCCAAACACTCTGTCCTATTTTGTGTTCTGGAGATTTTAATAGCCTCTCCTTTTCTGCATTTCTTGTAAGGCAATTGCTTAATTCCACAATCATACATTTGTAATTTATTTTTTATAGAAGCCAGATCTGTGAGGCAACATCATTTCGTGTTGTAAATCTTGTTTGAAATTCCCAACTTCCTGACAGGAGGTTAGAATATAGTGTTGCACATACGAATGCATTTCTCTATCGTATGTTGGTTTATCTGCTAACCTCAAGGACAGATGTAGCAATGATCTGATTGCAGCAAAAGAGGCAGTGAATTGGTGGCTTGGTTACTGGCCCTCACTGATCAAAATAAGTGTTGGCCTGAGATAAAAACAAAAAAACTGCAGATGCTGGAAATCCAAAACAAAAACAGAAATACCTGGAAAAACTCAGCAGGTCTGGCAGCATCGGCGGAGAAGAGTTCTGTTGAAGGGTCATGAGGACTCGAAACGTCAACTTTGCTCTTCTCCGCCGATGCTGCCAGACCTGCTGAGTTTTTCCAGCTATTTCTGTTTTTGTTAAGTGTTGGCTTGTCTCAGTGGGTGGTACGTGAGCCTCTGCATCAGAAGGCTTTGGGTTCAAGTCCCATGTCAGGGTTTTGAGCACATTAACCAGCTGACACTTAAGTACAGCACTGAGGGAGTGCTGCACTGTTGGAGGCACTGCCTATCAGCTGAGATGTTAAACTGAGGCACCGCCTGTCCTCTCAGGTGAATGTGAATGTGGTGGTATTCTGAAGAAGGGCAGGGTGACAAGGCATATATTTGTCCCTCAGCCAACTTCACCAAGATAGATCATCTTGTCATTAGTAATTGCTGTTTGTGGGAGCTGTTCTTTATGAAGACTGTTTTAAGTCCTTTTCTATATTACAACACTTCAAAAACCTTTACAGCTCTTTGGACTGTCCTGGGCTCCTGAAAGGCAGTATTAGAAACACAAGTTCCTTCTCTCTGATCTGACAGCTGGGGCACAATTTACACTTCGTCTTTCCCACTAAGCATGTTAACCTCGTTTAAGAAGCAACCATTCTATATTCCTGTCAACTGCAAGAAAAGAAGTGAAAGTACAACTGTCTAGACAGAACTAAGAGCTTCAGGAAATCCAGCAACTACTTCTGTCCTATGGAGGCTTGTCTCAAAAAGTGAATGGCTAAGTGGTTAATGGGATATACTCACTGCTGGCTGGTAGGGAATCTGCTGTCAACATTAGAGCCTATTCAGCAGAATTGTACCCTGTACATGATCTAAGTCTAAAGTGTGTTGCCTTAAAAGATACTCATGAAGTAGCATGCTGGAGCAATCATCATACATTCTCCAAACATTACTATAACATTACTCTTACATTACGTTACTCTTTGGACTCCACTCGGAGTGTTGATTTGCAAGTTTGGCAGAGCTCGTGGAGTCTCTGTTTTATCTCTTTAACAGGCAGGCCCGATGCTCCCATTAACTGGATGACGTTGTGAGAAATACTGCTATTGTGACCGAGAGTTCAAAGTAAATAAAGACCCACTCGCCAAACGGAATTAAGTTCTCTACCACGAGCTGACATTCTCCTGCACCAGCTGGACTTTGACTGGACTCAGAGGAGAGATCCGTATTCAAATTTTTGCGTGTAATGACTCTCGCATTTTAGCGCGCAAAAAAGGTAATTCTGCAGAATTCGTTGCCCTAGATGTATTTAAAGATGAGCTTGTGGTCAAAGAAAATTCATAAAACCTCTTTGGTCAATAATTACCCAAAAAGCTTGCATTTATATAGCACCTATAATGTAGTAAAATGTCCCAATTACCTAATTCCACACTCATGCATTTGCAATTTATTTTTTGTAGAAGCCAAGTCTGTGAGGCAACATCTTTTGGTGGTGCAATTCTCGCTTGAAATTCTCAATTTCTTGACAGGAGGTTAGAATATAGTTAAAAACAAAAAGCTAAAAGCTACTGCGGATGCTGGAAATCCAAAACAAAAACAGAATTACCTGGAAAAACTCAGCAAGTCTGGCAGCATCGGCGGAGAAGAGATCAGTTAACGTTTCGAGCCTTCATGGCCCTTCGGCAGAACTGGAGCATAGTTAGAAGAAAGGGGAAATATAAATTGGTTTAAGGTGGGTGGGGGGGGTGGGGGGAAGAGACACATTGAGGGTGTGGTGTGATGATTGTGGAGATGAGCAGATAATCAAAAGATGTCACAGACAAAAGGGTCAAAGAGGTGTTGAAGGTGGTGGTCTTTGTCTGAGAAAAGTGCTAATTAAGAATGGAAGACAGGATATTCAAAGTACAGCTCTAGTGGGGGTGGGGTGGAAAGACTAGAGGTTTTAGTTTTAGATTTAAAAATAATGGAAATAGGTGGGGAAAGAAGAATCTATATAAATTATTGAAAAAATAGCGGGGGGGGGGGAAAGAAACGGGGTGGGGATGGGGGGAGGGGGAGTTTAAGATCTAAAGTTGTTGAATTCAATATTCAGCCCGGAGGGCTGTAAAGTGCCTAGTCGGAAGATGAGGTGCTGTTCCTCCAGTTTGCGTTGGGCTTCACTGGAACAATGCAGCAAGCCAAGGACAGACATGTGGGCAAGAGAACAGGGTGGAGTGTTAAAATGGCAAGCGACAGGGAGGTTTGGGTCTTTCTTGCGGACAGACCGCAGGTGTTCCGCAAAACGGTCGCCCAGTTTGCGTTTGGTCTCTCCAATGTAGAAGAGACCGCATTGGGAGCAACGAATGCAGTAGACTAAGTTAGGGGAAATGCAAGTGAAATGCTGCTTCACTTGAAAGGAGTGTTTGGGCCCTTGGACGGTGAGGAGAGAGGAAGTGAAGGGGCAGGTGTTGCATCTTCTGCGTGGGCATGGGGAGGTGCCATAAGTGGGGGTCGAGGAGTAGGGGGTGATGGAGGAGTGGACCAGGGTGTCCCGGAGGGAACGATCCCTACGGAATGCCGTCAAGGGGGGTGAAGGGAAGATGTGTTTGGTGGTGGCATCATGCTGGAGTTGGCGGAAATGGCGGAGGATGATCCTTTGAATGCGGAGGCTGGTGGGGTGATAAGTGAGGACAAGGGGGACCCTATCATGTTTCTGGGAAGGAGGAGAAGGCGTGAGGGAGGATGCGCGGGATATGGGCCGGACACGGTTGAGGGCCCTGTCAACGACCGTGGATGGAAAACCTCGGTTAAGGAAGAAGGAGGACATGTCAGAGGAGCTGTTTTTGAAGGTAGCGTCATCAGAACAGATGCGACGGAGGCGAAGGAACTGAGAGAATGGGATGGAGTCTTTACAGGAAGCGGGGTGTGAGGAGCTGTAGTCGAGGTAGCTGTGGGAGTCAGTAGGCTTGTAATGGATATTGGTGGACAGTCTATCATCAGAAATTGAGACAGAGAGGTCAAGGAAGGGAAGAGAAGTGTCAGAGATGGACCATGTGAAGATGATGGAGGGGTGGAGATTGGAAGCAAAATTAATAAATTTTTCCAGGTCCCGACGGTGCTGCTTCATGCTCTCGTCGGGACCTGGAAAAATTTATTAATTTTGCTTCCGATCTCCACCCCTCCATCATCTTCACATGGTCCATCTCTGACACTTCTCTTCCCTTCCTTGACCTCTCTGTCTCAATTTCTGGTGATAGACTGTCCACCAATATCCATTACAAGCCTACCGACTCCCACAGCTACCTCGACTACAGCTCCTCACATACGAATGCACTTCCCTATCGTATGCTGGTTTATCTGCTAACTTCAAGGTCAGATGTAGCAATGATCTGATTGCAGCAAAAGAGGCAGTGAATCGGTGGCTTGGTCACTGTCCCTCACTGATCAAAATAAGTAAACAAAAACAAAAATACCTGGAAAAACTCCGCAGGTCTGGCAGCCTCCAGAAGGGAGCACAGTTAACGTTTCGATGAGCACAGTTAACGTTTCCACGGATACTGCCAGACCTGCTGAGTTTTTCCAGGTATTTTTGTTTTTGTTTTCAATTTCCAGCATCCGCAGTTTTTCGCTTTTATTTTTGATCAAGATAAGTGTTGGCTTGTCTCAGTGGGTGGTACACGAGCCTCTGGATCAGAATTACAACACCAACAGATGCTGCCTCACAGATCGGGCTTCTACAAAAAATAAATTGCAAATGTATGAACGTGGAATTAGGTAATGGGGATGTTTTAGTACATTTTAGGTGCTTCGCAGGAGTGTTTATCAAGCAAAATCTGATAACCAAGCCACATGGGGCGATATTAGGATAGGTGAGCAACAGGTTGGTCAAAGAGGCTGTTTTTACGCAATGTCTTAAAGGAGAAGAGAGAGGCGGAGAGGTTTAGGGAGGAAATTTCAGAGCTTAAGGCACAGGCAGCTGAAGGCACGGCCACCAACGATGGAGCTGTTATAATTAAGAATGCACAAGAAGCCAGAATGAGGGGAGAGCGGAGACCTAGTAAGATTGTAGGGCTTGAGGAGGTTACAGAGGTGGGCGTGAGGCCTTGGGGGGGGTGTCGAACACAAGAAAGAGGATCTTAAAATCAAGGCATTGCCAGACTGGGAGCCAATGTAGGTCACTGAGCATGTGGGTGTGATGGGTGAACAGGAGCGATTAAGATACAGGCTGCAGAATTCTGGATGAGCTAAAGGTTATGGTGGGTGCAAAGTAGGAGGTCCACCAGGAGAGCACTGGAATAGTCGAGTCCACAGGTAACAAAGGCAGAGATGAGGGTTTCAGTAGCCGATGAGCTGTTGACGAGGTGGAGTTGGGTGACGCCACGAGGTGGAAATAAGACGTCCTTGTTAATGGAGAGAGTTAATGGATCAGAAGCTCGTCTCAGGATCGAATAGGGATGCCCAGAAAATAACAGGTAGAGAGCAAATGAATGTATTAATTTGTTATTGCATTTAAACCTTGCTGTACCTTGGGAGACCTGTTTTATCAATTTAACCAGGAAATTAAGTCACTGCTCGAGAAAGGATGAAATTTAACAACATTGTTGTAATCTGGCTTCTATCTGTTGAAAGAACTGATGAGATCAGGAGAGGAATGAGCTGATGGACAAAACCACTCTGGAATGTGGTGGTTTCAAGCCAAAACTAGCTTTTGAGGATAACTTGATTTGATAAATGAATGCTTTGGTTTTCATGTGTGGTCTAACTTGGTTTCTTTACCTCATTTTCACTTCTTTGCTATTATTTGCCTCTTTATTTTAATCAAGCGCTCCCTACCCTCCCCTCACCCCTCTCACCCCTCCCACCATCCTCAACCGCACCCAGACCAGTGCTTTAGTGTCTGTCTGCATTAAAGTGCCAAATGGAACTCTGCTGGTTTTTCCCTACTCACTCTGTTGTAATCTTAAATCAGATACCAGAGGTAAAGCACTTCCTCTAAGATAAGGAATTGACAGTCTGAGAGTATAGCTATCCTTAGGTTCCTCCTGGTGGCCAGTACAAATATACATAAAGAGCATCCTTCTTTATCCTCAAAGATTGGTGTATTTTTTATTCATTCACGGGGTGCAGTTTGAACTACACGAAATATTCTTAAACCAAATGGTTTCATGAAAAACCAGGGAAGTGGACATTAGACTCATTCGAATTTGCATTCAACAGAAATTTGTATTTCTACACTCCCTATAAGACCATAAGACATAGGAGCAGAAATTAGGCCATTCGGCCCATCGAGTCTGCTCCGTCATTTAATCATGGCTGATAAGTTTCTCAACCCCATTCTCCCACCTTCTCCCCGTAACCTTTGATCCCCTTACCAATCAAGAACCTATCTATCTCTGTCTTAAATACACTCAATGACCTGGCCTCCACAGCCTTCTGTGACAATGAATTCCATAGATTCACCACTCTCTGGCTAAAGAAGTTTCTCCTCACCTCTGTTCTAAAAGGTCTTCCCTTTACTCTGAGGCTGTGCCCTCGGGTCCTAGTCCCTCCTACTAATGGAATCATCTTCCCCACGTCCACTCTATCCAGGCCTTTCAGTATTCTGTAAGTTTCAATCAGATCCCCCCTCATCCTTCTAAACTCCATCAAGTATAGACCCAGAGTCCTCAAACGTTCCTCATATGTTAAGCCTCTCATTCTGGGATCATTCTCGTGAACCTCCTCTGGACCCTCTCCAGGGCCATAACATCCTTCCTGAGATATGGGGCCCCAAATTGCTCACAATATTCTAAATGTGGTCTGACCAGAGCCTTATAAAGCCTCAGCAGCACATCCCTATTCTAGTCCTCTCGAAATAAATGCCAACATTGCATTTGCTTTCCTAACTACTGACTCAACCTGCAAGTTAACCTTAAGAGAATCCTGGACTAGGACTCCCAAGTCCCTTTGCACTCCAGATTTCTGAATTCTCTCCCCATTTAGAAAATAGTCTATGCCTCTATTCTTCCTACCAAAGTGCATGACCTCACACTTACCCACGTTGTATTCCATCTGCCACTTCTTTGCCCATTCTCCTAACCTGTCCAAATCCTTCTGCAGCCTCCCGGCCTCCTCAATACTACCTGTCCCTCCACCTATCTTTGTATCATCTGCAAACTTAGCCAGAATGCCCTCAGTTCCTTCATCTAGATCATTAATGTATAAAGTGAAAAGTTGTGGTCCCAACACTGACCCCTGTGGGACTCCTCTAGTCACTGGCCGCCATCCTGAGAAGGACCCCCTTATCCCCACTCTCTGCCTCCTGCCAGACAGCCAATCTTCTATCCATGCTAGTACCTTGCCTCTAACATTGTGGGCTCTTATCTTACTGAGCAGCCTCCTGTGCGGCACCTTGTCAAAGGCCTTCTGGAAGTCCAAGTAGATAACATCCATTGGCTCTCCTTTGTCTAACCTACTCATTACCTCCTCAAAGAATTCTAACAGATTTGTCAGGCATGACCTCCCCTTGATGAAACCATGCTGACTTTGCCCGATTTTACCATGCACTTCCAAGTATTCTGAAATCTCATCCTTAATAATGGACTCTAAAATCTTACCAACGACCGAGGTCAGGGTAATCGGCCTGTAATTTCCCGTCTTTTGCCTCACTACGTTCTTCAAAAGTATAACATTTACAATTCTCCAGTCTTTTGGCGTCACCCCTGAGTCTAAGGAAGATTATGGCCATTGCCTCCACAAATTCCACTCTCACTTCCCTCAGTGTCCTTGGATGCATCTCATCCGGTCCCAGTGCCTTGTCATCTGTAAGTATAAGGCAGCCTTTCCAATAACCCCCTCTGATCAATTTTAAATCTCCTAGGCCAGGATTTTACAGACCCGCCACGATATGTCTCCCCCTGGTGGATGCAGCGAGCCATTTAAATCTCCATTCAGTTCGGCGAGACTATAATATCCTGCCGGGTGGGAAAGGGCGTAAAATCCTGGCCCTAGTGTCTGAATTTCCTCCACTTTCACCATGGCCTGGGTAGCATCTCTTTCCTTGGTAAAGGCAGATACAAAGTACCTCAGCTATTCCCCTTCCTCCATGTGCAAACCTCCCTTTTGGTCCCTAATTGGCCCTACTCCTTCCTTTTACCACCCCTTTACTATTTGTTGTTGAGAGAAGACTGGGATTTCCTTTTACGTTCACTGCCAGTCTCTTTTCATACCTTCGCTTTGCTTCTCTTATTTGCTTTGTAACCTCCCATCTGAACCATCTATATTCAGTCTGGTTCTCAATTGTGTTTATTTTCCTGACACCTGTCATTAGTGTACTTTTTCTTCTTTATCTTATCTACCTCTTTTGACATCCATGGAGCCCTGGATTTGTTTGCTCTATGTTTCCCTTTCGAGGGAATATACCTTGTCTGTGCCTGAATGATCTCTTCTTTGAAGGTCACCCCTTGCTCAGCTTTCGTTTTTCCAGCCAAACTTTTGATACCAATTAATTCGGCACAAGTCTGTCCCTACCCCATTCAAGTTGGCTATTCTTAATTATTCTTACTCCGGGTTGTTCCTTGTCCTTTTCCATAGTCAGCCTAAACCTTGCGGTACAATGATCACTCTTTCCTAAATGTTCCCTTACTGACACTTGATCCACTTGGGCCCACCTCATTCCCAAGAACCAGGTCCAGCAGAGCCTCCTCGCTCACTGGTTTGGAAACAAAAGTTGCTTAATGCACGAAATTGAATAATACAAATTTTTTTGAACTAACTTACCACTTTGTTGAGCTGTTAGGTTGGCTTCCTTCAAATTATTGATTATTATTTGAGGTTTTTAGCCCCCAGCATGAGTGGACGTGCTCTATAGCATCACCCAGTGTCAGAAAACAGATACTGCAGCTCCAATAACGTAACTTGCTGGATTTATCCTGTGAAATCCTGGAAAGATGATCGGGGGGTGTGGGGGAGGATAATTGGAATATGAATAATGGAATAGTGATCAACGGTGGTCAGATAGTTATTGGTGCCAGTGGAAACCAACCCAATGCAAGAATTTGTCACCAAACAACCAGATACTTCAAGACATCAACTTCTACACGTCAGGTTTCCAATATGTCACTGAACAGAGATTCCACTGTAATTGTCAACGGCCTGAAATATGCTTGAAATCTGCACTGGTTACGTTATACTTTTAACTTTTTCAAACCACAAGCATAAAATCTTCCAGGAACCAGTACAATCAGGCAGTATAATTATTTCCTTTTTCTTTTGTCTTTCCATTGTCCCCTGATGTAATTAAAAAGGGGGTGGAGGCAAAGGAGGGGGTGGAAGAAATCATGGAGCCTTGTGCAGGGGGGCGGTGGGGGGGATGAAAACAGAACAGTGCAGGGGGTGTGGGAAACCTGGGAGCTTTGAAGGTGGGAGGGGGGGAGTTTGAAGGGGGGGGGGTCGATGGTGGAATGTTGGGGGACAAACCGAGGGTACTGATGGTGGGAGGGCACTATAACTGTTAGAGGGGGCTGTGGGGATGCATTAGGGTGGGGCTGGGGGGATGCTGTAAGGGATTATCTGTGGGGGTTTGTGTGGGGCCGGTCTGGGTGGTTGGAGGGGACATGGAGATGTACACGGATCTCAGGAGTGGGGCAGAATCAGGGTCGGCACAGGGACCGTGACAGGTGTGGGCTCATCGGGGAGGGAAGGCAGTGGAAGGGTGACGGTGATGGGCTGGAGAGTGATGGGCGTGAGTTCAAGGGTCACAGATGGGAGGGTGAAGGTAACACTGCCGGCGGGGGTGGGGTGTTGGGTTACAGGAGGAGGGTAGAAGATGTTGGATACAGTATTAAAAGTCACACGCACCATCCACTTGTGAAGGCCCAGCACTGAGCCCACACCCTCAATGTCCAGCTGAAGAAATGCATCTTGGGAGGAGGGTCATCAGGTGGGCGGAGCTGAAGGTCAACTCAGCTGGGCAACTGAAGGGGAGGCTGAATAATCTACCCTGAGAGTGGGGAGGTCCCTCTATATACTCAGGAAGGCAGAGGAGGGAAAAGGAACAATGTGACTGGGAGGCTTCTCGCAAGGGCCTTGGCAAAGAGCAACGTCTCCGTGCACAGGCACGATTCAGGGGGACATAGATAGGTGGGGAGGAGGTGTGCACAGGTAATAGCATCAGCAGCAGCAATAAAAACCCAGGACACCTCTGTCAGGTGCAATCATTAAAGGTGCAACAACTATTGACAATGGTTCCACGCCTGCGCAACCAGAGTGAGCTTAATACTTCTGAATTTTCCTTACCCTACCACTACATCGAGGTGCCTCTCCAACCTCCGCAGCAGAGCTGGAGGCAGCCTGCTGACCACAATGCCCTCTTGTCCCTGATGACTTTGGCGGGCGGTCCTATGGAGGCCCGAGCCCTGAAGGGCCCCACCCTACTCTGGGTCTCCTGCTGCAGGGCCAGGTTAAACCCTCGGCAGTCTCAGAGGCTGGAGCTGATGGGGTCACAGGCAGAGGGAAGTCGGGAAAGCCTGGACACCCTTGGAGGGTCAAGGGTGGAAGCCCCAGGCATGTCCGCCTGATGCCCCTCCTCCTGTTGGGTGTCTGAGGGTCTCTCCCTGACTCCTTGAGGAGAAAGGGCAGCTGGAGGAGGGCGCTGAGGTGCCCTGTCCTCCTCTTGCGAAGCTATTGCGAACGCTCGCCCATAGCTACAGTGATGGGGTGCAGGCCTGAGCACATCTCTGGCAGAAACTGGGGGCTCTGCTGGACCAGGGTCTCCATGGCGCCCACCATCCTCCCCAGGGAGATGTCAATGCACTCACGTGTTGGAGCCGGTACATCAGAGAGCAGGCAGACACACTCCTCTGCCCCGCGTGCCACTCCGTCGAGGGCCTCTGACACCTCTGTCTGGTGTTCCCCTGCATCTTGCCGATGCTCCAGCATCATCCACATGACCCCTTCCAGAGGCTCACCATCCGACTCAGACTTAGCAGACGCCTCTTCTGCAGCAGTCCTCCGAGCCACGGCCTCCTCCTGCTGCGGACGTGTCCTTGAGGTGACCAACAGGGTGTCAGCCTGAGCCTAAACTACATTTACGAGCCAAAAGAGGTGAGTGCCTCTGGGCTGGTGGAGGGTGCGGGTGAACACACTGTGACGGTCCGACAGGTGAAAAACTGTCATCCTTGTCCTCTTCCGAGGTCCCACGCGGCCTGGCACGGGGCTGATGTCTGGGGCGGGGCTGATGTCTGGCGTGGAGCTGATGTCTGGGGCGGGGCCGATGTCTGGGGCGGGGCCGATGTCTGGCGGGGGGCCGATGTCTGGCGGGGGGTTGATGTCTGGCGGGGGGCTGATGTCTGGGGCGGGGCTGATGTCTGGCGGGGGGTTGATGTCTGGCGGGGGGTTGATGTCTGGCGGGGGGCTGATGTCTGGGGTGAGGCTGATGTTTGGCAGGGGGGCTGATGTCTGGGGCGGGGTGATGTCTGGGGCGGGGCTGATGTCTGGCGGGGGGCCGATGTCTGGCGGGGGGCTGATGTCTGGCGGGGGGGCTGATGTCTGGCCTGATGAAGGGCCTGACCTCCCCCTCTTCCTGCTGCTACCTGGAACGGAGAGAGGGGAGAATGAGTGACTGCCTAAGCTGCCCCCCCCAACATTGCACAGAGCCTCACCCTCGGGTTTCCAGTTGCAGAGATTGAGTATTTCATCCTCACCGGATGGCTGGGGGAGGCCGGCCTCACCGTCACCGTCACCATGGTTACGGTGACGCCCCTCCCCTGCCAGCGCGGCAGCCCCTGAGGGGCCGGATGTCGGGCAAACTCCCTCCCACCTCCTCCCCCCCCTCACGCCTGCTGTGATGATAGGTGGGTGGATGGTGAGCACTTCTTACACAGCGGCAGGTCACACACAACTAATTCTGTGCCTAATAAGTGACCTTGTGTATCCCCAAAGCCCGTCCACCATGTGCAGGGCACAAGTGAGGGGTTTGAGGGCTTACTGCCTGGGGAAGTGTGGCTCCGGCAGCACTTGAGAAGCTGGACATCCAGGACTATGCAGCCACTTGGCTCCCCTCCAGCCAGCGCCCTCAGCATTGAGTCCCTCCACCACTCACCATTGGCAGTTGTGTGCACTGCATGACAGATGTACCGAGGGTACTTTGGCAGCACCATCCAGACCACGAGCTCAAGTTGCTAGAAGGACAAGGGCAACAGGGGCTTGGCAACAGCAGCATCTGCAAGTTGCCCTCTACTCCAACACCCCGACACCCCCAAAACACACACACACACACACACACACACAACGCGGCTGGGTCAGCAACCCGCAGTTATCTCCGTACCAGCAGACCATATGGACTGCAGTGAGGCAATAAGGCAGCTCCCCAGCACCTTGTGAAGGGCTTTTAGGGATGGGCAGTACCCATGCTGGCCTCGCCATTGATGCACACATCCCTGGACCGATTCAGAGAATGGTGAGGTGACTACGGAGAGTAGAGGGTTCACTTACCCTGCCGGCACGGAGTAAATCGTTCATTTGTTTCCTCCTTGGCAGAGCTACGGCATTGACCACCCTAGCGACCTCCTCCCGGGCCGGTGTGTGGTGAGGCGCCTGGGCCTCTTGCTCCCGTTTCTGGGGAAGAGGGCGTCCCTCCAGTTCCTCCCCGGCCCAGGGGAGAGTCTCCGGGGAGGCAGCTCTGAACCGTGGGGCTGGAGCTTGCCATTTCCCGGCCGCCGTGTCTAGGCCCTGGGCTCCTGGTGCGATGAGTGATGGGCAGTCCGAGTGCCTTTTCAACACGGTTCCCGGATATGACCGCGGGCCCATGTGGCTTCCTGCTCGCCCAGCCACGCGATGCGATGCCACACCCCTGGCTGCATAATTAATTCGGTGAGAAGTGCAGATTCGGCCTGCTCACCCTCCGACAGGGGTCTCTCCGAGTTCCTGCTCCCCTCACCGGACATAGGCCCCGGAGTAGAAAATCCTGACCATAGTTTCCCATTGCTTTCTCCATGGCTACACCTCGGCCAATCAGAGTCGACTTGCCAACCAATCAGCTCCCTTTTCTCCTGTTGTATAAATTTATTATGATTGTTTGAAATTTGGCATTCTTGAGTTTCTTGGAAGTTTATTTTCCTTTAATTTCTTTGACCTTTCGAGACGATGTGAGCCTGCATGTTTGTAAATTATTATCGGAGAGCCAGGGCAGACACGATGGGCCCAAAGGCCTCCCTCAGCGCTGTAACACTTAGTGACTCGATGACTTTGATCATTATTCCTCGTGGGTGGATAAGTCCTTAATACAAACATCGGGATCTGTTTGTACTGGATGTTTGGGAAGTTTGCAAATCAGTGGAATTTAATTTATAAACTGAGAGATTCCACGGCTCTCGCAAGGACAGAAGTTTAGACTAAAAAGATAAAAGCAAAATACTACGGATGCTGGAAGTCTGAAACAAAAACAAAAATAGCTGGAAAAACTCAGCAGGTCTGACAGCATCTGCGGAGAGGAACACAGTTAACGTTTCGAGTACATATGACTCTTCATCAGAACTGAGGAAATATAGAAATGAGGTGAAATATAAGCTGTTAGGGGGGGGTGGGACAGGTAGAGCTGGATAGAGGGCCAGTGATAGGTGGAGGCAAAGAAGAGATTGACAAAGATGTCATAGACAAAAGGTCAAAGGGGTGTTGATGGTGGTGATATTAGCTAAAGGAATGTGCTAATGGTGACATTAAGGGTAGAAAGCAGGATGAGCAAGTGGCAGATGGCCCTAGTGGGGGTGGGGTGAGGGGAAGGGATCGAAATAGGCTAAAAGGTGGAGATAAAACAATGATTGGAAATACATCTAAAAATAATGGAAATAGGTGGAGATAAAACAATGGTTTAGACTCTCCTGATGTCAATGGTGGAATGACTAGAGGAACTAAGGAACAGGAACACAAGTGAAGTCGTGCTGGGTGTGTTAAAGTGTCAGCTGTGGCTCAGTAATAGTCCTCTCGCTTCGAGGGTCCTGAGTTCAGGTCTTTCTCCAGAGACTTGAACACAACATCTTGTTAAGCTGAGTTCAGTACTGAGGGAGTGCTACACTGTAGGTCAGACAAGATGTTAAACCCAGGGCCTACCTGTCCTCCCAGGTGGATGTAAAAAAAATTCCATGGTGGTGGGAGGGGGGATGGGGGTATTTTTCCCTTCGTCGGGCGAGTGTGACAAGCGGGAACAGGCGTGAGACTGACCGCCGCCCACGATCGGGCTCCGGCCGCAATTTCACGCCGGTTGGCCAATTTGGCCTGGGTGCCAAGAGCCTCAGCACTGCCGGGGTGGGGGCGGGAAGAGTGCGGGCGCTGAAGTGTGCGCATGTGCGGGGGGATGGGGGAAGAGTGCACTGACAGCTCCCTGAAGGCACAGCGCTGCCTCAGGGAGCTAAAGGATTTAAAAATGAAAAATAAATATTTTACATATGATATAAACACGTCCCTGCTTGTGACTCAGTCACACGAAGAGGGACATGTGAAAAAGGGTGTTAAAAATTTTTCTTGCTTTTGGAGAAAGCCCGAGGATGAGGTTCCCTTAAAAATGCAAAGGCCGCCCGGCCTATTCGCCCGCCCGTCCACCGAACGGTTGAGCGGGGCCGCGAGAAATGCAACTTAATTAATTACTTAAGGGCCTTAGTAGGCCTCTTAATTGTCTGCGGGAGCACTGCTGCCTCTCGCCCGTGTCCTCCGACTGAACGATCGTGAGAGTGCGCGATGATGTCGGGACTCTTGCCCAACGTCATCGCGCGCTATTTTACTCCCGTCTGTGGGACAAAACATTCTGCCCATGGACTATCTGAGGAGGTGAGAAGGAGTTCGCCTCGTGCCCTGGACAATATTGTCTGCCATGTCTCCTACGATGGTGAAAAGCAGGCAGCACAGAAGGAGGCCATTTGGCCCATCCTGTACTTGGCTGGCTCTTTGATAGAGTTATCCAGTAAGTCCCACTCACCAGCTCTTTTCCCCCAATCCTTCTGTAATCATTTTTCAAAATATTTATCCCATTTCCTTTTGAACGGTAATGTTAATCTCCTCCCAATAATCGGGTCGTAGGAACATCGAACAACACCTCCTGCAAGTCCCCCTCCGAGCCACACCACCATCCTGACTTGGAACTATATCGCTGCTCCTTCACTGTCGCTGGAACTCCCTCCCAAAGAGCACCTTGGGTGTACCTACACCACACGGGCTGCAAGGTAACTCACCACCACCTTCTCAAGGGAAATTAGGGATGGACAATAAATACTGGCCTAGCCAGCGACACCCGCATCCCATGAACGAATTTTTAAAAAAACTTCAAGCAGTGAATCACACAACCTCCTGAGTAAAAATGTTTGATCTTATCACCCCTGGTTCTTCTGTCGCGCAGTCGCCTTAAATCTATGTCCCCCGGTCACCAAATCTTTTGCCATCGGAAATTGTTCCTTGCAATTTACTGAGGGGCAATAGTGGTATTGTCACTGGGCTGGTGATCTCGAGGCCCAGGCTAATGCTGTCATTTGGCACCTGATGGAATTTTAAATTCCATTAATTATAACCTAAAAGGCTAGCCTAGGGTAATGGTAACCGTGACAACTGTCATCGATTGTTGTGAAGGGAAGGAAACCTGTCTTTTACCTGGTCCGGCCTACAGGTGACTCCAGACCCACAGTAACGCGGGTTGATTCTTAATTGCCCTCTGAAATAGCCACTCAGTCGAGGAGTAACTAGGGATGGGCAACAAGTGCTGGCCTTTTGCCAGTGACAGCCCACCTCCCATAAAAGAGTTTTAAAAACCTATCAAAGTCCTTCATGATTTTGCACACCTCTGTCAAAACTCCTAACCTTTGCCCCCCGAGGCAAGCGAAAGATGCTCTGTTGGCTGGGAGGGTGGCTTGGGACATCCTGTGGCTGTGTAAGGCGCTATCTGAATGCAAGCTTGTTTCTCCTGGAGAGGTTTGCTGACGGAAGACACGAGAGGAATGTTTGTATGCCCAAGGCAGGAAAGCGTGTGAGGATAAAAATGCTGTCATGCTGGAAGATTTTAATTTGCATACAGATTGGGAAAGCAGCAGGAGAGGAAATAGATTTTCTGAAATTACTTTAAGATTGTTATCCAAAGGAGCAGGTCTTAAAACCAAATGAGACCAGGCAATTATTGATTTAGCCGTGGAGTGGGGGGAGGCCCCAGCATTACTCAGTTACCTCAAGAGCGGCTAAAAAAGGATCATAAATGCCTGGGACACCCACATTCCACGGGTATAAACGCTTTCAAAAGTATCAGCGTTAAAGAGGATTGCATGATGAAGAATTAGAGCCAAAACAATTACACAAAGCAGCAAAAGTGGCCCAGAAAACAATGTAGGCGACCAGAGAGAGTATTCACGAAATGTGGGCCAGGATTTTACAGCCCCCGCTGCCCGGCGGGGATATAACAGTCCCGCCAAATTGGATGGAGATTCAAATGGCTCAACACGTCCACCGGAGTGGGGGGGTGGCCATGGGGAGGGGGGAGACACGCCCCGGGGCAGGGGGTTGGTGGGGGGGGCATAAAATCCTGGCCTTGGTTGTGTTGAGGTTAATAGCAAAGGGTGTTACAATTGGATGAAGTCGATGATATCCGGGATGAGATGAAGAAAGAATGGAAAAGCTCGGTTACTTGAGTCGGTTTCATTTCTCCGATTGCGAAAAGCTCTGGGATGTCCAGAAGATGTGACATCATGCTGCATAAATGCGAGTTCCCTCAGTAACCTTGCTTCTGTCCACAGTACTTCCTGGTGCTTTATCGCCACTTCCCATGACCGATGAGTCAGTGGCAAAATAGGCCGACTGCTCTTCTTTGACACAGAAGCGAAATGCAACAGTTGCTGGAAATCTGAAACAAAGACAGGAAATGCTGGACAAACTTCATCAGTTTTGGCAGTGAAGAGAGAAACAGAGTTCATTTTGAAATCAACAACCTTTCATCTGAACTCTCCACCCCCCCACTTTGTTTTATCATTCATGAGAACTGATAGTATGGAGGGAGAGGGCTGGAGAATTTTGTAAATAGAGTTGGTAACTATGATATGGTCCTACCGGAAATAATGTCGGAAGATCAGTTTTTAAAAGGGAAATGAGTGACTGTTTGGGGAGAAACATCAAAATGTATAAGGAAATGAGACTGGGCGGTTATTTTGGAGAAGTTGGTTTGATGGGCTGACCAGTTATGAAATCTCCTTCAGCTTAGTTAATGCTATTCATTTCAACTACTCCTTGTGAAAGGAAGCTTGTATTTCTCTTACGTCTTTCGTACATCTTGGGACATCTGAAAGCACCTCACGGCCAATAAAAGCGTAGTCACTGTTGTAGGATAGGAAACGCGACAGCTGATTTGCACACTTGAAGGCTCCACAAAAAGCAACGCCAACTTAAAGTCATAAAAGACTCTGCCGTCCATGTCCTGACTCTCCTGCTTGCTCATCACCCCTGCACTAACTGACCTACACTGGCTCCCAGCTAAACGCCGTCTCAATGTTAAAATTCTCCCCCTTGTTTTCAAATCCCTCCACGGCCTCCCTCACCCCTCTCTATCTCTATAATCTGCTCCAGCCCCACAGTCCTCTGTGATCTCTGCGCTCCTCTAATTCTGGCTTCTTCAGCATCTCCGATTTTAATCGCTCCACTCTTGGTGGTTGTGCAGTTTGGGTTCTAAGCTCTGGAGTTCCCTCCCTGAATGTTTTCATGTTTCTACCCACTTTTCTTCTCCCCCTTAAAACCTTAAATTTGTGTCCTACGGATCACATCCCACCTGCTGGTGGAAACAGCTCCTCCTTATTTATCTTCTCAAAACCCCTTAAGATTTTGAACACCTCCATCCAATCTTCCCCTTAACCTTCCCTGCTCCAAGAAGAACAGACCCAGCTTCTCTTCTGTAACTTCTGGACAAATGGCTCGAGGTTAGGCAAACGCTCTCCTAAAATCGTAATTATCTTGAGATTTCCTGCTCTTGCACCTTGCTCTTCATAGCTCATGGAAGTGCTCAGCCCGAACACCAGATGTTGCTGTTTTGGATATGTATAACTAAGCTAGCTTTTGGGCTGCTCAGAGTAATAGTTCATCTGTTTTGCGCACAGGTAGACTTGAAATGAGGAAAGGTCTAGGTTTGGCCAGGTGGCCTTCCATAGCACGTCGGCACTTGGCACCTATGAGGAATAGCAACTAAGGCGAGGTGCTGGTAGAGTCAGGGGAGGGGTAGGCCATGATAAAGAAAAGGGCATTTTCAAACCACAGTTTTCCCCAATTCTACGTGTGATCGACATCCAAAGCCAGGTTCAGAGTGATATGTCTCAGATACCACGTTAGTTGACGCTGTAAAGTCATGTAAATGGCAGCAGCAAGTTGCAAAGGGACATTGATAGACGCTGTGAGTGGGCCAAACTGGCAGGTGGAGTTTATTGTGGGGTTGTCCACATTGGACCCAAGAGCGATATTATCAGAGTCGTTTCTCAATGGTGAGAAACTAGGAAGTTTGGAGGAGCAAAGAGAGTTAGGGTCCAAGTACAAAGGTCCCTGAAAGCAGGTACAAAATATAATGAAAAATGCTTGTGGAATGTTGGCCTTTCACGCAAAGGGACTGTACAGGATTGGCAGTTTGGCTACAATTGTATGAAGCTCTGATTAGACTCGTTTAGAGGAGGTGGTGGCTTAGTGGTAATGTCACTGGATGAGTAATACTGAGATCCGGGCTGATGCTCTGGGGACATGGGTTCAAATCCCACCATCGCATCTGGTGAAATTTAAACTCAAACTTAAACTGATGTCAGGGAACACTTCTTCAAAGGGGAGTGGAAATCTGGAACTCTTCCACCCCCCCCTGCTAACCCCTCTGTACTGCCCACAAAAGCTCTTGAGGCTGGGGGTCAATTGAAAATTCCAAAACTGAGAATGGTAAATATTTATTGTGTAAATGTTATCAGGCTTGGGGGACTATAGTGAGTAAATGAAATTAAGATACAGTTCAGCCATGATCGAAATGAATGGTAGAACAGTCTTGAGGGGCTGAATGGCCTCCTCCTGTCCCTTTGTCCCCTGCAGGTGGGTTTCCCCACTGAGGGGTACTGAAGGTCTGCAACCACATTAATCTCTGATTCAAAATTGCCATTTTTGTTTGAATTTTTATTTTGTGTGAGCTTTGAAGATGGGAGTGTAGTTTCCTAATGAAGGAACTGTGTTAATTATAATTGCAATGAAACCATTTTGTTATAGTGTCATATATGCAGATCTCACCGTGGACAGTTCGCCCCGTGTTTGCTCACGAAAGCGTCAAAAAAAAAACTCCTTGCGTTTACTGTGAATGCTTCACATGTAAAAGGGATGTCTCTTGGTTAATTCTTCACAATAAGCAAAGCAGGGTTACTATTTCTTCATCTGTTTTTCTTTAAATGCTGCCAGCCCACTTGTGCTGATCCTCAGTTGTGCATGAGCTCACTAATGGGCTGTGTTCTGTTTATTTTATATTTATTTCAATGAATTGCCCAATGCTGGTTGAAACGATATACGTGGACGTGCCTGTCTGTATGTATAAGTACGTGTATTTAATTCTACACATACACGTACACATACATGTAACTGCTGCTCTCTTTCCTCATGGAACATGGTGGTGGTAGTAGTGGCTGGTTTCATGTGGCTCCATAAAGTTGCACTCAACAGCAAAACGTCAATCTGTTGTCATGGCATCAAACACGATGTCTGTTAGTTACTGCATCCAAGACTAACAGGAGATTTTTTTTTTTCCATCTTCTGCGCATATTTGAGTCCCACATATTTGCCATTTAATTGTACAATAACCTTTTTAGAACTGTTTGGAGGATTGGATTCCATTTGCCGCTCTGACTGATGATCTCATGTCTGGTTATTATGTAAACTGTTCCTCGGTTGAAGGTAGTAGATGAATTAATAATGAAACGATCCAACTGGTTTCTTTAATGAAAGAAAAGACAAACACTTGCTCCCAGCAAGATATTAGGCAGTGAGTGGATGATAACTTTTAATAAGCAGAATATCATGGTGGTATTTACTCAGCCTTCTATAGGACGATTCAACTGGAAGATTATTTTCTGTGTCCCTCTTCAGAGAGCAGGGTTGTATCTCGTTTACCAGTAGTTTTATAAGATGGTACTGATGGAAGATTTCCTCTGCTTTGCGTAATAAAGTATAGGGAACATGTTTATAATTTCACTACACGTTTTGAAGGGAGAAGGTGGCATAGCGGTAATGTCACTGGACTAGTAACCCAGCCCTGGGGTCATGGGTTCAAAATCCTACCACAGCAGCTGGTGGAATTTAAATTCAATTAATAAATCTGGAATTATAAAGCTAGTCTCAGTAATGATTATTGTTTAAAAACCCATCTGGTGCGCTGATGTAGGAAGGAAATCTACTGTCCTTACCTGGTCTGGCCTACATGTGACTCCAGATACAGCAATGTGGTTGACTTGTAACTGCCCCTCTAAAATGGCCTAGCAAGCCACTCAGTTCAAGGGCAATTAGGGATGGGCAACAAATGCTGGCTTTCCCAATGATGCCAACATCCCATAAAAGGACAAAGGGAAAAAGAAGCTACATGCAAGGGTTGTTGTGGTGAATAACTTAAGACTGGCAGGTGAACTGTGGAGGTGCCAAATGGTGAAGCTTGTGTATTGAGGTCACCAGGATCTGTGTGGGAGCCAGCAGCGAGATAGGTTGGGGGGAAGGCTCTTGGTTGCAAAGAATCTTTGCTGACACACACTAAGGCCTGGATTTTCACTCTTCCGGTCAGGAATTCCCAGCTCCACAAAAAGCCGACTCGGGAGAAAGTGACCCCGGGTGGTCACGTTTCCTGCTCTGGAGGGCATGGGTGACAACTGGAACCAGGCCCAGCGCCCCCGGAAACAGCTCAGGGGCGGCCACGTGCTGAGGTAGGCTGTGTAAAAGGCCTGCCGGAGTGATCCAGGACTCCATCCCGGCTGTTTCTACAAAAAAACCCAAGAAAACAAAAGAAATGGTGGGTGCCGGCTTCGGGGGGTGGGACTTCAGGAATTGGGGCTCCTGTGCCATTTCAGCTAAGCCGGAGACCCTCTTGGTCCACGTGAAAACTCAGGCCTTGATGTCTTGAGCAATAGTCACACAGAGAAATAAATGACATTGCCCACTTTCAATTTGGATCGGGAACATAACCTTCATCAATTCTTTTGTTCTTGTCCCTCTCCTCGAATTGTACAGTCCCATTCTGTAAAAGAACTTACTCTTCTGTTTTCTGGCTGATCTTTGACCATTGTCTTTTTCCTTTGTGCTATAGGTGACCCTTTTAGCCAACAATTGAACCCCTGTTCAGCATTCCTTGATAACAACAGATGCTTCCCTTGCTAACAAAGCCTTTTCTTACTAAATGTTAGTCATACCCTGAAAGAATTTTGAGAATCTTGACAGTTTCACTATTTCCAGCTGCAGTATAAGTCTACGGGCTGTGTTAACTGGAAGCCAAACCCTTAATCACATGGTATAAAACCAAACCTATATACATATATAATGAGGGGGGGGAGGGGATCATGATCATGGAGGATATGGGTCATGGTGGTGCAGTCCGATATACTTATCTGTAACTGCTTCTCCAGTTCCATCGTCAGTTTAGGCTCCAACCAGTTGCAACCTAAAGTGGCGATCAGCTGTTCCTATTTACCCCATGTGACCCCCCCCCAATTTCCATATTAAAAGGAACCTCTTGCTCTGAAAGAGGCAGGCACTTTGGACAGCCAATGAGAGGCCCCTTGATAAAATGGACATTGGTATGAACGAGTCTGATGAAGGTTGTTTTCTTTACAAGACTCTCACATTCCTACTGTGTATAGTTCCGAGTACTGTGCGTAGCTCTACACGATGAAAAGGATATCACAGAATTGTTACAGTGCAGAAGGAGGCCATTCGGCCCATCATGTCGGCACCGGCTCTCTGAGCATTTTAACTTAGCGGCAGTCTCCTGCCTTTTCCCCGTAACCCTGCACATTGTTTCTATTTAAATAACCATCCAATGCCCTCTTGAATGCCTCAATTGAACCTGCCTCCACCACACTTCCAGGCAGTGCATTCCAAACCCTAACTACTCGCTGTGTGAAAAAAATATTTTCACACCTCACATTTGCTTCTTTTGCAAAACACTTTAAAACTGTGCCCTCTGGTTCTCGATCCGTTTACGAGTAGGAACAGCTTCTCCCTCTCTACTCTGTCCAGGCCGCTCATGATTTCGAAAACTTCTATCAAGTCTCCTCTTAGCCTTCTCCTCTCCAAGGAAAACAGTCCCAACTTCTCCAATCTTTCCTCATAACTGAAGTGTCTCATTCCTGGAAACATTCTTGTAAACCTCTTCTGCACTCTCTCCAATGCGTTCACATCCTTCCTATAGTGTGGTGCCCAGAACTGTACACAATACTCCAGCTGAGATCTAACCGGTGCCTTTTATAAGTTCATCATAACCTCCCTGCTCTTGTACTCTATGCCCTGATCAATGAAGCCTAGAATACTGTATGCTTTAGAAACAGCTCTCTCTACCTGTCCTACCACCTTTAATGACTTATGTACATATACACCCAGGTCTCTCTGCTCCTGCACACCCTTTAGAATTATATCCTTTATTTTGTACTGTCTCTCCATGTTCTTTGTACCAAAGAGCATCACCTCACACTTCCCTGCATTGAACTTCATCTGCCACCTATCTGCCCACCCCACCAATGTGTCAATGTCCTTTTGAAGATCTACACTGTCCTCCTCACAGTTTACAATTCTCCCAAGTTTTGTGTCATCTGCAAACTTTGAAATTGTCCCCTGCACACCAAGATCTAGGTCATTTATATATATCAGGAAATAGAGGCACTGGAGAAGGTGCAGAAAGATTCGCAAAGATGATTTCAGATCAATGGCAGGAGCGAAAGCGGCCCTGGGTGAAAACAGCACAGAGAGTGAATAAAGAGCGGGCGAGAGAGACAGAGGCCCCCAAACAGCGATTCAAACCAACACTGAAAAAACAGAGGGACGTCACAGGAGAGCAGGCAGGTGATTGGCTAGTGAGCATTTCAGCTTTTAGCTTTGTTTTAGATTTAAATTAGCAGCTGAGTAACTATCACTTGTTGATTATTATTCACTTAGTAACTTGAGGATAGGGGGAAATTAAATAAAAAACAAAGGTTAAACAACAAAAAAAAGCAAGATCAGAGCGGCTGTACAAAGAGTGGAGTTTACCTGTGAGGGAGCGGAGCAGCTGTATAAAGAGTGGAGCGGAGTTTACCTGTGAGGGAGCGGAGTTTACCTGTGAGGGAGCGGAGTTTACCTGTGAGGGAGCGAAGTTTACCTGTGAGGGAGCGGAGTTTACCTGTGAGGGAGCGGAGTTTACCTGTGAGGGAGCGGATTTTACCTGTGAGGGAGCGGAGTTTACCTGTGAGGGAGCGGAGCAGCTGTATAAAGAGTGGAGCGGAGTTTACCTGTGAGGGAGCGGAGTTTACCTGTGAGGGAGCGGAGTTTACCTGTGAGGGAGCGAAGTTTACCTGTGAGGGAGCGGAGTTTACCTGTGAGGGAGCGGAGTTTACCTGTGAGGGAGCGGATTTTACCTGTGAGGGAGCGGAGTTTACCTGTGAGGGAGCCGGTTCTCACCCAGACACTCAGTGGCTCTGGAATTCAAAACGAGTGACGTCAGGACAAGGGAGAGACCTGATTGGTAGGTAGTGGGTAAGTTGTTTTTCTCCATTTTAAAGTAACATTACAGAAGGTCAGAGTCTCAGCATTTGTTTTTTTTAAAGGAAAACTAAAGAGTGTGCTGTACGGCCTGCATCAGGTGGGAATTCTTAGACACGCCTTGCAGTCTGGATGACCACGTGTGCAGGAAGTGTCACTGGCTTGACCAGCTTGAGCAATGGGTTTCGGAGATTGAGCATCAGCTGGAGACGGAGCGGTGCATCCGCGAGGCTGAGGGTTATGAGGGTAGCATGTGGTTAGATGTGGTCACTCTGCAGCTTAAGGAAGTGCAGTCAGAGGGAACGGGTGACCTCCAGTCAGAAGAAGGGAGGCAGGCAGGTAGTCAGGAAAGCCCCAGAGTGCATCTCACTCAAGAACCGTTTTTCTGTGTTGGAAAACAGTGAGGGTGAAGGTTCCTCTGGAGGGTGCAGCCAGGGCCAAGTTCACAGCACTATGGGTGGCACAGCTGCACAGGTGGGCAGGGGTAAGAGCACAAGAGCAATAGTGGTAGGAGACTCAATAGTGAGGGGTGCAGACTGGCACTTCTGTGGCCGTAGACTTGACCCCAGGATGGTGTGTTGCCTCCCTGGTTCCAGGGTCAAGGATGTCACAGAATGGCTGGAGGGCATTCTGAAAGGGGAGGGTGAACAGTCAGAGTTCGAGGTAGAAAGAGGGATGAGGTCCTGCAACAAGAATTTAGGGAGCTAGGTAGCAGATTAAAAAGCAGGACCTCAAAGGTTGTAATCTCTGGATTATTCCCTGTGCCATGTGCTAGTGAGTATAGGAATAGGAGGACAGAGAGGATGAATGTGTGGCTGAAGAGATGGTGCAGGAGGGAGGGCTTTAGTTTCCTGGGTCACTGGGTCTGTTTCTGGTAAAGGTGGGGCCAGGACAAGTCGGATGTGTTGCACTTGAACCAATTTGGGACCAACATCCTTGTGGGGAGGTTTGCCAGAGCTGCTGGGGAAGGGGGTTTAAACTAATTTGGTAGGGGGATGGGATACAGATTAGAGTTACAGTAGGAGGTGATGCACAGCCAAACATAGAAAAGAAATTAAGTCAGCCTGGAAGGCAGAGCAAATATAGACCTGTTAAGGCAAAAGGGAATAATGCAAGGCTGGATTACATCTATTTTAACACAAGGAGCCTTACAAGTGAGGCAGGTGAATTGAGGGTGTTGATTAACAAATGGCAATTTGATGTTGTAGCTATCACAGAGACATAGTTGAGGGAAGGGCAGGACTGGCAGCTCAATATTCCAGGGTATAGAATCTTCAGGCATGACAGGGCTGGGGTGGGGGTGTGGGGGGTGGGGGTGGTGGGGGTGTAAAAGAGGAGGTGGCATTGCACTATCGATCAAGGAGTCAATTACTGCAGTAAAGTTCTTCTTAGAAGGTCCCTGAAATGAGGCCATATGGGTAGAACTTAAAAACAAAGAGGGGGCAATCACTTTGCCTCCAAACGGTCAGGGGAAGAAAGAGGAGCAGATGTGTAGACAAATCTCAGAGAAGTGTAAAAATAATACAGTAATAACAGTAGGGGATTTCAACTTCCCCAGTATTAACCAGGATAATCTTAGTGTGAAAGGCTTAGAGGGGGTGGAATTCTTAAAGTGCATTCAGGAGAGCTTTTTTGAGCCAGCATGTAGCAAGTCCTACAAGAGAAGGGGCGGTACTGGACCTAATCTTAGGGAATGGAGCCAGGCAAGTGGTAGAAGTGTCAGTGTGGGAGCATTTCGGAATAGTGACCATAACTCTAAGATGTAAGGTAGTTATGGAAAAGGACAAATATGGGCTGGAAATAAAGGTCCTGAATTGGGGGAAGGCCGATTTCAATATGATAACACAGGATCTGGCCAAAATAGACTGGGAGCAGCTACTTGTAGGAAAGTCTACATCAGAGCAGTGGGAGTCACTCAAAAAGGAAATAGTGAGAGTTCAGGGCCAACATGTTCCCATAAAGATGAAGGGTGGAGCCAACAAGTCCAGGGAACCCTGAATGTCAAGGGATATAGAGGATTGGATAAGGGGCAAAAAAGGAGGCTTATGGTAGATATAGAGGCTGAAAACAGCAGAAGCCCTAGTGGAGAATAGAAAGTGTAGGGGAGGCACTTAAAAAAGTAATTAGGAGAACGAAGAGGGGGCATGAAAAAACACTCCAGGCAAGATAAAGGAAAATCCCAAGGCATTTTATAAATATATTAAGGGCAAGAGGATAATCAGGGAAAGAGTAGGGCCCATTAGGGACCAAAGTGGCAATCTGTGCGTGGAGCTGGAGGACGTAGGTGAGGTTTTGAATGATTACTTTTCATCTGTGTTCACTATGGAGAAGTTCGATGTAGGTGTAGAAATCAGGGAGGGGGACTGTGATATACTTGAACAAATTAGCATTGAAAGGGAGGAGGTATTAGTGGTTTTAGCGGGCTTAAAATTTGGCAAATTGCTTCCAAAATTGGCTTAGTGGCAGGAAGCAGAGGGTGATGGTCAAAGGTTGTTCTTGTGATTGGAAGCTTTTGATGAGTGGTGTACCACAGGGATCGGTGCTGGGACCCTTGCTGTTTGTAGTGTGCATTAATAATTTAGACATGAATATAGGAGGTACAATCAGTAAGTTCGCAGATGACACGAAAATTGGTGTCGTAAATAGTGAGGAGGGAAGCCTTGGATTACAGGATTATAAGGATGGGCTGGTAAGCTGGGCAGAGCAGTGGCAAATGGAATTTAATCCTGAGAAGCGTGAGGTGATACATTTTGGGAGGACTAACACAGCAAGGGAATACACAATGAATGGTAGGTCCCTAGGAAGTACAGAGGATCAGAGGGACCTTGGTGTACATGTCCATAGATCCCTGAAGGCAGCAGCACAAGTAGATAAGGTGGTTAAGAAGACTTATGGGATACTTGCCTTTATTAGCCGAGGCATAGAATATAAGAGCAGGGAGGTTGTATTGAAGCTATATACAACACTAGTCAGGCCACAGCTGGAGTACTGTGAGCAGTTTTGGTCACCACATTATAGGAAGGATGTGATTGCACTGGAGAGGGTGCAGAGGAGATTCACCAGGATGTTCCCGGGGCTGGAGCGTTTCAGCTATGAAGAGAGACTGGATAGGCTAGGGTTGTTTTCTTTAGAGCAGAGAAGGCTGAAGGGGAGCCTGATAGAGGTATACAAAATTATGAGGGGCATAGATAGGGTAGATAGGAAGAAACGTTTCCCCTTAGCGGAGGTGTCAATAACCAGGGGACAAAGATTTAAGGTAAGGGGCAGGAGATTTAGAGGGGATTTGAGGAAAAATGTTTTCACCCAGAGGGTGATTGGAATCGGAACAACTGCCTGAGGGGGTGGTAGGAACCCTCACAACATTTAAGAAGTATTTGGATGAGCACTTGAAACACCGAAACATACAGGGCTACGGGCCAAGTACTGGAAAATAGGATTAGAATAGATAGGGGCTTGATGGCCGGCACGGACATGATGGGCTGAAGGGCCTGTTTCTGTGCTGTATAACTCTATGGCCTGAATCTTCTAGTCGGCGAGCGGGGGTGGGCCATGCTCACTGACATGTAAGATGACACGCGGTGATGTCAGGCGTGTGTCCCGATGTCACCGGGCGTCATTCCGATCTTCAGTTTGGTGGGCGCGCACCAGAGTCGGCTGCGTACCCGCTGAGCTGTCAAAGGCCTATTACGGCCGTTAATAATGTAATTAAGCTGGTTGTCTGGGCTGCCCGTCCAACCTTAAAGTTGTCAGGCAGGCGAAGAGCCCAGGCGGCCTTCGCATTTATCATGAAACCTCATCCTCATCGGGCGGGATGAAGTTTCATGAAGGCTTCATAAATTAAATAAAAGCTTTTATTTAAATTCATGGACATGCCCTAGCTCATGTGACACTGTCACATGAGGGGACATGTCTGAATAATATTTTCTTCTTTATTTCAAACTTATCTCCCTGAGGCAGCTCTGTGCCTCAGGGAGGTTTTTGCTCTCAGCACTTCCGGGTGTGCGTCACGCTGGGTGGACCTTAATTGGCCCGCCCACATAAAATGGCAGCACGCAGCCAATCGCGGGCAGTGATCGGCTGCGCGCCCACCCACGCCCGCTCCCGAACCACCAGCCTGACGGGGAGAAAACTCTCCCCTCTGACTCTAACTCAGAGGATGTAACTATCAGGAAAGACTGAGAGGAAAGACCAGATTGAGGAATGAGCTGATAGAGGTCTTCAGGATTATGAAAAGATTTGATAGGGTAGAAGAAGAGATGTTTCCAGTTGTGGAGGAGAGCAGAACCGAGGGCCATAAGTATAAGATAATCACTATTAAATTCATTGATAAATACAGGAAGAACTTCTTTACCACGGAGTAGTGAGTGGTGAGAGGAGTCGTGGGGATGGATAGTATAGATGCATTTTAGAGAAAGCTAGATAACTCATGAAGGAGAAAGGAATAGAAGGATATGCTGATAGGGCGAGTTGTAGGAGGGTGGGGTGAGGCACATGTGAAGCGTAAACACCAATTTAAACCAGCTTGGCCAAATGGCCTGTTCCTGTACTGTGGCCTCAACTTAATGCCCAATTTGTGCTGTTTTCTTCAGAGTATGTGAGAATTACGTCTCATTGTACTTTTTTTTTTCTGTTAATCATTACAGCACCAAAAGCTAGCACTGGTACTGGGATACAAGTCAGGATGTCCCAGGACTGTGCTGTCAGCTGACCTCAATTGGGTGAAGCAAGAAGAGCTGGGCAGGGACAATTGGTCTCAGTGTCTTGGGCTGGGGAGACAGGGGAAAAAATAAATAAGCCTGGGTTCCTGCTCCCGATCACTATTGAGCATCTCTGCTGAAAGCGCCAGTGTGTAACGAGGGAGAGAACAGGATCAGACTCAGCCACAAGGATAGCCAACTAGGCTCTTAGTCAAAGAGCAGCGTCTTTGGCAAAATACCAAAGGCGCGAATTGTACCCGTGAAACCATATCCCAGTTACAACCAACATCTTGAGGAGAATGAGAGAATTCACAGAGGAAAGAAAACTACATTCTGCAATTCTTTCCTGATACGTACTGTATAAAATGTGGCTTGAATCCAGATTTGAAAGAGTTGGAAAAAATTATTCCATCTGCTGTCAGAAAAAGTGCATCACACGGTTCTGGAATTTAGTTGAGTAACTAAAAGGCATTTTTTTTTTTTGGCAGCCATTCAAGAAAATAACATCACCAGCATAGCATTTTTTTTTATTTATGAGTGCAACCTTTTCCAGCATGCTTGCCCCATAAGGTAGTTTATTACATAAATATACTGGCAAATCACAGGGAGTTTACTGGAGGAAGTTCAGGAAAGGCGTATTCTCAACTTTACCAAGAAGAGAGGATGAACTTGTATTTAAATATTGCCATCAAAGCCCAATAATTACTTCTGATGTGTAATCGCTGTAGCTATTTAGGCGAAAAGGGCAGACAATTGTTGCACACCAAAGCCCCGCAGACAAAATGTGGTAAGCTGATAATTATTATCGGTTCTTGGTATTGTGCGTAACTGAAGGTTAAAACCAAAGGAACTTCCCCCGTTACTCGTCGAATCGTGTCAAGACATCTTTTACGTTACCCAAATGGATGTTTGGTGCCATCATTTATTCTCACCTGCAGGATGGCACTCCCTCACCAGGTCACAGAGGCGAAGTGCTTTGGAAGGTGTCTGCAAATTGGTATTGTCACAGTAGAAAGTCTACAGAATTCCAAAATCCCCACCTTGCTGCGTCAGTCAGCCACCTGCACTCCATATAAGTCCAACATCTAGGCATTTTGAGACTTTGTGAATGACGAATGCAGAATGTATTTACTGTACAAATTTTTTTTTAAAAAAAATAAATGTATTTGGGACATGTCTTCAAAGGGTGTTTTAACAAGAAAGACCTTAAAGGGGAAAAGAGGAAATGACAAATATAGGAGGCTACACTTCAAACCGAGTTTTCTGCTTGCATTGCATTTTTGAAAATTTTGTGTCTGAGGACACTGAACTTTGACCAGCCTTGCGAGGGTCTGAAATGTTTGGCAGGTCGCCACACCTCCACTGCGCGTCTAAAATTTCACGGGGCCTCTGATGAAGCTGCGACTTTGTTTTCAGAAATAACACAGCGAGGGAGGAAAGTCGGAAGATGAGGTCAAATCACAGCTGCAGAACGCCCTTGAAACGCACAATCCAAAAAAAAACCCCAGCCCCAGAGGAAGAATCTGTTGGGCAAAATACCAACTGAGGTTACAATATTTGAGTAAAGTGCTATTTACGCGTTTTATTAATAATTGATAGTTTTAATTGATACCTGAGCTAATGTACTCAGTGGCGCTCTGATGCTGACAGTGGGTTAGTTTTCAGCACAGCCATAATGAATTAACAATGACTTAATCGTCACTGTACATTTTAAACACTAACTTATTAAAGGCGCTTTGGAATGTCGGCAGGAGGAATTAAATTCAAAATCGTTAACCACTTCCCCAGCCACTTTGTTGTGATGGGAAATGGTTTTATTTCATTATTTTTCCAGAATACACAGAGCCCCGTTACATTTCAAAGACCGGGTGAAACATTAAGCTTTGATCTGTTGAGTTGATAAGGTTCTTCGGAGTTGCAGTTTATTCTTTCCAATTTTTAGAACTGGGTGTTTCTGTGAAGAAAGAGGTGGGGATTTCAGGAGTATTTCTTATTTCTATTTAGTTAAATTCTTTATTTTTTTTCAGGGGGTCACTAGCAAGGCCAGAATTTATTGCCCATCCCTAATTGCCCTTGAGTTGAATGGCTTGCCAGGCAGTTCAGATTCAGCCATATTGCTGCAAGTCTGGAGTCACATGTAGGCCAGACCAGGGAAGGAGGGCAGATTTCCCTCCCTAAAGGGCATTAGTGAACCAGATGGGATTTCATGACGTAAAAACAGAAAACACTACAAAAACTCAGCAGGTCTGGCTGCATATCCGTGGGGAGGGAAACAGACTTAACGTTTTGAGTTTGTATGACTCCTCTGCAGCCTGAGATGCTGCCAGACCTGATGAGTTTTTGTAGCATTTTCTGTTTTTATTTCAGATTTCCAGTATCTGCAGTATTTTGCTTTTACCTGGGTGTTAATGACAATTGATGAGAGCGAGCATGAAACTATAACTGAGACTAGCTTTATATTCCAGGTTTTTCACTATTTGAATTCAATTTCCACCAAGTGCAATGGTGGGATTTGAACTCCTGCATCTAGATGGCATGTTATTTAACTCATTCTGTGCATTAGATTCGTGCTACAGGCCCTGTTAAAATGCTTGGTGGCAAAAAGCATTAACATAACCTGCTTTTTTAAAATTAATTTATGGGATGTGGGCTTCACTGGCTGGGCCAGCATTTACTGCCCATGTCTAATTGCCCTTGAGAAGGTGGTGGTGAGCTGCCTTCTTGAAACGCTGCAGTCCCTGTGGTGTAGGTACATCTACAGTGCTGTTAGGGAGGTAATTCCAGGATTTTTACCCAGCGACAGTGAAGGAACGGCGATATGTTTCCAATTCAGGATGGTGAGTGACTTGGAGGGGAACTTCCAGGTGGTGGTGTTCCCATGTGTCTGCTGCCCTTGTCCTTCTAGATGGTAGTGGTCATGGATTTGGAAGGTGCTGCCGAAGGAGCCTTGGTGACTTCCTGCAGTGCGTCTTGTATCTGGTACACTCTGCTGCTACTGTGCGTCAGTGATGAAGGGAGTAAATGTTTGTGGTTGTGCTTTGTCCTGGACGATGTCTAGCTTCTTGAGTGTTGTGGGAGCTGGACTCATCCAGTCAAGTGGAGAGTATTCCATCACACTCCTGACTTGTGCCTTGTAGATGGTGGACAGGCTTTGGAAAGTCAGGGGGTGAGTTACTCGCCGCAGGATTCCTAGCCTCTGACCTGCTCTCGTAGCCACAGTATTTATATGGCTGGTCCAGTTCAGTTTCTGATCAATGGTGACCCCAGGATGTTGATCGTGAGGGATTCAGTGATAGTAATGCCATTGAATGTCAAGGGGCGATGGTTGGGTTCTCTTTTGTTGGAGATGGTCATTTCCTGGCACTTGTGTGGCGCGAATGTTACTTGCCACTTGTCAGCCCAAGCCTGGATATTGTCCAGGTCTTGCTGCATTTGGACATGGACTGCAAATGGTGCTGAACATTGTGCAATCATCAGCGAACATGCCCATTTCTGACCTTATGATGGAAGGAAAGTCAATGATGAAGCAGCTAAAGATGGTTGGGCCAAGGACACTACCCTGAGGAACTCCTGCAGTGATGTCCTGGACCTCCAACAACCACAACATATTCCTTTGCGCTAGGTATGACTTCAACCAGCAGAGAGTTTCCCCCCTGATTCCCATTGACTCCAGTTTTGCTAGGGCTCCTTGATGCCACACTTGGTCAAATGCTGCCTTAATGTCAAGGGCAGTCACTCTCCTCTCACCTCGGGAGTTCAGCTCTTTGGTCCATGTTTGAACCAAGGCTGCAATGAGGTCAGGAGCTGAGTGGCCCTGGCAGAACCCAAACTGAGCGTCAGTGAGCAGGTTATTGCTAAGCAAGTGCCGCTTAATAGCACTGTTGAAGACCCCTTCCATTCCATGGAGAGTAGACTGATGGGGCAGTAATTGGGTTGAATTTGTCCTGCTTTTTGTGTACAGGACATACTTGGGCAATTTTCCACATAGCCGGGTAGTTGCTAGTGTTATAACTGTACTAGAATAGCTTGCCGGTATACTGTCAGGTCCCATAGCCTTTGCGCTATCCAGTGACTTCAGCCATTTCTTTTATTTTAAATTCATGCATGGGATTTGGGGGCATCACTGAGTAGGCCAGCATTTACTGCCCTTGTTCAGAGGGCATTTAAGAGTCAACCACATTGTCATCCAGGTAAAGACAGCAGATTTCCAACAATCGACAATGATTTCTAGACTTTCACAGAATCACAGTGCAGAAGAGGCCCTTCGGCCCATCGAGTCTGCACCGACACGTGAGAAACACCTGACCTACCTACCTAACCCCGTTTACCAGCACTTGGCCCATAGCCTTGAATGTTATGACGTGCCAAGTGCTCATCCAGGTACTTTTTAGAGGATGTGAGGCAACCCGCCTCCACCACCCTCCCAGGCAGCGCATTCCAGACCATCACCACCCTCTGGGTAAAAAGGTTTTTCCTCAAATCCCCCCTAAACCTCCTGCCCCTCACCTTAAACTTATAGCCCCTTGTGACTGACCCTTCAACTAAGGGGAACAGCTGCTCCCTATCCATACCCCTCAGAATCTTGTACACTTTCAATTCCATATTTTTATTGAATTCAAATTCCACCATCTGCTGTGGTGGGATTTGAACCCTGGTCCTCAAAGAATTACCCTGGTCTCTGGATTACCAGTCCAGCGACAATGCCACTACACCATCTCCTCCCCCTTATGATAGCACGTGGAGTGAATCAAATTGGCTGAAGACTGGCATCTGTGTTGCTGGGGACCTCCAGAGGAGGCTGAGATGGATCATCCACTTGGCACTTCTGGCTGGCTTTATTGCAAATGCTTCAGCCTTATCTTTTGCACTGATGTGCTGGGCTCCTCCATCATTGAGAATGGGGATAGTTGTGGAGTCTCCTCCTCCAGTGAGTTGTTTAATTGTCCACCACCATTCACAACTGGATGTGGCAGGACTGCAGGGCTTAGATCTGATCCGTTGGCTGTGGAGCCTCTTAGCTCTGTCTAGCACTTGCTGCTTATGCTGTTTGGCACGTAAGTAGTCCTGTGTTATTGCTTCACCAGGTTGACATCTGATTTTTAGGTATGCCTGGTGCTGCTCCTGGCATGCCCTCCTGCACTCTTCATTGAACTAGGGTTGATGCCCTGGCTTGATGGTAATGGTAGAGTGGGGGATATGCTGGGCCATGAGGTTACAGGTTGTGTTCGAGTACAATTCTGCTGCTGCTGATGGCCCACAGTGCCTCAGTCTTGAGTTGCTAGATCTGTTTGAAATCTATCCCATTTAGCACGGTGGTAGCGCCACACAACACAATGTGAAGGCCGGACTTTGTCTCCACGATGACTGTGCGGTGGTCACTCCTACCGATACTGTCATGGATAGATGTATCTGTGGCAGGCAGGTCGATGAGTTTTATGTCTTGGGTAAATGGATTTGTTGGCCAACCGAACTCTAACTGCACGTCTTCCTATGTTCTCTTCAGTTGCTGCTTGCAATCAATAACGGGGAGAGACTAATGTACGAATAAACATTTATTGAGACACAGGGCAGAACACCAGTTCATACCTACTCAATCAGAAACCTCCAGAACGAGACTTACCATTCCCAGTTGCCCACTCTGTACAGTGATTCGTCAGTGCTGTCACATGATCAGTACACTTGCATTGTCTTAAAGAGACAGGGTACCTCACTTTACCACAGTGAGGATGAGGCCAAGTGTGTTTTTCCCTCACCACCTGCCTCTGACCCAGTCTAGCAGCTATGTCCTTTAGAACTCGGCCAGCAGTGGTGCTGCCGAACCACTCTTGGTGATGGACATTGAAGTCCCCCACGCAGAGTACATTCTGTGCCCTTGCCACCCTCAGTGTTTCCTCTGTTCAACATGGAGGAGCACTGATTCAACAGCTGAGGGAGGGCAGTACATGGTAGTCAGCAGGAGATTTCCTTGCCCATGTTTGACCTGATGCCATGAGACTTCATGGGTTCTGGAGTCGATGTTGAGGACTCCCAGGGCAACTCCCTCCTGACTGTACACCACTGTGCCACCAACCATGCTGGGTCTGTCCTGCTGGTGGAACAGGACACACCCAGGGATGGTGATGATGGTTTCTGGGACTTTATCTGTAAATATGATCCCGTGAGGGTGCTTATGTCAGCCTGTTGCTTGGCTAGTCTGTGAGACAGCTCTCCCCAAATGTTAGTAAGGGCTTTGCAGAGTTGACAGGGCTGAGTTTCCAGTTGGCATTTCTGGTGCCTAGGTTGGTCCATCCGGTTTCATTCCTTTTTTTGGAGCTGTGTAGCAGTTTGATACAACGGAGTGGCTTGCTAGGCTATTTCAGAGGGCAATTAAGAGTCAACCACTTTGCTGTGGGTCTGGAGTTACATGTAGGCCAGACCAGGTAAGAACAGCAGATTTCCTGGGTTTTTACGACAATCATTCCATTCTAGATTTTTTTTTTAATTGAATTCAAATTCCACCACCTGCCATGGTGGGATTCAAACCCTGGTCCCTAGCATTACCCTGAGTCTCTGGATTACTAGGCCAGCGACAATACCACTATGCCATATCCTCCCCGTAGGAGGGGATGTAACTCTGCTCTGTTCTGTAACTCTTTATTTCTTCAATAGCGAATTGACTAACTTATCTGGGTTCTATTATTAAAGAATGCGTAAGCTCCAAAATCGAAGCTGGGCATAGTTTTATTTCCCCAACATGAAGCAAGATGTGCTCTGACTCAGAAGAGCTGGAAAACCACAGATGTCGTTTAACAGCAGATGATAAACTCCCTTGGAGTGCCTTAGGCTTGTACCCACGGCAATTTGGGCTTTCTCTCAACTTGCTAAACTCTTGTGATCACAGCAAGAAAGACAGCGGAATGTTGGATTGCTATGTACTTCCTTCAATGGGATAGTAAACCACAGTAATCCCATCCGTCCCAGAATATAATCCAGACCTCAGGGGCTGCTTTCCATGGCATCCCCCTTCTGGCTGCCTGTCTGCTCTGAAAAGTGGTAAATACCATTTAAATTAAACAAATTAATTAAACAAAACTGAGGTTAAGGAGGTTTCTGTGCCCTCTTCACTCGCGTCCCAGATGCCCGGTTATCCTCACTGCCCTGTTAACAGGTCAAAATGTCATTCGCCCACAGTAGAAAATATCATTTGAGATTAAACAGGCATGGGTACATCAAAATAACGGCCAGTACAATCTGATTTACTTCCACTGCAAATTCTGTCCCATCGTATCTTGGCCCTTCACAATTTAGAGCCATGATAAGTTAGTGTAAACACTTTAACTCCTGGTCCAGCACACACAACAATGGAATATCATGTTCACAAAAGTGTAATGTATGAGGGCCAGTGTCTCAAAAGAATGTGTGGCTCTGTTGTGTCAAGTGGAAAAGAGTTAGAACTACTTTAACCCTTTGTATACTATACAGTAAAACGAATGTCATAAAAGTATGTTAGGAATTAAATATTTTTGCCGGCAGTTTCCTCAGGAATTCTTCCAAACTGATGCCATAACTTCAGCAGAAGCCAGGAAACATTGGTTTCCAGTGATGCTGTGGTGACAGTTTGGGAAAAGCAGTGAGGAAATTCCGGAGTACATTTTGCACTGAGTTACAATATTAACACCCACCCTAGAAGAGAAGGATTGTATTTTACATAAGCCTGTGTGCACAGCCCCGATTGTGCACCAGTGCTTTTCAATTCAAACTCAGCTTCAGCCCTGCTCCCCTATAAACATAACAGCGTTAGAAATAGGCACTGGAACAGGCCATTTGGCCCTTCGAGCCTGCTCCTACCATAATAATAAGATCATACCTGATTTTCTACCTCAAAAACTCCACTTTCTCACCCGCTCTTCATTTCCCTTAATTCTCTTAGTGCCAAAAAATCTCCCCACCTCTGTCTTGGATATACTCAATGACAGAGCACCCGCAGCTCTCACAGGAGGGAGAATTCCAAAGGTCCACAACCGTATGAGTGAAGCAGTTTTTCTTCCCAGTCCTGAATGGCCGACCCCTCATTCTGAAGCTGTGCCCCTGTGTTCGAGATTCCTCAGACTGGGGAAACGTTTTCTCAGTACCTACCCTGTCAATCACCTTAAGAATTTTATACGTTCCAATTAGGCCGCCTCACATTCTCCTAAATTCTAGGGAATGAAGGCCTTGTGTGAAGATAATGCCAGCAGGGTACACTGTTACATAGTTACGCTAAGGCTACGTCATAGAAACAGGCCATTCAGCCCAAATGGTCTGTGCTGCACCAGCCTCCGTCCACCCCTGTTCATCTAACTTGAACAGCACATTCTTGGATATCAAACCCAACGGTGTGTGAGATATCCAAAACAAAAATAAAAACACCTGGAAAAACTCAGCGGGTCTGGCAGCATTGCCGGAGAGGAACACAGCCAACGTTTCGAGTCCGTATGACTCTTCTGGGATATCAATTGTCTGTATTTTTGTGCTTCAGCTCATCAGTTGGACGGGGCACATCACTTGTTCCTTTGCAACTGGGGTTGGATGTAGATAATCTTTGAGGGTGGCAGGAAAAGTTGCAAAGACAGTTTAACAAAAAGCATAAAAACAAAAAACTACTGCGGATGCTGGAAATCCAAAACAAAAGCAGAATTACCTGGAAAAACTCAGCAGGTCTGGCAGCATCGGCGGAGAAGAAAAGAGTTGACGTTTCGAGTCCTCATTGACTGCTGAGTATTTCCAGGTAATTTTGTTTTTGTTTTTAACAAAAAGCATGTTGGTTTTATTAATAGACGCCATAGAACACAAAGGCAAAAAAAGTAATGATAAACCTTTATAAATTACTGGTTAGACACCAGCTGGAGGACTGTGTCCAAATCCAGGCCCTACACTTTGGGATGGATGTCAGGGCCTTGGAGGTTTGTTAGAATGGGACCAGGGGTGAGGGACTCCAGATAATGTGGAGAAACTGGAGAAGCTGGGATCGCTCTCCTTAGAGCAGAGAAGGTTAAGGGGAGATTTAATAGAGGTGTTCACAGTAAAAAGAAGGGTTTTGATAGAGTAAATATGGAGGAACTGTTTCGTGTGGCAGAAGGGTTTTTAACTGGAGGATATGGATTTAAGGCAACTGGTAAAAGAATCAGAGGCAACATGATTTTTTTTTGACACTGCCATGTATTGTGATCTGGAATGCCCTGCCTGAAAGGGTGGTGGAAATAGATTCAACAGCAACTTTGAAAAGGAAATTGCTTAAATACTTATTCCTGTTTAAGATATCTGACAGCTTCTATTTCTACTTCAGATCTTCAGCATCTGCTGTTTGCTTTTCACACATACCATGGAAGTTATGATCTTGATATCCACGGGCGCAGAATGAGAGGTTGCGCTGCCATAGTATAGCTCGCCACTACGATAGACAACATGGCTTTAACATCAGAACTGTTGTTCCTGATGTTATCAGAAACATTCTACAAAAAAAACAGAAAGGTAGCCCCCCCCCCAAACAACCACATTTGAAATTTAGGGGGAGATGGTGACATAGTAGTAATCCAGAGGCTCAGTCTAATGCTCTGGGGACATGGGTTCAAATCCCACCATGGAAACTGGGGGAATTTGAATTCAATTAACAGATCTGGATATAAAGCTAGTTCTCAGTATTGGTGACCATGAAACCATTGTCAATTGTTGTAAAACCTCTCCTGGTTCACTGATGTCCTTTAGAGAAGGAGATCTGCCATCCTTTCTTGGTCTAGGCCAACATGTGGCTCCAGATGCTCAGCAATGTGGTTGACTCTTCTCTGAAATAGCCTAGCAAGCCACTCAAGAGCAATTAGGGATGGGCAACAAGTGCTGGCCTTGCCAGCGGTGCCCATGTCCCATGAAAGAATTTTTCAAAAGCGATTGCATTTTCAGAAACTGATTTTATGCTGGACATGCCTCATTTATGATTTTTTTTCCCTCTGAAGAAAATGAATTAATTTCCATAAATCAGTCTTCTTGGACCTATATGTGCTCCTTTCAAATTCTAAAATAATGACCTGTCACTGAAACTGATAGTCACACTACTTAGGGGATCAATACTTAAAGCATCAGAAAAAACACTTAAGAGCTATGAGTAATGTGTGGGTCATTTAGACATGCTTAAGAGACTACAATGGCCCGGGTACTAACAGATAAGGAAAAAAAGGCCCCAGTGACACTAATCTCCATGGATTCTTTTATGTATGTGAAAGGCAATAGGAGACAGCCATGACAGAACTGTCAGAACCCTGCCTGATCAGTGAGAGTTTTGTCCCTTTGAGAACAGAATTTTACAGCTCAGAAATAGGCTATTAGCCTGACTGGCGGGCATTCCACATGAGCCTCCTCCCAGCTCTCTTCTCAGTCCATCAGCATAACCTGCAGTGGAGGCAGATTCAATCGTGGCTTCAAAAGGATAATTATCTGAAGAGAAAAGAGTTGTAGGGCTGGGGGGGGTGGTGGGGATAGAAAAGTCAAATACTTTTTAAAAGATGTTAAACTTGTAAGCATTGATGTTTAAAGAGACTCGGGTGTGCTTGTTCAAGGAATGCAGAAAGTTCGCATGCAGGTGCAGCGAGCAATTAGGAAGGCAAATGGCATGGTGACCTTTATTGCAAGAGGATTGGAGTAGAGGGATAAAGAAGTCTTGCTACAATTACACAGGGTTTCGGTGAGGCCACATCTGGAATACTCTGCACAGTTTTGGTCTCCATGCTTAAGAAAGGATATACTTGCATTGGAGGCGGTACAGTGAAGTTTCACTCAATTGGTCCCGGGATGAGGGGGTTGTCTCATGATGAGAGGCTGAGTAAGTTGGGCATATACCCTCTGCAGCTTAGCAGAATAAAGGGGTGATTGCATTGAAACATACAAAATTCTGAAAGGGCTTGATAGGGCGGACGCTGAGGGATTGTTTCCACTGGTTGGGGAATCTAAAACATGGGGGCACGGTCTGAGGGCAAGGGGATGATTATTTAGGGCTGAGATGAGCAGAAATTACTTCACTCAAAGTGCTGTGAATCTTTGGAATTCTCTAACCCAGAGGGTTGTAGATGCTCCATCGTTGAATACATTTAAGGCTGGGGTAGACAGAGTTTTGGTCTCTCAGGGAATTAAGGGATATGCGGATTGATCAGGAAAGTAGAATTGAAGCCCAAGATCAGCCATGATTATATTGAATGGTGGAACAGGCTCGATGGGCCGTATGGTCTACTCCTGCTCCTATTTCTCATATTCTTATGAAAGGCAGGGGTGTGGGATAAGCTGAGTTGGAAGCAGTTCAGAGAAGGTTTATCAGACAAACACCTGGAATGGGTGGGTTGTCTTATGAGGAAAGGTTGGACAGGCTAGGCTTGTATTTGTTGGAGCTTAGAAGAGTAAGAGGTGACTTGATTGCATCATATAAGATCCTGAGGGGTCTTGACAGGGTGGATGTGGAGAGGATGTTTCTTCTTGTGGAACAATCTAGAACTAGAGGTCACTGTTTAAAAATAAGGGGTCACTCATTTAAAACAGAGATGAGGTGAATTTTTTTCTCTCACAGGGTCGTTAGTCTTTGAAACTCTCTTCCTGAAAAGGTGGTGGAAGCAGAGTCTTCGAATATTTTTATGGCAGAGGTGGATAGATTCTTGGTAAACAAGGGAGTGATAGGTTATTGGCAGTAGGTGGGATGCAGATTTCAGGTGACTATCTGATCAGATCTTATTAAATGGCGGTGCAGGCACGATGGGCTGAATGGCTTACTCCTGCTCCTTGTGCGTATGTTTGTATGTACCTCCTCCAACCCCTCTACAAATTACTTTATCAACATATCCTTCCATTAATTTCTCCCTCATGCATTTCTCTAGCTTTCCCTTAAATGTATCTGTACTGTTCACAGCAACTACTATTTGTGGTAACTTCTGGATACTCTGAGGTTATAAAATGTGCTATATCAAGTTTTTCTAATAACCCTGAGTCTTAGATCTAAATGCTTTGCACAAAGAGTGACGAGTGAGTGAAATAGACTGCCTGAAGCGAAAGTGCTGGCATATAGTGTTGGAACATTTAAGGGACAGTTGGATCGATATTTGGAGAAATGAGGAAATGAATTTCAGTGCTGGTGTGATGCCAGGCAGGTAGGCCGTATGTCCCAGTGATTGACTGATCAAATCAACCAACATGTTCCCTCAGTTGCTCATAATGGGCAGAGTACAGATTGTACTCAACCAGCCTGTGCTTGCAAAATCCAAAAGAAAATGTCTGCTGATAGATGTGATTCCGTGATTGGGCAGCACTTGCAGATCAATCCCGAGTGCGCTAATAGCTACACTAACAACCAATTTAAGATAACCAGTTAAGCTCATAGAGTGGCTCATTTTTTTTTATTCATTCATGGGGAGTGGGCATCACTGGCTAGGCCTGCATTTATTGCCCATTCCAAATTGACCTTGATGTGGTGAGCTACCTTCTTGAACCACTGCAGTCCAGATGGTGTAGGTACACCCAGAGTGCTGTCAGGGAGGGAGTTTCAGGATTCTGACCCAGTGATAGTGAAGGAAAGGTGATATATTTGCAAGTCAGGATGGTGAATGGCTTGGAGGGGAGCTTCCAGGTGGTGGTTTTTTCATGTATCTGCTGCCCTTGTCCCCCTAGACGGTAGTCGTCGTGGGTTTGGAAGGTATGTCTATGGACCCTTGGTGACTCCCTGCAGTGCACCTTGTACATGGTACACACTGCTGCTATTGTGCGTCAGTGATGGAGGGAGTGAATGTTTGTGGATGGGGTGCCAATCAATTTCTGCTTTCTTATGTAGGGACCCGTTCTCTGCAAACAAAAGGAATATATTCAAGCTTTGCACCTTTTTCAAATTATCTGGGAGCTTTGAGACCCTATACTTCCCAGTTGCTTTCTCCATGACAACGCCTCAGCCAATCAGAGTCAATTGGCAAACCAATCAACACCCTTTTCTCCTCTAGTATAAATTGTTGTGATTGTTTGTAATTTGACACTCTTGTATTTGTCCTGGTGAGTGCTGGATGCAAAACTTTGGCAACATGTCTCTCTTTTCAGCAATATTCAAATGAGCAATTGTAAAGTATTAATTGTTGTCTCCAGCCAGAGAGCCTGCAGAGTCTGTCAATGATCTGCTATTTTCCTGTGCCCCCCATCAAGTTTAGCACCTAGTGCCCTTAAAAACGTGAAGGGTTTGAACATTATCTGTATGAATATTTAATCCATTGGTTAAGACATTGGTATCAGATTCTTCTGCACGCTTATGTAGAAAAGTGCTCGATCCATTTGTTTTGAAGGGGTTAATGAGTTCACCTAAAATTAAGCACCGCACTAAAAGAAGTGTGTACGATAGAATAAAAATTCTCTAGTGGAGGTTTTAATATCAGCCCCCACTTCAGAGGAGATACCATTGTTTCATGGACAGAGTAGATAGTCAGAAGCTTTTTCCCAGGGTGGAAGAGTCAATTACTAGGGGACATAGATTTAGGGTGAGAGGAGAAAACTATAGAGGAGATGTGCGGGGCAAGTTTTTTACGCAGAGGGTAGTGAGTGTCTGGAATTCGCTGCCAGAGGAGGTGGTGGAAGCAGGTACGATAGTGGGGTTTAAGAGGCAGCTTGACAAATACAAGAATAGGATGGGAATAGAGGGATACGGACCCCGGAAGTGCAAAATGTTTTAGTTGACGGGCAATATGATCGGCGCAGGTTTGGAGGGCCGAAGGGCCTGTTCCTGTGCTGTACTTTTCTTTGTTCTTTCTTTGTTCTTCGTTCTGTGGGGATGTTGGGAAACTGGGATGTGGCAACCTGTACCTCCTGCCCAACAATAACTTTTATCTATGTAACGCCTTTATTGTAATAAAACATCCCAGGGCCTTTCACAGGAGCATTATCATGCAAATTTACGTACACCCAGCCCCATAAGATGATAGGGCAGATGTCCAAAAGCTTAGTGAAGGAGGTAAGTTTTAAGGAATATCTTAAAAGAAGAGAGAAAGGTAGAGAGAGGGTGTGGTTTAACGGCGGGAATTCCAGAGCTTAGGGCCTGGGCCACTGAAGGCAGGGCCTCCAATGGTCGGACAATTAAAATTGTGAAGGCGCAAGAGATTCTGTCGGAACAATGCAGAGATAAATCTAAGCCTCTTTGTCTCATTCCCCCCCTTTGAACCACTCCTTAAAGCCTACCTCTAGACCTAATAACTCTTTTTGTGCCTCGGAATTTGTCTGATTATACTTCCCTGAAGCACCTTGGAATGTTTTACTGTGCTAAGGGTGCTAAGGGAGCTTCAGGGAGGCAATGGCATAGTGGTATTGTCACTGGATTAGGAATGGTAATGTTCTGGGGTCCTGGGTTTGAATCCTGCCACGACAGATGGTGGAATTTGAATTTGAATTCTACAAAAAATCTGCAATTAAAAGTCTAATGATGACCTTGAAACCATTGTTGGTTGTTGGGAAAACCCATCTCGTTCACTAATGTCCTTTAGGGAAGGAACTCTGCTGTCCTTACCTGGTCTGGCCTACATGTGGCTCCATACCCACAGCAATGTGGTTGACTCTTAAATACCCTGTGAACTAGGGGCAACTAAGGATGGGTAATAAATGCTGGCCTGGCTGGTGATGCCCACATCCCATAAACGAATAAAAAAAAAACTAATTGCAAATGGCTGTTGTTAGCTGAGAGCTGCCTTCCTTAGCTGTCTGAAGCAAGGGAAAAAATGTCCTTTCAGCTCCCCACTTTCTCCATTGATCTTTGAACAGCTCCAAGAGGAACTAGCCACGGACCGGTAGACTGGCCTATTGAACTTAAATTTGCTGTACTAATCGTACCAAGTGCCTGTGACTAATTCAAATTTGATGCAGGAACTCGAAACAACAAAAGATGCCTCCCAGCAAATCATGCGGGACCTGAGGAGATTAAATTTAAATTAAATCAATGTGATATGGTCCACATTTCATTTCTCTCTCAAACAGCAGGCACCACAAATATGAAATAAAGACGGAAAATGCTGGAAATACTCAGCAGATCTGGCAGCATCTGTGAAGAGAGAAATGGGCTGGGATTTGCTGCCAGAGATTGGGTGGGCCACACCCCGCCCCCCCACAAGTATGTAAAATATGTGGTGATGACTTCAGTTTGGCTATCCACGTCATCGCGCCAGTCTCTGATATTACAGACGGAGAGCGCGTGCGGAAATCAGAAGCCTGCCCGCCATTTTGAAATTTGTGATTAACAAGCCGCTGAGCTTCTCAATGACCCAGTTGTCTGCGATTTTTTTTGTTGCCTGTTCCATTTTTTGGACGTTTTTTCCTTTATTTTTTCATAGGGCGTGGGCACCGCTGGCAAGGCCAGCATTTGTTGTCCATCCCTAATTGCCCTTGAGTGGCTCGCTAGGCCATTTCAGAGGGGGCACTTAAAGGTCAACCACATTGCTGTGGGTCTGGAGTCACATGTAGGCCAGGCCAGGCCAGGCCAGGCCAGCAGATTTCCATCTAAAGGGGATGAACCAGATGGGTTTTTAACAACCAATGGTTTCATGGTCACCATCACCAAGGCTAGCTTTCCATTCCAGATTTATTAACTGAGTTTAAATTCTATTGGCTGCCATGATAGGATTTGAACCCACAATTTGACGCAACCGAGTGGCTTGCTCGGCCATTTCAGGGGGCAGTTAGGAGTCAACCACATTGCTGTGGGACTGGAGTCACAAGTAGGCCAGACCAGGTAAGGACAGCAGATTTCCTTCCCTTAAAGGGGCATTAGTGAACCAGATGGGTTTTTACAACAATTGATGCTAGTTTATTGGTCACCATTACCAAGACCAGCTTTATAATCCAGATTTTATTAATCGAATTTAAATTCCACCAGCTGCTGTGGTGGGATTTGAACCCTTGCCCCCAGAACATTTACCCCGGACCTCTGGATTTTTAGTTCAGCGATATTGCCACTACGCTACCATCTCCCCCACCATCAGATGGGAAAATGTTTGGGAGTGCTATTCCGCAGGGATGGGGGGGAGGTGGGTACAAGGGCAGAAGGAAAGGGTCTGTCAATGAGACCATGGGCTGCACATAGCAGCAGAGTCTGCTGGTGAGGGCGGCGGTGTTTGTATGTTCTTCGACTTCAGTTCTCACTGACGGGGGGCCCGCCATAAGAAATAAGGAGAGATTGAGAGGGCAAGGGGGGCCTTTAAACTGGTGGCCGTGACTGACTTCCTGTTCACAGCGTAACCCCTCTCCCACATGACGTCCCGGCCTAGACTCCTGATTGGGCACGGAGCCCCCCTCCCCTCAGTCACGCTGCTAATTGGCCACCCGATTGCTTGACCCGCCGTACTGAGACGGCGAGGGTGCGGTCAGGAGCGAGCAGACCGCTCACTTTCCGCTCTATCTCCCTCACCCCACCGAAAACGGTAAAGTTCAGCCCAGCGTTTCAGGTCGATGACCTTTCGTCAGATGGGAAGCTATTAATAACAAACAGATCAGCTGTTTGCAGGTCGCAGCAAAATAGATTGCGCAGCAGTTTGACTCTGCGATTTGCAAATTGTCTTGCTCTGAAGAAACCCGCACGTCATCACGCGACATTCTGGGATTAACGTCCTTTACATTTTTGTTCATTCGTTTTCTGGATGTGGGGACTGTTGGCAAGGCTGGCATTGATTGTTCATCTCTAGACGATGGCATTGTTGCATTAACCTCTTGATCTCCTAAAATGCTTTACAGTCAAGGAAGTGCCTTTGAAGTGTAGGAATGTGGGAAACCAATTTGCACACAGCAAGCTCCCACAAACAGCATAATGAGTGAGCAGATGTGATGTGAGGGATAAATATTGGCTCCAACAGAATAAGAAGAATATCCAGTGTGAGAAGTTAAGGCCACAGTCAGATCGGCCATGACTTTGTCGAATGGTGGAACGGGCTCGAGGGGCTGAATGGCCTCCTGCTGCTCCTATTATGATCTTATTAAGAAAAAGGCCCAAGAAGATTTTCATTGCTTTTTTATCATATTTTCAAAGCAATTCTGAGTGAAGCCAGCGATGGAAGCAACAAACAGCAACCATTTTGTCTGTTATATTCTGGGACATTGCACAGTTTGAATGATAATAAGTGGAGTTGATTCCTGGCCTAAGTGTGCATGCTCAGATAAATAGAAGAGACCCAAGTGCTACCTTTCAGTTGATCATCCTGTATTTGTAAAGAGACCGCTTCCAAAACGACTCAGTGAGCTTGTGCATGGAAAACCCTAGCTGAAAATCTATGCAGGAACATTTTAAGCTTATCTGGATCTTAGGCTTGTCTAGATTAATGGAGATAAAGATGTTCTCCTGCTCTCTGCAGATAATCAATCCCCAATCTGCACACAGTTACTTCCAATAGTCTTTGCTTCTACCATGCTGTGCATACATTTGTCAGCTTTCTACTTATTGGTAATTATCACCTCGGGTAATTGAGAATTAGTTTTTTTTTAGTGAATTTAGCATTACACTCTCATTTTAGATTGTTTCATGTACTAGCTTAAGGCTACAGTCGGTACTGTATTACTCTCTGAAATGAGTAGGTATAAGCTTCGGCCAGTAACTCAGGAGTATTTTCTTTATTCATTCACTCATTACATCACTTGGTCTCCTTAATAATCAAGCTCGCTCGATGAGTCTTCCTTTGATCTTCTTTTCATTCTGGGGATGTGAGTGAGGCCAGCATTTGTTGCCCATCCCTTGAAAAGGTGGACCTTCCTGAACCGCTGCAGCCTGTGCGGTGAAGATACTCTCACAGTGAGGGACTGAGGAGGGGTGATGCACAAGTTTGTGCCTCTTCAAAATAAGACAAGTTTGTTTTTCTCTTTCCCCACCTCTCAGAAGCTAAGCGCATCAATGAGGCCAAAAGAGAATTGGATAAGCCCCTGAGAAATGGTGTGGAGAAGTATGACAGGCGTTGTGGGATATAACATTTTGTAGACACTGGTACATGGCCAGGTGGACTGCAATGGTCCTACATAGGAACTTAGGAACATTAGAACATAGGTCTTAGGAGCAGGGATAGATCATTCAGCCCTTCAAGCCCACTCCGCCATTCCATAAGATCATGGCTGATTTGGTTGTGGTCTCAATTCCACTTTCCTGTCCGACCCCTATAAACCTTAACTCCTTTGTCTATCAAAAATCTCTCTAACTCAGCCTTGAATGCATTCAATGATCCAGCCTCCCCTGATTTCTGGGGAACAGAATTCCACAGACTAATGACCCTCTGAGAAAAAAAATCTCCTCATCTCCGTCTTAAAAAGGAGACCTCTTATTCTTACACTATACTCCCAAGTTCCAATGTTCTCTTCGTGGGTTCTTAAACTCAGATTTGGGTAGGCTGTATCATTGCACACTGGTGCACATAATGCCACATAATAGGTATAGATAGAAGACTGGCTGGCTAACAGGAAGCAGAGAGTAGGCATAAATGCGTCTTTTTCAGGTTGGCAAGATGTAACGAGTGGTGTGCCACAGGGATCAATGCTGGGACCTCAACTGTTTATAATCTATATAAGTGACTTGGATGAAGGGATTGAAGGGATGGTTACCAAATTTGCTGATGACACAAAGATAGGTAGGAAAGTAAGTTGTGAAGAGGACATAAGGAGGTTACAAACATATATATATATAGGTTAAGTGAGTGGGCAAAGATCTGGCAAATGGAGCATAATGTGAGAAAATGTGAAATTGTCCATTTTGGCAGGAAGAATAAATTATCTAAATGATGAGAGATTGCAGAGCTCTGAGGTGCAGAGGGATCTGGGTGTCCTAGTGCATGAATCACAAAAGGCCTGTATGTAATTAGGAAAGCTAATAGAATGTTATCATTTATTATGAGGGGAATTGAATACAAAAGTAGGGAGGTTATGCTTCAGTTGTACAGGGCACTTGGGCGACCACATCTGGAGTACTGTGTACAGTATTGGTCACCTTATTTAAGGAAGGATGCAAATGCATTGGAAACAGCTCAGAGAAGGTTTACCAGATTAATACCTGGAATGGGTGAGTTGTCTTATGAGGAAAGGTTGGACAGATTAGGCTTGTATTTGTTGGAGTTTAGAAGAGTAAGAGGCAACTTAATTGAAACATATAAGATCCTGAGGGGTCTTGACAGGGTAGACGTGGAGAAGATGTTTCTTCTTGTGGAGGAATCTAGAACTAGGGGTAACTGTTTAAGAATAAGGGCTCGGAAATTTAAAACAGAGATGAGGTGAAATTTTTTCACTCAGAGGGTCTTGAGTCTTTGGAACTCTCTTCCTGAAAAGGCGGTGGAAGCAGAGTCTTTGAATATTTTTAAGGCAGAGTTGGATAGATTCTTGGTAAGCAAGGGGGCGATCGGTTATCAGGGGTAGGTGGGATGCAGATTTCAGGTTACTATCAGATCAGCCATGATCTTATTAAATGGCGGAGCAGGCTCGAGGGGCTGAATGGCCTACTCCTGCTCCTTGTTCATATGTTCGTTATGTTCGTATGTAATGGAGGAAGATTGTGAAGGCTTTTGAGAGAGGGAACAGAAGAGAATGGTTATAAGATGAGGGACTAGAGTTCTGTGGGGAGACTGGAGAAGCTGGGATTGTTCCCCTTAGAGCAGAGGAGGTTAAGAGGAGATTTGATAGAGGTGTTCAAAATCATGAAGGATTTAGATAGAGTGAATAAGGAGGAACTGTTTCCAATGATTGATATTTTGATAACCAGAAGGCACAGATTTATAGTCGTTTGGTAGGACAGAACTTGAGTATTTGCTGAAAAAAGGGACATGTTGAAGATTTTCGTCTTGCACTCATCAGGACACTTTGCAAGGTCACTTATACCGGTATTCTTGCAAAGTGTCCTGATAAATGCAAGATGAAAAGTTCTCTTTCTCAGCAGCACAGATTTGTGATGATTGGCAGAAGAACCAGAGGTGACACAAGGAAAAATGATTTTAAACAACAAGTGGTTAGGATTTAGAATCCACTGCCTGATAAGGTAGAGGATGCAGATTTATTAGCAGACCTCAAAAAGGAATTGGATAACTACTTCAAGGAGGAAATATTGTAGGGATATGGGGAAAGAGGTGGGGGTTAGTGGGAAAAATTGGATTACTCTTCAAAAAAAAAACCCTGCACAGACTCAATGGGCCGAATGGCCTCCTCCTGTGCTGTATAATTCTATGGCCGGAATTTTCCAAGGAGTGGTAATCACCATCGGATTGTCAATCCACTCCTACTTTTCTGCACCACGCCCAAGCGCCACATTTCTGGCCAAGACCTCCGATCCCGGCTTCTCCAGAAACATGGAGCATCCCTGAAATGGATCTGCTCATTCTAGTGTTGGATTGTCGGGGGGGGTGGTGGGGGGGGAAGAGACAAGCCACACCCACTTTTAATGGCACTAGCTGCCTTTTTCTGCTAAGTAAAGAGCTTAAATGTACCAAAGCTTCTTCGAATAGCTGCGGAAAGAAGGTAAGCAAGGATCAGGGGGTGTGGGAGGGGTCAGGGGTAGTCAGCTGGCGGGGGGCTAGTCAGGTTGGGTCAGGAGAGTCAGGAGTTTGAGGGGGGAGTTGAGGGTGGGGCAGTGAGTGATTGGGGGATCAGTTGTATAGTTACCCAGGAGTTTGACTAGGTTATTTTCTGTCTAAGATTTCCTGGGTAACTATCCAGGTAATTTAAGTTGGAACCACCCGAAGTCTCTGACTCTAACTTAAAGTTGGAGGTTTTTTCAGAAAGTCCCGGGGAGCAGGGAAATTGCCCATTGGAAGTTCAGACTTCCTAGGCGATTCCCATGGACTTGGCGCGTTCAGACTTCCGAGGGGTCCCATTGGTATCGTTAGGGTATGTCCGGTCTCCAACAGTCTGGAACCTGGAAGATCTGGGCCAATAATTCTACACTCTGCAGCTGCTTCACACGGAAATGAACATTGCTTTGCTGTGTAACTGGTCAGGTCTGATTGATTGGAATCAAATAGCTTTTATTCTCCACAGTTTACGAGAGACTCATCAAGTGCTGGCAATCCGTCAGTCCTCTGTCCTTTACCTGAATCAAGACCATTGTGCAGTTACACACTGGCACCAGCACTGTCACACTGGCACCAGCACTGTCACACTGGCACTAGCACTGTCACACTGGCACCAGCACTGTCACACTGGCACCAGCACTGTCACACTGGCACCAGCACTGTCACACTGGCACTAGCACTGTCACACTGGCACCAGCACTGTCACATTAGCACCAGCACTGTCACACTGGCACCAGCACAGTGGTGTGACCACAGTCAATGTTAATTGCCGCGCAAACAAAATCCCAGAGGGAAACTTGGCTTATGGGCCACAACCTTTTTTTTGTATTCTGAAGACAAGAGGAAGACGTACCAATCTCAGCAGTAAGAGGTCTAGTAACACTTTTAGATTTTTAAAAATTAAAAGTAAAAGTTTTAAAAACAAAAAAAAGAAACCTTAAGCACACAAGATTACAGTTATACAATTAATGTTAGTCTTTCAAAATACTCCCCCATAAACTCTCTACTTGGTCAAACCCACAAGTATACTTTCCAGGCAACCCTCCCTTATAGATGTTTAAATATGTTTTTTTTTTCAAGCTAACAAGATTTTTGAAAAAGCCTTCAGATCATGACACTTAAACCGACTTTATCCACCCTCCAAAGGTGTTTGTGCCTACTCCATCAATTTGTGACTCCCACTATGTCTCCCAGAATGCAGCACTAAGTTCAATTGACCCTGCTGAGTTTGGGTTTCTCGCCTGTGTGAATTACACCCTGCCCGTCCCCTGCTGCCAAAAATTGGATCTGTTGGAAATGGAGGTGGAACTTCTGCATCCGGGTCCCTCTCGCCTGCCACTGCTAAAGCTCTGCGAGTCCTCCCCAACACCACAAAAATCCAGCCCACTGAGCCATTACGGCACAGAAGGAGGTCACTCGGCCCATCAAGTCCATGCCAGCTGTCTATATAGTGATCCCCACAGCCCCATTGCCCTGCTCTACCCCCGTAGCCCTACACGTTTATTCCCCTCAAGCACCCATCCAATTCCCTTCTGAAATTATTAATCCTCTCCTCCTCCACCACCCTCATGGGCAGTGGGTTCCAGGTCATTACCACTCACTACGTAAAGAAAAGTTCTTCCTCACATTCTCTCTGTATCTTTTGCCCAAAACCTTAAATCTGGGTCCCCGAGTCCTTGTACTATCAGCTAATGGGAAGCGCCTTCCTTTGTCCCCCTTGTCTAAACCTATCATAAGCTGGTATCAAGGGAGAAAGATAGAGTTAACGTTTCGAGTCCATATGATCCTTCTTCAGAGCTCTGAAGAAGAGTCATTCGGACTCAAAACGTTAATTTTGTCTTTCTCTCCACAGATGCTGTCAGACCTGCTGAGTTTTCCCAGCATTTTCTGTTTTTGCTTCAGTTTTCCAGCATCCGCAGTATTTTGCCCATAACCTGGTATCAAATCTCCCCTCGATCCCCTTTGTTCCAAGGAGACCAGCCCCAGCTTCCTCCAACCGAGCCTTGTAGCTAAAATCCCTCGAACCGTTCTGTAAAATCTCCTCTGCACCATCTCGAGGACTGTGTTAAAGATGTGGTATAGTTTTGTAAATTGTATCAAAGTATTTGCCGAAAAGCATGAAAAAGCCCGTGGCCAGGAGTTCCCCCTCGTCGGGCGGGCTCAGTGGTGGCGAGTGGGCGGGGCCAGAAAGACGACCACTGCCCACCATCGGGACCGGACTGCGATTTCACGCTGGTGGGTCAATGACTGCCTGCCCGGCGTGAAACGCGCGCTTCAGCGCTGCCTGTGTTGGAGGGGGGAGGGGGTGGGGGAGGAGGTCAATCGCTAACTTCACACGGTTGGGGGGCGCACTGGAAAAGCCCAGTGCCTCAGGGAGATGAGGAGCTTTGAAAATTAAAAATAAAGAGTTCTAAGGTATTAAAAAAGCGAAATGTTAAAATTTACCTTTCATTTTTTTAATCGCTGTTGGAAACCTCATCCCGCCCGTGGGTGAGGTTTCCTAAAAAGTGCAAAGGCCGCTTGGCCTTTTCACCTGCCCCCCCCACCCGCCGACCCTAAGGTTGGATGGGCAGCGAGAAATAACGTTCGATTAAACCTTACTAGGCCTGTTTTTTGTCGGCGGGCGCCCTGCCAACTCCCACACGCGTGCCCGCTGACCGGAATATTGCGCGGGCGCGCGATGACGCCATTTTACGCTCGTTCGGGTCAGGCCTGCGCCCACCCGACGAGAGTTATATCCTGGCCCGTGTGTGCAGTGTACGTGGTTGCAATGTTGGAAGGCCTGGCAACATTGCAGTTTCAAATGGCACAGAACAGCGACCCATATGCTGAGCAGAAATACCCTCCGAGCAATCAGTTCGTAATCTTCGGTTCGTGAGTCATGTCAGCCACCCACACGTTATCCTACATTATCTGACACATTGAGGCCATGGGCTGGTGGGGGCAGGCTGGAGGGCTGGGGGAGCAGGATGCGTTTCCAGTTTGTGGTTAATTAACCTTCTTTATGGGCCGGAAGTCAGCAGTTTAATGAGAGCTGCTCAAGAAAAGAAAAGCAACACAGAATTCATTGTGGGTGAATATCTGAGTCACGGTGGGCGCTCAGCTTAAAAGATACCCGGGAAAAGATTTGCCATTTTCTTAATCACTTCATTCCCTGTATCTATCCCGAATCTGGCTGACCCCTCCGAGGTAACACCCTTGTCAGCCCTCTCCAACCTCAGCCCATCACCTCCACCCCTGTTTCTGTAAATTGGGTTATTCACTTAAATTTAACCACTCACTGAGCTTCCGCGAGTGAGGTATTTAATGTTCTCTAGGTGAGATGGACGATCCAGGGGCGCTTTTTAATCAGAAACATAGAAAAGAAATTAAGGCACAGGAGGAGACCCTTCGGCCCATCATCTCTGTGCTGGATGAAAATGGGTTATGCGCCATTATCCCACGTTCTAGCTCTTGGTCCGTACTCCTGTAGGTTACGGAACTTAGTGGGTTTTTTTTTAATGTAACGAGGGTTTCTGCCTCTCCCACCCTTTCAGGCAGCGAGCTCCCGATCCCCACCACCCTCTGGGTGAAAACAATTACTCCTCAAATGTCCTATAATCCTGTCAATTATTTTAAACCTATTGTTAACATTTCGAGTCTTGTATGACCCTTCTTCAGCACCTTCTGTTTTTATTTCAGATTTCCAGCATCCGCAGTATTTTGCTTTTACTTTAAATCTATCCCCTTTGGCTATTGACATCTCTGCTAAGGGAAATAGGCCCTTCCAATCCACTCTATCTAGGCCCATCTTAATTTTCTGCAGCTCAGCTAAGTCTGCCCTCGGCCTCCTCTCCGACAAGGGAAGCAAACCCAGCCTATCCAAAATAAAAACAGAAAATGCCGGGAAAAACCCAGCTGGTCTGACAGCATCTGCGGAGAGAGTCTCTTTAGCTCTGAAGAAGCGAAATGTTAACTCTCGTTTCTCCCTCCACAGAGGCTGTTAGACCTGCTGAATATTTCCAGCATTTTCTGTTTTTATTTCGGTTTTCCAGCATCCGCAGTATTTAGCTTTTATCTCGGCCTATCCAATCTTTCCTCAGGCCTAAAATTCTCCATTCCTAAAGACACACGAACATAAGAATTTGGAACAGGAGTGGGCCATTCAGCCCCTCAAGCCTGCTCTGCCATTCAATAAGATCATGGCTAACCTGATTGTGGCCTCAAATCCACATTCCGCCTACCCCCCGATAACCTTTAGACTCCTTTTTTAGTCAAGAATCTATCTACCTCTGCCTTAAAAATATTCAACGACCCTGTCTGTCACCACCACTCTCCGGGGAAAAGAGTTCCAAAGATTCGCGACCTGCTGAGAGAAAAAAAATTCCTCTCATCTCTGTCGTAAATGGGAGACCCCTTATTTTTAAACAGTGACCCTAGTTCTAGTCTCCCCTCTTATAAATCGCTTCTGTACTCTCTCTAATGCGATCGCATCCTTCCTGTAATTTGGTGGCCAGAACTGTACACAGATTTTTGGAGAGTGGTTATAATTATGTGGCAAAAATAAAGGGCCAGAATTTGCACGTCACGGTGTGCCCTGTTAGACTTTTTCCAGCAACTTTCAAGTCAAAATATTTTTCCCTGTAACTTCCTGTAAGTGCGAGCCAATAACAGACCAGCAAGAGCAACAGGGCATCTGGGTCCTTGATAAAAGAGGGGACCAAAAAAGTATGGTGAATCTATGGAATTCATTGCCACAGAAGGCTGTGGAGGCCAGGTCATTGAGTGTATTTAAGACTGAGATAGATAGGTTCTTGATTGGTAAGGGGATCAAAGGTTACGGGGAGAAGGCAGGAGAATGGGGTTGAGAAACTTATCAGCCAAGATTGAATGGCGGAGCAGACTTGATGGGCCGAATGGCCTAATTTCTGCTCCTATGTCTTATGGTCTTAATTGTTGGCGGACTCACTGCCGTCTCTCGCGCACGCCCGCTAACCGAAATATTGCGCAAGTACGAGATGACGTTGGGACACTCGCCCGACGACGTCATCGCAAACTATTTTACGCCCGATCGGTTCGAGCACGTACCCACCCGCCCGCGGGATGTAAAATCCTGCCCTCGGGAATTCTGGAAGACTAAACCCAGTGCATCCACCATCTTTGCAGCCGCCTCTTTTAAAAAGCCTCGGGTGTAGGCCATCAGTTCCAGGGGATTTGTCCACCTTTAGTCCCATTAATTTCTCCGGTTCTATTTCCTTACTAATGCTAATTTCTCCAAGTTCCTCATTCCCACTAGGCTGTTGGCTTGCCATTATTTCCAAAATGTATTTGTGTCTTCTACCGCAAAGCCCTAAAGCATTTGTTTAATGTCTCTGCCAATTTCTTACTCACAATTATTATTTCTTCCATTGCTGATTCTAAGGAGCCCATGTACATTTTAATCTCCTCCTATTTACAAACCTATAGCAGCTTTTATAATTTGTTTTTATGTCTCTTGAGAGTTTACTCTTGGTCTCTTTTCTTTCTTTATTAATTTCTTGGTTGTCTGTCGCTGAATTATAAAACTCTCCCAACCCTCGGGTCCACTATTCTTTCTGGCAATGTTGTAAGGGTCTTCCAACAATCTAGGGGTTCCCAAACTGTGGGTCATGACCCCCCCCAGTGGTGCTGTAGGATGAGCAATTGGGATCGTGAACTCGGAGGCAGCAATGGCAGCAATCGGAGACTCAGATTTGACTGTCCTGTGATCAGCTGCGAGGCCCCTTTAAATATGCGCGGTTTTGTTTTTTTGCCTGTGGGTGTGGCCTAATCCAACGAGCTCTGAGGTCCAATCGCTGACGCCAACCCAATAGAATTATTAGGTGTCTTTGTTGTTTTTATTGTGCCTGTTTCCCTGCTGTTGAACACCCGCTCAACAATTCTCCCCCCGCACCCCCCACCCACCCCCAGTCTGCCCCAGTTTTCACTCTGGGGTCACACTAAGCGCGAAGCATTAAAATTGAGTCACAACAGGAAAAATGTGTGGCAGGTGCAGACTCGATGGGCCGAGGGGCCTCTTCTGCACTGTGATTCTGTGAAGCTCTGCTTTAATCTAATACTATCTCTAACTTCTCTTGTTTGCTGTGGTTGGATCACATTTCCTGTGGGGTTTATAATCCTTAAGGGATTGTATATTTGTTACAAATTATGAATTAATTCTTTAACTGTTTGCCATTGCTTATGTACCATCATATCTTTTCCCAATCTACCTTAGCCAACTTGCCCCTCATTACAACATAATTTACTCTGTTTGTAGACGTCGCTGGCTAGGCCAGTATTTGGTGCCCATTCCTAATTGCCCTATGAAAAGTTAGTAGTGCAATTGCTGCCTTGTTCCGCTGTAGTCCATACGGTGTAGGTACACCCACATTGCTGTTAGGGAGGGAGTTCCAGGATTTCGACCCAGTGATAGTGAAGGAACGGCGATATATTTCCAAGTCAGGATGGTGCGTGGCTTGGAGGGGAACCTCCAGGCGGTGGTGTTCCCATGCGTCTGGTGGCCTTGTTCTTCTAGTGGTAGAAGTCAGTAATTGTAGAGTCCGCAGGCTTGGAAGGTGCTGCCGAAGAAAGTTTAATGAGTGAAGCTCAGTAGGGCCAGATGTTAGGTCAGAGGCTAGGAATCCTGCAGCGAGTAACTCACTTCCTGACTCCCCGAAGCCTGTCCACCATCGACAAGGCACAAGTCAAGAGTGTGATGGAATACTCCCCACTTGCCTGGATGAGTGCAGCTCCTACAACACTCAAGAAGCTCGACACCATCCAGGACAAAGCAGCCCGCTTGTTTGGCACCACATCCACAAACATTCACTCCCTCCACCACCGACGCACAGTAGCAGCAGTGTGTACCATCTACAAGATGCACCGCAGAAATTCACCAAGTCTCCTTAGACAGCACTTTCCAAACCCACGACCACTACCATCTAGAAGAACAAGGGCAACAGACACATGGGAACACCACCACCTGGAAGTTCCCCTCCAAGTCACTCACCATCCTGACTTGGAAATATATCGGCCGTTCCTTCACTGTCTCTGGGTTGAAATCCTGGAAATCCCTCCCTAACAGCGCTGTGGGTGTACCTACACCACAGGGACTGCAGCGGTTCAAGAAGGCAGCTCACCACCACCTTCTCAAGGGCATTTAGGGATGAGCAATAAATGCTGGTCTAGCCAGTGACGCCTACATACCATAAATGAATTAAAAAAAAGCAAGGAGGTCTATCTGTGAAGCAGCAATGTACATTAACTCGCTATAACACAATTTAGTCAGCTTTCAAGCAGAGTGAACAATGATAGCCATCAAAATTTTAGCAGAAATACAGCCACTATAAAGCCTTCGTATTGTAGCAGATGTTGGCAAAAACAAAGCAAGAATGTGATCATGTCTTTGAACACAAAGAACATTCATTGGGCGGCCAGGCCAAGCGAGCCGCACATAATAGTTAGGAGCAGATTGATTACGAGGCACTGAATCTGCCTGTTACACACAGGGGCAATTCACCTGACAGGTGTGCTTTTGGTAAGTGGTGGTGCAAAGGATTTCCTGGTGAGCGAGCTAAAATAACTCCACTCATCCGTGTTAAATTTGTCCTTGACAACTTCCACAAATCATTGCACTTCTATTTTATTTTGTTGCTTTTTTTTTTTGGTCAGAATTCATTGTAATTGAATCCTTCATTGGAACATTAGGCAGAGGAGTCGGTCATGCAGCTCATCGAGCAGTTCCACCATCACAGCTTTTCTGTAGCTCTCCTTCATCTATCTTGATTGATATGGATGGAAAGGATTATAAGTATAAGAGCATCACTTGTAAATCCAGTAGGGAATTCATGAGAATCTTCTTTACTCAGAGAGCGGTGAGAAAGCGGAAGGAAAGCACTACCACAGGAAGTAATTTGTTAATAGCGTATCAATTGTGTTTAATTATATGGGTATAGAGGGCATCAATTGGGGGTTTCACTTGAACACATAAAGAGATACTTACCGAAACTGTGATGTGGTTGCATTAGGAGATGCACGCTTGCATCGTTTCACTCTGCAAATAATTGTTAGACTGAGTAATAGTTGGTTCCAGTTCTATCTGTCACCAACTGGCTTTCTGGATTCGAACATGGTTGAGGCAAACAGTACAGATTTAAGGGGAAACAGGACAAGTACATGAGAGTGAAATGTTATGTTTATAGGGTTAGATGAAGAGGGATGGGAGGAGGCTCATGTGGAGTATGAACACTAGCATGGACCAGTCAGCCTGTTTCTGCATTCTATCTTCGATGTCATTTGAGACCCAACATTTTGTTTTCTTAATAGGTGGAAGCTGTAAAGAAGACTCTGGAAGACCTTCAGCTTAATGTCGTTGAAATGACAGATGAGGCAGCAACTCTTGATGGTGGCGATATCCTCTTTACAGGTACATGCGTGTCTTATATATTCAGATAGTTGTCAAGCAGTGAGCAATTGGCATGAACACTCGCAGTGTCTGTCACTAAATACTGTGTCAGTTGCTGGTACTATTACATAAGAGAATAAGAAATAGGAGCAGGAGTAGGCCATACAGAACCTGCTCTGCCATCCAATAATGGTTGACCTTCTATACCACCTTCCTGCCCAAACCCCATGTCCCTTCATTCCCTCAGTATCCAAACATCTACTGATCTTAATCTTAAATATTATCAATGACCGACAGCCCACTGCTCTCTGGGGTAGAGAACTTCAAAGATTCATAACCTTCTAAGTGAAGAAATAACTTCTCATCTCAGTCTTAAACAGCCTTCCCTTTACCCTGAGACAATGCTCCCTAGTTCTAAGACCCTCCAGGCTGGTGAAACAGCCTGCTTACAGGCAAAATACTGGAAATCTGAAACAAAAACAAAAAATGGTGGGAAAACTCAGCAGGTCTGACAGCATCTGTGGAGAGAAAGACAGAGCTAATGTTTCGAGTCCATATGACTCTTCTTCAGAGCTAAAGGGAAGTAGAAATTATATACTTTTAAGGGGGAGTGGGATAGGTGAAGCTGGATAGAGGGCCAGCGATAGGTGGAGGCAAAGGAGAGATTGACAAAGATGTCATAAACAAAAGGTCAAAGGGTTGTTAATAATGGCGGTACTGGCTAAAGGAGGTGCTAATGGTGACAGAGTGGGAGGATATATATATCCTGTGTGCGTGTGTGTGTGTGTGTGTGTGTCTGTGTGTTTTTATCATTATTCTATATATATAAAAGGACCCATCGCCCTGAGAAAACTCAAATGCAGCTCGATAAAAAAGGTCATTAACAACTCGGGTTTGAGTTACAAGGATGTAATTAAATGGGGCAGTTCTGTAAATGATCATCGTTGTAGTACAGTTATTCAAGAGTAGAGTTTAGTTATTCAAAAGTGTTTCCAGTGGCTGAGAGGATGATAACCAGGAACCACAGATTTAAGATGATTGGCAAAAGAACCAAAGGTGACAAGAGGGAACCTTTTTTGTTAAACACCGGCATTAACCTTTAACCTGTACTTGAAAAGCGTATCAAGTGCATTAGCTCATTATTGCCATGTGTTAGGTTTAACAACTGCACCAAATGTAATGTTGTTATTCTGTGAATAGTATTGAGGGAAGCATTTGTTAATTACTGTGATATAGCCTGGAACATTGTTTTCACACGTATTTAAGTAATCTGACAACTTTATCTTTACAGACTCTTGACAGTTTGCAGTTTGCTTGATCTAGCTATCTTTATGAATCTCATTACTGTAATAAGTTGCTACATACTTGGCTATAATTCTGTTAATGATGAGGTGCTTTCATATTGATCCTGGGGCGAAGACGTGTAACTGCCAAGCAAAGCTCTCCCAGTTTATTTTTAATCAATGCGCCCATTGGAAGACCTTGTGCAGTTTTTTGAGGTGAAGATGACCGTGTTCATCATCGGGGGTGACTGGTAGGGTTGCGGTGGGTATGTAGGAGACAGTTAAGGCCGATCTGCACCCGGAAGGTTCTGCTACAAATTGGGCAGGGTGCTGCAGACGATTGAGTTTTGGAAGAGCCATTGCCCCAGGATTTCCTCTCCTTGCATTTTCCCTCTGCCTCTGATACGCACTTGCTTAGCGCATTGGAAGACCACGAACAAATTGATGAGCTTTTCCCACCCCCTCTAACTGCTGTCCTTGGGCAATCTCTCCCCACACCCCGCCCACCCCACCCCCACCACCCCACTTCCCTCCCCTCCCCCAAAAATCAGATCTTTGATATTATTGGTGGTTAGGATCGTCAACTCTGGCTGGACGCATTCTTGGGGGTTTCATCACATGACCTCCTGTCACCAAGCAGCCAGCCTCCAAACACTCCCACCATTGGTCGCCAGACACTTCTGCCTTCGCAAAGTCCAACCTTCCCATGGCTAATTGGTAAACATATTCATTACCCGATTGGCTGATTATTGACTCAATCAAAGAGTGTCCTGCCTCTGCCCACCCCCTCACCCCATCCCCAACCAATAAACAAAAGTGTTCAAAGAAAATGGGGGAGGGAGGGGGGAATCAATTTTCTTTGAATTCTCTGATAAATTTTCTTCCGTATTTGCTCACAATGTGTCCTGAAGATGAACCTTCAATTCCTGGGACTCCAGGACAATCCTAGAGAGTTGGCAAATCCACCCAGATGGTAGAGATTTAAGATTATAAAAGCATAAGAACCTAAGAAATAGGGGCAGGAGTAGGCCATTCGACCCCTCGGGCCTGCTCCACCATTCACCAAGATCATGGCTGATCTGATGTGGCCTTAACTCCACTTTCCTGCCTGCCCCCCATTATCCTTGACTCCCTTGTCAAAAATCTGTCTAACTCGGCCTTGAATATATTCAATGACCCGGCCTCCACTGCTCTCTGAGCAAGAGAATTCCACAGACTGACCACCCTCTGAGATAAGAAATTCCTCCTCATCGCCGTCTTAAATGGGGGGGGGTGCTCCTCATTTTTAAACAGTGACCCCTAGTTCTGGATCCCCTAGGAGAGGAAACGTCCTCTCACATCCACCTGTCAAGCCCCACTCAGAATCTTACAAATTTCAATAAGATCACCTCTCATTCTTTTAAACACCAATGCGTTTAGGCCCAATGTGCTCAACCTTTCCTCATAGGACAACCCCTTCATCCCGGGAATCAGCTGAGTGAACCTTCACTGAACTGCTTCCAATGCAAGTATATCCCACCTTAAGTAAGGTGACCAAAACCGTACACAGCACTCCAGGTGTGGTCTCACCAATGCCCTGTATAGTTGTGGCAAGACTTCCCTACTTTTATAGTCCGACCCCCTTGCGGTAAAGGCTATTTGGAGGGTAGGAAGAGGGCAACACAGTGTGGAGCTTGTTAGTACCAGCGGCAGAAGGAACAGTACCATTCCTGCTGTAACAATGCCATATTCGACTGTGACCGATACAATTCCAACAAAATATTTTTTGGCCTTATTTGCACTCAGGTAAAGAATTCTTTGTGGGTCTTTCAAAGAGAACCAATCAACGTGGTGCTGAAATTCTGGCTGATGTTTTTAAGGTGAGTGTGAATTTTTTTTTTCATATAAATTTATGATGCGTCTACATAAGAGGAGGCTGACCTGATAGAGGTGTTCACGTTATGAAGGGGAGGGTAGATGTAAAGAAGATTTTTTTTGCTTTTTTAAGTTCTTTTATGGGATGTGGGCGTCGCTGTTGTTCATCCCTAATTGTCCTTGAACTGACCTTGCAGTTAAGAGACAACCACATTGCCAGTAGGTCTGGGGTCACATATAGGCCAGACCAGGTAAGGATGGCAGATTTCCTTCCCTAAAGGGCATTAGTGAACCACAACAGTTTTTACAACAGTCAAAGATAGTTTCATGCTCATTATCATTGAGGTCAGCTTTATATTCCAGATTTATTAACTGGGTTTAAATTCCACCAGCTGCCATGGTGGGATTTGAACCCATCACCTTCTCAAGGGCAATTAGGGATGGGCAATAAATGCTGGCCCAGCCAGCGAAGCCCACGTCCCTTGAATGAATAATAAGAAAATAAATTAGCTGGGTCTCTGGATTACTAGTCCAGCGACGTTACCACTACACCACCCCTTTGAACTCCACCTCTTCTAACAATAAAACCCCTTTCATAGTACCAATTTTATTAGTAACATAAACATATTGCTTGGTCTCCGCTAGCTAGGTGCCAGATTTCACTCGCCTTCTTAAATGTTCTATTCAACAAAATGCAAATGTTCCCTACCTCTCTTACATATCAAAACTAGTACACATCAAAGCACCCAGTCTAGCTGTCTTTAATCCAATTAAGACACACCCACAGACTAAACCTCTATTTTTAAAAGAAAAATAATTTCCAATAATATACATTAATAGCTTCACGACAGGCTTAGAAAAAAAGATCAAAATGGAGAACAGGGTTCATGGTCTGAAGTTGTTGAACTCAATGTTAAGAACATAAGAAATAGGAACAGGAGTAGACTATTCGGCCCCTCGAGCCTGCTCCGCCACTCAATAAGATCATGGCTGATCTGTTTGTGTTTCGATTTCCGCATTCCCATCTAATCCTGATAACCTTTGATTCCCTTGCCTAACAAGAACCTATCTACCTCCGCCTTAAAAAATATTCAATGACCCCGCCTCCGCCACCTTCTGAGGCAGAGAGTTCCAAAGTCGCACAACCCTCTGAGAGACAAAATTTGTTAAATCCAGAAGGCTGTAAAGTGCCTAGTCGGAAGATGAGGTGCTGTTCCTCCAGTTTGCATTAGGCTTCACTGGAACATTGCAGCAGGCCAAGGATGGACATGTGGGAATGAGAGCAGGGTGGTGTGTTGAAATGGCAAGCGACAGGGAGGTCTGGGTCATGCTTGCGGACAGACCGAAGGTGTTCTGCAAAGCAGTCACCCAGTCTGCGTTTGGTCTCTCCAATGTAGAGGAAACCGCATTGGGAGCAACGAATGTAGTAGACTAAATTGGAGGAGGTGCAAGTGCAGTGCTGCTTCACCTGAAAGGAGTGTTTGGGCCCTTGGATGATGAGGAGGGAGGAGGTAAAGGGGCAGGTGTTGCACCTTCTGCGATTACATGGGAACGTGCCGTGGGAAGGGGATGAGCAGTTGGAGGTGTTGGAGGAGTGGACCAGGTGTCACAGAGGGAATGGTCCCTATGGAATGCTGACAGGGGGTTGAGGGGAAGATGTGTTTGGTGGTGGTATCATGCTGGAGTTGGTGGAAATGGCGGAGGATGATCCTTTGAATGCGGAGGCTGGAGGGGTGAAAACTGAGGACAAAGGGGTCCCTATCATGGTTCTGTGGGGGGGAGGGGAAGGTGTGAGGGCAAAGGTGGGGGAGATGGGTCAGACACAGTTGAGGGCTCTGTCAACTACAGTGGGTGGGAAACTTCGGTTAAGGAAAAAGGAAGACATGTCAGAGGAACTGTTTTTGAAAGTGGCATCATCAGAACAGATGCGACGGAGGCGAAGGAACTGAGAGAATGGGATGGAGTCCTTACAGGAAGCGGGGTGTGAGGAGCTGTAGTCGAGGTAGCTGTGGAAGTCGGTGGGCTTGTAATGAATACTGGTGGACAGTCTATCACCAGAAATGGAGACAGAGAGGTCAAGGAAGGAGAGAGACATGTCAGAGATAGACCATGTGAAGGTGATGGAGATGTGGAAATTGGAAGCAAAACTGATGAATTTTTCCAGGTCCAGACGAGAGCATGAAGCAGCACTGAAATAGTCACTGATGTACCAGAGAAAGAGTTGTGGGAGGGGGCTGGAGTAGGACTGGAACAAGGATTGTTCCACATACCCCATAAAGAGACAGGCATAGCTGGTGCCCATGCGGGTACCCATAGCCACACCTTTTATTTAAAGGAAGTGAGACAAGTTTAAGGAGAAATTATTCAGTGTGAGAACAAGTTCAGCCAGGCGGAGGAGAGTAGTGGTGGATGGGGATTGTTCGGGCCTCTGTTCAAGGAAGAAGCGGAGAGCCCTCAGACCATCCCGGTGGGGGATGGAGGTGTAGAGGGATTGGATGTCCGTGGTGAAAAGGAGTTAGGGCCAGGGAACTGGAAATTGTTGATATGACGTAGGGAATCAGAAGAATCACGGATGTAGGTGGGAAGAGACTGGACAAGGGGAGAGAGAACGGAGTCAAGATAGGAAGAAATGAGTTCCGTGGGGCAGGAACAGGCTGACACGGTGGGTGTACTGGGACAGTCCTGTTTGTGGATTTTGGGTAGGAGGTAGAAGTGGGCCGTCCGAGGTTGGGAGACTGTGAGGTTGGAAGCTGTGGAGGGAAGATCTCCAGAGGAGATGAAGTCAGTGACAGTCCTGGAAACAATGGCTTGATGTTCAGTGGTGGGGTCATGGTCCATGGGGGAAAGGAAGAAGTGTCTGCGAGTTGACGCTCAGCCTCTGCGAGGTAGAGGCCAGTGCGCCAGACAACAACAGCACCACCCTTGTCAGCGGGTTTGAGGATAAAGTCAGGGTTGGATCTGAGAGAACGGAGTGCAGCAAGTTCAGAGAGAGACAGATTAGAGTGAATGAGAGGAGCAAAGAAATTGAGACGACTGATGTCACGCTGACAGTTCTCAATGAAAAGATCAAGAGCAGGTAAGAATCCAGAGGGAGGGGTCCAGGTGGAGGGAGAATACTGGAGGCTGCTGAGAGGGTCCACATTTAAGTGGAATTTGGATGAGAACATGCAAGAGAAAGGAACAGAAGGATATGCTGATATGGTGAGATGAAGAGGGATGGGAGGAGGCTCATGTGGAGTATAAACACTGGCATGGACCTGTTAGGCCAAGGGACCTGTTTCTGTGCCATTTGTCCTGTGTAATACTATATATGGATATGGTGAAGCATGTAGGAAAAGGTCGAATTTAAGTGCAGTGCAGAAAAGATTCACAAGAACGGTTGCAGGGAACTTCAGTTATGAGGATAGATTGGAGAGGTTGGGAGTATTTTCCTTGGAGAAAAGAAGGCTGGGAGGAGATTTGATAGAGGTTGTCAAAATCACGAGGGGTCTGGGCAGAGCAGATAGGGAGAACCTGTTCCCACTGGTGAAACAATCGACGTGAGAAAAAGCTTTTTCACGCCGCGAATGGTTAAGGTCTGGAATGCACTGCCTGAGAGTGCGGTGGAAGCAGGTTCAATTGGAGCATTGCAAACAGGAATTGGATTATTATTTGAAAAGGGAGAATGTGCAGGGCTACGCGGAGTTCAGAGAGGTTCCCACCCTGTAACAATTCTGTGATTCTGCGCTTCTATTATTTGAAAGTGGCATAAGCTTTCTTGATGGCTCAATGGTTTGAAGGCACAGCCCAGTGTCACATAAAGCAATACCCCAGCCAGAGATTCAATTCTCAGACCAGGGTCAGCAGTTGTCCTGTTAAGGATGAGTCAACCAGTTTTCACGCTCACTATAACAATTCAGTGACCTGCCGTCAGGTACACATGAATCCAGTCAGTTTCTCTATCATCATAGAATCTTATAGTACAGAAGGAGCTCATTCATCCTTGTGCTGACTTTTTGAAAGCACTCTCCAGTTAGTCCCACTACCCCTCCTCTTCCCCCCACCTTAGCCCTGCAGATATCGCTTTTCTATTCTAGCAGTTATCCAATTTTGAAAGTTATTATTGAATCTGCTTCCGCCGCCCTTTCAGGCAGCGCCTTCCCGATCCCTCCAGCTCCTTTGCCACTTCCCTCCAATCTGGGTCCTCTGTCTGTGGAAATAATTTCTCCCGATCTACTCTATCAAAACCCTCTCCAGGTCAGTTGGGCACAGATTCTTGGCTGTGGTTCCGCTTCCTTTCTCAGTGTTGACCTGTCCGCTGATGTTCACTGTCCAGGTTGGCACTTTGATGTGGCAGGTGGGGGGGTCACATGGGATAATTCCACAGCCAAATTCAACAATCATTCCCACTGTTGGTAACTATCCAATAATTCCTGCTGGTGCCTGGGTGCTTGTGTGGGAGTGATTAGGTTTGTTGGCATATGTGGTGAGTTAGCTTGTGTTAGTTTGTGCGTGTTGGTTAGGAAGGGCGTTGTGGATTGGTGTGTGTGTGTGGGTTGATATGTTGGTGTGGGGAGGAATGGTGTGGGGGGTGGAATGGTGTTGTTGAGTGTGTGGTTACCTGTGCGTGTGTTGGTTAGTGTATGTTGGTGTGTGGGTGGGTGGGTGTGTGTGTGCATGTTGGTGTGTGGGAGTGTGTGAGTTGATGCTTGCATGGGTGTGTGTGAGTTAATGTGGGTGTGTGTGCGTATTGGTGTGTGGGTGTATGTGAGTTGATGTGTGTGTGGGTGTGTGTGTTGATTTGTGGGCGTGTTGGTGTGTGTGTTGGTGTGTGTCTTGGCATGTGGGTCGGTGTGTGGGTTGGTGTGTGGCTATATGGGTTGGTGTGTGGATCTGTGGGTTGGTGTGTGGGGCTGTGTGTGTGGGGCTGTGTGTGTGTGGGTGGGTTGGTGTGTGGGCCTATGTGTTGGTGTGTGGGTGTATGGATTGGTGTGTGGGTCTGTGTGTTGGTGTGTGGGTCTGTGTGTTGGTGTGTGGGTGTATGGGTTGGTGTGTGGGTCTGTGTGTTGGTGTGTGGGTGTATGGGTTGGTGTGTGGGTCTGTGTGTTGGTGTGTGTGTGTATGGGTTGGTGTGTGGGTCTGCGTGTTGCTTTGTGGGTGTATGAGTTGGCGTGTGGGTCTGTGTGTTGGTGTGGGTCTGTGTGTTAGTGTGTGGGTGTATGGGTTGGTGTGTGGGTCTGTGTGTTGGTGTGTGGGTGTATGTGTTGGTGTGTGGGTGTATGGGTTGGTGTGTGGGTCTGTGTGTTGGTGTGTGGGTGTATGGGTTGGTGTGTGGGTCTGTGTGTTGGTGTGTGGGTGTATGTGTTGGTGTGTGGGTGTATGGGTTGGTGTGTGGGTCTGTGTGTTGGTGTGTGGGTGTATGGGTTGGTGTGTGGGTCTGTGTGTTGGTGTGTGGGTGTATGTGTTGGTGTGTGGGTCTGTGTGTTGGTGTGTGGGTGTATGTGTTGGTGTGTGGGTGTGTGTGTGTGTGTCTGTGTGTGTGGGTATATGGGTTGGTGTGTGGTTGGATGTGTGTTTGTGTGTCTGTGTGTGTGGGTATATGGGTTGGTGTGTGGGTGGGTGTGTGTGTGGGTCTGTGCGTGTGTGTGTGTGTGTGTGGGTGTATGGGTTGGGGTGTGGGTCTGTGTGATGGTGTGTGGGCCTGTGTGTTGGTGTGTGGGTCTGTGTGTTGGTATGTGGGTGTATGGGTTGGTGTGTGGGCCTGTGTGTTGGTGTGTGGGTGTATGGGTTGGTGTGTGGGTCTGTGTGTTAGTGTGTGGGTGTATGGGTTGGTGTGTGGGTCAGTGTGTTAGTGTGTGGGTGTATGGGTTGGTGTGTGGGTGTATGGGTTGGTGTGTGGGTCTGTGTGTTGGTGTGTGAGTCTGTGTGTTGGTGTGTGGGTCTGTGTGTTTTTGTGTGGGTGTATGGGTTGGTGTGTGGGTGTATGGGTTGGTGTGTGGGTCTGTGTGTTGGTGCGTGGGTGTATGGGTTGGTGTGTGGGTGTATGGGTTGGTGTGTGGGTCTGTGTGTTGGTGTGTGGGTGTATGGGTTGGTGTGTGGGTCTGTGTGTTGGTGTGTGGGTCTGTGTGTTGGTGTGTAGTTCTGTGTATTGGTGTGTGGGTGTATGGGTTGGTGTGTGGGTGTATGGGTTGGTGTGTGGGTCTGTGTGTTGGTGTGTGGGTGTATGGGTTGGTGTGTGGGTGTATGGGTTGGTGTGTGGGTCTGTGTGTTGGTGTGTGGGTGTATGGGTTGGTGTGTGGGTGTATGGGTTGGTGTGTGGGTGTATGGGTTGGTGTGTGGGTCTGTGTGTTGGTGTGTGGGTCTGTGTGTTGGTGTGTGGGTCTGTGTGTTGGTGTGTGGGTGTATGGGTTGGTGTGTGGGTCTGTGTGTTAGTGTGTGGGTGTTGGCTGTGATATTTCCCCACTTTCCCCTACACTAACTACTCTGCTGACACCCTCACTCTCTGAGCCATGATGAAAGAAAGGATACAGCACCAGAAGATTGAAGTCACCCATAGCAAAGAAAGAAAAATCAACACATTGAAGAGAAAATTGGAGGCAAAAATCTATCTTAAAGCAGTTGGTGAAAATAAACCTGCTTATACACAATTAGCTATAGTTTTGGAGGATTTGACTCAGCATTCTATACAATATAAACTCCATTGTTATTTTCTTCCATGCAGGACTATGCTGTTTCCAAAGTCACTGTCACAGGTACTTTGCACTTGAAGAGTTACTGCACTATGGCTGGTCCCGGGCTGATCGCTATTGGCTCCAGCGAGCATGCTCAGAAAGCACTGAAGGTACGTAGCAAGGAACAGCAAGACTCCATTCAGCCCCTTTAGCCTATATGGTCATTCATTGAGATCAGTGCTGACCCTAACCCATTTACAAACCTTGCCTCCATGTCCCTTAATTCCCCAGGTGCAGCCAAAATCTAGAGTTTACAGTTATTAATTATGGGAGAAAGATCTGCACTTCTAACACCCCTTGTGTGAAGAAGCATTTCCTAACTTCTCCCCTGAATGGACTGGCTCTGATTTTCCAGTTTTGTAATAGTGACAACAATTCAAAGGTATTTCATTGGCCATAATCACCATGGACGATCCTGGGGCCAGGAAAGACGCAATATAAATGTAAGATCATTCCTTCTGTCTAATAAACTGCAGAGGCACTTGGATTCTGTGCCACAATAAGGATGTTTCCTTCACTAAGGACAGTGGCAGATAATTGAGAGTCCCCAACAAATTTGAATCTTGCACAACTGGGCCAGAATTTACTCAGGGCATCAGGGAGCCTGACAACAGGCCCAAAAGCCAGGGGCAACCCCACTTTGACCTTTTGTGGGACTCCCAGCCGCATTTCTGGTCCAACTAATTAGTTATCACAGGGACTCCCCTCCCTCTAAAGGATGGTGACCCGCCCTCAAGAGCTGTCAACCAGTCGGAGGGCCGGGAGCTCAGCAGTGCCACCAGGAATGGTGGCCATGACTGGAACTGCGCTCAGCTGAGAGGACAACATGGAAGGTTGCTGCCCCTGCATAGAGGTAAGTGAGGTCTGAGGTATCTAGGGCCAGTCAGGTGGGCCGGGGGCAGCCAGAGGAGGGGGGGCTGGGGGGGGGTCTGTTGCTGTAGGGAAAACCACTGCCCCCAGAGGAACTCTTTTGTGGGCCATAGAGTGCCCGATTAGGAGCACCTGCCCATGAGCCCTGCAGGGAGGGTTCACCAGGCAGTCTCCCCACACAGTGGAGGCCTCAACCCCACAAGTAACATCCAGTGGTGGCAGGAACGGGCTATTAAATGGCTACTTAAGTGGCACAATTGGGCTCTGATTGGGAGGCATCCTCCATTATCCCCCATCATTGGTAAAACGCCATGGCAAAAGGAAGACGATGAACACTGCACCCCTTGCCTTCCCTCACCATTTTACATGCTCGCCCCATCCCACTACTGAGCCTGTCCCTAGAGACCTGGTAAGATTCAGCTCAGGGGTACAGCAATGTATCATGCAAAGGAACAAAGACAAATACAATATAGGTAGAAAAATAAAAATGACAATATTGCTGAAAAGAGAGACATGTTGCCAAAGCATTCCATTTGGACTCATCAGGACAAACATAAGAATACCAAATTTTAAACAATCACACCAATTTATACTACAGGGTGCTGATTGGTTGGCAATTTGACTCTGGCTGAGGCGTTGCCATAGTAAAATCAGCAGAGAACTTGGGGCCCCCCGCCAAGATCCCCAATAATTCAAAAAAAGGCACAAGGATTGAAACTATTTCTTTTGTTTGCAGAGAATGGGTCACTGTGAATGAATGTATGTCACTTTGAGCACGTGCTTAGCTTAAATTGGTTGTTCGCGTGGCTATTAGCGCACTTAGAATTGTTCAGCAAGTGCAGCCCAATCACGGAATCACAACTAACAGTAGGCGTTTTATTTTGGGTTTTGCAAGAGCTGGCTGGTTGAGCACAGTCTGTAGTCCACCTGTTACGAATAACCAAAGGCACACGCCACTGTTTAGATGTGATTTGATTTTTGAAATTTGGCATTCTTGCATTTGTCCTGATGAGTGCAAGATGAAAAGCTTCAGCAACATATCTCTCTCTTTCCAGTGACATTCATGTAGTGTACGACCAAGTGACTGTAAGTAGGACAATGTTTTATCCAACGACGGGAAAAAACTGGTTTTAAATAAGGAAAGCGCTTTGAGCAGCTGTGCAATGAAGCAACATCTTACACGAGTCTTTGTTGCGTGAAAAGTCAGCTGAAACCACAATTAGAAAATTGTACTAGCAGTCGGCGGCTAGGCTTGGCTTGGAATATAAATTGATAATGCTACAATTTTGAACCTAATGGGACTGGGCAGGTGTAGTGCACTTGTCTTCTGTGATTTTGTTAATGTATCTGGGGCCATACTAATGAGGTCCTATCGATTCTTAATTCGTTTTGGGCTGCGTTTTTTTTTTCTTGTGTCGATTTTTTACTCTTAGTTAATGGACCTTCCCAACAGCACCACGGAGGCACTGAATATTGATGTGTGACGCAATTAAGCTCCCAAGAGTGCTTGTTAGATATGCGCTCAGCTGCTGTATCTGTGCTGGAAATGTTTCAGCCTACAGGAAGCAGAATCCTCTGTTAATCTCCTGACTCTGAAACATGGCAGCTTGAGAATAGAAAGTCTAACTAGTTGCGGGAATTTTTCCCCTCTCTTTCAGCCCCGCAAATTTGTCAGAATCCCAATGTCAGCTGTTAAAGATAGTGTGCAACTTAGCCAGCGATTGACCCCAGAATGTTCCCCAGTTCATTTGGAGTGGCTGCGGAGTTCATTGACTTCAGTTTAGACCCAATGGTTCGTGCCCCTGTTCAGCAGAGAGAGGGAAATCAGCCAGGGCTCCCGTTCCTCATCATTGATCACAGTAATCCCAGTTGGAAGTACAGATGTTTGAGCATCAGGTGAAGATGGGATCAGGCTTAGCTTAAAGCCTTAGACAGTTCACTAATGCACTGACACACATTTGCTGGATCAGGTGGCAATAACCCGCCAACAATTCAATTAGTTGAGATGGGAAGAAATTAGGTAGGGTGGAATTTAATACCCTCTCCCTTGGCAGGTTAGGTGGTGCAGGAGCATTTAGTCAGGGTGGTGGGTGGGGACCCCATTGCCTTCCTGCATCCACCCGATTAAGTCCGTGGTGGGAAGACACATGGACGGAGTTCCCGCCCCTCCACCAATTTAGGTCCAATTAATGGCCTCATCCCACCACCGCTGGTAATCGCCCAACAGTGGGTGGGCGGCCACCCAGGGGACTGAAAATAAACCCTGTCGTGTTTGTTTGTGGCCTTCCAGGGAGGGGATCCTTGTTGCTCGTGCCTGATCGAGGGATCCAGCTTCAGGGAGGGGGGAATGGAAAGCCCTCCATCTTGCTCTCCTCCTTAAAGATGCTCCTCAAAACCTACCTCTTTTAAGAACCAAGAGAACAAAGAACAAAGAAAAGTACAGCACAGTAACAGGCCCTTCGGCCCTCCAAGCCTGCGCCGATCATATTGCCCGTCAACTAAAACATTTTGCAGTTCCGGGGTCCGTATCCCTCTATTCCCATCCAACTCATGTATTTGTCAAGCTGCCTCTTAAACACCACTATCGTTCCTGCTTCCACCACCTCCTCTGGCAGCGAATTCCAGACACTCACTACCCTCTGCGTAAAAAACTTGAAAGAACAAAGTAAAGTACAGACAAAGAAAAGTACAGACAAAGAAAAGTACAGGCTTTGGTCTACAAGCTTTTGGTCACCTGCCCTGCTACCTCCTTATGTGGCTCGATGTTGAATTTTGTTTTATAGCGCTCCTAGGGGAATATTTTAAAAACATAAGAAGCAGGAGAAGTGTTAATGGTTTTGTTGGTTATATTGTTAAGATGCACAGGTGAAGGGCGTGGGTTAATTAAGTACCTGGAGCAAGTATAAAGAGAGACTGCTGGGAACTGGGGTCATAGGTAGGAAGCAGACATATGTAATACTAGATTCTGTAAATAAACAAACTATCATGAAAAGTATTAGTGTCTAGTTTCATGCTTCACCATCAGGCCTAGAATTGGATTGACAAGCAGGAGCAGGCCATATGGCCCCTCAAGCCTTTATTATGTTACGTTGTTGTTGTTAATCCAGACCCAAACATAGACATTTGCTGTGTATTATAATGATAATTATTTTTTCCTTTTCATGTTTAATTACTCATACCACTATTCAGCTGTGGAAAAGCAGACCTGCTCCAGGCCTTTGCCAATATACAAACACATCTTCCCTTCACCCCCCCCGGCGGCATTCCGTAGGGATCGTTCCCTCCGTGACACCCTGGTCCACTCCTCCATCACCCCCTACTCCTCAACCCCCACCTACAGCACCTCCCCATGCAAACGCAAAATATGCAACACCTGCCCCTTCACTTCCTCTCTCCTCACCATCCAAGGGCCCAAACACTCCTTTCAAGTGAAGCAGCATTTCACTTGCATTTCCCCTAACTTAGTCTACTGCATTCATTGCTCCCAATGCGGTTTCCTCTACATTGGAGAGACCAAACGCAGACTGGGTGACCGCTTTGCAGAACACCTTCGGTCTGTCCGCAAACATGACCCAAACCTCCCTGTTGCTTGCCATTTTAACACTCCACCCTGCTGTCTTGCCCACATGTCTGTCCTTGGCTTGCTGCATTGTTCCAGTGAAGCTCAACGCAAACTGGAGGAAGAGCACCTCATCTTCCGACTAGGCACTTTACAGCCTTCCGGACTGAATATTGAGTTCAACAACTTTAGATCTTGAAATCCCTCCTCCATCCCCACCCCCTTTCCGTTTCTTCCCCCTCCCTTTTGTTTTTTCCAATAATTTATATAGATTTTTCTTTTCCCACCTATTTCCATTATTTTTAAATGTATTCCACTCATGGTTAATTTCACCCCACCCCCATTAGAGCTACCTTGCTTATCCTGCTCCCCACTCTTAATTAGCACATTCTTTTAGATAATATCACCACCTTCAACACCTCTTTGTTCTTTTGTCTGTGACATCTTTTGGTTATCTCCTCCTATCACTGGCTGCTTGTCCCAACAACACCACCCCCCCTCACCTTAAGCCAGTTTATATTTCACCCCTTTCCTATTTCTACTTAGTTCTGTTGAAGGGTCATGAGGACTCGAAATGTCAACTTTGCTCTTCTCCGCCGATGCTGCCAGACCTGCTGAGTTTTTCCAGGTATTTTTGTTTTTGCTTTGCCAACATATAATTGACCACTGCAAAGCCCCTCAGCATATTGGTGACTTGCTTGCTCTTGATTTATTTTTAAACTCTACTGCTGCCTAAAAGGAGATGACCCACTTGGCGCACACGATTAACAGGTGCCATTCATGTGAGCTGCCTAGAAGTCCGCTTGTTCCTGGAAATGGTAAGGCAGCTAGCCATTTCTAAATTTAATTTGCGGGCTTTAACTCCGAAATTCACTCAAGGATCCTTAGCTTTTCTGTTTCATTTTTGCAGGTGTCAGAACAATACCCCGGTTCTGGTAGATTATGAATGAAAAGTCAAAGCTTCAGCATAATGGTGGCATTGACAGATTTGCTGACAGAATATTGATGCTAAAGGCAAAATATTGTGGATGCTGGAAACCTGAAACAAAAAGAGAAAATGTTGGAAAAACTCTGTGGAGAGAGAAACAGAGTTAATGTTTCGAGCCTTCAGATGTCATGAACGTCTTTGTCAATCTCTCCTTTGCCCTCACCTATCACTGGCCTTCTATCCAGCTTCACCTGTTCCACCACCCTCCCCCCCTATTTAAACAGCATAAATTTCATCACATTTTTACTTCTCTTCAGCTCTGAAGAAGAGTCATATAGGCTCAAAACGTTAACTCTGTTTCTCTCTCCACAGATGCTGTTCGACCTGTTGAGTTTTTCCAGCATTTTCTGAGAATATTGATGGTGTATGGGATGTAAAAATTGGAACTTTGGTCATCATCTCATGCTTTTGATTAATTTGGACCCAGACTCTAGTTCAGACCAGCTCCCTTCACATTCTGTAACCTCTACCACCTCCGTTAAAGTCAATTAAGCCATGGAAAAATCTTTCTAGAGATATTGTCACGTCTACTGTCTGTCATTGAGGAACTGTTGAGACTCCACAAACAAAAATCACAACATATCAAGAAAGATTAGCACAAATAGTTTCTTTGGAACTCTTAATGAATACATCCCAATCTAACTGAGAAGCTAATGTGAGATTTAGATTTTGTATTAGCCACATAATTTAATATTAATTAATTTAACCAATATAATTAAATATTATTGTATTCCACTTTTTCACTCCCCCCCCCAGCCCCAATCCCCAGCCTCCCAACACATTATTGTGTCCAATTCTGAGCACCACACTTTAGGAAGGATGTCAAGGGCTTGGAAAGGATGCGGAGGAAGTTTTCTAGAATGGGACCAGGCAGTCACTACAGAATCATTATGGCATAGAAGGAGGCCATTCAGCCCATTGAGGCTCCTCCCTCAGAATCTCTCTTAAAAACCTACACAACTTTTTAAACAGAAATTTGGTGTGGTTTAACCAACATTAACTTATTCACTTTTAACCACTGTTAATTCATCCTACCTTCTCCTCAGCTCCTTCCAGTTGTAGTATTAGCCTGCACTATGAACCTTCACCTAGCTTTGCAATTAAAGATAAATAAAGGCTAAGTACTCTAACAGCATGGGTCCTTTGCTGTAACAGTTTCCCATGACCAACACCTCCTTAAAAACAGAAACATCGGATGCTGTTAGAGCTGCTGAGATTTTCCAACATTTTCTGTTTTCATTTCAGATTTCCAGCATCCGCAGTATTTTGCTTTTATCTCCTCATTATTCTTCTTAGTTGATGCACAGCTGTGAGTTCAGGGAAGCAACAAGAAGGATGAATCTGAGAGTTACCTCACCCTGTGTATAGGAACATAGGAGCAGGAGTAGGCCATTCAGCCTGTCGAGCCTGCTACACCATTCAATACAATCATGCAGGAATTCACCAAGGCTCCTTAAACAGCACCTTCCAAACCCACGACCACTACCATCTAAAAGGACAAGGGCAGCAGATAGATGGGGACACCACCACCTGCAAGTTCCCCTCCAAGCCACTCACCACCCTGACCTGGAAATATATCGCCGTTCCTTCACTGTCGCTGGGTCAAAATCCTGGGACTCCCTCCCTAACAGCACTGTGGGTGCACCTACACCACGTGGACTGCCGCAGTTCAAGAAGGCAGCTCACCACCACCTTCTCAAGGGCAACTAGAGATGGGGAACAAATGCTGGCCCAGCCAGTGACGCCCACATCCCATGAAAGAATAAAAAAATCAATCCACTTCAATGCCTTTTCCCCACACTATCCCCATATCCCTTAATGTTATTGGGATTTAGAAATCTGTCAAACTCTGCTTTAAACACACTCAATGACTGAGCTTCCACAGCCCCTGGGGTAGAGAATCCCAAAGATTCACAACCTCTGAGTGAAGAAATTTCTCCTCATCTCGGTCCTCAGTGGCTTCCCCTTGTTTTGAAATTGTGTCTCCTGGTTCTAGACTCCCCAACCAGGGGAAATGTCTTACCTGCATCTACGCTGTCTATTCCTTTAAGTATTTTGTAGGTTTCGATGAGATAACTGATAAGAAAGTCACAGAGGGAAACTTACAATAATTACAACAATTAAAATGGCGAATGAAATGTTGGCCTTTACCTTAAGAGGGCAGGAAAACAAAGAGGTGGAAGTTACATTTATATAGAACTCTGGTCAGACCCCATCTGGAGTAACTGGGTTCAGTTCTGTTCACCGCACTGATACCAGAAGGAGATACTGGTAGTGAAGGGAGTGCAGAGCAGATTCACCATGATTGACTAAAAGGATTAAATTATGAGGATCAATTTTAGATTAGGATTGTATTTCCCTGAATATGGAAGATTCAGGGGTGATCCAATTGAAGCGTTTAAGACAATTGAAGGATTTGATAGGGTCGATGGAGAGAAACTATTTCCTCTGGTGGTGGGGTGGTTGGTGGTTGGGGGTTGGTGGGGGTGGTGGGTTGGGGGGCGGTGGGTGGAGTCCAGAACAAGGGGGCAGAATGTTAAAATGAGAGCCGGTCCATTCGAGGATGATGTCAGGAAGTACAGGGGAGCGGAAATCTGGAACTCTCTCCCTCAAAAAACTGCTGATGCTGGGGATCAAATGAAAGTTGAGATTTATAGATTTTTGTTAGGATAAGGTTTTAGAAGTCACAGAGTCTAAGGCGGGTAGGCGGAGTTAAGATATGGATCAACCATGAGCAAACTGAATGACAGAATGGGTTTAAGGGGCTGAATGCCCTTCTCCTGTTCCTATTGCACACAGTTTGAGAGGGGACCTGTGAGTACAGCTGTGCTTCAGACAGAGATGCAGTCACTACTTGTGGTAAAGAGATAGCAGGAATTACAGACAAATTAAGCCAGTAGGGACCAGGTGAAAAACATAAATTCGGCCTCGTTCCTATTTATCTGCTTGAATTTTCCACTTCCCAATTCTGTCGCAGCTCTTACCTCCTCCTGCTCCACAACATATTAAAACATGATTGGTATGTAAACCTCATCACCAGCTGTCATCTTCAATCCATCTGCTAGTAAATCATTGAAGTCAGCAGTGTAACCTGTGGAAAAGATTTACTCTACCTTGCTTTACCTAAATAACAGCAACTGCACTTGGAGGGGTGGCAGGGGGTGGGTGAGGAGGAGGGGGGCGGGGGGGTGAGGGGGAAGCAATTTATTTCCCAAAAAGGTTGAAAGCAGTTTATTCGTTGTACCTGATGCACACTTCTCAGATGTGTGAAAAGATTCGGTAGAAATGTACATGCCTTTGTTCTTAATCATTACCGTCAGGTCAAACACTCTCAGATATCAGGCAGTACAGTTCACACCAATAGACTAAGAAGTGGAAACCTGATATAAGGTGACCAGATTTCCCTTGGCTCAGCCTGGCCACTTCCCTCATTCCATCACCATCACCTCCCCACCAAAAAGAGTAACTTAAGAATCTGACATCTTCTTTGTCTATTTCCGGGGTGGGGGATGGGTTGGGGGGGTGGGGCGGGGGGGATCATGAATAAAGTTACTGTTTTGTGGCAATTGAGTAATCGCATCTAAGATGCGCTTGAAATCTATGCTGGTGAGGCTCCTGTGGGCTGGTGAGCACCACTGCAATGACCAGTGGTTACAGCGGCTTGGCAGCGGATGCCAACACCAAAAACAACAACACCTGGTATCTTCATGTGTGGCACATTTGCCAGAACCTGCCTGTCAAGTCCATCCACACGACTACGCCATGTGAAAACACCCCATCTGAACTAGATTTTTTTTTTTATTCATCCTCAGGATGTGGGCTTCCCTGGCTGGGCCAGCATTTATTGCCCATCCCTAGTTGCCCTTCAGAAGGTGGTGGTGAGCTGCCTTTTTGAACCGTGGTCCAAGTGGTGTAGGTACACCCACAGTGCTGTTAGGGAGGGAGTTCCAGGATTTTGACCCAGCGACAGTAAAGAAATGGCAATATATTTCCAAGTCAGGATGGTGATTGACTTGGAGGAGAACTTAGTGGTGTCCCCATCTATATGCTGCCCTTGTCCTTCCAGATGTAAGTGGTCATGGGTTTGGAAGGTGCTGCCTAAGGAGCCTTGGTGAGTTCCTGCAGTGCATCTAGTAGGTGGTACACACTGCTGACACTGTGCGTAGGTAGTGGAGGGAGTGAATGTTTGTGGATGGGGTGCCAATCAAGTGGACTGCTTTGTTCTGGATGGTGTTGAGTTTCTTGAGTGTTGTTGGAGCTGCACTCATCCAGTCAAGTGAAGAATATTCCATCACAACCCTGACTTATGCCTTGTAGATGGTGGACAGGCTTTGGGGAGTGAAAAGGTGAGTTACTCATTGCATGATTCCTAGCTTCTGACCTGCCCTTCTGGCCACAGTATTTATATGGCTAGTCCAGTTCAGTTTCTGGTTGATGGTAACCCGCAGGATGTTGATAGTGGAGGATTCAGTGATGGTAATGCCATTGAACATCAAGTGACGATGGTTGGATTCTCTCTTGTTGGAGATGGTCATTACCTGGCACTTGTGTGGCATGAATGTTACTTGCCACTTGTCAGCCCAAGCCTGAATGTTGTCCAGGTCTTTCTGCATTTGGACATGGACTGCTTCAGTATTTGAGGAGTTGCAAATGGTGCTGAACATTGTACAATCATCAGCGAACATCCCCACTTCTGACCTTATGATGGAAGGAAGGTCATTGATGAAGCAGCTGAAGATGATTGGGCCGAGGACACTCCCCTGAGGAACTTCTGCAGTGATGTCCTGGAGCTGAGATGACTGACCTCCAACAACCACAACCATCTTCCTTTGTGCCAGGTATGACTCCAATCAGCAGAGAGTTTTCCCCTTGATTACCATTGACTCCAGTTTTGCGAGGGCTCCTTGATGTCAAATGCAGCCTTGATGTCAAGGGCAGTCACTCACACCTCACCTCGGAAGTTCAGCTCTTTTGTCCATGTATGTTAACTTGGGCTGTAATGAGGTCAGGAGCTGAGTGGCCCTGGCGGAACCCAAATTGGGTGTCAGTGAGCAGGTTATTGCTAAGCAAGTGCCGCTTGATAGCACTGTGGATGACCCCTTCCATTACTTTACTGATGATTGAGAGTAGACTGATGGGGCGGTAATTGGCCGGGTTGGATTTGTCCTGCTTTTTGTGTACTGGGCATACCTGGGCAATTTTCCACATAGCTGGGTAGATGCCAGTGTTGTAGCTGTACTGAAACAGCTTGGCTAGGGGTGCAGTAAGTTCTGGAGCACAAGTCTTCAGCACTATTGCCGGAGTATTGTCAGGGCCCATAGCATTTGCAGTATTCAGTGCCTTCAGCCATTTTTTGATATCACGTGGAGTGAATCGAATTAGCTGGAGACTGGCATCTGTGATGCTGGGGAACTCCAGAGGAGGCCGAGATGGATCATCCACTCAGCACTTCTGGCTGAATATTGTTGCAAATGCTTCAGCCTTGTCTTTTGCACTGATGTGCTGGGCTCCTCTGTCATTGAGGATGGGAATATTTTTGGAGCCTCCTCCACCAGTGAGTTGTTCAATTGTCCACCACCATTCGTGACTGGATGTGGCAGCACTGCAGAGCTTAGATCTGATCCGTTGGTTGTTAGCCCTGATTATCACTTGATGCTCATGCTGTTTGACACGCAAGTAATCCTGCATTATAGCTTCACCAGATTGACACCTCATTTTTAGGTATGCCTGGTGTTGCTCCTGGCATGCCCTCCTGCACTCTTCATTGAACCAGGGTTGATCCCCTGGTTTGATGGTAATGGTAGAGTGAGGGATATGCCAGGCCATGAGGTTACAGATTGTGTTCGAGTACAATTCTGCATGTCCATCAACTTTCAATGATTGTAAGGTGTCTGGGCTCTCAGCCAGGAAAACATTCTGCTATCTTAGCTTTATGCCACTATTAGCACCTTCTTTAGTCTTTAGCACTACCATTAACACTCCTTTTGTCTCGTGTGCATGACATCTTTGTCAAATCTCTCCTGAGCTCCCACCTATCCCTGGCCTTCTATCTTTCTCCACCTGCTCTCCCCAACAATATAAAACCCATTACATTTCTACCTCTCTTCAGCTCTGAAGGAGAATCGTATGGACTCGAAACATTAACTCTGTTCCTCTCTCCACAAATGCTGCCAGACCTGCTGAGTTTTTCCAGCATCTTCTGCTTTTATTACAATACATAATGAAGCTTGGCTGAGAGCCCAGAAATCCATTACTCTGCTAAAACACCTGAGCCCCAGTGAAAACCTTGTTTGATTGCGAGCTCTGGTCCTCTTATCACTGCTGTCAATGTCGCAATGTTTATTTACACAAGATAAAGAAGGGGTGGGTGGGCGGTGGACATACCTTGGCATGGGGAGGCATGAGAGGGACCTTTGGAACTTACCTTTTAAAAGGTCCCCTCATGCAGTCTAAGGTTCATGACATCTCTGAGGTGCTGTGAACCACGACTCATTGAAACCTCGCCCAACTCCATGAAAAGCGGTGAGCACTGGAACATGCCTATCCCGACAATGGAACCAGCCAGGTCAGGAGTACAGGGTGTGGGCTTTTGACCTGAGCCAGCCCACCCCCTAGAGAGGCACTCACGAAAATCGGAAACCACAGGAATCTCGAAATCGGGTCCGGGTCGGTATTTTTAAAGGGCTCCCTAGTGATCCTGACTCGGTGAACATCCAGCCCAAAACCTTTCATGTACCAGCTCAATTCCTGGTGAAATGTTAATAGTAAAGATGAAAATGGGTTTATCATCAGAAAATAGGAAATTTCAATAAGAGTGTCCAGTCTGCCAGCTGTGAGTAATTAAAACCACACTGGACTATTTAAATGCCTGGTCGGTTTCTTAGCAAATTAAATATTTTGTGATATGTGGGAGCTTTTAAGACGTGTTGAGCACCTAACAGTGTGAGTATGGTAGCGTAGTTGCTGCTCTGGTAATCCAGAGGCCTGGAGTAATGGTCCAAAGATGTGAGTCCAAATCCCACCATAGCAACTGGGGAATTGAAATTCAGTTTTCTTAATTCTTTCACAGGATGTGGGCATCACTGTCTAGGCCGGCATTTATTGTCCATCCCTAATTTTAATGAAATAAAAACTGGAATAAAAAGTAGTCTCAGTAATGGTCACCTTGAAACTATCATTGATTGTTGTAAAAACCCATCTGGTTCACTAGTGTCCTTTAGGGAAGGAAATCTGCCCTCCTTACCTGGTCTGGCCTACTTGTGACTCCAGACCCACAACAGCGTGGTTGACTGTTAACTGCCCTCTGAAATGGCCGAGCAAACTACTTGGCTGTATTCAACTTGGTGGCTCACCCCACCTTCTCCAGGGCAATTAAAAAGGGACAATAATGTTGGCCTTGCCAGCGATGCTCAGACCCCATGAATCAATGAGTAAATTTTTAAGAAAACGCTACCACAAATTCCCTAACCTGTGCAATTGCTGAAATCTTGCAATTTTAAGCTGGGGGTGTGGCCAGTGTCCCTGTGTATTCCATTGGAGGGGGTCAGCAAAGGTTCCTGCTGTATGAACAGGCTGGTGGAATATTGGAGCAGCTTATAAGCACGCAAGCAAACTTCCTGGGAGAATTTTCCCCCCATCAATTTTTTAGCCTTTATGCACCTGCCTTCCTTCATTCCCAGAATGGGAAGCACCCAGAATAGCACCCCCAATGTACTGATTAAACAAAAATTGAGGGAGCCATTGGTCCCTTTGAGGCAAGAGACAAAGAAATCATCAAAGGGAATGAGGAAATCGCAGAATTGTTATGACGCAGGAGGCCATTCAGCCCATCATGTCTGCACCAGCTCTTCAACTGGGCATTATGACTTAGCACCATTCTCCTGCCTATTCACCGTATCCCTGCACATTGTTTCTATTCACATAATCATCTAATGCCCTCTTGAATGCCTCAATTGAACCTGCCTCCACCACACTTCCAGGCAGTGCATTCCAGACTCAAACCATTTGCTATGTGGAAAAGTTTTTTCTCACATCGCATTTGCTTCTTTTGCAAATCATTTTAAACCTGTGCCCTCTCGTTCTTAATCCCTTGACGAGCAGGAACAATTTCTCCCCATCTACAAGCCATAGCATACAAGGCTATGGGCTAAGTGTTGGACAATGGGATTGGAGTAAATAGGGGCTTGATGACTGGCTGAAGGGCCTCTTTCTGTGCTGTAAAACTCTATGACTGTACTCTGTCCAGCCTCCTCATGATTTTGAACACCTCTATCAAATCTCCTCTTAGCTTTCTTCTCTCCGAGGAGAACAGTTCCAACCTCTCCAATCTATCTTTGTAACTGAAGTTTCTCATCCCTGAACCATTCTCGTAATCCTTTCTGCACTCTCTCCAGTGCGTTCACATCCTTTCTATAGTATCCTGAAAGGGTGGTAGAAGCAGAAACCCTCATAACATTTAAGAAGTATTTGGATGTGCACTTGCGATGCCATGGCATACAAGGCTATGGGCCTAGTGCTGGAAAATGGGATTAGAATAGTTAGGTACTTGTTTGACCGGTGCAGACTCGATGGGCCAAAGGGCCTTTTTCTATGCTGTAGACCTCTATGCCTCTATGACTATGACAATATTCCAGCTGAAGTCTAACAAGTGTCTTTTATAAATGCCCCTATTAATAAAGCTTAGCATACCAAATGCTTTATTAACTGCTCTCTCCACCTGTCCTGCCACCTCTATGATCTATGCACATATACATCCAGGTCTTTCTGCTCCTGCATACCCTTAAGAATTGTACCCCTTATTTTATATTGTCTGTCCATGTTCTTCCTACTAAAATGTATCACCTCACACTTCTCCACATTGAACTTCATCTGCTACCTATTTGCCCAACTTCCCTATGTCCTTTTGAAGTTCTAGACTGTCCTCCTCACAGTTTACAATGTTTCCAAGTTTCATATCATCCGCAAACTTTGAAATTGTCCCCGGAGCATCAAGATCTAGATCATTAATATACTATCAGGAAAAGCAAGTGCCCAATACCGACCCCTGGGGAACTCCACCACAAACCTTCCTCCAGCCTGAAAAATATCCATTAACCATTACCCACTGTCTCCTATTACTCAGCCAATTTTTTATCCAGGTTGATATTGTCCCTTTTATTCCATGAGCTAGAACTTTTCTCACAAGTAAGTTGTGTGGCACTGCAGCGGAGGCCTTTTGAAAGTCCATGTACACCACATCAACAGCTTTACCCTCATCTACACTCTCTGTTACATCTTCAAAAAACTCCAGCAAGTTAGTTAAACACAATTCCCCCTTTAGAAATCTATGCTGGCTCTTCCTAATCAACCTACATTTTTCCATGTGACTACTAACTCTATCCCAAATAATTGTTTCTAGAAGCTTCCCCACCACTGAAGTTAAACTGACTGGCCTGTAATTGCTGGGCTTATCCTTACAACCTTTTTTTGAACAAGGACGTAATGTTTGCAATTCTCCAGACCTCTGGCACCTCCCCTGAGTCTAGGGAAGACTGAAATATTATGGCCAGTGCCCCTGCAATTTCTACTCTCACTTCCTTCAATGGCAGAGACACAGTAAAAGATACAAGTTATATACCAGAAATAGAGAGGAAACCAAGAAGCTAATAAGAGTGAGGAGCTTAAGGTAATTAATATTAGCAGAGAAAACGTACTGGAGAAACTTAAAGGACTAAAATCTGGCAAACCCTCAGGACCTGATGGTTTACGTCCTCGGGTTCGAAAGGAGATAACTGCAGAGACAATGGATGCTCTGGCTATGATTTTCCAAAATTCCCTAGATTGTAGAACAGCCCCAGTGGATTGGAAGTTAACAAATGGAACACCGCTTTTCAAGAAAGGAGGGAGAGAGAGAACAGGTCAGTTACCCTGGTATCCGTCATGGGGAAAATGCTGGGATCTGTGACTAAGGAAGTCTTAACAATGCACTTAGAAAAGTGCAGTATGATCAAGCAAAGTCAATATGGCTTTACAAAATGGAAATCCTGCTTGACAAATTTGTTTTTTGAGGATGTAGCTAGTCGGATAGATATAGGGGAACCAGTAGTCTGTCCTTTTGTAAAGGGCAAGGGGAGGATATTCAGCCCCCCTGCCTGTTCCACCATTCAGTTCAATCTTGATAAGATCTGTATCTTAACTGCATTTAGCCATGGTTGGCTCTGGAGTCCTGAATACCCCTTGTCTAACTGAAATTTTAAATTAGTTTGATAAAAATTAGCCTTCCTTACTTTTGAGGGGGTCTTGACAGGATGGATGTGGAGAAGATGTTTTCTCCTGTAGGAGAATCTAGAACTAGGGGTCGCTGTTTAAAAATAAGGGGTCTTCCATTTAAGACGGAGATGAGGAGAATTTTTTTCACACAGAGTCATGAGTCTTTGGAACTCTCTTCCTGTAAAGGCGGTGGAAGCAGAGTCTTTGAGTATTTTTAAGGCATAGGTGGATAGATTCTTGGTAAGCAAGGGGATGATAGGTTATCGGGGGCAGGTGGGATGCAGATTTCTGGTTATTATCAGATCAGCCATGATCCTATTAAATGGCGGAGCAGGCTCGAGGGGCTGAATGGCCTACACCTGCTCCTTGTTCATATCTTGATAAATTATCTCCTTTCAAATAATGGGAAACTCCTTTATGACAACATTTATCAGTTCCTGTCAATGAAAATAACATTAACCAGTTCAGTATTTACCAAGTGTGGCTGTGGACAGTGACAGCAAAGGGCTATTACCCCCAATGAGAATCTCGGGACTGAAATTTCCCAACCCAGGGGCTTTGGGAAAATACCAGAGAGCCATCCCGCAACAGTCCCGTTGCCAGGGAAGTTCCCATCGACAGGCCCAGGGTGTGGATCAGCAGCCAGTTTAAATAATTAAAGGGCAGTTTCTCCTGGCCTGCCGACATTTTGTCCGTGCTGCAGGCCCCACGTCACATGGGGGAGGCTACCAGCTTCATGGACACGGCCTCCCGATGGCGCTGGGCCATTGGCAGGGAAGCCTTGCCCGTGGCCCCATTGCCCCACCCAGAGGGGCCTGACTGCTTGGCCCCTTTTGGTTTTTAATTTTATACTTGTTTCCGAGGGAGCCTCCGTGATGAAATGTCCTCTTGGCTCCTGTCCTGCCTCGTTGGCGCCCACCTCCTGGATTGGACAGCGAGGCCGGAAGCAACGAACTCCGAGAATGTCCCTGTGCCACGCTTTGCCAGCAAGTGGAGGCTTGGGACCTCCATTTGGTCCCAATGTCGGGGTCCTGAAGCCCACAGGAGGATACAGCCCTTTGTCTATGGGCGGAATGGCCCCTGAAATCGGCCAAGACAGATATCGAGTGGGGGAATCGGCATCTGAGCAGCCAATGGCAGTGGCTGTTTTACCCGCCGTATCTTGCACCAGGTTTTTTAAAACGTTGAGATGCCCGGGTTTTAGGCCAGGTCGCTGGGAGAGGAGTGGAGGGGGGGCGGGGACAGGGGGTGGCCTCTGATTCGCCCGTCCCGCCATGACCTCGGAGCTTCAGTAACCTGGGCGACGTATTTAAATGCCGCCATTGCACAGAACGAGCTCTCTTCAAGGGTTAGGAAGCTGCTGGGAACTGATGGCTGCCAAAGGGAGGAAACGTGCTGCCCTCCCCCAGGTTTAGTGATGCCTCCCTCGGGTGCCCACTCGATGCAGTGGAGGCCTGCCCCGATGTGTTCTACCCCCCGCTTTGGGTGAAGAACCTCATCCAAGGTGAAAAATCCAGCATGGGAGGTGGTGGCAGCACCAACGCCCTGTGAAAGAGGGCAGCCACCCAGTGCCGAAAGAGGATGGATGATTCTCCTCCGTTCCCCCAGGGTAAGTCACTTTCTTCATCCCTCTCAACTCGCACACCCACCACACACCCACAGGGATCTCACTCACTGCCAGTTCAAGTTAGCTCAGTTGGCTGGACAGTTGGTTGGTGATGCAGAGTGATGCCAACAGTGCGGGTTCAATTCCTGTACCATCCGAGGCCTTCTTAACCTTGCTCCTCGCCTGAGGTGTGCTGACCCCCAGATTCAACTCACCACCAATCGTCTCTCTAATGAGAGAGCAGCCTCTGGGACTATTGTAACTTTTATTAAAGAGGCATTACCATTCACTCTCTCTCACACACTTTTATCTGTCCTGCAGATCATATCCTCATCCTGCCCATGGCACCACCCACCACTCGCACTTGCCAGGCAACCTTATGATCTGGCCTGGCAGGCGTCCTGCTAATACACACTCCATCTGTATTCATGCAGGATAAGCTGGCACACAATGAAAGGGAGAGGTCACAGACTGATAGAGGAATGCCTGACATCATTGTCCCTACAGACTTTGAAAACAGAGCCAATGATGATCTGGACCGTTCCTGTGCTGACGGTGATGTCAGCAGTGCTCAACCAAGTGAGGGTCAGTTCCCCTGTTTCACAGTCCCCTGCCATGCACTCATTATTTCTCCTGGCTTTTGCAGGCACATCTGGGAAGCAGCCAAGGGGGTGCATGAGCCAGGCCCTCGACGCCAGCCCTGAGGACACTACAGAAGAGTAACCCACAGACACCAACATTGAAGACCCATCACGGCACTCACCCACACCCCCCACCAGCACAGAGACACACACCTTGGTGGGACCTAATTCTAGAGTAGCCTCGGGGTCACAATCTGGTGAGCAGATCGCACAGTCTGATCCACAGCAGGCGGAGGCAGGGACTTCCCAGGTCCCCGGCACTCAGATAACTGCTGGAGACCAGAAATTTGCTGAGTCTCAGTCAGATGAGGAGCCTCTAGACTCGGTCATACCTCAGTTTCTGGAGCTGTAAAGACAAGTTCGGGGACATCAGGAAGGGATATCCGCTGCACTCCTCAGATTGCAAGGCACGATGGAGGAGTCAGTCTGCCTTCGGTCTGAGGTGATAGCGCCGGCATTGCCAACGCACCAAGGTCAATACTGGCAGGATGGCGGCCGCCATGGAGACCCTGGCCTAGGACATCAGTCCTGCACCGCTGCACGGGCTGATGCACTTGCTGGCGTACATCAGTGTCAACGTGGGGGCAGGGGAGGATCTCGAGCTCACTCCAGCTGCCCCTTCCACTCAAGGAGTCAGCCAGAGGCCTTTGGGCACCCAGCGGGAGGAGGATCAGCAGGTGCACAGCCCATCCATCCAGGTGACTCTCGGAGTGTCCGGCCCATCCAAGTCCCCGCTTCCTGTGACCTCAGCAGCTCCAGCTCCTCAGGCCAAGGAGGGTGACACAGCCACACAACAAGACCCCAAAAAAGAGGCTGGGTCCTCCAGGTCTCGGCCCTCCAGAGGACGCCTGCCAAGGTCCTCACAGACAACAAGACTTGGCCATCAGCAGGCCACCTCCACCTCCACCGTCAGGGGGAGCATCAAGACGTAGCGGCAGGGTTAGGAAGGTCAAGAAGATTTCGCTGCATAACATGGGCATGGGTGTTAATCACCTGTACCTAATGTTCACTATTGTACATTAACTCCCAAGAATGTCTCCTTGCCTATGGCTCCTTGTTATGATGAGTAGTGTTCATGTCACTCAGATGTGAAATCTTGCTTCCTGCACAAAATGAAGGCTAGTGTCACAGTCCAGGGCCTCTCCCCAGTGCAGTGTGTAATCCTTTGAGCACAGTGATTGTCCGGCTGCAAAGTCACTCTCCAGATTAGTGATGCCGGCACCTCCATGTGGCCTGTGTTTGCTGCAGGAATGTCTGGGCTCCGGGATGTTCTCTGTGTGCTCTCAGCATCTTAGAGGCAGGGCTGCCCCCCCATCTCAACACCATTCCTGACAGGTGAAAGTGTGGTGCTGAAGGGAACAGGTGATGAAGCCTGTCTTAAAGCCCATGTGGCCGCTGTATCTCCGCAGCGTCTCGATGATGTGAGCCTCTTCACAGAGCGTATGCGCACTGCACTCAGTCAGACAGCTGTTTCCAGATGCAATGTGAAGAACTCAGGGATGTCCTCGCTGCATCTTACCATCATCCTCCTGGAATCTTGTGGCAATGAGGGCCTCACGAGCATGCCTGCCTCGTCTGGCCAGCGCAGTGGCCTCATCACCTGCACCCTCACCTTCCAGGACCTCTTCACCCTCATCCCCTTCGACTTCTTCCTAATCGGAGGAGACATGCAGCTCTTGCATCTCCTCATCATCCAGATTGTCCCCCCACTTTGCATCGCCGGGTTGTGTAGTGCGCAGTAAGCCACTGTGATGCGTGACACCCTCTGGGGTGCCAGATCTGCCCAAGCGCCTGAACCTCATTTTCAGGATGCCAGTGGTGTGCTCAACCAAACTCCGGGTTGTGGCATGAGCCTCATCGTACCTTCTCTCACCAAGAGTCTGAGGCCGGCACACGGGCATCATCAGCCACGTCCTTCGCAGGGATTCCCTTACCCCCGAGGAGCCAGCCCTGCTGCCTGTGTGACCCCTGGAGGATGTCAGGGGTCTGAGACCTGCTGAGTATGTTTGAGTCGTTGATGCCTCTGGGGTATCTTGCACACGCCTGCATGATCCGTTTGTTATGGTCACAGACCAGCTCAACATTGAGACAGTGGAAGCCTTTGCGGTTCACAGTCTGGACTGCTTGTTGCCGGGGAGATTTAAGAGCCACGAGTGCAGTGGATAGTACCCTGCACCTGTGGGAATCGGAAATCTCAGCAAATCCCAGCGCTCTCGCTTCCTGGCTCACCTGATCCCTGTCGAAGTTGACAAAGGTGTGTGCCTTGGAAAAAATGGCGTCTGTGACCTCCTGGGTACGTTTGTGGGTGGAGGCTTTCGAGATCACGCAAAGGTCCTCAGTGGATCTCTGGAAGGAGCCACTGCTGTAGAAATTGAGCGCGGCGATAACTGTAACTGCCAATGGCAATGGATGCCCTCTGCGTCCCCGTGGTGCCAAATCCTGCAGAAGGTGGCATATGTGAATGACCAGTTCCCTTGACATGTGCAGGTGTCAGTGGTTCTCGCTCATCTGCAGATAGTACATTCACCATCTTTAGACCCTGGGTCCAGTGATCCGCCTATGAATGACGGCTCTCCGGGGTTCATCCTCTGTGTGCAGAGAAGGCCAAGTTGTCCCTTGGTCTTCAGGGTTCTGCTCCTCCTTTGGTGAGCCAGGTGCCTCTGTTTCATTCTTCTCCTTCTTCTCTCCTGCCTATAAGCAATGAGGCAGACAGCAAGATCACTGGGCTCCATGTTCCTGATGGTCTCCTCACTGCAGTATCAAAGAGAGAGGCACCAGGGTCAGTAATTGTCTCCTAAGGGCCGCTCTTGGTCAAGTCATCACCTGTGGCTGCCTCTCGGGGCCCCTTCACACATGCCAGAGAGTCCAGGCAGCCACATGGATGCCCAGTATTTAGTGCCCATGCTGGGTCACCGTGCCCACACCCAGCGCCACCCCCCCCCCCCCCCCCCCTCACACCACATGACCAACTGGTGACAGCTTCAGCCACTTGACCGCATCCTGAACTCTCACCTCAGGGGCAGGCATTGTCCTAATCTGGACTCCAAGGCTTCACGGTTTTACTTGGACCACGAGGGCACTTTTCAATGTCAACTGGAAGATAATGCAAGGGACCAGGAGCGCCCCCCTCCGTCAGTGTTCGATGGGCACCTTTCCCAAGGGCATCCTCAAGTTTGCCCAGTTGCCCACTGGTTCTGCAGCACCATCATTCGAGCTTGAAGTGCGCGCACGAGGGGTTAACAGTACTGGAGCAAATCATTGGCCCTGTCAGGAATTAGTGCTGCTTGTGTGGGCACAGTTGCTTGCCTAGGCTGACTCCGAGCATGTCAACTGAGCTCAAGCTAAATGCACTCAGCTGTGAAGGAGTGCTATCTTTGACATGTTTTGGCACTTGCCCGGCTGTTTTCATTCCCCCTCCATTCCCCAGCCTGTGTTTGTGCTCAAACTTCAGTCTGTGCTGCCATGGCACCCCCTTTCACTCATGCCCTTGCCCCAAGTTTCTCTCCCCCCCCACCCCCCCCTCCGCCCCCCCGGCACTGTCACCCTTGCCTTGGCACCACAAGCCAGCCACAAAGAGGCTGCTATTGGAGACTTGCCTGCGACCCACCGAATCCGTGGAGCCGCTTCCTCGCATTGGGATCATCGCGAGTGCTGTGCAAAGTCGTGTGCGCTCAATTCTGAGTCCCCCTCGAAGCTCAGGTCGCCAGGTGCACGCCATCGCAAAATCACGCCGACGCGGGCTTTAAATTTGACGCCTGGGTAGGGGCTTCCGGCATGTGGCCACAATAATGAGACGTAAACACTTTCAAATCAAGTTCCTGGCATTCGAGGGCAGGAAACAGGGCCCAGCGTTGACGAGGGGAGGGGGACAATCATTTCCTGGATTCACATCACTGGGAAACGCGCCCAGGGCCTTCTCGTGAGTATCTCCAATCTCGCCACCAAACAGATCAGGCGCAGAAAATGCCAGCCTATGTTTTGCTCATCTTTCGGTGCATTATGTTCTTCTGTTTTCACTCCTTTTCATTCTTTCATTCCATCCTTTTGCCAAGCAATTACTCCTCAAAGAATCAAAGAACGGTACCATACAAAGGGGGGCCATAGTGCCCATTGTGCGTCTGCTCGCTCTTTGACAAAACTATCCATTTAGTCCCACTCCCCTGCCCTTTCCCCATGGACCTGCACTTTTTCCCCTTCAAGCATTTATCTAGTTCCCTTTCACATGGGCCTAGATAATTATCAAGCTACAAATTGGCTAAAAGCAAAGAAACTGAAGTTATCATCTTTTCACCTGATATCTCTCCGCACAAAATATGATCTGAATAGAATCAGGAACCCTGGCTGATTGCATTCTTTCTGATATATATAAGAGCTGTGAATTATTTGGGTGCCATGTGATGGTGGTGAATATTTAGGGGCTGCAATATGGTTGGTGAGGTAACAAAAATAGAAAATAACCAATTAGCAAGCAGAGTAATCCTGAAATTGGAATGTAGGATTTTGGGAATTATCAACAACCTAGAGTGTTTCAACTGAAAGTCTTCTCTCTGCTGTTTTATCACAGTGGTTATAGAATCATTAAATGAGACAGCACAGAAGGAGGTCATTCGGCCCATTGTGTCTGTGCCAGCTCTTTGAAAGAGTTATCCAATCAGTCCCATACCCTGCTCTTTCCCCAGGGTCCTGCAGATGATTCTTTCCTTTTAAAATCTTTATCCAATTCTCTTTTGAAAGTTATTATTGAATCTGTTTCTACCATCCTTTCAGGCAGCGCGTTCCAGATCACAGCAACTTGCTGCATAATTACTCGTCATCTCCCACTGGTTCTTTCAATGATCATCTTAAATCTGTGCCCCCTGGAAACAATTTTCCTTACCTACGCTTGTCAAGGCCCTTCAGGATTTTGTTTGCCTTTATTAAATCACCCCTTAACCTAAAGAGAGCAACCCCAGCTTCTCCAGTCATTTGAAACTTCCAAAAGATGCAGTTTGGGTTTGTAAAGCTCCCACAGCGCTACGATAGACAAGAAAAGTAATACTGAGTATAATATTTACTCAAAAAAGAATAACTTGGCATGGAGACGACAACCATTTATTGTGGTCTTTTTGTATATTAAAAGAAAATAGCAATTTTGCTTATTCAAAATGAGAGATTCAATGGAGGCATAAAATAATCCCAGCAGGTCAAATAATTATCAACATGGTTATTCTGTTCATTGTCATGGCTGAATTGTATTTAATTGTATTTTGGTGGTGGGCATTAACTTGTGCTCCAATAAATAGGCGCAGACAGAAACTGTGGGTTCCAGTCTGTAAGCGTGACCCCTAGCTTCCGGTTGTTTGCCCTTTTATTTCACTCTCATGCTGGCATCTCTGTCCTCGGTCTGCTGCAATGTTCCAGTGAAGCTGAACACAAGCATGAGGAACAGCACCTCATCTTCTGATTCAGCACTTTCCAGCCAACAGGACTCAACAGTTTCAGATCATGAACTCTGTCCTCTGTTTTGATTCTGTTTTGTTTTGCCATGCATCAGTTTGAATCATGTTTTTCACGTCTTTGCTTTCGGACAGAGCTGTTCATTATTCTGGCATTCACACTCACTCTGGACAAATGCTTTGTTTCTTTACTACAACCATTACCACTCCCTTTGCCTTTTGTTCCATGACATCTTTGTCACTTAACCTCTCCCACCCTTTACCCTATTCCAGGCTTTCTCTTTTGATCTTCCTGCTTTCTACCCCATTTCAACATTTCTACCCTCCTGTTCTGAAGAAGGGTCATATTTGACTTGAAACTTTAACTCTGTTTCTCTCTCCACAGATGAGTATTTCCAACATTTTCTGTTTTTATTTTGGATTTCAAGCATCCAAAAGCATGTTGCTTTTATATTACTGAAATTGCAGGAGCTGGGTTTGGAGGCGCATGTTTGTAAGGTGTATCTCCATAAATAAAAGCTTCTAAGTGTCTAAATAATAGCAGTGTGAGATAGCAGAATAGCCATTCAGATAGCAGAATGGCAGTGTTGTAGTAAGAAGGGTAGAGAACGTAAAAATGGATGCTATATATCGTAATGAAATATCAAACCTTACTGAATTGTGACTCTCAAGAGCTCTGTTACATTCTTAAATGTAAAGTGAGACCAGCGCTAGGAGCTACTACTAAACCCATTAGGGAACTCAGGAGAAACATCTTTACCCAGAGAGTGGTGAGAATGTGGAACTCGCTACCACAGGGAGTGGTTGATGTGAATTAGTATAGATATATTTAAGGGGAAACTGGATAAACACATGAGGGAGAAAGGGATAGAAGGATATGTCGATAGGGTGAGCTGAAAGGGGGTGGGAGGAGAATTGTGTGGAGAATAAGCACCAGCACGGACCAGTTGGGCTGAATGGCCTGTTTCTGTGCTGTAAATACTTTGTAATCTCTGCCTTACATTTATGACAAACATGCATATATCATTATCATTTTTCTCTCTGTATGAGGAAAAGAGAAATGTGTCCGATTGTCGCCAGTTGGATATATGATCGACCATGATCTCATTAAATTGCTGAGCAGACTGGAAGATCTTATCCTGATCCTGTCAGATGATGCAAATAAAGGAAATGGCATCACTGCTAATCGAGCCAATTAACTGTGGTTCTGTTGGGTTAGATAGTTGAGTTTGATTTAACTTCTTTTACACAACAGATCATGCAGGAGATGAGTGAGCATCGTTACGACAAGCTTACACTGCCAGATGATCAAGCTGCAAACTGTGTTTACCTCAACATACCAAATAAGGGGCATGTTCTGCTGCATCGGCCCCCTGAGGAGTTCCCCGAGAGTGCAAAGGTAAACCAGGCACTGGCTTTATTTGAGTGAGCTTCATTTTACAGCAATTTTTTTTTCATGCAAGGAACTTTGACTTGCTGTTCTTTATTGTCCTTATTATTAAGAACCTAAAGTCTAGGGACAAGCCCATGGCGCAGACACTGCCAAATTGAAATCATGAAATCGCACAGCACAGAGGAAGGTCATTCAGCCCATCATAGCTGTGCTGGCTCTTTGAAAGACCTATCCAATTAGTCCCACTCCCCGTGCTCTTTCCTCGGAGCCCTGCACATTCCCCCTTTCAAGGGTTTATCCAATTCCCTTTTGAAAGTTGCTATTATAGCCTGTTTGCACCACTGAGAGACAGTGAAGTTTAATTAAGTTACGAAGCAGCGATTAAGTTTATCCAGCACTTAGAATCATAGAGTCTTGCAGCGCAGAAAGAGTCCTCTCAGCCCCTCTTTGAAAGAACTATCCAACTGAAACCCACACCCTAACCTTGGAGGATGGCTGATGGCCCATGAATTCAGTAATAAGAAAAAATGCTTCAAATGCTTGGTATAAATGCAAAAAAAAATACTAAAACTACACAGCCAGTAAAGTCTTTGGATGACACCCTTCAGAATTGGGGAATTTTGGATGAAGTGAACATTTTTCTCCTCCTGTTCAAATACTGGAGATTGCGCAGTTTATTTTCTGCATTTAATATTTTGATTTCAACTTAAATGGTGGCAGCTTTGAGTAATGCTGAAATCCTGTTTTGTTAATGTAAGAATCAGGAGAATTGGGTCAATTTTTCTTTGTGAATAAACATGTCCTGAAAATCAAAGCCCACGGGGTAACAGGAACGTTATTAACACATCGCTGCTCCAGCGCCATGGAACACAAATATAGATGTGTGGAATTATAATTTAATTTTTAATTACAAAGTCAGAAGCCGAGATGTGATTCTTGCAAACATAAATGAAAGTTAGCGAGGGAGAGCAGCCATTTAGCTGTTTAAAAATCGCCCGTCCAACCAGCCATGCCATTTTGAATCACTCAAGTGCTTTTCATTTCGATTGAATTGTTTAGGAGGTTATTAATCATTTACCACCGTGAATAAACATGTTTTTCTTCAGATCTGTTGCAGATTTACTCTTTGGTAATTTCCACTTGCACCCTCGTCCTATTTCATACACGTCAGCCCAGGCTCAGTTGGTAGTGTCCTCACCCCTTGACTAACAAGGTGTTGATTAGAAATAAAAACAAAATTAAAAAAATGCTGGAAAAACTCAGTTGTCAGGCAGCGTCTGTGGAAAGAAACAGAATAAAAGGCACTCGACTTGAAATGTTAACTCTGGGCAGAATTTTCTGTCTGTCGGGCGGGCGGGCCCGACCCAATCTCCGGCGGGCGGGGAGCCGATCCCCGCTGGAGAAACGGACCCCGCCACCATTTTACGTGGGTGGGCCAATTAAGGCCCGCTCAGCGTGACGTCCGGCGGGAAGCGCTATGCGCTCCCTGTGCAGGCGGGAGGGATTCCCCAAAAGCAAGAGTGTGCTCTTTCACACATGTGCACGAAAGAGCGCACGTCTCCCTGAGGCTAAGTGCAGCCTCAGGGAGATCGCTGACACTTTTAAAAAGATTAAAAATAGAAAAAAAAATTCCCTAACATGTCACATGAGCTGGGGCATGTTCATAATTTACAGAATAACTTTATTAAACTGTTTAAAACCCTGCATGAAACCTCATCCTGTCGCTGGATGGGGTTTCATGTTTTTTCTATTCCCTGCCGGGGCTCCTGGCCGACGCGCCAACCTTAAGGTTGGACGGGCAGGTCCTTTAATTGTTTAAATGATCCTGTCAATGGCCTCAATTGGCCACTGACAGGTCGGTGGGCCCCACAGCTGATTTTGCTGCACCCCCGCCTTCCTGAAAATTTAAATGGGGCGCGGTGACACCGGGGGTTCCACCTGACCTCATCCCACGTCATTTTACGCATCAGCGAGCGGGCCCCGCCCCCTGCTCACTAACGGCAAAATCCTGCCCTCCGTTTCTCTCGCCACAGATGCTGCCAGACCGGCCAAGTTTTTCCAGCATTTTCTGTTTTTATTTCAGATTTCCAGCACCCGCAGTATTTTGCTTTTATAAGGTGTCGATTAGAGTCCCAGTCCAGAGAATTGAGTACGTGATCTAGGCAGACACGCCCAGCCTAGCACTGAGGGAGCACTGCACTGTCAGAGGTGCCATCTTTCGGACGAGATGTTAAATCGAGGCCACATCTGCCCACTGGGGTGGATGTAAAAGATCAAATGGGCACCATGTTGAAGCAGAGCAGGGGAGTTCTCCCTGGTGTCCTGGCCAATCCCATAATCAATGTCACCTAAAGCAGATTATAATTCATTATCTCACTGCTATTTGTGGGAGCTTGCTGTGTGCAAATTGGCTGCAATGTTACCTACATTACAACAGTGACCACACTTCAAAAATGCTTTGAGGTGTCCTCTCGTTGTGAAGGCTCTGTGTAAAATGCCCGTTCTTTCTCAGCTGAGAGGTCATTTGGAAATACCCACAAGAAGTGATGGCCGTGTGAAATCTGCAGGTGATGTGGTCGAACTGACTATTGATCAGAGTTAAACACAACTAATAGGTGAGAATTTTTGGGTGGGGGCAGGGAATTCAAGAACGATTTTGAGGCAGTGTGACTGAAATGTTTCATTGTATTCACTGAAGCAGACTTGATAATGTCTAAAATCACTTGGGGGGGGCCAAGAAACATGTTCCTGTTTCAGCCTTGAGAGTTCTCAAACAAGTCATTGCTAGGCGGTGATTTAAAAAAAAAATATCAAGAGAATAACTGGCAATACAGAACTTGAATATTATTGAAAAGAGAGGCATGTTGCTGAAGTTTTTCACCTTGGACTCACCAGGACAAACATAAAACGCCAAACTTCAAACAATTTATACTGCAGGAGAAAAGGGGGCTGATTGGTTGGCAAGTTGACTTCCTGTGTTTGGCCTGATGAGTGCGAGACAAAAAGCTTTGGCAACATGATTCTCTTTTCAGCAATATAACTAGCAGGTGCGTGATTTAGAGCAGACTTTAAACAGGCAATTGTAATAACCTCTTTCTCTCTCCCAGGTGTTTGAAAAACTCAAGGACTACATGCTGATTCCAGTTTCCAACTCTGAACTGGCCAAAGTTGACGGAGGTCTTACCTGCTGCTCTGTTCTTCTTAACAAAAGGGCTTGAAATATGAGGCTCGTTTTTTTTAAAAAAAAAATATTTCTTTTGATTGGCAATAATGTGATTATTACGTAACTGAGCCTATTCTGAAAAGCTACCCTATCTTTATGTTGGTCCTAGACCCTTAACTTCCACTGTGCTATGGATCCTATTTTTATTAAGACAGAGATCAGACAGTCCTATATTGCCACCTTGTGATTCAAACCATGTATAACTTTCTTTACTGTGGTGAACTGCTGTAGAACTCTGACAAGCAGGATATATATATATATAGATATAAATATATATATATGTGTTTGTGTCTGTGTTTATATATTCAGGTGTTAAAAGGGTGAATTTAATCATATAAGAATTAATGCAATTTTTATTTAGATCCAGCAGTTAATTGTTTTATAAGTGTGGGTTAGTTTTCTTTTATTGTTGGTTCTGTAGGCAGCTTCCTTAACCTCTCTTTCCATTGAGCGACACAATTGCTAGTTAATATTTAGTAGCATCAATATTGTAATACAACGCTTTGGCACCTGCATGCCTAAGAGTGCCTCCTTTTCCCCCATTCCACAGCAGCACATGCTTTGAAGTTGCGTCGACCTGCATTGTTGAATAATCCTAAATGACTCAGTTCCATTTGCTTTAGACTTTTCTTGGGATGATGGTTTTGCTTAAGTTAGTCTAGCTTATTTGCCCAGGCGTTTGTGCCAAAGGCATCAGTGCATTCAGTTTGGTCTCAAAAAAAAAAATCACCACAAAGCATTATCAGTACTCTTACCAAACTTGATTGCTTGATGTGTTTTTCATCTGCTTCATATAAATTAAATAAAAGTCATTATCAATGCTACATCCAATGTGTTTAGTCCATTTTACTTGCAACAATCAGTATTTAAACCTTGTGCCATATTCATAATTTCAAACAAATATACTTTCAACGCATCATTGCAAACGTGCTGCCATTTTACAAGGAAAACCCTTCAAATTGTGTTGCGTTTTCTAATGACTTTGACATCACATCCATGCATTTAACACCTCTGTTAGCCACTTTTACCTTCCATGTACAGCAATCGCTTCAGATTCTTCAAACACCCTTTTAACAGTGAACTTATTGCTGCATTTTAATATATTTTAAAAGGCATTTAAATACTTCAAATATTGCCAAGGAAAATTATCAAAGAAGATGCACAGCTTTTGTATGGGCTTTTTCTGTAATAACCTTTTACTGAATTTCATGTTTATTTCATGTGACAATCAACAGGTTTCTGCTCAACCAATCTTAAATAAAAAGGTCTCGTACTTTTAATTTCAGACGTCAGTTTTTAATGAGAGAGAAACCACACCGTTTTGATATATTTTAAGGGAGAAAGAAAAACAGGTATAAATTTTAAAAATCAGAAGTACTTGTATTACTGCTCTGCAAACCAATGAATTCCATAGAAGCAAGGCAGAAATTATTGTTGCTGATGTATCCACTAGATGACTGGACCAAATTCCTCCCTCAGATATTTTAACAGAGGTGCTTTATTAACAATAATCTGTTTACATTGAAGAATGTGAGATTTGATGTAATTTCTTCAAATGTTCAAATATCATAAAGTAGAATTTGCTCTTTGCAGTTATTTGTTCTATGGCCATTTGATGAGGTTCTCAGCTGTAATCTCCCCATAAGTTGTGAATGATATTGAAGCAGCTTTCCTTTGTCAATCAGCTATATCTTGCAATTTCTTTGCAGGCATTTTTGGACACTTTCTACATGTCGGGTGGTGTCACTGATTGTTTCAAAGGTTGTTTGTGGTGAAAATGTACAGCCAAATTTCTATATAGTTAACATATTGCTGAAGAAAGAGACATGTTGAAGCTTTACGCCTTGCACTCATCAGGACACTTCACAAGATATACCAATATAAGGGGAAAACAGCAATTTATACTGTATATGAAGAGAATGCTGATTGGTTGGCAAGTAGGGTGTGTCTAATGGGGAATGGGGGGGGTGGGATAGGGGTGTGTCTAATGGGGAATGGGGGTGGGATAGGGGTGTGTCTAATGGGAAATGGGGGTGGGATAGGGGTGTGTCTAATGGGAATAGGGGTTGTGGGGGGGATGTGTCTAATGGGGAATGGTGGGGTGGGATAGGGGTGTGTCTAATGGGGAATAGGGGTTGTGGGGGGATGTGTCTAATGGAGAATGGGGGTGGGATAGGGGTGTGTCTAATGGGGAATTGGGGGTAGGATAGGGGTGTGTCTAATGGGAATAGGGGTTGTGGGGGGTGTGTCTAATGGGGAATGGGGGTGGGATAGGGGTGTGTCTAATGGGGAATAGGGGGTGGGATAGGGGTGTGTCTAATGGGAATAGGGGTTGTGGGGGGTGTGTCTAATGGGGAATGGGGGTGGGATAGGGGTGTGTCTAATGGGGGGTGGGATAGGGGTGTGTCTAATGGGAATAGGGGTTGTGGGGGGTGTGTCTAATCGGGAATGGGGGTGGGATAGGGGTGTGTCTAATGGGGTATAGGGGTTGTGGGGGGTGTGTCTAATGGGGAATGGGGGTGGGATAGGGGTGTGTCTAATGGGGAATAGGGGGTGGGATAGGGGTGTGTCTAATGGGAATAGGGGTTGTGGGGGGTGTGTCTAATGGGGGTGGGATAGGGGTGTGTCTAATGGGGAATGGGGGGTGGGATAGGGGTGTGTCTAATGGGAATAGGGGTTGTGGGGGGTGTGTCTAATGGGGAATGGGGGTGGGATAGGGGTGTGTCTAATGGGGAATAGGGGTTGTGGGGGGATGTGTCTAATGGGGAATGGGGGTGGGAAAGGGGTGTGTCTAATGGGGAATAGGGGTTGTGGGGGGATGTGTCTAATGGGGGTGGGAAAGGGGTGTGTCTAATGGGGAATAGGGGTTGTGGTGGGGGGTGTCTAATGGGGAATGGGGGTGGGATAGGGGTGTGTCTAATGGGGGGTGGGATAGGGGTGTGTCTAATGGGGAATAGGGGTTGTGGGGGGTGTGTCTAATGGGGAATGGGGGTGGGATAGGGGTGTGTCTAATGGGGAATAGGGGTTGTGGGGGGATGTGTCTAATGGGGAATGGGGGTGGGAAAGGGGTGTGTCTAATGGGAATAGGGGTTGTGGTGGGGGGTGTCTACTGGCGAATGGGGGGTGTTGTGGGGGTGTGACTAATGGGGAATGGGGGTGGGGTGGGGGGGTGTCTATTGGGGAATGGGGGGTGTTGTGGGTGTGTGACTAATGGGGGTGGGGTGGGGTGTGTCTAATCATGAGGTTCCAGCCATGATGGTATTTTTAAACTTTTTCTTTCACAGGACATGGGTGTCGCTGGCTGGGTCAGCATTAGTTGCCTTTGAGAAGGTGGTGGTGAGCTGCCTTTCTGAACTGTTTCAGTCCATGTGGTGTAGGTACACCCACAGTGCTGTTAGGGAGGGAGTTCCAGGATTTTGGCCATGTGGTTTGGGCACACCCTGTGGTTGAAAGGTTTTCAGAATCACAGAATCTTAATGGCACAGAAGGAGGCCATTGGGCCCATCGTGCCTGCACAGGCTCCCCAGTTGAGCATTATGACCTAGTGCCATTGCCTTAGTTTTATGGATCATCTGCTCTTTTCGTTCCCATCAATTTTGTATTTTCGTAGAAATATTACTCATAGGGAAGAATTTTCCCCCCCGTCGGGGGTGGAATTGCAGGAGTGGGTGCGGGCAGGCACACCCCCGATCGGCGCCCCTAATCGGGGGCGCGCTACCATTTTACATGAGCGGGCCAATTAAGGCCCGCCCAGCGTGACGTCCGCCAGGAAGTGCTGTGCGCTCCCTGTGTGGGCAGGGGGAGGATTCCTTCAGCCAGGAGTGTGCCCTTTTGCACATGCACCTGAAAGAGCGCACTGGTCTCCCTGAGGCTAAGTGCTGCCTCAGGGAGATCGGCTCCAAATTTAAAAATGCTACAGAGACAAATACAAAATTTCCCTGACATGTCCCCTCATGTGATACTGCCACCTGAGTTGGGACATGTCCATCACTTTCAGTCCACCCTTTATAAAAAATTTGAAAACCCTCATGAAACCTCATCCCACCCGTGGATGAGGTTTCATGCTTTTTCTTAAGCCCGCCAGGGCTCCCGGCCTGGCTGCCTGCTGTCCTTAAGGTTGGACGGGCAGGTCCATTAATTACGTTAAGTACTTCGTCAATGGCCTCAATAGGCCGTTGACAGGTCGGCAGATGCACAGCTGATTCGGCTGCCCCCCCCCAGCCGACCGGAAAACTGAAATGACGCGGGGTGACGTTGGGAGTTCCACCCAACTTCATCCCGCCCCATTTTACGTGTTGGTGAGCAGGCCCCGCCCCCCGCTTGCTGACCTAAAGGCCCTGCCCAAACCTCTATTTGAAGAGCTTTGCCAATCTTCCAGCTCTAACTCGGTGTCTATTAACCTTCATCTGGAAAAATGCTTAGGGACATTTCACAACTTTGTCAAATGCGCCTTACATTGAAACCTGTCATTTCCACCTATTCCCACCTCTGTAATTTCGCCAGCCTCACACTTGCCTTAGCCTATCCACTGCAGAAACCCTCATTCCTGTCTTTGTTACCTCTAGACTTGACTATTCCAACCTACTCCTGGCTGGTGTCCCTCATTCTAGCCTCCGTAAACCTGAGGTGATCGAACCCTCTGCTGCCTGTGGTTCTAACTCACACCAAGTCCCATTCACCTCTTGCCCCTCCGCTCACTGACCTACATTATTGGCTCCCAATCAAGCAACATCTTGATTTTGGAATACTTGTCCTTGTTTTCAAATCCCGCCATGATTTTTCCCCTCTCTTTCTTTAATCTCTTCCAGCCCCACAGCCTTTTGAGATATCTGTGCTCATCTAATTCTGGCCTCTTTATCATCCTTGATTTTAATTGCTCCACCATTGGTGGCCGTCCCCTCAGTTGCCTAGGCCCTAAACCCTGGAATTCCCTCCTTACTGCTCCCTGCCTTTTGAGCCCAGCTTTCCTCCTTTAAGACAAAACTCTTTGACCAAGTTTTTGGTCATCTGACCTAATATCTCCTTATGTGGCTCGATGTCAAATTTTGTTTTATAATCGCTCCTGTGAAGTGCCTTGGGATGTATTTTCATGTTAAATGTAGAATGCCTCTACATCCCTTTCCTCAAACTTTGGAACAGCTTATTCAAATTCAAACATCTCCCCATTAGGCTTTGGGTTGGAAGTTGTTTCATCATCAGAACCTTCCTCAGCGTCTGAGGCCTCTTTTTTAAGATCTAGCCTTTTAAGCTGGAATTCCCTTTCTCGTTCCTTCTCTCCTTCCTTTGCCTCTCTTTCTTTATCCTTCTCCCTTGCCTGAAATCCCAGTTCCAGCTTTCTAAATGCTCTTTCTTTTCCTTTTTCTACCCTTTCTCTTTCCTTTTCTTCTCTCTCTTTTTCTCTTGCCTCTAATCCAAGTTTTTTAGTTTCTTTTCATGTTCAAGTTACTTCATTTGCAACTGGATCTTTGCTAACTCAATTGACTCACCCCCTGGAGAACGTGATCTCTTTGTTATCCCTTCCAGTTTCAAATTCTGTGCCTTTGTCTCAGTCATGTCTGCTTTCCTCGCCCCTGCGGGTAATTCTAACTCCAGTTTATCCGCCAATTCCATTAGTTTACTCTTGGTTAATTTCTGTAAACCAGTCAGGGTTACATCTTCCATCTGTAAAAAAGCCTTAGCAACTTCCAACACCATTTTAGTTTTCCAATGTATAAGAAACCTGGTCTCCGTCCTTTAATTCCTTACCAATTATTATTTTGTGTCCAATCACCGCTGTCCGCGTTTCAAATCCTGCAAGAGCCCCCACGTTATGTTACGTCCAGGATGGGAGGATTGCGCAAATTATCAAGCCCCACTACTCCACAGTCTATGCCATTAATTTAAACATTTAATTTTCTCACCGAAATAGCCAATCATGTACTTAGGCCTCTAATGCCAAGAAGAAAATAGACTCTGACCAGGCTCCTTTCAAAAACTCAGAATGATTAATCTATTTTAAAACAAAACCCCTTTTAACAAGTTGCAAGTACTTGTTAACACACAATTGTAATTGGGAAGTCTAACTATCTACCTCTTTCTAAAGAATTCCCCCAGCACGTACACAGGCATACACACACACACAGACAAACAAAGGACAAACAGAGTCTCTCTGCAGAGGTGGGTTTTGGAGGATGGGCGTTATAAAATAAAGGATAAAGTCCGCAGGGTCTTGACGCTGTCGACCTAGCGTTCTCTTGTGTGAAGATGGGCCATTAGTCCCAGTGGATGCCTAGATGTTCTCACCACTTGTCTCAGCTTTGCAGGTCCAAATGCAGACTGGCTACACTCAGGTGTGGGTTCTCTCGCTACAGGTTGATAGCCACACACAATTTTAGGCAAAGTAGAGCGAGGGAGCCAGTTAAGGTAACCTTCCTCCCTCAGCTTATTCTCCAACAAGACTGCCTTCAAAACAAGTAGGTTCACAGCTCAAGTTTTTTTCCCTCTCCCATGTGACTATCTTTTTTGTCTTCCAGCTTTTCAATAATTAAAGTGCTTTGAAGTTCAAACAAACACAAACAACTCCATCTCAAGTACCATTTAGGTCAGCTGATTTCTTGGAAAAGGCCTGTTTGTTTACAGTTCCAAGGCCAAATTATAACCTTTCAGAAAAAAATCCCAGGTTAGCATCCAGATGACCAGATCATGCCAGGTCCTTTCATTTGTAAAAGAAAACTTTAGTCTTGAGAGAAATGATTCTAACAAATCACATGGACAAATGCGGGTTAATTAAAGAAAGACAGCATGGATTCCTTAAGGGAAAATTGTGTTTACCTAACTAACTGGGAGTTTTTTGAAGAGGTAACAGAGAGGGTTGATGAGGGTAATGCTGTTGATGTGGTGTACAGGGACTTATCTAAAGGCATTTGATACAGTGTCACACAACAGACTTGTGAGCAAAGTTATAGCTCATGGAATAAAAGGGGCAGTAGCAACATGGATAGGGAATTTGCTGAGGTGACAGGAAACAGCGAGTAGTGGTTAATGGATGTTTTTTGGGCTGGAGGAAGGTTTGTAATGGAGTTTCCCAGGGGTCAGCGTTGGGACCCTTGCTTTTCCTGATATTTATTAATGACCTAGACCTTGGTGCACAGGGCACAATTTTGAAATTTGCAGATGGTGCAAAACTTGGGGGCACTGTGAACTGTGAGGAGGATAATGTAGAACTCTAAAAGGACGTGGGGCAGTTAGTGGAATGGACGGACAGGTGGCAGATGAAGTTGAATGCGGAGAAATGTGAAGTGATTCATTTTGGTGGGAAGAACATGGGGAGACAATATAAAATAAAGGGTACAGCTCTAAAGTGGGTGCAAGAGCAGAGGGACCTGGGTGTATATGTGCATAAGTCATAGAAGGTGACAGGACAGGTTGAGAGTGGCTAATAAAGCATACAGTATTCTGGGCTTTATTAATAGGGGCATAGAGTATAAGAACAAGGAGGTTATGTTGAACTTGTATAAGACACTAGTTAGGCCTCAGCTGGAGTATTGTGTCCAGTTGTGGGCACCGTACTTTAGGAAGGATATGAAGGCATTGGAGGCAGAGCAGAAAAGATTCATGAGAATAGTTCGAAGGAAGAGGAACTTCAGGTATGAAGATAGACGCTTTCAAAATCATGAGGTGACCGGACAGAGCAGACAGGGAGAAAGTGTTCCCGCTTGTGAAAGGATTGAGAACGAGAGGCAAGACAAGCAAAAACAGTATAAACTTTGGGCGAGATCTTCTGGCCCGCCCTCTGCCCAGGTTGTCTGGTCCCACCGAAAGTCAACGGGCTTTTGGCTGGGCTGCTGAATCCCGCGTGGTGAATCCCATCATGGTGAGGCTGGAAAATCCCAGCCGTTGTCACACAGCGAGTGGTTAGGATCTGGAATGCGCTGTTGAGAGTGTGGTGGAGGCAGGTTCAACTGAAGCATTCAAAATGGGATTAGATTGTTATCTGAAAAGGAAGAATGTGCAAGGTTACTGGGAAAAGACAGAGGAATGGCACGAAGTGAATTGCTTATTCAGAGAGTCGGTGCAGACACGATGGGCCGAATGGCCTCCTTCTGCGCTGTAACAATCCTGTGCACCTGTGTTATTTCCCCAAAACCACCACAGATGATTGAAACCGGCACAGAAATGGTAACATGTTGTTACAGTGCTACACAAGTTATCCAGAGACTAGCATTAATGATCCTGAGGCATGTAACTGGATTTACAAAGGGGCAAATTGTGCCAACACAATCTCAACACCCTTCCCCCAAGATGCGATTTTTATAAGTGTAAATGAGCTAACCAACCAGGTAGCGATCTCCGAGCCCAATTAGAGGCATCAGGAATCTCCAGGAGGTAGGAGCTACCTGTCTGGCGCCAGCAGCTCCTGGGAAGGCCGTGGGGGCTGGAGTAAGGTGGTCGGTGGCCTTGCAAGACAAGGTAAAGGCCAGTGCTCATGCCAGTGAAAGTTCGCCTCACAGATTTCTTTCAATGACAATTGCAGAGGGGTTTATCTGGGGCTCACAGTGATCCCAACAGCTGTGCACTGCCGAAAGTATGAAATAGGAACAGGAGTAGGCCATTCGGCCCCTCGAGCCTGCTCTGCCATTCAATAAGATCATGGCTGATCTGTTTGTGTTTCGAATTCCACCTTCCCATCTAACCCTCAATAACCTTTGATTCCCTCGCCTAACAAGAATCTATCTACCCCCGCCTTAAAAATATTCAATGACCCCGACTCCACCACCTTCTGAGGCAGAGAGTTCCAAAGTCGCACAACCCTCTGAGAGAAAACATTTCTCCTCATCTCTGCCCTAAAAGGGCGACCCCTAATTTTAAACAGTGCCCCCTAGTTCTGGACCCACCCACAAGAGGAAACATCCTTTCAGCGTCCACCTTGTCAAGGCCGTTCAGGATCTTATACTCCAATCAAATCACCCCTCACTTACTCATCTAAACTCCAGTGGAAACAAGCCCACTGTCCAACCTTTCCTCATAAGACAACCCACTCATTCCATGTATCAATCTAGTAAACCTCCTCTGAATCACTCCCAACGCATTTACATCCTTCCTTAAATAAGGAGACCAAAACTGCACACAGTATTCGAGGTGTGGTCTCACCAATGCCCTGAATAACTGAAGCATAACATCCTTATTTTTATGTTCAATCTCCCTCATAATAAAGCATAGCATTCCATTAGCCTTCTTAATGACTTGCTGTACCTGCATACTAACTTTGTGACTCATGCACATGTACAAGACTGCTCAGGCTCATTGGAAAAATATTTTTAAATTGTAATTGTGAATGGACAGGCTGCTTAACGAGCTTCTTAAAGGGTCAATCATTAGCGTTGGGCACATTTCCCAAAGCTAGGCTCTTTGGGAAATTCAAAGCTGCCGCAGAATCCCCGGGCTGGGGTCCCGAGACAATCTCCAGGACTGCGATTTTCAAATCCCGCCCGCTCCAGTTACCAACCTCATAGCACTGTGAAAATCCTGGCGCAGATTTCAAATCCAACCATGACAGCCGGGGAATTTAAATTTAGCCAGTTAAATAAAACCGGAATAAAAGGCCAGCCTCAGTCACGGTGACCATGAAAGTACCAGATTGTTGTACATATCTACCTGCTTCGCTTTAGGGAAGGGGATCTGCTGTCCTTATTCGTTCTGACTTACGGGCGACTCCAGACCCACAGCAATGTGGTCGACTCTGAAATGGCCCAGAAAGTCACTCAGTTAAATGCAATAACTGCTGGCCTTGCCCTCAACGCTCAGCATTCAGTGATCAAAAGAAGGATCAGTCCTGACAGTGAGCGATGAAGTGACCTTTAAGGCAGAGAATAGGAAGATGACGAGTGCGAGTTTGGAAAGATTTTCCATTGATAGTGGGAGGTGTTTTTTTTTCCCATTCATGGGATGTGGGCATCACTGGCTGAGTCAGCATTTATTGCACTTGAGAACTGAATAGCTTCCTAGGCCATTTAACAATCAACCACATTGCTGTGGTTCTGGGCTAGCTCAGGAAAGGATGGCAGATTTCCATCCCTAAAGGGCATGAGTGAACCAGATGGGATTTTACAATATCCAACAGTGACTTCATCATTTGACTTTTAATTCCAGATTTACTTATTTTATTGAATTCACGTTGGGATTTAAACCCTGGATCTCTGGAGTACGGGTCCACTGACAATACCCGCTACACCACTACCTCCGCTTAAGAGAACATGTAGTTAGAAGAGTGGAATGGTGCGAGCTGGGTTACAGGATTGGGCGAGGGTTTGGGGAGTGGAACTGGAAGAGGTTCCAGTGGAGGCCAGTGTAGACAGAAGGAAACAGGTGCCTGGGACTTGATGAGGGATATATTATAGTCAGTTGAATTTCGGACCAGTCAGAGATTTTGGGCGGAATTTTCCGTTTTCAGCACTAAGTGAGGTGGCAGGCGGGAAAAGCAGCGAGATTCCCGCTGGGAGGGGGGTCAGGCCTTTCGCGCCCAATCTTCTGCTTTTCAGTTTGTTACTTATGCGTCAGCGAGGAGCTCGTCGAATCTCATGGCAGGGAGGGCAGTGATTCACCCACCCCGCCATTACCTCATGGGGTCAAAGGTCCCGATGCCATATTTAAACAGCACCCAAACACACATTCACTCTCCGCAGACCAGGTCTAGTTGTGGTGAACCAAGAGCTGGAACCCAAAAGGACTGAACCCTCTGCTCCACAGATCAGCAAGTCCTCCCTGGGGATTCTCCTCCGGGTTGTCCAAGAAAAGGGGGAGGTCCCCCTTCCGAGGGAGGGGAGCAGGAGGCCCTCCCACCTGACCATGGCAGCCTGAGAGGAGGTCACCAGGGAGGTCAGCGCCTGTCGTCAACAGAAAAGGGCCACCCTGCAATGTAGAAAGAGAATGAATGGCCTAATGCGCTCTGCCAGGGTCAGTGAACCTTCTACTCACTCCAAACTCTCACTCCCATAAGGGCATCGGGCAGCCTAAGGGTTAGAGCCCACAGGGATGTCACACACGACCAGCAGCAGTGAATGTCTGCCAGCCACTTTAACATCACCGTCTCATGTAAGATCCTGCGCCATCGGCGTGTTCAGCAGGGATGGCTCAGCAGACACAACAGGCGTGCATACTCCTGACCTGCTTTTCCATCCACAGTGCTCACTGTCAATCCATCTGCTTGTACGCAGGACAGGATAGCACACAACAAGCGGGAGAGATCCCAGACCAGAGTCACGGGACCTCTCCGCATTCGAGGAGGGGGCGGGAGAGCTCACAGGAGAGGCTCGAGATAGTCCCTGCGTGGAGGCTGAGACCAGCCTCCCCCAACAAGCCAGAGAGGGTGCGTCCAGTTTACATCGGCCACACGCGGACAACGGCCAGAGTCTTCCCAGAAATCGGCAACGTCCGATATCGGGCGGGGAAATCTGCGTGTGACCCGTCGGCGACAATGGCGGAATTTCACCCCGTATCGTGTGGAACGTTATTAAGAAATATCAGAGGCACGGGTTTGACATCAGATCTCATGGGAAGGCCTCAGATTCGCCCATCCCGCCTTGATCTCAGAGCTTCAGGAATCCGGGCGCCATATTTAAAGGTCATCCCTGCGCCCAGCTGGCTCTCTCCAAGGGATAGGAAGCTGTCGGGGAATGATGGCTGTCAAGGGGAGGAAACATGCTGCCCCCAGTGTTAGTGACGCCTCCCTCGAGCACCTACTAGGTGAAGGGGAGGCCCACTGCAATATCCCCTGCCCCCACTCTGGGTGATGACCAGCCAGCAGGGTCACCAACCCAGCATGGGCAGCGGTGGTCAGCGCCAATGCCCTGCACAAGAGGACAGCCACCCAGTGCTGACAGAGGATGAATGATCTCCTCCGTTCCACCAGGGTAAATCACTCTTCTCATCCCTCTCAATTCGGACACTCACAAACTCATCACACATCCACAGGGATCTCACTCACTGACAGTTCAAGGGACATCACCATTCACTCTCTCACACTCACCTCCTTCTGCTCTGCCGATCATCTCTTCATCTCGTCCATGGCACTACTCACCACCCACACATTTCAGGCATCCTTATGATCTGGCCTGGCAGGCGTCCTGCTTACACTCTCTCCATCTGTCTTCATGCAGTGCAAACTGGCACACAACAAAACAGAGAGGTCTCAGACTAGTGAAATCAAGGTCCTCACAGACTTTTGAAAGTAGAGTCATCCAGCGGGCCAGCGAGAATCTGGACCGTTCCTGCGCTGACGGTGAGGTCGGCGGTGCTCAACCAAGTGAGGATCCAGCAGTGCAACATTCACCAGATAACCAGGCTGTGAGTGATGTTTCACAGGCCACTGCCATGCACTAGTTATCTCTCCCTGCTTTCACAGGTACGTCTAGGAAGTAGCAGAGAGGGTCCACAAGCCAAGTCCTCGACTCCACCCATCCAAGTTCAGGTCACCAGGTGCATGTCTTTTAAAGGCAGTGTTAGACCACGCCATTCTAAATTCACACCGGCGTGGGCATTAAATTTGACGTGGTGGGGGGGCGATGGTGATTCGGCGTGTGGCTACATTACCGATATACAAATACATTCACATGAAGTTCCTGATCTCCGACCCATGGTGGCACATGGTGCTCAGTCACTGTAAATAATATTCATGTTTGTAAACATATTTCGCTTTTGTCCCTTAAAGTCTCAGGGTGGAATCGTCCCAGATTTTCACAAAGTGCGGTCGGGAAAATAAACGTGTTACCCGCCGGCCGCAATGGCGGCTTTTCACACTGTTTCGTCCCATTTCCGGTGTGTTCCACCTCATTAATAATTCATTCCCAGGAAACACGCCGGGTCACTGGCGGGTCAGCCTCTGATTCACCCGCCCCACCGTCACCTCAGGCCTTCAGTAAACTGGGTGCCACAGTTAAAGGCCGCCCCTGCACAGAGCCAGCTCTCTTCAAGGGATAGGAAGCTGCTGGGAACTGAGGGCTGCCAAAGGGAGGAATCACGCTGCCCCTGGATTTAGCGACACCTCCCTCGAGCGCCTACTGGACGCAGTGGAGGCCGCGATGTCCTCTACCCCCTGCTCTGGGTGAAGACCAGCAAACAAGGTCACCAATCCAGCATGGGAGGCGGTGACAGTGGTGGTCAGCGCCAACGCCCTGTGAAAGAGAACAGCCACCCAGTGCAGGAAGAGGTTGAATGATTTCCATTCTGCCAGGGTAAGTCACTCTTCTCATCCCTCTCAACTCACACACTCACAAACCCATCACACATCCACAGGGATCTCACACCTCAAGGGACAACACCACTAACTCTCACACACACCCTCACATCTCCATCAGGCTCATATCCTCTGGAGCTCACGTCCTCATCCCGTCCATGGCTCCGCTCACCACACAAACATTCCACACAGCTCCATGTGTCCTCCTCACACACCATCTGATTTTATGCAGGAGAAGCTGGCTCACAACAGCAGGGAGAGGTCTCAGACCAGGGGTGGAGTGGCCCACATTACACCCCTCACTCACTTTGAGGAGTGTGCCATCGCGCTGACTGGTGAGGATGTGGACCGTGACTGGCGGTGAGGACAGAGGTGAACACCCACATGAGGATCCTGCACCACATCATCCCTCTCTCAATGCAACTGTGAGTGCCTCTCTCCTGCTTTTGACTCTGCCATGCACTAATTATCTCTACTTTGGTTCACAGGGAGCTCTGCCAAGTGACCAACACCCTCAGTCAGCCAGTCCCTCAGATCCATCCACATCCTCACCTCCAGCCAAGAGGACTCCTCCTCCATTGAAGAGCTGGAAATAAGCAGCCTGAAAGACCCGTCACAGCGCTTACCCACACCCTCCACCAGCGCAGAGACACACACCTCGGTGGGACCTGGATCTAGAGCAGGCTCAGGTTCACAATCTGGTGGTCACCGCACAGACACGTGTCCACAGGAGGAGGAGGCAGGTTCAGCCGAGCTCCCTGGCACTTGGAGGGCTGCTGAGGAAGAGGCATCTGTGAGGTCTGAGTCATCCTGGAGAGTCAACAGAAGACGTGGGAACATCACGCAGAGCTGTTGGAAGCCTTCAACAGAGTGGCACGTGGGTCGGAGTCCACCTGCTCTCTGATGAAGTGGTGTCCACATGTGTGCATATGGAAGTCTCCATGGGGGGGATGGTAGACACCTTGGAGACCCTGGTCCAGCAGAACACGAAGGTGCGTGCAGACCTGCTCTCCATCGCGGGAGCCATAGGTGTGTTCCTGCAGTGGCAATGCAAGGGAGAAGCAGGGCACCTCAACGTCCCTGCGGGTGCTCCTTCCTCTCAAGGAGTCAGGCTGGGGCCCTTAGACACTCGAAGGGAGGAGGAGCAGCAGCTGGACACCCTTGGGTCATCCCCTCAGGAATCTCAGAGGCTGTCCTCTCCCTCCGAGTCCCCTTTGCCTGTGATCCCCTCAACCTCGTCCTCTGTCACCACAGAGGGAGCAGCTGGCCCACAGGAGGACAGCCAAAGCCAGCTGGGGCCCTCATGGCCACGGCTCTCCAGAGGACACACGCCGAAGTCATCAGAGGCAACAAGGCCAACCATTGCACAGGCTGTCTCCACCCCTTCTGCAGATGTCAGGGCAGCACCTAGAAGAAGTGGTAGGGTTAGAAAAGTTAAGAAATTCTGATCATGAGTAGTGGCACGGATGGACACATTGGCCCGCCAACGTTGGCAGTAAATTTGATATTGGGGGGGGCGGGGGGTGATTCCTGCGAGCAGGGCTTATAATTAGATGCAAATGTATTAAAATGACGTTCCCAACATGTAACAGTGGAAAACACAGCCCAGCGTTGACGAGTGGAGCGGACAATCGCAAATTGGTTTCATGACAGTATGAAACCGACTTTTGGCCTTCCTGCCATATTGTCGCTCACGCCCACCGTGATGCCCAATGCCAACGGGAATGGAAAATTCCGGCCTCAGGTACTGGATGACTCATCAACATGGTGCAATGTCCCGTGTTCATTCAAGGGTACCACATGCCCCCTCCCCCAACTCAATGATCTCCCATCTTGTCCCTCAGTTCCATGTAGTCTCACTCAATCTCATCTCCGTCAATCGCCTTTATTTCCACATCAGCGACATGAACAAAGGCACTTCCAATATGAGAATGATGGTTGCACAATACACGTGTAAGCCTTGCATCTAAGGATCACATTTTTTCACCTCATAGGAACTGTTCCTGTTGGATTATTGATCACCCCGATGCTGTAGCACACAAAGCTGTTCTTGGAAGGGTGTTTTCATCCAGGTGCACTTTGCAATGGATGTCATTTTATGACTGTGAGGTTTTGGTTGAAGTATTAATCTTCACCGAGCACTATAGCCTTTCATGCCTCCCTGCAGCGTTATTTTGTTAAAGTTTTCACGGTTGAACATTATTCCTTTATTAGTTCCCACTCTCCCCATGCGTGACGGTGAGCGATGGAAGTTGTTCTCACTCGGCCATTCGAAATACCTGCTGGACAGGGATGAGTGTGTGACGTCAGAGGTGTATGCTCCTGAGGGTGCTGACCAATGACCTCTGAGGATGTTGACTTGTCCCTGAACAGCTTGTCTATCGTTGCTTTACAGAATCCCTATGTCAGGTTACAGAACGCTGACATGACGGTGCAATCGGCTTCATAACAAATATCGACCTTGCTGAGGTGGGCAACATTGAGGGCTGTAACGACATGACAGCGATGCTCCGGCACATCTCCTGAGTGCTCGTCAGTATCTATGAGGGGAATAAGTTATCACTCACTGCTGCCTCAAACTGACTGGGCCACGTCTCTCCCAGATGCCAAGGCCGTGGAGGACATAGAACTTCAAAGGCTTCCAACCAAGGCAGGTTTTCTTATTATAAAAGCAAAAAACTGCGGATGCTGGAAATGCAAAACAGAAACAAAAATAAAAATGCCTGGAAAATCTCAGCAGGTCTGGCAGCATCTGCGGAGAGGAACAGAGTTAACGTTTCGAGTCCGTATGACTCTTCAACAGAACATTTCATACATAGGCCTGACAATCAAGTCACAAACACCAACACCATTAGTCATTTGCCTTTACAAGAAAATGATGAGCGTGTCCCAGTTCCACAGGAACTTGTTTTACTGTTAAACTTCTTAGATTCCTCGCCGGTATGTGCTCCACAAATCAGAAACTGGGCAAGTCGGGACCCAGTCCTGTCTCAAGTACGAGAATAAGTGCTACATGGTTGGTCTCAGGTGCCCGTATCTGATGAAATGAAACCACACTTCAACAGAATTCATGAAATGACCGGCCAGGATGGCATCTTATTGTGTGGAGCACGAGTGATAGTTCCTCCAAAGGGAAGGGAGCCACTTTTAATTGAACTACACAGTGCCCATCCAGGAATTTCCCAAATGAAGACCATAGCACGCAGCTATCTATAGTGGCCAGGGATGGGTGGCGAAATTAAGAGTTTAGTAAAGCAACTGCAAAAGCTGCCAGTGACAGCTCTGTTACACCCATGGGAGTGGCCAGGTAGACCCTGGATGCGGTTACACATTGACTACATTGGACCTTTCCTGGGAACAATGTTTCTGCTCATTGTCGACGCCCATTCAACATGGTTGGACTTTTATGAGGTGAAGTCACCAACATCAGGCGCTACAATTGAGAAACTACATCAGAGTTTTGCCATTCATGGACTACCAAGAGTAGTCGTTTCCGATAATGTCGTGGCATTTACAAGAGCTGAGTTTTAACGGTTTATCAGCCTCAATGGTATCACTCATGTGAAAACTGCACCGTACCACCCTTCCTCAAACGGACTGGCTAAAAGGGTGGTTCAAATGTTCAAGGCAGGCTTGGCAAACCTAACTGGTGATTCCTTGGCCACCAAACTAGCACACTTTCTTTTTCGTTATAGGACTACCCCTCACATAACAACAGGTGTCACACCTGCAGGGTTATTGTTGAAACACCATCTCAGGACAATGTTGAGCTTAATAATGCTGAATTTAGAGGGGAAGGTGGAAAGCAATCAGGGAGGCCAGAAAACTAGACATGACTGGCATTGTTGCGAGAGGAAGTTTACCATGGGAGAGCCGGTATACGTGAAAAACATTGGGGAAGGACCAAAGTGGTTTCCGGGTGAAATAAGTGCGGTGACTGGATCTCTATCTTACCACGTGGGTGTGGAAGGTCGGATCATCCATAAACATGTGGACCATTTAATTAAGAGAGAGACAAATCACCAAGATTTGGTTTCACCAGTGACCATGACCGGGTCTGCATTTCCTGCTGAAAATACTCAACCCAGGACTGACACGTCTGATGTTCCTGCAAGAGTTGAGGATACAGAACTGCAAGTTCCCACTGAAGCACCTGATGTTCAGGCAACTCCGGAAAAGCAGGTTCCTGACAGAGAATCTGAAGTTGTGGAGCTGCAACCTTCCACACGTACCAGGAAACCACCCGAAAGACTGAACTTGTAAATTCCTTACCCAGTGTAAATATTATGTCGTCTTGAAAAATATGTACTTGTAAATATATGTTTAGTCGAGTTAAAGGGGGAGGAATGCAGTTATTATGGTTTTATTAAGTGTGTAATGTATCCTTAAGAATAATACGTGTTAGGAGAGATCACATGATCTGTAGTAACCAATAGGAGAGTAGCGCGGGGCTACCTCCACAGTCCGTGTAGAGATAGAGTTGGAGTTGAAAGCACACATGTAGTTGCTGCTGAGTACATTGTAAATAAACTTAATGTTTCCACTCAAGAAGTGTCTGCAGATCAACTCTATCACTAATGATACAACTTGGCCTTCCTACAAGATCAATAATGACAATGAAGGTGTTATTATCTCCCCTGCTTTGAGCCTCATTGCTGCTTGTCTTCACCTTATTCCTCCTGGAATCTTGTCACCATGAGGTTGTCACGGGACATGTCTTCCATGTCGTACCCGTGCAATGGCACCCTCATTTGGCTCGTCTGAATCCTCACCCTCCTCAAAATCATCCCCTTCAATGTCCTCCCCTTCCCAGGAGAAGTGTAGCTTGTTCCCCAGCATTTATTTCCCATCCCCAGGTGCCCTTGTTCAGAGGACATTTAAGAGTCAACCACCTTGCTGTGGGTCTGGAGTCACATGTAGGCCAGACCAGGTAAGGCCGGCAGGTTTCCTTCCCGGAAGAACATTAGTGAACCAGATGGATTTTTATGACAATCGGCAACAGTTTGTTATCATTAGACTTTTTAATTCCAGATTTTTATGGGATTCAAATTCCACCAACTGCCGTGGTGGGATTCTGTGGCACCTGCGTGTGACTCAGGATGTAAGAGTTGTGAGAGGTCCCGGGATACCTCGCACTAACACGCATGACCTGCTTGGTGTGATCACAGGTTAGGTGGACATTTAGAGGGTGAAATGTTTTTCTGTTAATTAATCACACTGGCTGCAGCCAGGGAGCTCTCAAGGCCTCGTGTACAGTCGATGGTACCTTGCAGTTGTGGGAAGCCTGAGATCGTGGCAAATCCCACAGCTCTGGCAGCTGGACTTGCTTCACCCATGTAGAAATGCACAGAATGGTGAGCTTTATTGTAATGGGCACCTGTCACCTTCCTTATGCATTTATGTTTGGCCAATTGTGAGGTTCCGCATTGGTCCACAGTGGAGCCCTGGAAGGTGCTGCTGGCAAAAAGTTGAGTGCAGCGGTAACCTTGAGAGTAACTGACATTGGATGGCTTCCAAGTCCGTGCGGCAAGAGATCCTCATGGAGAATGTGGCAAATGTGATCCACCACATCCCAAGGCAAGTGGAGGTGCCTGTGGCACTGTCTTTCCCTGATTTCGAGGTAGGAACTGTGCCTTCCTTTTAAAAAAATTATTCATGGGCTGTGGGGTTCACTGGTTAGACCAGCATTTATTGCTCATCCCTAATTGCCCATGAGAAGGTGATGGTGAGCTGCCTTCTTGAACCGCTGCAGTCCATGTGGTGTAGGTACACCCACAGTGCTGTTAGGGGTGGGGGTTCCAGGTTTTTGACCCAGCGACAGTGAAGGAACAGCGATATATTCCCAAATCAGGATGGTGATTGGCTTGGAGGGGAACTCTCAGGTGGTGGTGTTCCCATGTATCTGCCTCCCTTGTCATTCTAGATGGTGGTGGTTGAGGGCTTGGAAGGTGCTGTCTAAGGAACCTTGCTGAGTTCCTGCAGTGCATCTCATAGATGGTACACACTGCTGCTACTGTGTGTCGGTGGTGGAGGGAGTGAATGTTTGTGGATGGGGTGCCAGTCAAGCGGTTGCTTTGTCCTGGATGGTGTTGAGCTTCTTGAGTGTTGTGGGAGCTGCACTCATCCAGGCAATTGAAGAGTATTCCATCACACTCCTGACTTGTGCCTTGTAGGTGGTGGACAGACTTTGGGGAGTCAGGAGGTGAGTTATTCGCCGCAGGATACCCAGCCTCAGGCCTGCTCTTGTAGCCACAGTATTTATATGTCTGGTCCAGTTCAATTTCTGGTCAATGGTAACCCACAGGATGATGAAAGTGGGGGATTCAGTGATGGTAATGCCATTGAATGTCAAGGGATGATGGTTAGATTCTCTTTTGTTGGAGATGGTCATTGCCTGGCATTTGTGTGGGCGAATGTTACTTGCCACTTGTCAGCCCAAACCTGGATATTGTCCAGGTCTTGCTGCATTTGGACATGGACTGCTTCAGCGAACATCCCCACTTCTGACCATATGATAGAGGGAAGGTCATTGATGAAGCAGCTGAAGATGGTTGGGCCTTGGACACTCCCCTGAGGAACTCCTGCAGTGATGTCCTACAGCTGAGGTGACTGACCTCCAACAACCACAACCATTTCGCTTTGTGCTAGGTATGACTTCAACCAGTGGAGAGTTTTCTCCCTGATTCCCATTGACTCCAGTTTTGCTAGGGCTCCTTGATTCCACACTCAGTCAAATGCAGCCTTGATGTCAAGGGCAGTCACTCTCACCTCACTTCTGGAGTTCAGCTCTTTTGTCCATGTTTGAACTAAGGCTGTAATGAGGTCAGGAGCTGAGTGACTCTGTAGAACCCAAACTGAGCATCAGTGAGCAGGTTATTGCTAACCAAGTGCTGCTTGATAGCACTGTTGATGACCCCTTTCACTGGGAGAGTGGGGGATATGCCGGGCCACGAGGTTACAGATTGTGTTCAATTCCAATTCTGCTGCTGCTGATGGCCCACAGTGCCTCATGGATGCCTAGTCTTGAGTTGCTAGATCTGTTCGAAATCTATCCCATTTAGCACGGTGGTAGTGCCACACAACATGATGGAAGATATCCTCAATGTGAAGACGAGACTTCGTCTCCACAACGACTGTGCAGTGGTTAATCTTACCGATACTGTCATGGAAATATGCATCTGTGGCAGGCAGGTTGGTGAGGATGAGGTCAAGTATGTTTTTCCCTCTTGTTGTTTCCTTCACCACCTGCCACAGACCCAGTCCAACAGCTATGTCCTTTAGGACTCGGCCAGCTCGGTCAGTAGTGGTGCTACCGAGCCACTCTTGGTGATGGACATTGAAGACCCCCACCCAGAGTACATTCTGTGCCATTGCCACCCTCAGTGCTTCCCCCAAGTGGGGTTCAAGGAGTACTGATTCATCAGGGTGTGCGGGAGGGCAGTATGTGGTATTATTGCGCACGTTTGACCTGATGCCATGAGACTTCATGATCCCCTGAGTATGACTATGTCAGGTTGCTGCTTGACTTGCCTGTGAGACAGCTCTCCCAATTTTGGTACAAGCCCCCAGAGGAGGACTTTGCAGGGTTGGCAGGGCTGAGTTTGCCATCGGCGTGGTCCGTCTGCTTTCATTCCTTTTAGTAGTTTGATACAACTGAGTGGCATTTAAGAGTGAACCACATAGTTATTTTTATTCCTTCATGGGATGTGGGCTTCGCTAACTAGGCCAGTTCAGACGACATTTAAGAGTCAGCCCATTGCTGGTGACACATGTAGGCCAGACCAGGTAAGGACAGCAGATTTCCTTCCCCAAAGGGCATTAGTGAACCAGGTGGGTTTTTGAGAACATTGGGAATGGTTTCATGGTCATCGTTTTTTAATTGCATCCCACCATCTGCCTTGGTGGGGTTCGAACCCGGGTCCCCAGAGCATTAACAACAAAAACAGAAAATGCTGGAAAAACTCAGCAGGTCTGACAGCATCTGTGGAGAGAAAAACAGAGTTAACACTTTAAGTCTGTATGACTCTTCTTCAGAGTGAAGATGCCTCCCCTGACTGTGACTGTGCAGAGCTGCCTCACAGTAACAAAGCCTCTAATCCTCAAGACCAAAATCTTTAAGAGACTGACCACACTCTACACACCATACTGTCACTGCCCAGAGAGCCCTTCACCTGCCCAGGACCGGAACCAAGACATGTGTGCCACGCTGAGCCCTCTAACATGGCCCACAGAGTCCCAGGACAGTTTGTTCAATCTGTCCCCGACAGTATGCCCCAGGACAGTCTTTCATTACTCCGCTGTGTTCCTTTACCACCCTTCCACCCCCTGCAGCGATGCCTCTGTCTTCCCCCCTTCCCTCTGGTCTTGCCTCACAGCTTTGGCGCAGGTTCTGAGAAGCATTGAAATGTTAAAGGCGGTGAAAGTGGCGTCTACATAACTCAAAGTCGTTGATGAACTGAAGCTCGCCAGGTGCACACCACTTAAGCACAGTCGTGAACCAGGCCGAACTAATTATCCGCTGGCGTGGCCCTTAATTTGAAGGGGGGGTGTAATTTTGGCAAGTTGGCTTTCTAATGAGTACCCATGAGATGCAAATGAATGCAAATCTGGTTCCCGACAGAGATAAGCAGGAATTTCGAACCACCTTTAACCAGCCGTCAAAGCCGGGAGGACAAAATTCCGAACTAACTTCCCAACTGGCGGGAAGCTGACTTTCGGCATCACCCAAAAATTAGTCACCCCACCCGCCATGATACCTGCCGCTGCAGGAGTGGCAAATCCCGCCCTGGGTCTGGTGGTGTTTGGGAAGCTGGTGCTGAGTGCATTCGAGGAATCAAGCTTGGATATGTTGGACGTGTGTCTGAGCGACTGAGTGACAGCGAAGGGGTGGGAGGGACAAGCGGGCAATGACATAAGAAATGGAAACGAGCATTCTCGGTGATGGATGCGATGCAAGGTTTGAAGTTCACTCAGAGGTCAAAAAAGTCGCTGAGTCTGAACAGCATTGGGTTTCAACTCGAGGGAGAGGTGACTGAATTGGGAGGCAGGATGTGGTGGGAGTCAAACTGGATGATCTTGGTCTTGTCAGTTTTAAACTGAGGCAAGTTCTGACTCATCTAAGGCAATTTCTCAAACAAATACCTCAGCGGGAGGAACACTTACCCAAGTGTTATCTCTTGTAGGCAATTCCTGGTTAACAATAGGAACTCAGTTGAAAGCATTGTACCTGTTTAATTATACATCAAAACTATCTGTAGCTACAAATGCACAGTGCTTATTAGATTAAAAAAAGGAAATAGAGTCATTGATTGGTTACAGAACAGAAGGAGGCCATTCAGCCCATCAAGCCCATGGCTGGCTCTCGACAACAGCAATTTAGCTAGTCACACTCCCTCACCCTTTCCCCATGGCTCTGCAATGTTTTTCTCTCTTCAGATAATTATCCAATTCCCTTTTGAAAGCTGTGATTGAATCCGCCTCTATCACAGGTAGTGCGTTCCAGATCCTAACCACTTGCTGTGTCACCTTTGGTTCTTTTGTCAATGTTATGTCTTCTGGTTCCTGACTGTAGTGCACCAATGAATGTGGCACTCTGGATGTACATTCCCGTAACAATTAGTTCCTATTTCTTTACGAATAATGTAACAACGCAATAGTCAAACACCTTACATCATGGTCTTCTTGTTCTCGATCCTTCCACTAAAGGGAACAGTTTCTTCCTATTTACCCTGTCCAGACCCCTCATGATTTTGAACACCTCTCTTGAATCTCCTCTCAACCTTCTCTTCTCCAAGGAGAACATCCCCAGCTTCTCCAATCTCTCCACAGAAGTGAAGTCCCTCATCCTATGGTGCTACCTGGTTGGAGTGAAATAGTTACAGCATTGGTAAACACTGGTCCACATAACATATTGGGAAGCAACAATTTTAGATAAAAGGCCAATCAACATAATTGCACCAGCTACAAACAGCACCAGCTGCGGGTTTCAAACGAACACTCTTGTCAAACGTGCAAATTAGGCAGAATTGTAATCACTTCAATTATGTATCTCTAAATAATATCCCACATTTCACTGCTCACTTTCTTGTACCATATTGACTAATATCAGATGCCTGGCATCTGTCCAACAAGTACATTCATAGAAGCAATGATAGGTTTTACAGAGGGCAGTTTCCTAGTTATTAATAGAAGTGTGGAAATGGGTATCGGTTATGGCTTTGACCCCGGGAAAGCTGGTGCTGTTTGTGAATTTAAAACAACTAACTTTATGGGGAACATTTTCCGCCCCCCATTGGGGGGAAGTGCGGGAGCGGGCGCGGGTGGGCAGCCTTCCAATCAGCACCCCTGGTTTGGGGGGGGTGGGGGGGTGGGGAGCCCCGCCATTTTACATGGGTGGGCCAATTAAGGCCCACCCAGCATGACATCCACCAGGAAGCGCTATGCGCTCCCTATGCAGGCGGGGGGTGGTGGAATTCCCTCAGCTGGGAGTGCGCTCGTTCACGCATGCGCACAAAAGAGCGCAAGGATCTCCCTGAGGCAAAGTGCAGCCTCAGGGAGATCAGCTCCGATTTAAAAGTTGACAGAAAGGTAATAAAAAATTCCCCTGACATGTCCCCTCATGTGACACTGTCACATTTAAAAGCCCTCATGAAGCCTCATCCCGCCCGTGGAGGTTTTTCCCAGGCCCGCCTGGTCTCCCGGCCTGCCCACCAACCCTAAGGCTGGACGGGCAGGTCCATCCCGCCGAACTGAAAATCTAAATGACGCGGGGTGATGTCAGGACACACGCCTGACGTATCCCCGCATCATTTGGCACATCGGTGAGCGGGCCCCGCCCCCCCGCTCGCCAACTTGAAGAACTTGCCCTATGGCGCTGTGTTCTAGTTCACTCAGGGAGTCTGAGTTGTTGGGGCAACACACGTTTTACATGCATGTTGTAGTCTGGAGCTATGGATAGTGATAGTCAAGGCGCCAACATTCTTCCCATCACGTGGCTGACCTGGAATCTCTCCCTCTCTCACTGCCTCCCATTGGAGTGTGTCAGAAGGATTTACAGGCTGATACTCAACCTGTTTGGCCACGTTATGAATGGACCTCTTAGCCATCAAGTACTGGAGTGGGACTCAAACCCAGATCTTCTGCTCAGAGGCAGGGACCCTACCCACTGTGCCACCAGACCTCCCTATTCAACACGTTTGTAATGCAGATAGTTATTAAAAAGTGGGTTTGGCTGCTGCACATGCTACCCCATGATACAAATGCACTCGTTTCTACAAGTACGTGAGAGTTAGGCAACATTGTAGAACAAATTTGAAAGGCAATTCTGCAAGACCAGTGCATCAGTAAAATATGCAATGTTTAAGATGGCTGATGGATGTTAAACAATGATGGATGAACTCCCTTCTCCAGTATTTCCAACAATCTCCTGGTGACATTACGGTGACCGGTTGGGAAAGCCACTATGGAAGTTCCAAGTGTGATTGTGAAGAGCCTGTATTTTATAATTGCACAATTAGGGGATCACAGAAATGCCTTTGGAGCTATCGCCATGATATGGCACCAGCTCCTCTGCCCCTCTGCCAGCGGCCGCAGCATCTGATGATGTCACAACGATTGAGTTGTGCCCAGCTACACGTCTGGATGCACCCTCCCAGGCGGAGCCTACGCAGGGTCCAGCGGCCAGAGAACGACCGCCAAGGCCATCAGGGCCACCAGGGCAGCAGGGTCAGCAGGCTGCCTCCAACGCCACTGACAGCGAGGGGGACACACCAAGACCCACGGATGTAAGTTGAAGGCACCTTGAGCACAGCAGGGGCACGTCATGGATGACATTTTTTGCGTTATTTTCTTTGACTCTTGCGTTAGGGATGGACACTGTGTTTGTTCTTTGTTTGTTCATGTGAAGTAACATAAACATTTATTTTACTTAAATGGGCTGTGTTGGCTGGATAGTATGAGTAGGTGCCAGATGCAGCGCGGGCTTGTAAAAGTATGGCATTGTGTGGTGCTGGCGTACTAGGTTGGGATCTCATTGTGCTGCAATACTCAGGGGAACCTTTCCGGGAAGATGAGGACCCAAGATGCTGAAATGCAGGCTTGACGGTCAAACGAGATGCCAAGAAACTCTGGGACAACTCTGTACTCACACAAAGGACTGGCAATGACAGAGAAAGCGCTGCTGCTCTGGGGGCCTTATATCCTGCCCGTGAATGAGGAAACGGTAAAAACGTGAATTCCACCCATCTGTTTTGCCCGTGCGCCAAGCTAAAAATCGCACGGGCAACGTAGAATTGCAGTTAATTGATTCTTTAATGGTCTTAATTGGCCCTTTAATTGCTCCAACTCCTGCATGTGCCAGGCGACCTCAATATCGCACGTGTGTGCGATGACATCGGGACACAGGCCCGACGTCTTTTTCACACAATTTCAGGTGTGTTCAGGTTGGGTGCGCCTCTGACCTTGGAACACAAAATTCAGCCCATTATGTTTTGAAAAATTTCAGGCATAAAATTGGGACTTTGATCTGACTGGAAATCCATATCAAGTAAAAACTTGGGTTAACCTCTCTATTACCACTTTAGCTGTAATTGTTCTTCCAGGGATGACCTCTGGAAGTCGAGTTGTCATATCCAAAATAGTAAGGTGTCATGCAACTAGCATAAATTTTTCTTATTTTATTGTGGTTTATTGTAAAGTGAGTTTATGGGGGTAAGTATAGTTGGATCTGTGTGTGATTTAATTAAATTTGCAGTCAAATAGACGGCAAGTTTGAAGTCATTGAAAGAAGCTAGGTGCTTGATACGCTAATGAGCAAACATGGATGTTGGCTTAGCATGTAAGGCATGATGGGAATTTGCATTTTTAGATAAATGAAGGGATATTTGGATTTCAAAGGGATCTTAGTCTGTTTACAACTAACCAGATAAGCAAGGCTAAGGAACGTGTTTATTTTTCCCAAAGGTTAATGGCAATATTGGCAACATGAAAGTTTTTATGGTATGAGGAAGATACCGTTTCAAAGACATATGGAACAATGGAATTTATGTATTAAAAAGAGAGAAACATATATAAAGTAGAATGAAATGCTATTTGTAAGAAGGCCATGTAAAATCCAACATGATTCTGCATTTGTGCAGAAGCCTGCTCTCTAACAAAACTGAAGTTGGGGAAAAGCCATTTAGAATTCCACTGTTCGGAGTATTGTGTCAACTTGCTGTATTTGTTTTAAATATAAAATCTATTTTGGACCATTGCCTTAAAGGAAGTATAACTGGGGGGTCAGGTTAATTATGAATTTTAGGAGTTATTATAATAGTAAGTAATTTGTAGTCTCATGTATGTGCTTGAAACCTTTCGTATTTTGTTAATAAATATTTTAATTTAATTTTTTAAAATGCCTGAGGTCTTGGTGGATTTATTGCTTCTGAATTCAGTGCACACATCTCATAATAAGTCCAAATTGCAAAATCATTGCGACAGCATGACCAAATTTCCCTTGTGGATTCGGTCTGCCTGGCACGCATCATCTACATAAGGATATACTGGTGAGCTGCTTTCACTTTTGGTAATGTTCCCACACAGTCTACTAACACCCTCAATACTTCCTCAAAAACTGGTAAGGGAATTAAGGGTGCCAGTTTCATTATAGGTTCTAGTTTTCCCAACAAATGGCACGTTTTACAAAGCTGCACCACGTTCTTGTGAAAACCTGGCCAGTAAAACTGACAGTTTATCTGCACCTGTGTTTTCCCTATCACTATGCGTCCTGCCATAGGAATTTCATGTGCTATCCGTAATATCTCTTTGCAATATTTGGGCGATACCACCACTCGACAAACAACTGCCCACTCCCCATCTGCTGGTCTGTGAGGAGGTCTCCACTTCCTCATTAGAATCGCATTTTTAATATAACATTCTGGAACTTCCTCAGCTTCAGCTTCAGTTTGGGCTGATGGTGCAATCGGACTTAACTCCAGATTGTCTTGTTGAGCCTCAACTAGAGGAGATCTACTGAACACCTCTTTCAGATTATCTAAGTCTTTAACGCTAACCAAATTTCCGTCTGTGGTATCATTTTGACCTCCGATGATGGACTTTGCTTCGCCATTTGCTCAGGACATCACACGGGAAGGAAAAATTCCAGGAAACTTTTCCTGTAACTGCTCCACCTCTTTCATCTCACTTGGGTTTTCCGTCATTATCGGCGAAGCCACTATTTTCATTCCGGCTAAATCATTTCCCAGGGGTAATTCAACTCCAACTACAGGTAACTTCTGGACAACCCCTGCCATCACTGTCCCAGACATTAGGCCACACTCCAAGTACACCCAGTACAAAGGTAAGGGTAAATACTCCCCGCCAATGCCACGTATTAAAACTTTGGCTTTTAATGCACTCTCTGGGGGAAAAAATTATGCCTTTCCCCAGCAAAAAGGATTTGAGTGGCTCCTGTATCCCTAAGTATGATTATAGATTTAGCTGCCTCATTTGAGGGATAAGGGGTTACTTTTCCTCTTGGTAAGAATTCTTTATAACTCTCATGTATCTTATTCACCTCTCCTGAACTCAGTTCACACTCGGACTCACAGCTGCAGTTAACGCTACAACATGATCTGTTTTATTTTCAGTCGGGGCTCCTTTTCCTGAATCACCCTTACGTACCCCAATAATTCCCATGGATTTCCCGCGCAACTTCCAGCAATCTGCAGGAACGCTCCCCACCTTCTTACAATGGAAACACTTAGGCTACGAATATCACTTCCACTCTCGGCACCTTCCTCTCCGGTCTGAGGAGGAGTTCCCAGGGCATTCCCAGCTGCCCCTTCTCTTCCCTAGTTTTTTGTCTTCCTTTCCCCTTCCCATCTTCAATCCTTCTCCGGTTTGTGGGGGTGACAGAAAAAGGGTTTCGATTTATGGACCAGCTCATAATCATCAGCCAACTCCGCTGCCTGACTAGCTGTTGCAACTCTCTGGTCTTCAACATGGATTCTAACTACTGGAGGAAGTGAATTATTAAGTTCTTCCAGGATAATTATTTCCCTAAGAGCTTAATACATTGTAACTGCCTTTAATGCCCATATCCAATAGTCAACATTACTCTGCTTTGTGCTCTCAAATTCATTATTGGTCTGCCCAGGCTGTTTCCTTAAGTTTCAAAATTTCTGCCTGAATGCCTCAGGGACCAACTCATACACAAGAATAGCCTTTTTCACTGCAACATAATCCATAAAAACCTCTTCTGAAAATAATGCATAAACTTTATGAGGTCTGCCCACCAACCTGATCTGTAGCAGCAATGTCCAGATTTCTTTTGACCACTTCATTTGCTTAGCTACCTTCTCAAATGAAATAAAGAATGCCTCTACACCCCATTTCCTCAAACTTTGGAAGAGCTTGTACAAATTTAAACATCTCCCCACTGGGCTCATCAGAACCTTCCCCAGCACCTGAGGTCTCTTTTTATTAATTCCAGCTTTTTAAGCTAGTTTTCCCTTTCTCATTTCATCTCTTTTTCCTCCCTTGCTAACTTCTCTCTCTGGGTGGTAAAGTTCAAGGTTTTTCATTTCCATTTCCTCTGCTCTCTCTTTTTCTCGCATTTCTCTTTCTTTTTCTTTTCTTTCTAGTTCGAGTTTTCTCATCTGTCTTTCTCCCTCCAATTCAATAGGCAGGATCTTCCGGTCGGCGAGTGGGGGCGGGACCCGCTCACTGAAGCCTAAAATGATGTGGGATGACATTGGGTGGAACTTCCGACTTCACCCCGCGTCATTTCCACTTTCAGGTCAGCGGGGGCGCAGCCGAATCAGCTGTGTACCCGCCGACCTGTCAACGGCCTATTGAGGCCATTGAAAAAGTAATTAACATCGTTAATGGACCTGCCCGTCCAACCTTAAGGTTGGCGGGCAGGCCGGGAGACCTGACGGGCTTAAGAAGAAGCATGAGACCTCACCTACGGGTGGGATGAGGTTTCATGAGGGTTTTAAAATATTTAATGAAGGTTTAATAAAGAGCACACCCTCAGCTGAGGGAATCCCCCCCCACATAGCGCTTCCTGGCGGACTTCCCGCCTTAATTGGCCCGCCCATGTAAAATGGCAGTGTGCCCCCAATCGGGGGCACCGATCAGAGGCGTGCCTGCCCGTGCCCGCTCCTACACTTCCCCCCTAACGGGGGGAAAATTTTCACCAAGATTTATTAAGCTCCTTTTCTTTTTCAAGTTTACGTTTCTCCATTTGTTTGTTTGTGTTCAATCTGCTTCATTTGCAACTGAATCCTAGCTAACTCATTGACTCACTCCCTGGAGAACATGGTCTCGCTTGTAATCCTTTCAATTTCAAATGCTGCGCTATTACCTCTACGATGTCCATCTTCCTCACCCCTGTGGTTGATTCTAACTGCAATCTATCCACCAATTCCATTAGCTTAGCCTTGGTTACCTTTTGTCAACCAGTCAAGGTTAAATCTTTCACCTCTAGAAAAGCCTTAGCAGCTTCCAAAGCCATTTTGGTCTATTAATGTATAAGAAACCTGGTTTGTGTCATTTTATCCTTTATCAATTATGATTATTCCTTGTCCAATCAACTGTTTTCCGCATTTCAAAATCCCACAAGAGCCCCCAATCTATGTTATAACTGAGATGGGAGGAGTGCGCAGTTTCACCATAAGTTTCAAAGTTTAATCATTCACCAAAATGGCCAATTATTTACCTTCATTACTGTTTATAATAAAGAAACTTTAATCAGGCTTCTTTCAATAAACACAGAATGATTGATTTATTATAAAACATACACACACACACACACACACAGACACACACACACACACACACACACACAAACACAAGGGAAAACAAATAGGGTCTCTGCAGAGATGGAGCTTTGGAGGATAGGCTTTATAAAATAAAGGATAATGTTCACAGTGTTTCAACGCTGTCGACCTGGAGCTCCCTCATGTGAAGATGGGCCCGTTTGTCCCGGTAGATGTCTGGAAGTTCTCATCAATGGAGCTTAAGCACGGAGAAGAATATAGCCGGATTAATCCCTCTTGTCTCAGCCTCTCAGATTTCCAAAGACAGACAAGTTCTTAGCTGGATATCGACAATCACATGGTTTCAGGCAAGGCAGAGAGAGTGTAAGCTGGGCAGCTTATCATCTTCTCAGTTCTGTCCCAACTGAATTTTTTTAAAAAGTCCAAAACTTAAAGCTCTTTCCTGTCGTGTGATTTCCAGTAAATCACTAGTCTTTGCCTTTAAACCAGTTTTCCCACCATCCATTAAAATAATTGCGGTGGAAACAAGCAAACAGCTCTTCCCCTTCAAGTAACATGCCAGGCAGGTGATTTCTTGAAAAAGGCATGCTTGTTCCCAGTCCAAAGGTAAACTTATGACCCTTTTAAAAAAACCCAGGTCAACTTCCAAGTGACCAGATAATGCAGGTGCCCTTCCATATTTTAAAAGAGAGTATGGCTTTTAACAATATTGTATAATTTGAAATGAAAGGTATATGAAATGAAAGCGCAATGTTAAACATTCACTCTCCCCTTCACTGGTGCACAGCGGCAACAGTGAGTACCCTCTACAAGATGCACTACAGCAACTCACCGAGGCTCCTTTGACAGCACCGTCCAAACCCACGACCTCTACCACCTAAAATGACAAGGGCAGCAGATGCATGGGAACACCATCACCTGCAAGTTCCCCTTCAAACCTCACCCACCCATCAGGGAATTAGAAAACCTGTCAGCGTGAAAAATGCAAGAACCCATGAAAAAGAAACTCATCCATTGAAATAAACATTAATTAAGAGTCCAAGAAAGTGATATCTAATAGATGGATTGGATTTCTAACCAGGTCAGTGGACAAAGGAACATGCTGATTATTAGCTTGACTTGAACAAAACATTTGACACAAAGAGAGGATCAAGAATGCAATTGAAAATTGAATACAGAGCTGCTTTGAAAATAGGAACAGAAGGAAGCGATAATGTGGAATTATTTCACTTGGCAGGCATTGACTAATGCAATCTCCCTCAGGTCTGTTCTGAAGCCTCCAATGTCCCGTTCATTAATAGCTCAAGCAAAGATATTGCGATCAAAATGTCTGTTCTGGTTGCAATACAGACTTCCGAAGGAAGGAAGGAAACATACATGGAGAGAGTTGTGTACACAGAATTAGTATCTGCAAACACATGCCATTGGCAAATAAAAGGTAATGTTGGCACTTAAAAATGACCACTATGTATACATTGACAGCTATAATCTTACAAAACACAGAGGTGGCAGCTGAGCAATCATTTAAAGCTTTTGTACAGACAGAAAGAGGGTTGTTGGTACTTGATAACATTTAGAGTGCAGAGCTTATTCCTGGTGAGATACCTGGATTAAAATAATTAACCCATGACTGTAGCATTAGTGTGAAACCATTTTGCCTTGCAATAATGAACATAAGAACATGAGAACTAGGAGCAGGAGTAGGCAATTCAGCCCCTCGAGCCTGCCCCGCCATTCAATACGATCATGGCTGATCCCATTTCGGCCTCAACTCCAATTTCCTACCCTCTCCCCATAACCTTTCAGCCCGTTACTAATTAAAATTCTGTCTATCTCCTCCTTAAATTTATTCAGCGTCCCGGCATCCACTGCATTCTGAGATAGTGAATTCCACAGATTCATGACCCTTTGAGAAAAGCAATTCCTCCTCATCTCTGATTTAAATCTACCACCCCTTAGCCTAAAACTATGGCCTCTCGTCCTAGAATGCCCCACAAGGGGAAACATCCGCTCCACGTCTACTTTGTCTGTCCCCTTTAGCATCTTATATATCTCAATTAGATCTCCTCTCATCCTTCTAAACTCTAGCGAGTATAGGCCTAAACTGCTCAACCTCTCCTCATAAGACAAGCCCCGCATCTCTGGAATCAATCTAGTGAACCTCCTCTGAACCGCCTCCAATGCAACTACATCCTTCCTCAAATAAGGGGACCAAAACTGTGCACAGTACTCCAGGTGCGGTCTCACCAATGCCTTGTACTGCTGCAACATTTCCCTATTTTTATACTCTATTCCTTTAGCAATAAATGCCAAAATTCCATTTGCCTTCCTTATTACCTGCTGTACCTGCATACTAGCTTTCAGTGATTCATGCACGAGGACACCCAGGTCCCTCTGCACTGAAGCATTCTGAAGTTTCTCTCCATTTAAATAGTAAGTCACCTTTTCATTCTTCCGACCAAAATGGATAACCTCACACTTATCCACGTTAAACTCCATCTGCCAAATTTTGGCCCATTCAATGCTGCAGTCACAGTGTTAATGCAGCCTGAATCCAGCCTGGAATGGCATTGGATTGACTCATTCAATTCCCGATAGCAGGGTGTTTCACTTCACCTTGTTCCACAGGCAGCCTCTTCAACACTCAAATTATACTAACAAAGTTTAGCATTGGCTGAGTAGTGGATAGTGTAGAGGATAGCCATAATCTCCAAAACAATATAGATGGGTTGGTGGAGTGGGCGGTAAAGTGGCAGATGGATTTTAAAATAGAGAAGTGTGAGGTCATACATTTAGGGAGGTCAAACAGTTACATAACGGATTACATAATAAATGGGAATATACTAAGAGGTGTAGATGAAGTGAGAGATCTTGGTGTACAAGTACACAGGTCCCTGAAGGCAGCAGTTCAAGTAGACAAGGTTGTAAAGAAGGCATATGGAATGCTCTCCTTCATTGGCAGAGGGATAGAATACAAAAGTAAGGATATAATGTTGGAATTGTATAAAACACTGGTGAGGCCACAACTGGAGTATTGTGTGCAGTTCTGGTCACCACATTACAGGAAGGATGTAATAGCGCTGGAGAGAGTGCAGAGGAGGTTTACAAGAATGTTGCCAGGGTTAGAAAAGTGTAGCTATGAGGAGGGATTGGATAGGTTGGGGTTATTTTCCTTAGAACAAAGAAGGCTGAGAGGTGACTTGATTGAGGTGTACAAAATTATGAGGGGAATAGATAGAGTGGACAGGGTAAAATTGTTTCCCTTGATGGAGAATTCTAGAACCAGGGGACATAGATTCAAGATAAGTGGCAGAAGGTGTAGGGGGGACGTGAGGAAGAACTTTTTTACGCAGAGGGTAGTGGTTGTCTGGAATTCGCTGCCCAAGTTGGTGGTAGAGGCAGAAACTCTAAACTCTTTTGAAAAGTGCCTGGATCTGCACCTTAAGTGCTGTAAGCTGCAGGGCAATGGGCCGGGTGCAGGAAGGTGAGATTAGAAAGGGCACCTGGATGTCCTCGGGCTGGCATGGACAAGATGGGCCAAATGGCCTCCTTCTGTGCTGTAACTTTTCTATGGTTCTATGGTGCAAAATTAAAACTACTTCACATCAATTCCAAACGTGCAGTACAAATGCACATTAAAAACAGACAGTTCAAACTAGTGAGAACAGCCAGTTGGAGTAGTTTTCCTAATCAGAGAAAGGCAGCATTCATTTGTAATGGGCAAGTCATGTCTAACAAGTCTAGTTGATTTTTTTTGGAGAAGGTAACTAATATGGTAGATTAGGGAGTCTCCATGGATGTTATTTATTTGGACTTCCAGAAAGCATTAAACAGTGTTCCACATAAAAGACTGAATAAAGATGAGATTGCATGGAACCAGGGGGGACCTATTGACATGGATATCAAATGGTTAGAAGTTCGGAAGCAGGAGAGCAGGGATGATGGATATGGATACTCCATTGTGGACAATGGCTAATTACTTATTTACGTATGTAAATTGGCCAACTGTGGTTATTACTGCCCCCTAAGGATCTGTATTGGAGCTGCAGCTTTTCACTATATTTATAAATGGCCTGACTGAAGGAATAGAGAGCCATTTATCTAAGTTTGCCATGACACTAAGTTAAATGGCGCAGTAAATAGTGCTGATAGGACCAGATGTTGCAAAGCGGTATTTATAGATTCAGGTGAGTGAGCAAAACTGCAGCAGGGGCATAATAAAACAAATGTGACACCAAGCCATGGAAGGAGAAAGTAGATCAGGTGACTAAAGCTTAAAGAGGTAGGTTTTAAGTCCCTTAATGGAGGAAAGCGAGATGGAGTCAGAGAGGTTTAGGAAGAGAATTCCAAAGCTTAGGACTTAGACAGCTGAAGGCACGGCCACCAATGGTGGAATAATTAAAATTGGGGATGCTCAGGAGCCCAGAATTAGATGAGTGCAGATATCTCAGAGGGTTGTGGGGCTAGAGGTGATTACAGAGCTAGGGAGGGACAGTATGGAGGGATTTGGGCTAACAGGGTTAAATTATAAGGACAGCTTTCATGGGCAAAGCTTATATTCCCTTGAATGTAGAAGATTAAATATGTGATCTAATTAAAGTGGTTAATATGATTAAAGGATTTGACAGGGTTGAGAGAGAGAGAAAATAGTTCATTGGAATTAGTCCTTGGCCATTCAGATGTGATGTCAGAATAGGGATTCAGGATCACTAAAACCAAGACAGTTAACAGATTAAGGCTATATAATGGGATAGATGGTTTTAAGGCAAGAGGGATAGAATTAAAAAATGAAGTGGTTTTGGTAAATTTATAGAACTTTGCAAGACCAGTTGGACTAGTGTGTATGGTTTTCAGTTTCACACGACAGGACATACAGTGGAGGTTTATCAGGAAGTGGAGTTGACATTAAAAATCAGTCATCATCCTATTGAATGGTGCAGCAGGCTCAAGGGCCAACTGGCCTCCAAGATCCCTTTAAAATTTAGTTGGCGTGTGCAGCCAGTTTATTTTTTTAGTGCATAGTCCCTTTCATTTCTTTGCATGCCCACTGCACTTGTACCTTCCAGGCTGTTGTGTGCCACATACCTGTGCAGCTTAAATTGCCGATTCCTGCTCCTATTTCTCATGTTCTTACTGTGGGCTTTTTTTTAATTCTTTCATGGGGTCTGGGCAAGACCAGCATTTGTTGCTGATCCCTAATTGTCCTTGAATTGATTGGCTTGCTCGGCCATTCCAGGGGGCAGTTAAGAGTCAACCACATTGCTGTGGGTCTGGAGTCACATGTAGGCCAGACCAGGTGAGGGTGGCAGATTTCCTTCCCCTAAAGGGCATTAGTGAACCAGATGGGTTTTTACGACAATCAGCAATGGTTTCGTGGTCATCATCAGACTTTTAATTCCAGAGTTTTATTGGATTCAAATTTCACGATCGCCATGGTGGGATTCGAACCCAGGTCCCCAGAAGATTACCCTGGGTCCCTGGAATACTGGACCAGTGACAATACCACTCAACACTCAAATTATACTAACAAAGTTTAGCATTGGTGGAGCCCAGACCTGCTAAGGGCAGCCTGAGGTTAGGATTCCCTAAAGCGGAATTGGTGAAGCAGGTGGATTCTTATGACAATTGGCAATAGTTTCACAGTAACCATTAATGAGATTATCTTATATTTGTTAATTGAATTTCCATTGGCATGGCGGGATTCGAACCTGTGTTCTCAGATCATTATATAAAAGCAAAATACTGCGGATGCTGGAAATCTGAAACAAAAACAGCAAATGCTGGAAAAACTCAGCAGGTCTAACAGTGTCGGTGGAGAGAGAATCAGAGTTAACTCTTCGAGTCCGTACAGGCTTTTGTGTTTTTTTCTCAGAGCATTAGCCTGGGTCTCTGGATTATCGGTCCAGTGACAATAATACCACTCTGTTTCTACTGCCCAAAACTGGCTGTATCTAATCCCCGATAAATCCAATCGGGAATTTGCAACAAACCAGAAGGCGGTGAGAATGTGGAACTTGGTATCACAGAGAGTGGCTGAAGTGATTAGTATAGATACAGTTAAGACAGTTATAGTTACGTGAGGGAGAAAGGAATAGAAGGATACGCTGGAAAAACTCAGCAGGTCTGGCAGCATCGGCGGAGAAGAGCACAGTTGACGTCCTCGAAACGTCAACTGTGCTCTTCTCCGCCGATGCTGCCAGACCTGTTGAGTTTTTCCAGGTATTTCTGTTTCTGTTTTTGTTTTGGATTTCCAGCATCCGCAGTTTTTTTGTTTTTATCAGAAGGATATGCAGGTAAAGTGCTCCCAGGCTTGAACCTCAGTTAAACCTAAAACAAAAACAGAATTACCTGGAAAAACTCAGCAGGTCTGGCAGCATCGGTGGAGAAGAAAAGAGTCGACGTTTGGGGTCCACATGACCCTTCAACAGAACTGAAGTATAGTTAGGAGAGAGGTGAAATATGAGCTGGTTTAAGGTGAAGGTGGGGGGAGAGAAGTTGAGGGGGGGCGGTGGTTGTAGGGACAAGTGAGCAGTGATAGGAGCAGATAATCAAAAGATGTCACAGACAGAAGGAATATGGTTGGGCTGAATGACCTAACAGTGCTGTGAATTATTTTGTAACCTTGTAAATTGCCATCAAGAAAGTCCCAAAAGACAGACATTTGTTTCAATGGAAATAGTTAAAAGGAGAGAATTTTCACCAGCTGAGGACGTTCTAGTCAATGAAGCCCTTTTTTTTTCTGTCTGAAAGAAAGGTTGCGTTTTATCAATGTAAAAGTTGTGGCAATGTGTTATCTTAAATGAAACTTCCGCACAATGGTGAGGTTTCCACAATCACAACCCAAAGGGGTCTGGGCTGAAACTCCCTTACGTCAGCTCCACCAGAGGAAACTGCAGGAGGTGCGGAGGTTGCAATTGGTTAGAATGATAACCGGCTTCCCTTTTCATAGTGTGTGTTTGAAAAAAAAAAACCAGGAAGTGAAGAGTGTAACAATACAAATATGCAGTTTCATGTCAAAGGGGTTTTGGTGAATTTCCGCCCCACACCCAGCTGGCTGGGAATCTGAGTTTGGGGGGATTGCTCTGTGTGTTTGTGTGTGTGGGGACAGGGAGAATCAGGACAGAGATTCACACAGTCTTTCCCCGGAACCCCGCACTAATGGAGTCTGTGCAACTCACCGAAGACGAGATGGCTGAAATAAAAAAGGAAGTAAGTTGCTGGCGCCGCTTTTACGCTGTGAGAAGGAGCCGGTTTCCCCCCCACCCCACCCCACCCCCTCTCCCACCCTCTGCCGGAGGTTACAGACCCTCCCTTCCCCTCTTCCCCTGCTTAAAGGACAGGACAGGTCAGGTCAGGTGAATGACACACCTTGAGCGCCGGCGTGGGTGCATCTGAGACAGACTGGCACACCTGGGCACTTTGGGGCCTGGAACACTTAACCTGGTGCACCTGGGGGGTGGGCACTGAGGTACAGATACACCCAGTCACTGAAGCTGCTGTACATGGGGCAGTGTGGGCAGACCACCTGGGGCGCCATGGGTTACGTACAACTGGGCACAAGCTGGTGTACTCGGAGCAGCACCCATGTGTATAAATGGGCACCATGGGACAAACCTGGGCAGAGCAGACAGGTGCACCTGGACATTGCAGGACAGCCCACCTGGGAGCAGTGCAAGGCTGGAATCCTGCCTTTTTCACAAGGACCTCGCTGAGTGGCCAGACATACTCCACAGTGACTGACCTCATTGTAGAGACTGCCTCAGTCTCACCCATCCAAAAATTTTTTAAAAAGCTGCCCTTAATTTTTGCAAACCTGAAACAAAAACCAGAACGATCCAGCTCGAATCTTTCCTGTGGTTTGTGTTAATGAAATCAGAGTCCTTTCCACTTTGGAGTTTTGAGGGGTTTTTTTTTCATTTTGCAGTAATGCTTTTTGGAAAATCTTTTCTTTTTAAAAAAAAAAGGTCAAGCACCTTTCAGCATTGACACGGTTTGTTCTCTCGATTTTAAAAATAGCCAATGTGACTGTGGTTAGCAGCAGATCGCCAATGCGTGCAGAGCTAACACAGGCGTGAGCCTGTCAGCAGGCCTCTGCTCCCCAAAAGACTAGTATTGTTAGAGAAATTTGGATAAGTGCTTTAACTCTCTGTATTGCTGGTTGCAAAAAGGAGCATTTGACTTATTTTCATTTTAAAATGATTATTTTCTCTCTTCTTCTAACACTGACCTTGGAGGGAATGGGGAGACTTGGTGGTGGTGGCGTTTTGGTATTGTCGCTGGACTAGTACAGCAGAGACCCAGGGTAATGTTGGGGACCTGGGTTCGAATCCCGGCAGGACAGGCCCAGCAGAGGTGGCAGTGCAGTGGTGTACAGTCAGGAGGGAGTTTCCCTGGGAGTCCTCAAGATCGACTCCAGACCCCATGATGTCTCATGGCATCAGGTCAAACATGAGCAAGGAAACCTCCTGCTGATTACCATGTACTGACCTCCCTCACCTGATCAATCGGTGCTCCTCCATGTTGAACACCACTTGGAGGAAGCACTGAGGGTGGCAAGGGCACAGAATGTACTCTGGGTGGGGGACTTCAGTGGCTACTACTGGCTGAGTCCTAAATGACAGAGCTGCTAGATTGAGTCTGTGACAGGTCGTGAGGGAACCAACAAAAGGGAAAAACATACTTGATCTCATCCTCACCAACCTGCCTGCCACAGATGCATCTGTCCATGACAGTATCACTAGGAGTGACCACCACACAGCCATTGTGGAGACAAAGTCCCACCTTCACATTGAGGATACCCTCCATCATGTTGTGTGGCACTACCACTGTGCTAAATGGGATAGATTTCAAACAGATCTAGCAACTCTAGACTGGGCCTCCATGAGGCGCTGTTGGCCATCAGCAGAACTGTACTCGAACACAATCTGTAACCTCATGGCCCAGCATATTCCCCACTCTACCATAACCAGGGGGTCAACCATGGTTCAATGAAGAGTGCAGGAGGGCATGCCAGGAGCAGCACCAGGCAAAAATGAAGTGTCAACCTGGTGAAGCTATAAAACGGGACTACAGAAGCAGCAATTGATAGACCGAGCTAAGCGATCCCACAACTAACAGAAGTCTCCAGCATCCCAGATGCCAGTCTTCAGCCAATTCGATTCACTCCACGTGATATCAAAAAACGGTTGAAGGCACTGGATATTGCAAAGACTATTGGCCCTGACAATATTCCGGCAATAGTACTGAAGACTTGTGCTCCAGAACTTGCTGCGCCCCTAGCCAAGCTGTTCCAGTACAGCTACAACACTGGCATCTACCCAGCAATGTGGAAAATTGCCCAGGTATGCCCAGTAGGACAAATCCAACCCAGCCAATTACCACCCCATCAGTCTACCCTCCATCATCAGTAAGTTAATGGAAGGTGCCATCAACATTGCTATCAAGCCTGATGCCCAGTTTGGGTTCCACCAGGGCCACTCAGCTCCTGACTTCATTACAGCCTTGGCTCAAACATGGACAAAAGTGCTGAACTCCTGAGGTGTGGCGGGAGTGACTGCCCTTGACATCAAGGCAGCATTTGACCGAGTGTGGCATTAAGGAGCCCAAGCAAAACTGGAGTCAATGGGAATCAGGGGGAAAACTCTCCGCTGGTTGATGTCATACTTAGCACAAAGGAAGATGGTTGTGGTTGTTGGAGGTCAGTCATCTCAGCTCAAGGACATCACTGCAGGGGTTCCTCAGGGTAGTGTCCTAGGCCCAACCATCTTCAGCTGCTTCATCAATGACCTTCCTTCCATCATAAGGTCAGAAGTGGGGATGTTCGCTGATGATTGCATAATGTTCAGCACCAATTGCGACTCCTCAGATACTGAAGCAGTCCATGTCCAAATGCAGCAAGACCTGGATAATATCCAGGCTTGGGCTGACAAGTAGCAAGTAACATTTGCGCCACACAAGGCAATGGCCATCTCCAATAAGAGAGAATCCAACCATCGCCCCTTGATGTTCAATGACATTACCATCACTGAATCCCCCACTGTCAACATCCTGGGGGTTACCATTGACCAGAATCTGAACTGGACTAGCCATATAAATACTGTGGCTACAAGAGCAGGTCAGAGGCGAGGATTTGTGCGACGAGTAACTCACCTCCTGACTCCCCAAAGCCCGTCCACCATCTACAAGGCACAAGTCAGGACTGTGATGGAAAACTCCCCAATTGCCTGAATGAGTGCAGCTGCTACAACACTGAAGAAGCTGGACACCATCCAGGACAAAGCAGCCCACTTGATTGGCACCACATCCACAAACATTCACTCCCTCCATCACTGACACAGTAGCAGCAGTGTGTACCATCTACAAGATGCACTGCAGGAATTCACCAAGGCTCCCTAGGCGGCACCTTCCAAACCCACAACCACTACTGTCTAGAAGGACAAGGGCAGCAGATACATGGGAACACCACCACCTGGAAGTTCCCCTCCAAGTCACTCACCATCCTGACTTGGAAATATATCGCCGTTCCTTCACTGTCGCTGGGTCAAAATCCTCGAACTCCCTCCCTAACAGCACTGTGGATGCACCTACACCACATGGACTACAGCGATTCAAGAAGGCAGCTCACCACCACCTTGAGGGCAACTAGGGATGGGCAATAAATGCTGGCCCAGCTAGCGAAGCCCACATCCCGTGAATGAATTAAAAAAATAGGAATTACACGTGATCGTACGAATTTAGGAGTAGGAGAAAGCTACTCGGCCCTTCAAGCCTGCTCTGCCATTCAATAAGGTCATAGTTGATATGATTGTAACTTCCCACCCATGCCGCCAATAACCTTTCACCTACTTGCTTATCAAGAATCTATCTAACTCTGCCTTAAAAATATTCAAATACTCTGCTTCCACCGCCTTTTGAGGAAGGGAGCTCCAAAGACCCACGACCCTCTGAGAGAAAAAAATTTTCCTCATCTGTCTTAAATGAGCATCCCCTTAATGTTAAACAGTGACCCCCGGATCTGGATTCCCCCACAAGAGGAAACATCCTTTCCACATCCACCCTGTCAAGACCCATCAGGTTCTTAAAGGCTTCAATCAAGTCACCTCTTACTCTTCCGAACTCCAGTGGATAAAAGCCTAACCTGTCCAACCTTTCCTCATAAGACAACCCACCCATTCCTAGTATTAGCCTCGTAAATTTTCTCTGAACTGCTTCTAATGCATTTATATCTTTCCTTAAATAAGGAGACCAATATTGTACGCAATACTCCAGATGTGGTCTCACCAATGCCCTGTACAACTGAAGCGTAACCTCCCTACTTTTGTAATCAACTCCCTTCACAATAAATGATAACATTCTATTAGCTTTCTTAATTACCTGCTGTACCTGCATACTAACCTTTTGTGATTCATGCACTAGGAATCTCATATCCCTCTGAATCTCACAGCTCTGCAATCTCTCACCACTTAGATAATATATTTCTTTCTATTCTTCCTGCCAAAATAGTCAATTTCACATTTGCCAACATTATACTCCACTTGCCAGATCTTTGCCCACTCACTTAGCCTATTTATGTATCTTTGTAGCCCCCTTACGTCCTCTTCACAATTTACCTTCCTACCTATCTTTGTGTCGTCAGCAATTTTAGCCACCATCCCATCCATCCCTTCATCCAAGTCATTTATATAAATTGTAAAAAATTGAGGCCCCAGCACTGATCCCCGTGGCACACCCCTCGTTACATCCTGACAGCCATAAAAAAAGACTCATTTATAGCTACCCTCTGTTTCCTGTTAGCTAGCCAATCTTATATCTGTGCCAGTATATTACTCCCTACACCATGAGCTTTTATTCGCTGCAATAATCTTTGATGTGGCAATTTATCAAATGCCTTCTGGAAATCTAAGTACAGTACATTCACTGATTCCCCTTTATCCACAGCACATGTGACTCCTTCAAAGAACTCCAATAAATTGGTTAAACATGATTTCCCTTTCACAAAACCATGTTGACTCTGCCTGATTACCTTAAACTTTACTAAGTGCCCTCTTACTCTTTTCTTATTTAAATATCGATAGAAACTCTTACTATCCATCTTTATATTTCCAGCTAGCCTCCTCTAGTACTCTAATTTTTCCCTTCTTATTAATCTTTTTGTCATTCTTTCATGTTCCTTATATTCTGTCCAATCTTCTGACCTGCCACCCATCTTTGCGCAATTATATGCTTTTTCTTTAAGTTTCATTCTGTCTTTAACTTTTTAAACTAACCACGGATGGTGGGCCCTCCCCTTGGAATTTTTCTTTCTCATTGGAATGTATCTACTCTGCATATTCTGAAATATCCCTTTAAAAGTCTGCCCCTGCATCTTTATAGACATATCCCTTAACCTCATTTGCCAGTTCGCTCTAGACAGCTCTGCTTTCATGCCCTCATAACTGCCCTTATTTAAGTTTAAAATACTAGTCCTGGACCCACTTTTCTCTCCCTCAAACTGAATGTAAAATTATGATCGCTGCTACCTATGCCTTCACCATGAGGTTATCAATTAATCCTATCTCATTGCACAGTACTAGGCCTAGTGTAGCCTGCTCTCTGGTTGGCTCCAGAACATGCTGTTGCCCTTGAGAAGGTGGTGGTGAGCTGCCTTTTTGAACCGCTGCAGTCCATGTGGTGTAGGCACACCCACAGTGCTGTTAGGAATGGGGTTCCAGGATTTTGACACAGTGACAGTGAAGGAACAGTGATATATTTCCAAGTCAGGATGATGTGTGGCTTGGAGGGGGACTTCCAGGCAGTGGTGTTCCCATCTACTTGCTGCCCTTGTCCTTCTAGGCGGTAGTGGTCATGGGTTTGGAAGGTGCTGTCTAAGGACCCTTGGTGAATTCCTGCAGTGCATCTTGTTGATGACACACACTGCTACTACTGTGCCTATGGTGGTGGAGGAGGTAAATGTTTGTGGATGTGGAGCCAATCAAGTGGGCCGCTTTGTCCTGGACGATGTCCAGCTTCTTGAGTGTTGTGGGAGCTGCACTCATCCAGGCACGTGGGGAGTATTCCAACACACTCCTGACTTGTGCCTTGTAGATGGTGGACAGACTTTGGGGAGTCAGAAGATGAGTAACTCGTTGCACGATTCCTAGCCCCTGACCTGCTCTTGTAGCCACAGTATTTATATGGCTAGTCCAGTTCAATTTCTGGTCAATGGTAACCCCCAGGATGTTGATAGTGGGGGATTCAGTGATGGTAATGCCATTGAACATCAAGGGGCAATGGTTAGATTCTCTCTTGTTGGAGATGGTCATTGCCTGGCACTTGTGTGGTGTGAATGTTACTTGCCTCTTGTCAGCCCAAGCCTGGATATTGTCCAGGTCTTGCTGCATTTGGACATGGACTGCTTCCAAATAGTCCCACGCCCCCTGCTCTTTCCCCATTGCCCTGCGCATTTTCCCAATCAAGTATTTACCCAAATCCCTGGTGAAAGTTACAGTTTGTTTCAGATTTTCAGTATCTGCAGTATGCTGCTTTTTGATCCCTGTTTCTCCAGCTTCTCCTCACATGTAAATTAGAACAAGATTCTTTCCAATGTTTTTAATTTGTCTTCGCAGCATAAAAGCAGTTTCTGTTAGTGGACAGTGTGCGCTATCATCCTCAACCTGTGGCCCTGTATATTCTGTCTTTGAAGTAACAGGTTTAGAAATTAACACTTGTCCTCTTGTTATCACACTGGATGGTCACCGCATTCAACAACAGCTTGCATTTCATTAGCATCTCTTTACAGCTGTATGAGGACACTGTGCCATGGGAGAGAAATTGGGGCAGGCGACTGAAGGCTAATTTGGAGAAGATTTGTGTAGGAGGATTGAGAGTCAGAGGCAAGTTGAGGACTGAGTTCCAGAATAGGTGCAAGATAGTTGGAAATTCTGTCACTGAGGGCGGGGTGAGCCTATTGGGTATAGAAGGAAATGTATTACTGGAGGAGATTGCAGAGGTCAGAAGGTGCACTAGCATTTGAAGGCAAGAATAAGACCATAAGACCATAAGATATAGGAACAAAAATTAGGCCATTTGGCCCATCGAGTCTGGTCCGCCATTCAATCATGGCTGATAAGTTTCTCAACCCTGTTCTCCCGCCTTCTCCCCGTAACCTTTGATCTCCTTACCAGTCAAGAACCTATCTATCTCGGTCTTAAATACACTCAATGACCTGGCCTCCACACCCTTCTGTGGCAATGAATTCCATAGATTCACCACTCTCTTGCTAAAGAAGTTTCTTCTCATCTCTGTTCTAAAAGGTCTTCCCTTTACTCTGAGGCTGTGCCCTCGGGTCCTAGTCTCTCCTACTAATGGAAACATCTTCCCCATGTCCACTTTATCCAGGCCTTTCAGTATTCTGTAAGTTTCAATCAGATCCCCCCCTCATCCTTCTAAACTCCATCGAGTATAGACCCAGAGTCCTCAAACGTTCCTCATATGTTAAGTCTTTCCTTCCTGGGATCGTTCTCGTGAACCTCCTCTGGACCCTCTCCAGGGCCAGAACATCCTTCCTGAGATATGGGGCCCCAAATTGCTCACAATATTCTAAATGTGGTCTGACCAGAGCCTTATAAAGCCTCAGCAGCACATCCCTGCTTTTATATTCTAATCCTCTCGAAATAAATGCCAACATTGCATTTGCCTTCCTAATTACTGACTCAACCTGCAAGTTAACCTTAAGAGAATCCTGGACTAGGACTCCCAAGTCCCTTTGAACTCCAGATTTCTGAATTCTCTCCCCATTTAGAAAATAGTCTATGCCTCTATTCTTCCTACCAAAGTGCATGATCTCACACTTCCCCACGTTGTATTCCATCTGCCACTTCTTTGCCTATTCTCCTAACCTGTCCAAATCCTTCTGCAGCCTCCCCGCCTCCTCAATACTACCTGTCCCTCCACCTATCTTTGTATCATCTGCAAACTTAGCCAGGATGCCCTCAGTTCCTTCATCTAGATCATTAATGTATAAAGTGAAAAGTTGTGGTCCCAACACTGACCCCTGCAGAACTCCACTAGTCACCAGCTGCCATCCTGAGAAGTACCCCCTTATCCCCACTCTCTGCCTCGTGCCAGACAGTCAATCTTCTATCCATGCTAGTACCTTGCCTCTAACGCCATGGGCTCTTATCTTACTGAGCAGCCTCCTGTGCGGCACCTTGTCAAAGGCCTTCTGGAAGACAAAGTCTAACCTACTCGTTACCTCCTCAAAGAATTCTAACAGATTTGTCAGGCATGACCTCCCCTTGATGAAACCATGCTGACTTTGCCCGATTTTACCATGCATTTCCAAGTATTCTGAAATCTCATCCTTAATAATGGACTCTAAAATCTTACCAATGACCGAGGTCAGGCTAATCGGCCTGTAATTTCCTGTCTTTTGCCTCACTCCCTTCTTAAACAGGAGGGTTACATTAGCGATTGTCCAGTCCCCTGGGACCCTCCCTGACTCGAATGATTCCTGACAGATCACCACTAACGCCTCCACTATCTCTTCAGCTATCTCCTTCAGAACTCTGAGGTGTAATCCATCTGGTCCAGGTGATTTATCCACCTTCAGACCTTTCAGTTTTCCTAGCACCTTCTCCTTGGTAATGGCCACCATACTTACCTTTGCTCCCTGATTCTCTTGAACTTTGGGGATGTTACTCATGTCTTCCACCGTGAAGACTGACGCAAAGTACCTATTCAGTTCCTCCACCATTTCTTTGTTCCCCAGTACTACTCCTCCAGCATCATTTTCCAGCGGCCCAATGTCCACTTTTGCCTCTCTCTTACCCTTTATATATCTAAAAAAAAACTCTTGTAATCTTCTTTTACATTACTGGCTAGTTTACCCTCATATTTAATCTTCTCCCTCCTTATTTCTTTTTTAGTTGTCCTCTGTTGGTCTTTGTAGGCTTCCCAATTCCCTGGTTTCCCACTGCTCTTCGCTGCATTGTATACTTTCTCTGAGATAAAAACAAAAAACTGCGGATGCTGGAAATCCAAAACAAAAACAGAAACAGAAATACCTGGAAAAACTCAGCAGGTCTGGCAGCATCGGCGGAGAAGAGTACAGTTGACGTTTTGAGTCCTCATGACCCTTCAACAGAACTAAGTAAAATTAGGAAAGGGGTGAAATATAAGCTGGTTTAAGGGGGGGCGGTTTTGTTGGGACAAGCAGCCAGTGATAGGTGGAGGTAACCAAAAGCTGTCACAGACAAAAGAACAAAGAGGTGTTGAAGGTGGTGATATTATCTAAAGGAATGTGCTAATTAAGAGTAGAAGACAGGACAGATAAGGTACAGATAGATCTAGTGTGGGTGGGGGAATACTAAAAGGTAGAAATAAACAATGGTGGAAATACATTTAAAAATAATGGAAATAGGTGGGAAAAGAAAAAATTTATATAAATTATTGGATAAAACAAAAAGGAGGGGGAAGAAACGGGAAGGGGGTGGGGATGGAGGACTGAATATTGAGTTCAACAATTTTAGATCTTGAACTCTCTCCTCCATCCCCACCCCCTTCCCGTTTCCTCCCCCTCCTTTTTGTTGCGGTGGTGTGGGTGTGACTGGAAGACGTGGAGATGGAATGGCTTTATCCAGGGAGGCAGGCTTGGTACTCATGTGAAGACAATTCCACGGACCTGAACAGTGGCAGAGATTTACATGGCCAACGATGTTAAATGGTACAGGGATGGCAAGGATTGGTGACGCACCACAGAGTTTGCCGTCCATGACTTTGTCTAAGGTCACTTTGATAGATGGAGGCTTTGGTGGCAGGAATTAAACAGGGAATTCTCAGAGTTTTGTGTGTAGCTGTGAAATCAGGATCACAATTTCCAGGTGGAATTGAATAATAGGCAGAATATCAATCCCGATAGTACAACACTTGAAACAGTTAGAATCCATCCACAAAATGTTCAAATCCCTTCTTGGAATGCCCTTGTCCCAGCAACAGGAGCCTTGGATGAAAGTTTTGCATAGATTCAATGTTATACAACGCTGGTTTTCTAATTCACTGGAATTCCAATTTTCTGAGACAGAATTAAAGCTGACCGACAAGAGCAGTGATTTACATTATGGGAATCTTTGCCAACATACAGCAGCGCCTTTCAAAAGTTAATGCCACACTTTGTTGAGATGTTCATGTCCAGATAGCGTAATCTTCCAGCAAATAATCTGTCTTGAATGATGGTGACAGACGCTGGTGTTATACTTTCAGCTTTTCGTTTTGACTTTTACTTCTGTTGTTCAGTTTAGCAGTCAGTAAGTGGGCAGAATTTTGCCGTCGGTGAGCAGGGGGCGGGGCCCGCTCCCCGATGCGTAAAATGACGTGGGATGAGGTCAGGCGGAACCCCCGATGTCATCCAGCCCCATTTAAATTTTCAGGAAGGCGGGGGCACAGCAAAATCAGCTGCGGGCCCACCGACCTGTCAATGGCCAATTGAGGCCACTGACAGGATCATTTAAACAATTAAAGGACCTGCTCGTCCAACCTTAAGGTCGGTGGGTCGGCCAGGAGCCTCGGTGGCAAATAGAGAAAACATGAAACCTCATCCAGCGGCGGGATGAGGTTTCATGCAGGGTGTTAAACAGTTTAATGAAGTTTTACTGTAAATTATGAACATGTCTCATCTCATGCGACATTGTCACATGAGGGGGACATGTTAAGGATTTTTCTTTTCTATTTTTAATGTTTTTAAAAGTGTCAGCGATCTCCCTGAGGCTGCACTTAGCCTCAGGGAGATGTGCGCTCCTCCGTGCGCATGCGTGAAAGAGCGCACTCTCGCTTTCGGGGAATCCCCCTCGCCCGCACAGGGAGCGCATAGCGCTTCCCACCGGACGTCACGCTGGGTGGGCCTTAATTAGCCCGCCCACGTAACATGGCGGCAGCGCGCGTTTCTCTGGTGGGGATCAGCTCCCCGCCCACCGGAGATTGGGTTGGGCCCACCCGCCCGACAGGCAGAAAATTCTGCCCAGTGTCTTTTTAAAAACATAAGAAATTGGAGTAGGACTAATTCTTAAGGCCCTTCAAGCCTGTTCCACCATCCAGCAAGATCGAGGCTGCTCTTCTACACCAACTCCCACATGATCTTCATGTCCTTTGATTCTCTTAGTGCCCAAAAATCTATCGACCTCAGCCTTACCATACTCGTGGTTGAGAAACCCACGAGTCTTTCTGAGGTAGAGAATTCCAAAGATTCACAAATGAAGAAATTTCTCCTCATCTTGGTCTGAAATGGCCGACCCCTCATTCTGAGGTTATGACCCTGTGTCCTAGATTCCCAAACCAGCATCTACCCTGTTTTGTCCTCTAGACATTTTATATGTTTCAGTGAGATCAACTCTGTCTTCTAAAGAGCGGAGAGTATGGGCTCATTCTACACAGTATTTTCAGAAACTTAATTTGCATGTGTTGAGACTAGAAATTTCTACGGACTTGTGCCCAAAGACCTGGCTGCAAATCGAACATAGGGCTTAAAAGATTGCGGAATTCTGGGAATGAGTAAATCACAACACTCGGGTACAGTTCTCTCAAAACTGCTGAATCTTTTAAGAACGTCTGTCTGTCGCTCCGTCTGTAATAAGGGCCTGCTTCCAAGCTACAGGATCTTGTCCGCGAGGCTGCAACAATTAATTCTCTTTGTTCAGAGGCTCTCTTCAAATTCCAGCCCGATTTTCACACGCAGCAGGGAAGGTTATTTTTTGAATGTTTGTAAACGTTTATCTTCAAGAGACTCGAGTGCGTTCTCTGTTTCTTTGAATGAATTTTTATGGAGTCAGTTCATTACATCGACCAGCGTCCCCAACTGCAGCTTGTTAAACATGGGTCCAATGTGCATGAATGACAGTTAAATGAGTTGGAACTTAAGTGTTCACACGAACATACGAATTAAGAGCAGGAGTTGGGCCATTTGGTCCCTTGAGCCTGCTCCCCCATTTAATAAGATTATAGCTGATCTGATTGTAACCTCAACTCTACATTCCGCCAACCCCTGATCATTTTTGACTCCCTCGTTAGTCAAAAATCCATCTACCTTTGCCTTAAAAAATATTCAGTGACCCTGCCTCCACCACTCTCGGGGGAAGGGAATTCCACAGACTCACGACTCTCTGAGAGAAAAAAATTCTTCTCATCTTCTCCTTAAATGGGGGACACCCCTTAATTTTAAACTGTGTCCCCTAGTTCTAGTCTCTCCCACAAGGGGAAACATCCTCTCAGCATCCACCCTGTCAAGTCCTCTCATGATCTAATACATTTCAATAAGACCACCTCTCAACCTCCTAAACTCCCAACGGGTACTGGCCCAAAATGACCCCCATATTTACGGGGAAAATCTACGGTGTGATTTTGTTCCTTTCTTTGGGCTCTAATTGTATCTGTCAATTTACACCCATTTTGTATTCATGTATTTGATCGAGGTGTTCAAACTCGTGAGGGGCCTGGCCAGAGTAGGTAGGGAGAAACTGTTCCCGCTGGTTGGAAGGATTGAGAATGAGAGGGCACAGGTTTAAGGCAATTGGCAAAAGAAGCAACGGAGACACGAGGAGAAACTTTTTCACACAGCAAGTGGTTAGGATCTGGAATGAACTGCCTGAGAGTGTGGTGGAGGCAGGTTCAATGGAGCATTCAAGAGGGAACTGAATTATTATCTGGAAAGGAAGAATGTGCAGGGTTACAGGGAGAAGGCAGGGGAATAGCACTAGGTGTATTGAAAGACTCCAGACACAGCTGGCCAAATGGCCTCCTTCTGTGCTGTAACAATACTGTGATTCACAGGAAATTTGGACATAACTTGACTTTGGCAGAATTGGCACAGTTTCGTGTCTAACACCTGTGTTGTGCCAACAGGGAAAATTCCAGACCATTGTTTCCAACAGCCAATTGAAGCTATCAGGCTGACTTATTAATGTCTGAGGAATTTCAGTACAAAGCAATCCTGTAGAACAGACGTCTGCCCTTAATGATGAAGCTATTTATGTTCACTAGTCACTGGTGCCACAAGTCAGAGTCATTTACAGCACAGGAAGAGGCCACTCAGCCCATCGGGTCTTCCTGTGGAGTGAACTTCGTGCAGGGAAATAACTGCCTAAATAAAATTTTTAAAGCTTTGCACAGAAAATTGTCAATTTTTCAGTGAATAAGGGCCTAATTTTCACAATCTAATATTTATTGCATGTGCCATGAAGTACATTTTATGGCAAAATGGTGTTAATGAAACGTTCACTGTATACATCTAATCTCTTGACATTCGATGTGTAACAGTGTTGAGAAGATGTCAAAATGAATACACATGTAAATGGACTGTTGGAAAACTACTGTGAAGCCATAAAGGGTCGTTAACCTTGCAGTCAAGGTCACTGAGCTTTTAGACTACAGGGAGAATGGTCGTTTGCTTGGAGAGCAGAATTTGTGGGGGGAAAAGTTAGAAGTAGTCCATTAAAGAAACTTCTAACCAGCTCATTTGCCTGTTTTTGCTTGCCCTGGATTCTGTCCTTCTCTCCCTCTTGTCCGATAAGAAACATTTTTTTTTGTTGAAGCTACTCTAGAGCCCCCACATATATTCTATTGTCCAGCAGCTAGTGGGAACGATATAGAGGAGCAAATTTGCAAGAAAATTACAGAGGTCCAAAACCTATAGAGCAGTTATAATAGACTTTAATTATCCTAATATAGACTGGGATAGTCAAATATAACATACAAATAATTAACATACAAAGAGAGATATTAGATGATTTAACTGGAGGATTGTCTTGTGTGCCAAACTGCATTCTTAATGTAAAAAAAAGTCTAGGTCATTTGTACAATGTGCAGAATTGCATCTAACAGTAGACATTTTGTTTTGGGTTTTGCAAGCGTGGGCTGGTTTAATCTGGTCTGTCCTCTGCCTATTACAGTTCGATGTGATTCTGTGATCGATCAGTGCCTGCTGAAAAATCCTGAGTGCGCTAATGGCTACACTAACGACCAATTTAAGATAATCAGTTAAGTTCGTAACATGGCACATTTACGCTTGTGAAAAGTGACATATATTCATACACAGGGAGCCATTCTTTGCAAACAAAGGGATTATATTCAAGCCTTGCACCTTTTTCGAATTACCCGGGAGTTTGGGGAGCCTATAGTTCCCTTTTGCTCTCTCCGTGGCAACAACTCAACCAATCAGAATTGACTTGCCAACCAATCAGCACCCTTTTCTCCTGTGGTATAAATTGTTGGATTGTTTGACATTTGGCATTCTTGTGTTTGCCCTGATGAGTGCAAGGTGAAAAACTTCAGCAACGTGTCTCTCTTTTTGGCAAAATTCAGGTTTTGTACTATCAAGTGACTTTAAATCATTTTAGTCAACCTGATAAAATTTAAACCTAACTCACCAAACAGCAAATTGACTGAAAGGGGAATAAATGCTGGTCTAACCCCACCCCCCACCCACCCAACTCTGACTTTAGTTTCCATTTGAAGTCAATAAGTGGGTAATAAAATAGTCTTCCCACCCGATCCTAGTGGTTACCTGCCAGGTGAGTTTAGGCTATACATTCCCCACCTCGTCTTGGTACCTTTCCTCATGCTCAAAATGTTGTAACAGGTTCAACTGTTTTCGATTTGATGTAATTAACCACATTTTTTAAAAAAAACATTTTTTCTCCTCCGGTGCTTATAACTTTATTTCTCCCCTTTGCTGTTATACAAAAATATTTGAGAAATGGTTTATTTAAAGTGTGAATTTTCTAGGAAGAGTAGCCACTGGACTAAAAGCCCCTTTTGAGACTGTTGGGTTAATGTGCTACTTAACATTTCAGAGTAAGATTGTTTGGACTTTGTCAGTCTACATCCACTGATTAATAGCTCGTTGGTTTTCTTTCTCCAAGTTGTTCCACAAATTCTTGGCTGGAATTCAACAATTTATTGAATGTTTACTTGTGGAATATTTTTGTCTCATTTACCTTTCAACTTACTGGCTCTATTCCGAGATCATACCTTGCTTCAAGAGCAAGGACTTATTTGATATCTGTCCATTTGACACAACAGCGACAGGCAACCTGCACAATTCTCCGCCTGTGATTGGACGAAATTTCACCCCATTGAGTTGAACATGGAGTCGTCCATATTCATCGATTGTCATGATATCGTGAGAGTAGAGACATGCTGGGGCTGAATGGCCTCCTATTCGTATGTTTGGAAAGACATGCGATTGAGGAACAGTCTGTTTTGTGCGGACGCTGGCAATGGACCAGTTGGGCAGAATGGCCTGTTCAGGTGCTGTCCATTCAATGTGATGGCCAGCACCATCGATACTGGATATTTGTGCACCAAAATCCCTTTAAAGTCACAAAATGCTCAGGTCGAGGAAATTTGTACATTGTGCCGCACTGTCGGTGGGCTGGATGCCAGGGGGGAGCCGCACTGTCGGTGGGCTGATCGCCGGGGGAAGGCAGCGCTGCACTGTCGGTGGGCTGATCGCCGGGGGAGGGCTGCACTGCGCTGTCGGTGGGCCTGCACTGAGGGAGCAATGCAGTGAGGTGTTATCCTTTGGGAGAGATATTAAACCATCTCCATCTATCTTCTCAGGTGGGAATGAAAGATCACTTTGAACAGAAACAGGGGAGTTTTCCCCGATGACCTGACTAATATTTATCCCTCAAACAACATCGCTGAATCAGTCTGGGCGGGAATGTTGTGGATTTCCTGGGATTCCACCTGCAGGTAGTCAGGGCTAAGGAAATTCCTCTGTGTTTAAGATATCGATTTGGGCTACTGTGGTTTCTAAAACACCATATGGTGGTTGGAGTTTATAGCTGAAGGTGTGGCTCATATCACAAAACCACGTTGCCCAAATAAGCAGTGCAAGTTTGCTATGTTAATAGAGGTAATTAACATGATGTGCTGGGGTTTCCTGTCTATTACGTCATGTTTAACATCTCTGTTAAGAGTTCAAATCTCCCATAGATAACTTTACACTTCATTCATGTCAAATACTCTTGGAAACGGCGAGAAAACCTTGCTTTTTTTTTGCACCTTTAGGGTCATACAATGTCTTAAGGTGCTTTACAGGAAGGATTATCAGACAAAACTTGGGAGTGTTGTGAGCTGTGAGGAGAATATTGATCGATGTGAAAAGGATATAGACAAATGGGCAGATAAGTGACAGATGATATTTAATGCAGGGAAGTGTGAAAGGAGGGACAATGTAAAACGAAGGGTACAATTTTAAAGGGGGTGCAGGAGCAGAGGGACCTGGGGGTAAATGTGTATAAATCACTGAAGGTGGCAGGGCAGGTTGAGAAAGTGGTTAATAAAATATACAGTATCCTGAGCTTTATAAATAGAGGCAGAGAGTACAAAAGCAAGGAAGTTAAGTTGAATTTGTATAAGACACTAGTTCAGCCTCAGTTGGGAGCTTGCGCCCAGTCCTGGGCACCATGCTTTAAGGGAGATGCGAAGGCTTTAGAGAGTGTGAAGAAAAGATTCATGAGAATGGTCCCTGGGATGAGTATATTTAATCACATAGAAATATTGGAGAAGATGGGACTGTTCTCCTTCAAGGAAAGAAGATCATGAGGAGATTTACTAGAAGTTTTCAAAATCATGAGGGGTCTGGGTTGGGTAGATGGGCAGAAACTGTTCCCACTGGATCGAGAGCAAGAGGACACCCATTTAAGGCGCTTGGCAAAACAACCAACGGTGACATGAGGGAAAACTACTTTACGCAGCGAGTGTTTAGGATCTGGAATGCACTGCCTGGGAGTGTGGTCAAGGCAAATTCAATTGTGGTTCAAAGGGGAATTGGATAATTATCTGAAGAGAAATTATTTCCAGGGTTACAGGAAAAGGAAGGGGATTAGGTGAACCATTTTCACAGAGCACGATGGGCCCAATGGCCTCTGTGTTGTAACCATTCTACAGTTCTATGAAATTATGGCACCAAGCCACATGAGATATTGGAATAGATGATCAAAAGCTTGGTCGATAAGGTAAGGGTAGGGTATCATAGTGGTTATGTTACTGAAGTACTAATCCCGAGGCCTGGACTAAAGGTCTGGAGATTTGAGTCCAAACCTCACTATTTAGGTCAACCAAAGAACCACAGAAAAGTTACGGCACAGAAAGAGGCCATTCAGCCCATCGTGTTTGCATCAGCTGAAAAAACCGGCCGCCCATCCTTATCCCACTTTCCAGCACCTGGGCCGTAGCCTTGAGGTTACAGTACCTCAGGTGCAGGACCAGGTACCTTTTTAAATGAGTTGAGGGTTTCTGCCTCAACCACCAATCCAGGCAGTGAATTCAGACACCAACCACCCTCTGGGTGAGAAAGATTTTCCCAGTATCCCTTCTAATCCTTCTACCAATTACCTTACATCTATGCCCCCTGGTAATTGACCACTCCCTTAGGGGAAACCAGTCTTTTCTGTCTATCCTATCTAGGTCCCTCATAATTTTGTAAACCTCAATTAAGTCACCCCTCAGCCTCCTCTGTTCTAAGGAAAACAACCCTAGCCTATCCAATCTTCCCTCATAGCTGCAGTTTTCCAGCCCTGGCAACATTCCTGTAAATCTCCTCTGCACTCTCTCCAGAGCAATTCTGTCCTTCCTGTAATGCGGTGACCAGAGCTGTACACAAAATTTCAGCTGTGGCTTAGCCAGTATTTTATACAGTTCTGGCATTACATCCCTGCTTTTGTATTCTATGCCTCATCCAATGGACTGCAGCAGTTCAAGAAGACCACTCACCAGCACCTTAAGGGCAATTAGGGATGGGCAATAAATGTTGGCCTTGCCAGTATTGCCCACATCCCATGACACAAAATTGGCTGAGGGATTGGAAACAGAGAGTAACGGGTATTTTTCGGGCTTGAAGAAGGTTTGTAGTGGAGTTCCCCAGGCGTCGATATTGGGAACTTTTCTCTCCCTGATATATATAAATGATCTCAATCTTGGTGTGTAGGGGATAATTTCAAAGTTTGTAGACGACACAAAACTCGGGAGACTTGTAAACTGTGAGGAGGACAGTGTAGAATTTCAAAAGGACCTTGACACATTGGTGGAGTGGGCAGATAGGTGGCAGATGAAGTTCAATGCAGAGAAGTGTGAGGTGATACATTTTGGTACAAAGAACTTGGAGAGAGACAGTGTAAAATAAAGGATACTATTCTAAAGGGTGTGCAGGAGCAGAGAGACCTGGGTGTATGTGTACATAAGTCATTAAAGGTGGCAGGACAGGTAGAGAGAGTTGTTTCTAAAGCATTCAGTATTCTAGGCTTCATTAATAGCGGCATAGAGTACAAGAGCAGGGAGGTTATGATGAACTTATATAAGACACTGGTTAGATCTGAGCTGGAGTATTGTGTACAGTTCTGGGCACCATACTATAGGAAGGATGTGAACGTATTGGAGAGAGTGCAGAAGAGGTTTACGAGAATGATTCCGAGAGGAAACTTGATAGAAGTTTTCAAAATAATGAGGGGCCTGGACAGAGTAGATAGGGAGAAACTGTTCCCACTCGTAAATGGATCGAGAACCAGAGGGCACAGTTTTAAAGTGTTTTGCAAAAAAAACAAATGTGAGATGAGAGAAAGCTTTGCACACAGTGAGTAGTTGGGGTTTGGAATGCACTGCCTGGAAATGTGGTGGAGGCAGATTCAATTGAGGCATTCAAGAGGGCATTGGGTGATTATTTCTATTTAAACAATGTGCAGGGTTACGGGGAAAAGGCAGGAGATTGGCACTAGATTAAAATGCTCAGAGAGCCGGTGCAGACACAATGGGCCGAATGGCCTCCTCCTACACTGTAATGATTCTGTGATTCTGAATGAAAAAAAGGGAAAGCATTCCATAGGCCTCCTTTACCACCTTATCTACCTGTCCTGCCATCTTCAGGGACCTGTGGACATGCACTCCAAGGTCTCTCACTTCCTTTACCCCTTCAGTATCCTCCCGTTTATTCTGTATTTCCTAGCTTTGTTTGCCCTCTCAAAAGGCATTACCTCACACTTCTCCAGGCTGAATTCCAATTGCCACTTTTCTGCCCACTCAACCAAACCATTGCTATCATTCTGGAGTCCACAGCTATCAACTGCAAGGCCGATTTTTGGGTCATCTGCAAATTTCCCAACCATGTCTTCAATATTTAAGTCCAATTCATTAATATATGCCACAAATAGCAAGGGACCCAACACTGAGCCCTGTGGAATGCCACTGGAAACCACTTTCCATTCACAAAATCATCCATTGATCATTACCCTTTGACAGTGGTTTCCCTGTGTGGGAGAGACTAGAACTAGGGGACACAGTTTAAAAATAAGGGGTCTCCCATTTACAACAGAGATGAGGAGAATTTGTTTCTTTCAGAGGATTGTGAGTCTGTGGAAATCTCTTCCCCAGAGAGAAGTGGAGGATGGGCCAATGAATATTTTTAAGGCAGAGGTAGATAGATTCTTGACTAACAAAGGAGTAGGCAGCAATGTGAGTTAAGGCCACAATTGGATCAGCCATCGGAATAGCAGAGTAGACTCAAGGGGCCCAATGGCCTACTCCTCCTAATGCGTGTGTTCGTATGGTCAAAAATAGGAGACAGCTTAAGAAAATGGCTTACACAAATGCAGGGAAACGAAAAACCCAATGCATGGAGAGAGGTATTAAAAGACAAAGCAACATATTAAATTGAGAATGGTAAAGGGGAATATGGACCCATTGAGGATGGGTGGACATGAAATTATAATGAGCAGTAATGTAACAGCAGACTTGTTAGACAGTATTTTATATTTGTTCTCCGAATGGAGGAAGAGACAAAAAACCAGGTGGACTGAAAAATAAATTAGTCATTTGGTAGTACAGAACTTAAGTATTGCTGATATAAGACATTCTGTCGTAGTTTTTAGTCTTGCACTCATCAGGACAATTGCAAGAATGCCAATGTCAGGGGAAGAAACAACTTCAATTTCAAACAATGCTTGGCAGTTAACTGTCAGTCACCATTACCTGGTGCATTCTCCATGGCAATGCCTCTACCAATCAGGGTCCACTTGCCAACTAATCAGCACCCTCTTCTCATACAGTATAAAGTTGTTGCGTCTCCTGACATTGGTATTCTTGCGATTGTCCCGATGAGTACAAGACAAAAAGCCTCGATAAAATGTCTTTTTTCCGAAAAATAAATTGTTGGATCTACTTGGTGGATCTAATAGAAGTTTTTTTTTAATGGTAATAGTTGTAAATAATGAGGCTTAAAATAAATAAGTCTCGGCATCTTATAATTTCAGTTTCAGGCTATTAAAAGAAGTCGGTGTAGGTATGCTCATTGTTTTTAAAAAAAGCTCTAGATTCTGACATTTTTCCTTGGAAAATGGCCTATGTCACTCGATTAGTTAAGTACAGAGGGAGTAACCAGGTAACTACAATTGTGGCAAGCATTGTGGCAGATAACTGAGCACTTAGAGAAGGAGGAGCTCATCAAAGCATCAGGATAGATTTCAATTCTTAAAAAGGAATGGTGCTTAGAGCAATGCCTGCTTGGTTCCACGCAAGGGATTATTAGGAAAAGTGAAAATGCACAGAATTGGAACTAACCTTTTTTATTTTTTATTCTTTCATGGGATGTGGGCATCGCTGGCAAGGCCAGTATTTGTTACCCATCCCTAATTGCCCTTGAACTGAGTGGCTTGCTAGGCCAATTCAAAGGGCAGTTAAGAGTCAACCACATTGCTGTGGGTCTGGAGTCACATGTAGGCCAGACCAGGTAAGGACGGCAGATTTCCTTCCCTAAAGGACATTAGTGAACCAGATGGGCTTTTATGACAATCGATGATAGTTTCATGGTCACCATTATCTAGACTAGAGATTTATTAATTGAATTTGAATTCTACCAGCTGCCATGGTGCCATTTGAACCCATGTCCACAGAGCATTAGCCTGGGCCTCTACATTACTAGTCCAGTGACATTACCACTATGCCACTGTCTTCCCCCATTGTTGACATGGCATGGATTGGGAGGGAGGCAACCGGGAGGGGAAATAAAATGAAAAGCATTCACCGATTGGTGGGATGTGACAAGTGGTGATTGCCAGGGATCTGTGCTGGGGCCTTAGCTTATTAGCTGTCTGGGTATGTAGATTGGCTTGTAAAATGTGTATGTTTTATATGAAGGTTAAGAGAGGCTTGTCTATTGAAGTTTGCAGATGACACTAAGTTAGAAAGTGTAGCAAGTTGTGTAAATGGGATCAGGAAGTTTAAAAAGGGACATAGACTAAGTGAGCGGACAAAATAGTGGCAGATGGAATGTGTGCTGATCCATTTTGTATCTGAGAAAGGCAGATGGGGAAAATATTCTTCATGGTGAAAGATGAGGAGCTTGGGAGAGAAAGGGATTTGGGCGTCCAGCAAACCAATTTCAAAAACCTACTAAAATAATCCTAAAGGCTAATAGAATGTTGGCCTTAATCTCAAAGAGGTTTGAAAACAAAAGCGAGGAAGTGACCTTTTATAGGTAAAAGCAAAAAACTGCGGGTGCTGGAAATCCAAAACAAAAACACCTGGAAAAACTCAGCAGGTCTGGCAGCATCTGCGGAGAGGAGCACAGGTAACTGTGTTCCTCTCCACAGATGCTGCCAGACCTGCTGAGTTTTTCCAGGTATTTTTGTTTTTGTTTTGATCTATGATAGGCCCCTTGGTCAGACCCCAGTTTCCGCTGGTCGGAGAATCTAGAATACAGGGGGCACAGTCTCGGGATAAGGAACCGATCGCTTCGGACTGAGATGAGGAGAAATAATGACGTCACTCGGAGGCTTGCGGGTCTTTGGAACACTCTACCCCAGAGAGTTGTGGGTGCTCCGTCATTAAATATATTCAAGGCTGAGGTAGGACCCAACACCGAATACACCCCAGGTCGCAGAAGCAATTCTGCGATGTGGAAACATTCTGCCAGAGACTAAGTAGGTAAAAGGAAAAAGGGACTTGGGGTAGAATTTTCGGGGTGGCAGGCAGCCGCAATTGGCAGGGCCCAGGAGCGGCCGGGGGAACGGACTGCCGACCGCGATTTCATGCTGGCTGGCCAGTTAGCAGCGAGCCAGCGTGAAAGGTGTGCTGAAAGGCTCAGCGCTGCCGGGGTGGGGGCGGGAGCAGGGGTAAGCGCTGAAGTCGGCATGGGGAGCGGGGAATGAAAGCACCTTTTAAGGCGGAGAGCTGCCTCGGGGAAGCTGATTAATTTTTAAATCAATAAAAACGGAGTTTTAAAATCCGGGAGAAACGCCCGTGCATCAGAATGAGCCACCTCGAGGTACAGACGCTGAAAATTCTGTCCAAACGTTTCAATCTTTCTTTAAAAAATTTAATCTCGGAAACCTCATCCCGCCCTTGGATGAGGTTTCCTCAAAAAGGCAAAGGTCACCTGACTAACTTGCCCACCCGCCAAATGTAATGTTGGCGTGGCAGTGAAAAATTGCCATCAATTGCTACTTTAACGGCCTTACCAGGACTCTTCATTGTCGGCGGGTGCACTGCTGACTCTCGCATGCGCCCGCCGAGCGAAATATCGCACGAGTGCGCGATGGCGTCAGGACGCTCGCCCCTTGCATTTTCATATCAGAAAAGCGCTTTATAGCCAATGAAGTACTTTTTTTTTTTGAAGTGTAGTGACTGTTGTAATGTAGCAAACACAGCAGCCAAATTGCGCACAGCAAGATCCCACAAACAGGTAATCTGTTTTTTTTTTGCAATATTGATCAAGGGAAAAATATTGACCAGGACATCTGGGATAACTCCCCTGCTGATCTTCAAAATAATGCTCATCACCTGAGCAGGCAATTGGGGCCTCGGTTTAACATCTCATCCGAAAGACTGCTCTTCCGACAGTGCAGCGCTCTCAGTATCGCACTAGTGTGTCAGCTTTGATTTTTGTGTCCAAGTCCTGGAGTGGGACTTGAACCTGGAACCTTGTGATTCACAGGTGCATGTGCTAACAAGTGAACAAAAACTGGACTATTTGCTTCAGGTCTGTGTTTGCTCTTGCTTTGATATTATGGGGATAGATATTAATGACTCAGATGAAGAGACAGAGAATAATGTATCAAAGTTTGCTGATGATGCCAAGCTAGGTGGAAGGTAAGCTGTGGAGAGGACACAAAGAGACTGTTAAGAGCATAGACAGGTTAAGGGAGTGGGCAACATAATGGCAGATGGAGTATATAATGTAGGGAATTGTGAAGTTATTCACTTTGGCCTTATGAATAGAAAAGCAGAATATTTTTTACAAGATGAGTAGTGGATAGTGTAGAGGATAGCCATAATCTCCAAAACGATATAGATGGGTTGGTGAGGTGGGCAGTAAAGTGGCAGATGGATTTTAAAATAGAGAAGTGTGAGGTCATACATTTAGGGAGGTCAAACAGTTACAGGGATTACACAATAAATGGGAATATACTAAGAGGGGTAGATGAAGTGAGAGATCTTGGCGTACAAGTACACAGGTCCCTGAAGGCAGCAGTTCAAGTAGACAAGGTTGTAAAGAAGGCATATGGAATGCTCACCTTCATTGGCAGAGGTATAGAATATAAAAGTAAGGATATAATGTTGGAATTGTATAAAACACTGGTGAGGCCACAACTGGAGTATTGTGTGTAGTTCTGGTCACCACATTACAGGAAGGACGTAATAGCTCTGGAGAGAGTGCAGAGGAGGTTTACAAGAATGTTGGCAGGGTTAGAAAAGTGTAGCTACGAGGAGAGATTGGATAGGTTGGAGTTATTTTCCTTGGAACAAAGAAGGCTGAGAGGTGAGTTGATTGAGGTGTATAAAATTATGAGGGGAATAGATAGAGTGGACAGGATAAAATTGTTTCCCTTAGTGGAGAATTCTAAAACCAGGGGACATAAATTCAAGATAACTGGCAGAAGGTGTAGGGGGGACATGAGGAAGAACTTTTTTACGCAGAGGGTAATGGGTGTCTGGAATTTGCTGCCCAAGTTGGTGGTAGAGGCAGAAACTTTAAACTATTTTAAAAAGTACCTGGATCTGCACCTAAAGTGCTGTAAGCTGCAGGGCTATGGGCCGGGTGCAGGAAGGTGGGATTAGAAAGGGCACCTGGGTGTCCTCGGGCTGGCATGGACAAGATGGGCCGAATGGCCTCCTACTGTGCTGTAACTTTTCTATGGTTCTATGTGAAATTTGTAAGTGTTGATGTTCAGAGCGACTTGGGTGTGATCATACAAGGAACACAGAAAGTTAGCATGCAGGTACAGCAAGCAATTAGGAAGGCAAATGGCCTGTTGGCCTTTATTGCAAGGGGCTTGGAGTTCAAAAATAAAGAAGCCTTGTTAGAATTGGACAGGGTTTTGTACTGGCAGAGATTCAACCTCAGCATAATGTCCTTTGCTGGTGCCTCTACACTAGAAGCTGCTTCATCTGTGATATTCTGCCCCTTTCGATCAGTCATGTAACCCAGCCTCAAGCCACTGAAGTAGTTGTGGTTTTCATCTTCCTTGTCTGCTCCCTGCTTTACCTGTTTAACTTTTTTGTTTCCTTTTGGCATATCAGATGGGCATGAGATATTTCATACACAGCCCAGATGGTTAATGTGATCAGTGGCCATCTATTCATCCAGTTCTGCTGTCCCCTTTGTCTCGAATACCAGCATTTCCTTGCCTGATGATGAACTCCTGATGGGATTAGTTTCTGATTGTTATCTAAGTTTCACTCATCTCTGTTCTTGCTTAATGCAGTGACGGTTGGGTTTTTTTTTAGATTTCGATGAGGCCAAATTCCTCAACAGCCTCACCCCTCACTATCTCTGTCACCTCCTCCAGGCCGCACTCCTCCAATTCGCGTCTCTCGCACAGCCCCAATTTTCAAAGCTCCATAAAAGCAAAATGCTGGAAATCTGAAATAAAAACAGAAGATACTGGAAATACTCAGCAAATCAGCCAGCATCGCTCCACCATTGGCCGCTGTGCCTTCAATTGCCAAGGTCCTAAGCACCCCAATTCCCTCCTTAAACCTCTTTGCCTCTCTCTCCTTCTTTAAGACGCTCCTTAAAACCTCTGACCAAGCTTTCAGTCATCTGCCCTAATGCTTCCTTATGTGGCTTGTTGTGAAATTATGTTTAATAATCACTCCTGTGAAGCACCTTTGGGATGGTTTACTACATTGGAGGTGCTATAGAAATGCAAGTTGTTATTGTATCCAACCTTGTAAGATGTGGAAGTTAAGTAGGCAGCAAAAGATATCAATTTCTAAGAGTAGAGTGCAGATTCTCCTGTTACCAGGGCTTAAGTGTTAGCGAAGACAGATTACATAGGTTTGGATCTTTTTTCTTTTGAGTTTAGGGGGTTGATGATGGGATTTGAGAGAAGAGGTACAGATAAACTATTCCCTCTGGTGGGGGAATCTAGAGCAAGGGGGCACAATCTTAAAATTGGAGCTAAGTCATTTGGACATAGAAATTTGCAATCGCTGTTCATGAAAGGCTAGCAGAAATCAGCAACTCTCTACCTGCAAACAGCTGTGAATACTGAGCCAGTTAAAATATTCAAGACAGAGATTGATGGGATTTGGAGAAAAGGTAGGTAAATTTTATTTATTCATTCATGGGATGTGGGTGTCGCTGGCTCGGCCAGCATTTATTGCCCATCCCTAATTGCCCTTGTTCAGAGGGCATTTAAGAGTCAACCACATTGCTGTGGGTCTGGAGTCACATGTAGGCCAGACCGGGTAAGGACGGCAGATTTCCTTCCATAAGAGGAGTAGTGGTACAAATCAGACATGATCAGCTTGAATAGTGGAACACACTGACTTACTGTTGTTCCTGCATGAAACCTAATGGACAGCAACCAGCCCTGTGAATTTAACCCCTTCAATGTGGAACTCGCTACCACAAGGAGCGGTTGAGAGAAATAGCACAGATACATGTAAGAATAACCTGGATAAACATATGAGAGAGAAAGGAATGGTAGATTAGTCACTTAGTAATACAGAATGTGAATTTTGCTGAAAAGTGAGACATTTTGCTGAAGGTTTTCACCTTGCACTCATCAGGACAAATGCAAGAATGCCAAATTTCAAGCGATCACAACAATTTATACTACAGGAGAAAAGGGTGCTGTTCGGTTGGCAAGTCAACTCTGGCTGAGCCATTGCCATGGAGAAAGCAACAGGGAACTATAGGTTCCCCAATCTCCCGGGTAATTCAAAAAAGATGCAAAGCTTGAGCATATTCCTTTTGTTTGCTGAGGATGGGTCCCTGTGTATGAATGTATGTCACTTCTAGCAAGTGTAAAACCATGTTACAAACTCAACTGATTATCTTAAATTGGTTGTTAGTGTTGTAACTATTAGCGCACTCAGGATTTTTCAGCAAGTGCTGTCCAAGTGTTAGATGTGATTCACATCTAACAGTAGACATTTACACTTGCTGGAAGCAACATACATTCATACAAGTCTAGACTAGGCAACCTGCCATCATAATTTAGCTATCATTGCTCCAGTATGGTTCTGATGAGTTTTGCTTCTCCAAAGCCAATATATCCTTCCTGAGGTGTGGTCCCAGATGTGAGCTCAGTGCTGTATGGGGGATCTAACCAGAGCTCCAAGCGATTGTAATGTACTTTCCAGACCTTGGTAATCTAGCTCACTTGAGATAAATGCTAAATTTGCCTTTTCAATTATGTTCCATGCTTGTCCACCAGTTTCTTTTTTTTTAGTGATTTTGTATCTTAGATCCCTGAATCTCTCCCACTCATCTGCAGTCTCTGGTCTCTCCCCTGTTACTACAAAATACAACTCTCTATAGTCTATCCCTGTCAAAAAATCCTGAATTGTGACGGTGTGAAAGCAAAAAAGGTCAAGGCTATCGAAAAACTCTCAAGTGGTGGGAGGCTTGGGTTTTTAAAAACCTCAAGATGGGAGGAGGAAGAAAAGACTGAAGCCAATAAGAAGCCCTCGAGCATGGGGATTCCCAAATAGATGAGCTGAAAGTCGGAGACCCTCTGTCTTAATTCTGACAGGGAGCACTCAGTTGCTTTGGGGAGTTGCTGATGAAACCAGTCTCTTTCCTGAAACAAAGTGAAAGGAGAGATGGGTCCCTGAGCGACCCTGGTGATCAAAGGGAAAAGAGAGAAGGGAGAGAGACTAATTTTCAAGGGGCCGGTTGGGTATAGCTTTTCTCAAAAATAAAGGAAAACGATAGTCATTAATCATAAAACAAAAACAAAAATACCTGGAAAAACTCAGCAGGTCTGACAGCATCTGCGGAGAGGAATTCAAGTCCGAATGACTCTTCATCAGAACTAAGGAAAAATAGAAATGAGGTGAAATATAAGCTGGTTTAAGGGGGGGTGGGGGGGTGGGACAGGTAGAGCTGGATAGAGGGCCAGTTATAGGTGGAGATTGCCAAAAGATGTCATAGACAAAAGGACAAAGAGGTGTTGACGGTGGTGATATTAGCTAAGGAATGTGCTAATAGGTGACATTAAGGGTAGAAAGCAGGACGAGCAAGGTACAGATAGCCCTAGTGGGGGTGGGGTAGGGGGGAGGGATCGAAATAGGCTAAAAGATAGAGATAAAACAATGGATGGAAATACATTTAAAAATAATGGAAATAGGTGGGAAAAGAAAAATATATATAAATTACTGGAAAAGGGGGGTTCAGAAGGGGGTGGGGATGGAGGAGAGTGTTCATGATCTAAAGTTGTTGAACTCAATATTCAGTCCGGAAGGCTGTAAAGTGCCTAGTCGGAAGATGAGGTGCTGTTCCTCCAGTTTGCGTTGAGCTTCACTGGAACATTGCAGCAGGCCAAGGACGGACATGTGGGCATGAGAGCAGGGTGGAGTGTTGAAAGGGTAAGCAACAGGGAGGTCTGGGTAATGCTTGCAGACAGACCGAAGGTGTTCTGCAAAGCGGTCACCCAGTCTGCGTTTGGTCTCTCCAATGTAGAGGAAACCGCATTGGGAGCAACGAATGCAGTAGACTAAATTGAGGGAAGTGCAAGTGAAATGCTGCTTCACTTGAAAGGAGTGTTTGGGCCCTTGGATGGTGAGGAGAGGGTAAGTAAAGAGGCAGGTATTGCACCTTCTGCGGTTGCATGGGAAGGTGCCATGGGAGGGGGTTGAGGTGTAGGCGGTGATGGAGGAGTGGACCAGGGTGTCCTGGAGGGAACGATCCCTGCAGAATGCCACCGAGGGGGTGAAGGGAAGATGTGTTTGATGGTGGCATCATGCTGGAGTTGGCGGAAATGGCAGAGGATGATCCTTTGAATGAGCAGGCTGGTGGGGTGATAAGTGAGGCCAAGGGGGACCCTATCATGGTTCTGGGAGGGGGAGGAAGGTGTGAGGGCGAATGCGCGGGAGATGGGTCGGACACGGTTGAGGACCCTGTCAACCACCGTGGGTGGAAAACCTCGGTTAAGGAAGAAGGAAAACGTGTCCGAGGAACTGTTTTTGAAAGTGGCATCATCAGAACAGATGCGACAGAGGCAAAGGAACTGAGAGAATGGGATGGAGTCCTTACAGGAAGCGGGGTGTGAGGAGCTGTAGTCGAGGTAGCTGTGGAAGTCGGTAGGCTTGTAATGAATATTGGTGGACAGTCTATCACCAGAAATTGAGACAGAGAGGTCAAGGAAGTCATTAACCATAGCAATTTTGTTACAGTGCTGTGTGAAGATTTCTCCAGAAGCTACTCTTGCTTCTAAGTGGCTTCATTAAAAGACAGGTGCTGTGGTAAATTTGTGGAGGCGTGGACCAGTGTTTCATGTTAAGAGCTGACCACATGTATTCACTAACATCTTTATCTTTCCGTTTGCAGGCTTTAGAAAAACTGAGGCCGTACTTATGTGATAAAGTCATTGCCGAGAGGCACTTTGATTACTTGCGAGCTAAAAAGATATTGTCCAAGGAAGATACGGAGGAGATTTCTTACCAGATATCGAGTAGGCGAAAGACAGGAAAGTTACTCGATCACTTAACAGAAAACCCAAAAGGCCTGGATACGCTGATCAGTTCCATTAGGCGTGAAGGGACGCAGAACTTTCTCATCCAGAGAATAACGGATGAAGTGCAGAAGATTAAAAATGAAAAACTGATCCAGAAAGGTAAAAAAATCTTTTGTTCTTTCTCACCTCATCAAAGAATGCGTGAACGTTTAGAGGGAGATGGTTTAGAGCATAGTGGTATTGTCACTGGGCTACTAATCCAGAGACCCAGGGCAATGCTCTGGGGACCCATGTTTGAATCCCACTACGGCAAATGGTGAAATTTGAATTCAATAAAAATCTGGAATTAAAAGTCTAATGATGACCATGAAACCATTGTCGATTATTGTGAAAATCCATCTGGTTCACTAATGTCCTTTAGGGAAGGAAATCTGCCATCCTTACCTGGTCTGGCCCACATGTGTAGATCCACAGCAATGTGGTTGACTCTTAAAATGCCCTATAAATAGACAAAAGAATTTTAAAAACTTTGGAAATAGCATGGAAGCTCCATTCTCTTTCACCTTTGGGTCACATTGTGCACACCATCCACATCCAACATTTTGTGTCTTTTAGATAGATGACACTACAGGTTTCTTCTTGCGTTCTTGTTTTCATCCCTGACTGTATATATTGGGTCCGGTTCGTACCTTAAGGCAGATCCAAAATTGATCATTTCACCTTCCACAGCTGCGCTCACAGTTGGTGGAAAATTCTCAGTTAGAATCCCTTCGGTTGCAATTGGGAAAATGCACCCGAAATGTACTTGAAATTGTCCTGGTTGACCTGAGGTTGAAAATTCTTCTGCATAATCGCACGTAAATTCCTCCATGAACCTGTGCGGTCAGGCAACGTAATAAAACGCAACCTTGCTTTTCCATTCCTGTAAAAGGTATTCCTCGATGTATTTTAAGTGTCATAACCTGACACAGTTTTATTGATGTAGCTGAAAATGGGTTTGACATCAAAAATAATCATTTTTATCAGTTTCAAGCCCTTTGCTTGTAAGTGTGATTTAATACCTAACGTCTAGTAACAGCTTTTAAGAAAATTATTGAACCGTTTAATGGTTTCATTGATGTAAATTAGTCAGTTTCCTTGTAAATTAAAGGTATTTGTGATATGGAAAGACTTTGAAACGTGCTGACTAGTTACCTGTGCACCTGGGAAAATGAGTGGAATTTGAAAAACCTTCACCAATCAGCACCGACAGCAGAAGTTTGAAATGTTGACCTGGGCGTGTGTCCAATTTTATGGGCAGGGCATGATTGCGGGCGGGGGGTGGGGGGGGAGTTGAATCTTGACCCAGCAGAAAAGACTGTGGAAAACACGAGCAATTTGGCAGTAACTCACTTAGATTTAAAATTCCCCTTTCTCTTTGTGCATTTTGCTGATCCAGCCAATTATAACTAGCAGAAACTCAACCCCTCTCTGTATTTTCACTGTAATTGGAAGTGCCGGAGATGTTGCAGCACTATCTCTGGACCATTACAGTGTAACCCAGTGGTTTCAGTGATGTAGGGGAATAGCAGCATTATAATAGAGGGATAAAAGCAAAATACTGCGGATGCTGGAAACCTGAAATAAAAATAGAAAATGCTGGAAAAACTCAGCAGGTCTGACAGCCTCTGTGGGGAGAGAAACAGAGTTAACGTCTCGAGTCCGTATGACCCTTCTTCACAGCTACAGAGAAGTAGAAATGTGATGGAATTTTTACTGTTTAAGGGGGGTGGAGGTCCTGTCACTTGCCATTTCAACACACCCCCTGCTCTCATCCCCACATGTCTGTCCTTGACCTGCTGCAATGTTCCAGTGAAGCCCAACGCAAACTGGAGGAACAGCACCTCATCTTCCGACTAGGCACTTTACAGCCTTCCGGACTGAATATTGAGTTCAACAGCTTCAGACCATGAACTCTCTCCAATACCCAGTTCTACCTTCACAACAACTGTCTCAGAGCCTCCTCTAAATCTGTACTGTCAGACTGTGTGTCTGATATTTGGATGAGCAGCATTCTGCTCCAGTTAAACATTGGGAAGGCTGAAGCTGATACTTTTTGGTTTCCATCACAAACTCTGTTCTCCAGCCACTAATTTCATCAGGTTCCCTGGCCAAGGTCTTGGGCTGAGCAATCCGCTCTCAACCTTAGCAGCCTATTAGACCCTGAGCCGAGCTTCAAACCTCATGACCTCTGCATCGCAAAGACCTTAAATCCACCTCCATAACATAGCTATCCCCAACCCTGCATCAGCTCACCTGCTGCTGAAACCTTCACCCCCTGCCCCTGCCTTTGTTACCTCCCAGACTCTCCTGGGCCATCCTCCATCCTCCATCCTTCATAAATTTCAGCTCTTTCACTCCGCTGGACAAGAGTGGAGAGCCATTGGAGGAGGATGGTGCGGCTGACCTTGTCAAAGACTGCGGACAGGTTAAGAAGGATGAGCAGAGAACGTTTACCTTTGTCACAGTCACATAGGATGTCATTTGGGACTTTGATAAGAGCTGATTTGGTGCCTAGGCAGAATTCTGGGCTAGGGAAGGAAGCAGCAGAGACAGTGGAATGAGAAACCATACTCTAACTGCTGCTCACCCATCATTCTACGCTCACAGACCTACGCCAACTCCCAGCTTTACAAAGCCTCACCGTCAAAATTCTCACCCTTGTTTTCCAGACACCTCACCCCTCTGTATCTCTGTAACCTCATCCAGCCCTGCAATCCTCAGAGAGTTCTGATATCTTCCAAACTCCAGAATCATTCCTCCTGACTCTGTCCTGCCCCCACCCTCCCCAGAATGAAATTTGGGTGTAACAGGGCCTTTGAAACTGAGGCAGGTCTGCCAAGTCAGGAGCTAGCCACCTCGATAGTGAAAATTCCAGCCCCACGTGGCTTTATGGCTTTGTTGCTTTATCACAGAATTGTATTTTGTATTCCTCCTGTGGATTTTCTTTTCTAGTTAAAGAATTTGAATTATAAACCACCTCAAATCAATATTCATCCAGTGTTGTGTATCTCTCTCTCTCTCTCTCTCTCTCTCAATTTTTTTTTTTCTCTTTCACTTGAAGCAGGAACCTTTTCGAGCAGTTGCGAGACATCCAAAGATATATCCGGAACAAACAACCTATCTGTGTTTCCTTCCATTGAGTCCAATACTCAGAGGACAGAGGCAAACATCCTGTTTCATCCCGAAGGAGAATACAGCCCAGTGCCATCAGCCTCGCCAACCCAGTCTCCGGTAGATTTACGATCCATGTCCTTGCTGGAGAAGGCAGTCATACTGAGCAATGTGGAAACCATGCCTACGACATTAAGCCTCCCCAGGCCAGGGGAACCTGGAGCTCCTTCTCTTCCTCCTGAACTCGAAGCTGAATCTGAGGGAGCGTGTAGTAATTCCAGCGACCCTGAATTCTTACCCTTGAGGTCACGTGCGCCGTAACTTATTACAATCCCAAAAATAAGCCTGCGTTATAAACATGGAAATTGAAGTAGAAGATTATGCAGGCTCTGACCTTCTTGGTACTATATATATATATTTGCTATATTTGGGTACAAAACTGATTCCTTTTGCAAGTGTACAGTTGCATTAAGTTTCTGCGTTTTATTTCACCACAAGTTAAACCCTCTCTCTGCAACATCAAACAGTTATTCTCATCCTTCTAGAATCTTCAGCAGCAGCATGAGCTAGCAAGAATGCTTGGTGTTGTCTGCTCCTATTGAAAGAGGAAGAGGTTTAACACATGCGTGTGCATGTGTGAAGCGGTATATTGCAAGCCAGTAACTTAATTATAGTGGGGAGGTGAGGATGAGGCTCCTTGGATCTTCTCTACTTTTTAACGATAAGTCTTTGGGCTGCCTATTTGGGAGGATACATTGGAACCCAGAACAGGAAAAGGGCTGCGAATTGTAGCTGAAAGACCAAAATACTATAATCCTGCTAGTTGCATTCTCAAAAAAACTCCAGTAGGCTAAATCATGTTTGACAAACTTACTGGAGTTTTTTTGAGGACGTAACTAGCAGAATAGATAAGGGAGATGTGGTGTATTTGGATTTTCCAAAAGCTTTTAGTAAAGTCCCACATATAAGGTTAGTGTGTAATATTTAAAACCACGTGAGATTGGGGGGTAATATATTGGCAAGGATTGAGAATAGCAGACAGGAAACAGAGAGTAGGAATAAATGGGTCTCTTTTGAAGTGGTAGGTAGCGACTAGTGGGGTACCGCAGGGATCAGTGCTTGGGTCCCAGCTATTCACAATATATACCAATGATTTGGGTGAGGGAACCAAATGTAATATTTCCAAGTTTGCTGATGACACGAAACTTGGTGGGAATGTGAGCGGTGAGGAGGATGTTAAGAGGCCTCAAGGCGATTTAGACAGGCTGAGTGAGTGGGCAAATACATGGCAGATGCAGTATAACGTTGATAAGTGTGAAGTTATCCACTTTGGTAGGAAAAACAGAATGGCAGAGTATTATTTAAATGATGATAGATTGGGAAATGTTGATGTACAAAGGGACCTGGATGTCCTTGTACACCAATCACTGAAAGCAAGCATGTAGATGCAGCAAGCAGTTAAGAAGGCAAATGGTATGTTGGCCTTCATTGCGAGAGGACTTGAGTACAAGAGCAAGGATGTCTCACTGCAGCTGTACAGGGCCTTGGTGAGACCACACCTGGAGTATTGTGTGCAGTTTTGGTCTCCCTATCTAAGAAAGGATATATTTGCCAAAGAGGGAGTGCAGCAAAGGTTCACCAGACTGATTCCTGGGATGGCAGGATTGTTGTATGAGGAGAGATTGGGTTGACTAGGCCTGTACTCACTGGAGTTTAGAAGAATGAGAGGGGATCTCATTGAAACATATAGAATTCTGACAGGGCTGGACAGGCTGGATACAGGGATGATGTTTCCTCTGGATGGGAGGATCTAGAACAAGAGGTCACAGTCTCAGGATATGAGGTAGACCACTGAGGGCTGAGATGAGGAGAAACCTCTTCACTCAGAGGGTGGTGAACCTGTTGAATTCTCTACCACTGTAGGCTGTGGAGGCCAAGTCACTGAATTATTTAAGAAGGAAATAGATAGATTTCTGGACTCTAAAGGCATCAGGGGTATGGGGAGAGAGCGGGAGTATGGCATTGAGATAGAGGAACTGCCATGATCATATTGAATGTGGAGCAGGCTCTAAGGGCCAGATGACCTACTCCTGCTCCTATTTTCTATGTGTCTATAGTGGTTCAGCTGCTTTACTGGGTGTGTGAATTGGCACACAGATGTTCCAGTTCAGCAGAGTCACGCTGGATGCTTTGGGTTAGTGAGAGAGGGAAGCTCAATTGGTTGTACCAGACGGTAAGATCAAAACTGAGTATGGGTAGAGTGCAGAGCGTGTCCACCCACACTGACACAAGAGTGGCAGTAAAGCTGGGATGAATTAGTTCCAACCTTGATAGAATATTATCCAAACCCAAGAGAAACTCCTTCTATCTCGAAAATAATAACGGGCTGGATTTAGCTGGAGCAGGACACCTCACAGTGCACGTCATTAATGAGACTTAATTTCCCCGCTCTTTTGCGCAGAAATGTGTTTGCGCTTGAAATGTGAGCGGTGTAGGAAGGGTAACAGGGCATCTCTGACCTTAGTGAACAGCAAGACCCACAATGTACCTCGGTGGATTGTGAAAGAAACAAAGGAAACACTGTGACTCATAGAATGATGCTCCTCAGAAAGGGGCCATTTGGCCCATTGGGACTGTGCTGGCTCTTTGAAAAGAGTTACCCAATTAGTCCCACTGCTCTGCTCTTTTCTCCGTAGCTCTGCAAACCTTTCCCTGCAATTAGTTATTTCATTGAAAGTTATTAGTGAATCTGCTTCCACCGCCCTTTCAGGCAGTGCATTCCAGATCACAACAACTCGCTGTGCTAAAAACAAAATCTTCCTATTATTGCCTTTGGTTCTGAAGATGGAGTTTGTTTAGTTTCAACTGGAAGTTTACTAATTCAGTGAGGATTGAAATACAAATCAATCTGAAGAGGGAGAAATTGCAGGGCTACAGGGATAAAGAGAGGGGAGTGGGTCTAGATAAGTTGCTTTTGCAGAGACACAATGGACAGAATGGCTTCCTCCTGTGCTGTAACCATTCTATGATTCTATAATAACTCACACTTACAATAAACTGACACGACCAATTTAGACCCATTTTCTCTCATGTTTTTTTTTTAAATCTTCAAATAAGAAACGCATAGCTTCAAAGATAAACCTTTGTAGTTCGTTTTGTGCTAGCTAAACCCAGTTGTGAGTTGGTCTGTCATTTAAGTGATGTATGTTCTTTTGATTTATAGATTTATTAACAAGTGATAAACTGACCTGAGAAGGAATTATGTTCTCAAATCTTTTATTCATTCAGATTACTTCTGAGGAGAGCAGGAAGAATGTGAGTGGGCTTTTGTTTTTTCTATAGAGATCTCTTTAAATAGAAAAAAAGTAAAAGTTGCGTTCGTAAAGCACCTTATCACAGCTCTCCAGACACCTCCAAAAAGCACTTCGTACTGAACAAATGATTTTGTAAGTAAGATGATGGCTGTTATGATAAAGCTGGTGGCCATTTAGTGCCCAGGAAGGCTTCAAACAGCAGGGAAGTGACAAACTGATAGCACAGGGATGTTGTCCAACAATTTCTGAGCACTTTGCTGCTGTATAACCAGTGCCATTGTCCCTCTGAAAGGGGCAGGCAGCTGATTAATGTCACATTCGAAAATGGCATCTCCAAAAAAATAAATGGAGCATTTTTTTCAGTACCATATTAACATGTTAGCCTGTATATGTGTTAAAAATGGAATATTTTGTGAAACGATAGCTTTAGGATTAGAAATTTCTGCTTTTTTTTAAAATTAAGACATTTGTTTTTTTTTTGCTTCTGTTACTGCTTCACTTTGACTACTCTCAAAAAATGTTTCCTTCTATTTGAATGTATTACACTGTGAATCTTAAATTCATATATTGTTATCCAATTCTTGTTCAGCTATTTGCATTTGTTTGTCGGCATCACTCACCACTGTAAAGCAGTCGGTTGTATCTTAATTCAGATCTCTTATTTTAAATTGAATTGCTTCAAATAAGGAAGCCAACAATATGCAAACAAAAAGATCTTTGCTCCCAAATCGATTCCATAGGATATATGGCACAGGGACTAGTCATTCAGGCCAATCAGTCCATGCCAGTGTCCTTGCTCCATTAACGAGCATCCCCTCATTTTTCCCCATCTAATTCTCTCATCGTAACCCCCGATTCCCTTCTCCCTCTCAAGTTTCCCCTTAAATGTATCTACACCATTTGCTTCAACCATTCCCACGTTATGGGGAGGTGATGGTATGGTGGTATTGTCACTTGACTAGCAATCCAGGGACCCACAGTAATGCTCTGGGGTCCCGGGTTCAAATCCCACCTTCTTGAGGGCAATTAGGGCTGGGTAATAACTGCTGTCTCAGCCAGGAATGCCCCCATCCATGAATGAATTTTTTTTTAAATTCCCTTTGTTGGGTAAGGAAGTTCCTTCTGAATTTCCAATTGGATTTCTTCTTATATTGATGGTCTCTAGTTATACTCTTCCCCACAAGAGGAAACATTCTCTCTCTATCCACTCTACCAAAATTTTTCAGAATTTTGAAGGCCTCTTCTTCGCTCCCCTGATGGCTCAGGTGGTAAGATTGGTTGAGAAAGGGGGTACTGGTTCAATTCCTGTGATCTGAGCCAGGGTGGTGGGTTGGTACAACAATCGGCCTGCGCATTCCTGGGCTCGGAAAGAATAATTCAGATAGGCTTGCTGCTATTGATTTGTTTCTTGTCTGCCCCTTAAGCGCCAATACTTGTTGCCAGGTACCTTCACCCTGAAGAATTAACTGGTTAGTCGCCATACCTGAGGGTGTCCATGACACTATTTCACCCGCAGGAAATGATCCTTCAGGAGAGGAATTGGGAGAGAATTCATAGAATAGTTAGAGCACAGTGCTGGCTCTCTACCAGAACAATTCACCAAGTGCCACTCCCCTGCCTTTTCCCCTGAACCCCTGAAAATCTTTCATTTTCAGACATTGATCTGATTCCCTTTTGAAAGCCACGATTGAACGTCCCTCCACTACACCCTCAGGCAGCGCATTCCAAATCCTAACCACTCGCTGCCTGAAAGAGTTTTTCCTCATGTTGCCATTGCTTCTTTTTGCCAATCACCTTAAATCAGTGCCCTCTGATTCTCGATCTTTCCACCAATGGGAATGGTTTCTCCCTATTTACTCTGTCCCCAGACCCCTCATAGTTTTGAACACCTCTATCAAATCTCCTCTCAACCTTCTCTCCTCTAAGGAGAACAGTTTCAGATTCTTCAATTCACCTATGTACGTAACTGAAAACTTGGCCCAAAAATAATCCTCAATGCTGCCTTTGTTAGTGTTTATTTGTATTTCAACCAATTTATTACCGAATTCTTTTAATACCTAATTGCTGTTGTGTGATTGGACCTTATTCCATGTACTCTGCGAAATTTGGAGGGGTTTAATTCCACAGTGTAATTCAGGAAATAGCACCAATTTTTTGAGCAATATGTCGTGACCAATATCTTCTGAAAGAACAGACCCTTCTACGATACATCCTGAGATGGAAAGATGGAGGCTTTGAGTGGAGCCGCTGTTATGGGCCTGTTTTTGTACTTTAAAAGTCTTGAAACCTGTTTAAGACAATCCCACAGGACACTTGCACTACTCCTAGTTCCACTGGGCAAGCTTTTCATCACGACCCCCACATCACTGGACCCAAGCGAGGAGGAGGGAGACTCCATTTTAAAATCTTCCCACCATTTTGGAAATGTTTGGATGTTGTGGTGAGGGCAAGGGTAGATGAGCTCCAATTTCCTGTATTTTGTAGACTCGTTGCAGCCAAATAATAAAAGTGTTCATGTGACTGTTGCTTAAATAGTCTGTTTTAGAATTTGAGTCAGACTTTCACATTGGTCTCTGACATGGGGTACTTAATTCAACATTGTGCCAATATGCTTAACTCAGGATCTAACAATGACTGTGTACACCCTGTATCAATCACTACTCTGTTCTGTGTTTACATACTACTGGTTATTTTTATTATAATGGTAATCAACAGTTAAATGGTGTAATGAGATGGTTAAGACTGTGCAACCTACTGTTAAATGGTGACAAACCTTTTGTTTTGGTCATTTAAAATAAAAGTCCCAGTTTGCTAAACCCTAATATGGCCATGATTCGTCTTGCCTTGTCTTCCATGAATCCTTTTCTCCCATTCCTGGTGAAGGATTACTCTTCACACATTTCCAAATGAAGCCTCAAGCTCAGTGAATCAGGAGAGCAGTCATTCACTTTCATTTTGAATAAAACATTGCATCAAAATCTGATATCCTTCAGTTTTGATACCTGTCGACAGCAGAATCAGCTTTTAGGGAGACTGAAAAGTACCAAATGATGCTGCTGATATTGATGGGTCTTTAGGCCATTGTATCTGGTGTAAGTTAAGCCTGGGTGCTAGATTTTAGTGTAACCCAACCATTTTTAGGTTAATTTCATGTTATATTCATTGTAGTAAGTGTCATGAAAATATAATAATGTTCATAATATTGTTGTGATTTATTGTAAAAGTGGGTTGATAGTGGGATAGTATCTCTGTGCGTGTGTGTTGGGGGGATTTAATTGAATTGGAGACGGCTGGTCTGGAGGCTTTGAGTTATCAACAAGAAGCTAAGTTTGAAATGCTAAATATGTAAACATGGCTGATGTTTTAGACTGAGGTGTGAGGAACATTTGCATTTTTAGATAAATTAGGTTAATTTGAATTTCAGAGAGATGGTAAGATGTTACACCTAGTCAGAAGAAGCCAAACCAAACAGCGTGGGGCAGGATCTTCCGTCCGGCGAGCGGGGGCGGGGCCCACTCGCCGACACGTAAAATGATGCGGGATGACGTCGGGTGGAATTCCCGATGTCACCCCGCGTCATTTCCATTTTCAGGTCGGCGGGGGGTGCCGCTGAGTCAGCTGTGCGCCCGCTGACCTGTCAACGGCCTATTGAGACCATTGAAACTAATTAAAGTCATTAATGGACCTGCCCGCCCAACCTTAGGGTTGGTGGGCAGGCCGGGAGTCCTGACGGGCTTAAGATAAAACATGAGACCTCATCCACGGGCGGGATGAGGTTTCGTGAGGGTATTTAAATTTTTATTAAAGGTTTCAATAAAAGCTATGGACGTGTCCCAACGTATGTGACAGTGTCACATGAGGGGACATGTCAGGGAAATCTTTTCATCGTTTGTATTACAAATTTTAATTCTGAGCCGATCTCCCTGAGGCAGCACTTAGCCTCAGGGAGATCTGTGCTCTCTTTCACGTACATGCGCGAAAGACCGCACCCCCGGCTGAGGGAATCCCCTCCCCCCACCCCCCGCAGCCTGCACAGGGAGCGTATAGCACTTCCGAGCGGACGTCACTCTGGGTGGGCCTTAATTGGCCCGCCCACGTAAAATGGCAGCGTGCCCCCAACAGGGGGTGCCGATCAGAGGTGCACCCGCTCCCACACTCCCCCGCGCCCCCCCCCCCCCCTCCTCCAACAAGGGGAAAGTGTTTCCCTGTGTTTATTTTTCCCAAAGGTTACTGATAAAATTGGTACTATGAAAATATTTATATTATGAGAAAGGTAAAGCTCCAAAGACATATTGGAACAATGGAATTTGCATTAAAAAGGGAGGAACATGTATAAGGAAGATGAGGCTATGTGTCAGAGAAGGAGGCATTCTAAGATCTAACACAAGTATGGAAAGCTTCCAGCCTCTATGCATCAAGTTGCTGTCACCAGGAACTGAAGTTAAGAAAACTCACTGTGAATATCACTGTCCAGGGTATTGTGTTGCTTTGCTTGGGTCTGTTTAAATCTATTTGTTTTTACTGTTGCCTTAATAGAGATGTAACTGGGAGCCAGATTAATCAGGGGTTGTAGAGTTATTATAGTAGTAATTTGTAGACCTATGTATGTGGTTGAAATCTTTTCTTTGTTAATAGATGTTTAATTTAGTTTTCTAAAAACCTCTGAAGCCGTGGTAGTCTTATTATTTCTGAATTCAGGGCACACGTCTCGACATAAAATACAAATTGCAAAACAGTTGTGACCGTGTGATCAGGTTTCCCAGGTGGATTTGATCCACCTGGCACACATCACCTGCCACATCATAACAGTAAAAGCTAACCAGGTCAAAACACCATTTTGTGCTAACACTGAGATAAGAAGCCATAAGTTCACCTTTTCCAACAAACTAACCCAATACAGTAGTACGAAGCAGTCACTGACCAGCAACAGATGATTTCATTAGAAGGAAGTACCTTAATTACTCTGGTAATTGAAGGATAAGTAATTAATAATCAGTAATTAATTAGCAGTCACTTTATGCTATTCCTGCATTTCTCCATTAGATTTTCATATGAGAGAATTAAAGTGCTGTAACAACTGGGAAAGAAATGTGATAAATCTTGGATTCCCTCCGTCCCTATCAGGAACGCACACTGTCCTTGATTGTTGAGTCTGTCATAATGAATGGGACTCCTGTAAAGCCATCAAGATAAAAGATATATCTTAAAGGAAGGCATTGTCTTAAACTTAGAACAATGTGAGTAATTAGCTAGAACCAATGGAGTTAACTCTTATTGCCTTGTTGATGATAAAATTAGTCATTTCCAACAACTTAGCTAAGGTGGGTTTACAATATCTGTTGGGTAAAAAAAAATGGGTTTGTGGGAACCATCTTTGTGTCCATCAAGTGTGGAAGAACTGGTTTAGATCTTGGTGGGGGGTGGGTAAGCCTCCTATCAACATGAAGATCGTTTCCAATAAACATCAGGGGCAGATGAGTTTTGAGTGTGGCTAGTCCTGGGACTGGTTCAGTGATGGATCCCCTGCCAGTCGAAATCCCAGGAAGGTGTCGTGCTTCTCGAAGACAGTGATGGTTTCTCTGTCAGCGTGAGGAGTTGAAGTTGTCCACTTCTCTCCGCTTGATCACGCATTTGAAAGCGCAGAGTTGGTAGAGTTTCATTGATAAGTATACTTTCCCCATATTCTGCCTCTGTTAGTTCTAAAACTTGTTTAATGAGTCTTTGCCTGATGGTTATATCTCTGTCGAATTCAAACAGTTTAAAGGGGCAATTTGGGTTCCAGTATTAGGCAGTGCACAGCCAAACTGGAACAGTCTAAAAGATCAAAACCACCTCTTTTCTAAACTTGTAGCACAGGTATGTTGGGAGGTCTGTGCAATTACCAGAACAACAAGCTGGATTTCATGGGGAACATAGAGAATCAGGCTAGGGAAATAATAATGGGGAACCAGGAAATGGCAGAGGAGTTGAATAAATACTTTGCATCAGTCTTCATGGTAGAAGATACTATTTGCATACCAAAAATACTAAATAATCAAGGGGCAAAAGTGGGGGGAGGGAATAAATACAATAACTCTCACTAGAAAAAAAGTACTAGGGAAACTAATGGGGCTAAAGGTCAATAAGTCCCCTGGACCTGATGGGTTGCATCTTAGGATATTAAAGGAAGTAACTACAGAGATAGTGGATGCACTGGTATTAATCTTCCAAGAATCCTTAGATTCTGGAAAAGTCCCAGAGGATTGGAGAACGGCCAAAGTAACACACTTATTCAAAAAGGGAGGGAGACAAAAAACAGGTAACTATAGGTCAGTTAGCTTAATATCTGTCATTGGGAAATGTTAGAGTCTATTATAAAGGATGTAATAGCAGAGCAATTAGAAATGCATAATCTAATCAAGCAGAGTCAGCATGGCTTCATGAAGGGGAAATCATGCCTGAGAAATTTATTCAAATTTTTTGAGAAGGTAACATGCAGGATAGATAAAGGGGAACCAGTAAATGTGATATATTTGAATTTCCAAAAGGTGTTCAATAAGGTACCGCAGATAAGGCTACTTAATAAGATAAGAGCTCGTGGTGTTGGGGGTTGTATATTGGCATGGATACAGGACTGGCTAACTAATAGAAGACAGAGAGTTGGGATACGGGGGGCATTTTCAGGATGGCAACCTGAAACTAGTGGAGTGCCACAGGGATCAGTGCTGGGGCCACAATTATTTACAATATATATTCATGACTTAGATGAGGGAAGTGAATGTACTATCGCCAAGTTTGCGGATGACACAAAATTAGGTGGAAGGCAAGTGGTGAGGATGACACAAAAGTCTACAGGGGGATATAGACAGGTTAAGTGAGTGGGCAAAAATTTGGCAGATGGAATATAATGTGGGAAAATGTGAGTTTATGCACTTCAGCAGGAAGAAGAGAAGAGCTGAATATTATTTAAATGGAGAAAGACTGCAGAAAGCAACAGCACAGAGAGATTTGGGGGTCCTCGTGCATGAATCACAAAAGCTTAACATACAAGTTCAGCAGGTAATGGGGAAGGCAAATGGAATGTTGGCCTTTATTTCAAAGGGAATGGAGTATAAAAATAGGGAAGTCTTGCTAAAACTATACAAGGCACTAATTAGACCACACCTAGAATACTGTGAACAATTTTGGTCCGCTTATCTAAGGAAAGATATACTGGCAATGGAGGCAGTCCAGAGAAGGTTCAATAGGTTGATTTTGGGTATGGAGGGATTTTTTTGTGAGGAGAGGTTGAGTAGGTTGGGCCTGTACTCATTGGAGTTTAGAAGAACGAGAGGCGACCTTACTGAAACATATAAGATTCTTAGGGGGCTTGACAGGGTAGATGCTGAGAGGTTGTTTCCTGTTGTGGGAGAGTCTAGGACCAGAGGGCATAATCTAGAGTAAGGGGGCCTTAAGACAGAGATGAGGAGGAATTTCTTCTCTCAGAGTGCGGCGAATCTGTGGAATTCTTTACCACAGAGGGCTATAGAGGCTGGGTCATTAAGTATATTCAAGACTGAGGTAGACAGATTTTTCATCAGTAAGGGAATCAAGGGTTATGGGGAAAAGGTAGGAAAGTGGAGTTGAGGATTATCAGATCAGCCATGATCTCATTGAATGGCAGAGCAGACTCAATGGGCCGAATGGCCTACTTCTGCTGCTACGTCTTATGGTCTTATGGATAATGCCATTGAACGTCAAGGGGAGATGGTTAGATTCTATAACTGATGGTGATGGTCATTGCCTGGCATTTGTGTGGTGCGAATGTTATTTGCCACTTAGCAGCCCAAGTCTGGATATTGTCCAGGCCTAGCTGCATACGAGCATGCTCTGAGAAGGTGCAGCTGATACTAAAGATTGTACAATCAGACACGCTGATAAACATGGGGACCAGGGGGGACACTTGAGTGGAATAAGGGATCAAGAGTTGTGCCTCATTGAAGTGATGGATTTGGACAGGATTTGAAGGGAGATGGAAGAGAAAGTGGTGACGAATCTAATGTATGGTGGCTCGGAGACTGGGGGAGGTTGGGAGGGTGAAGCAGCAGATATGATCTCAACCTATGAGCTCCCGACACTTGGTGTTGGGTTTCAGGGAAAAGGGACTGATGTCAGTGCGTATGCTGAAAAGGTGCCTTATTTAGCATTAGTCCTCAGGATGGCCCTGCTGCCAGGGGTCTTGACAAGATTGTGATGTGGTTCTCAATGACTTATTCATGGATCTATGGAAACTCTATAGTTGGACCTCAGACATGAGGGTTTCAAAGCAGGGACTCACATGAGAGCTGATGATGAGACTGCGATAGTGAGTGATTTACTGAAACTGGTGATGTTGAAGGAAGAGGTAGGGGAGAGCATTTGAACAGTTCAAGAACTGGAGATGTATCATGATAGGTAGAAGAACAGAGGGGAGGGAGGAAAAAGTTGGGAGTTTAAGATGCAGAATCATTAAATGTGTTACAATTGTGAACTTCCACTATAAATTGGGAACTTAAACCTACAGAAAGACCAGTTTTGCAAATCCATTGGACAAGTGTTCCTCCAGATACTTGGGTTGATCTCTGTATCCAAGTCTTGGGGAGCACTGAGTTGAAAGGAGGCAAAATCTCTTACTCCCATGGGGATTTCAGAAAATTGAAGTAATTCCTTGGGGAAAATAAAGTTAACCAAGTTTGCATTACCTATCACCGACATATTACAAAGTATTTATCGCACAAAAACAGGCCATTTGGTACTCAACTGTGCCAGTGTTTACATTCCACCAAGCCTCCATCCATCCCTCGTCATCTCAACCTATTGATATATCCTCTATTCCTTTCTCCCACATGTGTTTACCCAGCTTCCTCTTAAATGGATCTATGCTCTCCACCTTAGCCACTCCCTGTGTTAGTGAGCTCCACATTTGTACAAATATACGAATTAGGAACAGGATTAGGCCATTCAGCCCCATTCAATTAGGTCATGGCTGATCTGATTTTAACCTCACATTCATATTTATCACCCCTCGCTCTGGTCTTTCCTGCAAGTGGACACAATTTCTCTACGTCTACCCTATCAAACCCTTGCACAATCTTAAAGACCTGAATCAGGACACCCCTTAGTCTTCTCTTTTCTAGAGAATAGAGCCCCAGCTTTCTGTTAGCTAGAACCTCCCTGTTCTGGGATCGCTTTAATAAATCTCCTCTTTTCTCCTTCTCCAGTATCTCTATGTCTGTTTTGTTTAATGGAGATTGGAATGGTTCACTATACTCCAAGTGTGCTCTAACAAAGGTTCTCTGCTAGTTTAACACCACTTAGCAGTATGGAATCATAGAGTCATTATGGCCCATCAAGTCCATCAAGAAATTCTCTGCTTGTCAATAGAGCTGCTGAAGATTGACCTGCATAAAGTTTCCCCCCTTTTATCATAGAACTACCCAAGCACTTCAGTTCCGAGTGGTGAACACTTATCGAATTATAGAATGGTTACAGTGCAGAAGGAGGCCATTCAACATTTGTGCTAGCTCTCTGCCAAGCACAACCCACCTAGTCCCATTCCCCTGCCATTTTCCCCTAGTCCTGCAAATCTTTTCTCTTCAGATTCTTGTCCAATTCCCTTTGAAAAGCCATGACTCAATCTGTCTCCACTTGTTCCCAGTCCAAGCTTATGTTAAGGTTGTGATTTATAATCACAGGATGATGTTGATGCAGTAGTAATTCTGCATCCTCTGAATCTAATAGCAACCTGGCATTTTTCTTTCAAATTAAATGTGCAGCACAACAACACCTTGCATTTATATAGCACCTTTAACATAGTGAAACATGCTAATGTCTTGTCAATTACATTGCTACGGTTATGATAAACAGGTGATGGGTATTAATTGTGTTGGGTTCCTCCAACATAGAACAGGAACCCAACACTGTGCACATTTCAAAACTTCATCCTTATTGCTATTTTTTATTTTTAAACTGGACTTTTCCTCCAGAACCAAAGAGTTCTCTTCTCAGTTTCTGGAATGTCATTATACCCTGGGAGAGATCCTGAGACAGTTCAGACCAATTTCAGAGGGAGCTGCAGAAAGCCTATTTGCCTGTGATAAGCCAATCTTGCTAGTGGAGTCAGTGGGTCCATTGAGGCAATGGCTCCCCAAACACCAGGCCCTAAACAGAAATGGCCATTTCAACCCATAATGACGGAGGCATTATCAGCCCTGAAAACAAAGCCCATTCCAGACACTGGATAAACATCCTTTGTTGAAGTCATTGTGGAGAAGGAAGGTCACATGACCCAAGACCCTGACCTTTTGAACACTTTAAGATTACACGTTTCTAGGCTGCGCACCTATCCAACTGACAAGCCACAGAGAAGCCGGCTCTGTCCAAACACTCTCAGCGAAGTGATTGCCCCCTTTTTGTTTTTAAGTCCTACCCATATAGCCTTATTTTAGGAACCTTCTAAGATACCATCCCTCCTTATTGCAGTAATTGACTCCTTCACCAATAGTGCAATGCCATCTCCTCTTTTACACCCACCCCCATCATGCCTGAAGATTCTAAACCCTGGAACATGAAGCTCCCAGCTTATTGTATCTAATATTTTCCACTTCTCTTTAATTAGAATGCCTGCATCATCCCTCTACTTATTGAAGACAGAGACAAAGCGCTCATTGAGAACCCTGCCCACATCTCCTGCATCAACCCACAGTTACCATGTACATCCCTGACAGGCCCTCCCCTTGCCTTAGTTATTCTCTTGCTCTTAATGCACTGCTAAAACATCTGTGGGTTTTCTTTGATTTTACCTGCCAATATTTTTCTGTATACATCTTTGCATTCCAAATTTCATTTTTGCTTTCACCCCTGTACTTTCTATACTCCTCTAGATGCTTTCTACAGTATTAAGATTTTTGTGATGGTCATAAGCTTCTTTTTTCTGCTTTATCTTGGCCTGTATGCTTCTGGATACCCAGGGGGCTCTAGATTTGGCAGTACAGCCCTTTTTCTTTGTGGGGACATGTCTACACTGTGCCCGTAGAATCTCGCCTTTGAATGCCTCCCACTGATTTGACACAGTTTTTCCTTCTAAAAGCTGTATCCAGTCCACTCTCACCAGCTCCCCTCTCAGCTTTGTAAAATTCATCTTCCCCTAATTTAGAACTTTTACTCCTGTCCTATCTTTGTCCTTTTCCATAATAATACTAAATCTAAGTGTATTGTTGTCACTATCTCCAAAATGGTCCCTCGCTGCTACTTCATCCACTTGCCCAACTTCATTTCCTAAGGCTAAATCTAGAATTGCCTCCTCCCAACCTCCAGCCTCTCGCTGGGCTTGTTACGTGCTGGCCAAAGGAGCTCTCTTGAATGCAGTTCAATTTTGTGTCCACTGCACCCTTCACAATGCTCGTATCCCAATTGATAATCGGGCTGGTGAAGTCTCTAACTATCACTGCCCTGTTGTTTTTGCTCTTCTTTCTCCCCCTCACTATTTGGGGGTCTATAGTCCACTCCTAGCCATGTGGCTGCCCCTTTTTTATTTCTGAGCTCAACCCATATGGCCTCATTGGATGCTTCATTTAGTAGATCACCGCTCCTCACAGCTGTAATTGATTCTTTAACCGATAATGCTACACCCCCACCCCCTGTTTTATCCCCCTTTCTCCAGTTTTTATTGGTGTTCCATTTCAAGGTATCGGAGACCAGTTGGCACCAGTGCTCTTATTTCCCAGTTTTTACTGTTTCTTCGTTCTGGGTCTATATCCAGGGATGTTGAGCTGCCGCCTGCATCCTCAGCTCATCAATAAGGAAGATTAAATCTTCAATATGGAAAAATTAAACCTTTAAACCTTAACTGCCCCCAATTTTTTTTAAAGAGGACAGCAATAAGTTCCAAACATTGAAAACTCTCTAAATTATAATTTTTGTTCTCTGTATTCAGTATCCACTCCACTCCCCCCCTGTTGGCCAACCTTTGTGGGAAAAATGACCTTTTTCCTTGCAGCACATTTTGTGTAATTCTAATTTTGTTTGAATTCTTGTTTTTTTGGTTGACAGGTTGAGCTGCCGACCTGCAGAGGGCGCGGTGTCTGGGAGGCCGGTGCGCTTTGCACTGGCGACCTGCAGAGGGCTCAGTGTCTGGGAGGTCGGTGCTCTTTCCCCTGGCGACCTGCAGAGGGCGCGGTGTCTGGGAGGTCGGTGCTCTTTCCCCTGGCGACCTGCAGAGGGCGCGGTGTCTGGGAGGTCGGTGCTCTTTCCCCTGGCGACCTGCAGAGGGCGCGGTGTCTGGGAGGTCGGTGCTCTTTCCCCTGGCGACCTGCAGAGGACGCGGGTGTGGGAGGTCGGAGCTCTTTCCCCTGGTGACCTGCAGAGGACGCGGGTGTGGGAGGTCGGAGCTCTTTCCCCTGGCGACCTGCAGAGGACGCGGGTGTGGGAGGTCGGAGCTCTTTCCCCTGGTGACCTGCAGAGGACGCGGGTGTGGGAGGTCGGAGCTCTTTCCCCTGGCGACCTGCAGAGGACGCGGGTGTGGGAGGTCGGAGCTCTTTCCCCTGGCGACCTGCAGAGGACGCGGGTGTAGGAGGTCAGAGCTCTTTCCCCTGGTGACCTGCAGAGGACGCGGGTGTGGGAGGTCGGAGCTCTTTCCACTGGCGACCTGCAGAGGGCGCAGGGTTTAGGAGGTCCTGAGCTCTTTTCGCTGGCGACCTGCAGAGGGCGCAGTGTCTGGGAGGCCGGAGCGCTTTCCCCTGGCGACCTGCAGAGGGCGCGGTGTCTGGGAGGTGGGAGTTTTGAACCCGGCGGGGTTCACTCTTTGACGTTCGCTGTGTCCTCGGCGGCCGGTGGCGGTCGCCATGGCGGATGGGCCGAGTGACCCGCTCTCCTATTTCGCCGCGTACGGGAGCTCGGGCTCGGATAGCGACTCGGAGGCGGACAGCGGGGCGGTGGCCCCGCTCTCTGCGGACAGGGGCAGCGGAGCGGGAGGAGGCCCAGTCCCGGGGCCCCGGGCCGCTCTGCCCCGGCCGGACGAGCTGTTCAGCAGCGTCTCCAGACCCAGTTTCCTGGGCAGCCCGAGGAGCCGCCTCATCGACTGGGAGCAGCGGCTGGTGCGGGCCCCGGAGGAGGTGAGAGTGGGGCCCCGGCTGGAGAAAGACCCGGAGGGAGGGAGTCTCAGAACCTTAACAGCACAGGAGGCCATTCAGCCCATCGTGTCTGCACCAGCTCCCCAAATGAGCATTATGACTCAGGGCCATTGTCCTGCCTTTTCCCTGTACCAATGCCCTCTTGAATGCCTCGATTGAACCTGCCTCCCTCACACTCCCAGGCCGTGCGTTCCAGACCCGGACCACTCGCTGTGTGAAAATTTTTTCTTGCGTCACATTTGCTTCTTTTGCAAATCACTTTAAATCTGTGCCCCCTCTCGTTCTTGATCCTTTTACGAGCGGGAACAGCTTCTCCCTATCTGCTCTGTCCAACCCCCTCATGATTTTGAACATCTCTATCAAATCTCCTCTCAGCCTTCTCCTCTCCAAGGAGAACAGTCCCAACCTCTCCAATCTATCCTCATAGCTGAGGTGTCTCATCCCTGGAACCATTCTTGTAAACCTCTTCTGCACTCTCTCCAATGTGTTCACATCCTTCCTATAATGTGGTGCCCAGAACTGTACACAATATTCCAGCTGAGGTCTAACGCGTGTCTTATATAAATTCAACATAACCTCCCTGCTCTTGTACTCTATGCCCCTATTAATAAAGCCCAGGATACTATTTGCTTTATTAACTGCTCTCTCCACCTGTCCTGCCACTTTCAATGATCTATGCACATATACAACCAGGTCTTTCTGCACCTGCACCCCCTTCAAAATTTCACCCCTTATTTTATACTGTGTGTCCATGTTCTTACTACCAAGATGTAGAAGCCCCCCCTCCTGCACCATCTTTTCAGCCATGCATTCATCTGTGTTATCCTCCTATTTCTGTACTCACTGGCACGTGGTACTGGGAGTAATCCAGAGATTATTACATTTGAGGTCCAGCTTGCTAATTTTCTACCTAGCTCCCTCAATTCTGATTGCAGGACCACATCCCCCCTCCTACCTAAGTCATTGGTACCAATGCGGACCACGACCTCTGGCTGATCACCCTCTGCCAGCCGCTCGGTGACATCTGTGGAAGAGCTGCTGCCATGGCCAGACTGGAGAGAACAGCAACAGCAACTTCTATTTCCAGGCATTTGTTACAGAGCTGGAATCCTGCTGAAAAGAGAGACATGGTGCTGAAGCTCTTCATCTTGCAGTCATCAAGACAAATGTTGTTTTGGGACTGACTGATGGGGGATAGTGAGGACAGCCTGGCACAATTCGTCGTTCCTTTATCGATTTACATTTCCTTTAAAAAGAGTCCTTCATTTCTGCAGAGTGAACACTTTATATTTCCTTACCCAGTGTCAGCATCAAGGCTTTGCAGATCAGACAAAGAACAGTTAAAGACAGCATAAAGTTCTCGTTATATCGGCATAGTATCGCCCGTCTATTGTGATATTTTCCCACTCTGCTATGATTTGGCAGAGTGAGATTGCTGCAATGTGAATTTAGGGGCAATTTTAAAGGAAGGAGCTGTGGAAAATGGATGATAATTGGTGCTTATATATGGAATATTATGCTGTTATATATATATATTTTTATATATAGATGTATAACAGTAGCAACATGGGTAGGAAATTTGCTGAGTGACAGGAAACAGAGTAGTGGTTAATGGATGTTTTTCAGGCTGGAGGAAGGTTTGTAGTGGAGTTCCCCCTAGAGTCAGTGTTGGGACCCTTGCTTTTCCTGATGGATATTCATGGCCTAGACCTTGGAAGTATTGTGAACTGTTAGGAGGACAGTGTAGAACTTCAGAAGGACAGAGACAAGTTGGAGGAGTGGGCAGGTGGCAGATGAAGTTCAATGCGGAGAATTTTTTTTTAATTCGTTAACAGGATTTGGGCTTTGCTGGTTAGACCAGCATTTATTGCCCATCCCTAATTGCCCTTGAAAAGTGGTGGTGAGCTGCCTTCTTGAACCGCTGCAGTCCATTTGGTGTAGGTACACCCACAGTGCTGTTAGGGAGGGAGTTGCAGGATTTTGCCCCAGTGACAGTGAAGGAACGGGGATATATTTCCAAGTCAGGATGGTGAGTGGCTTGGAGGGGAACTTCCAGGTGGTGGTGTTCCCGTGTATCTGCTCCCCTTGTCCTTCTAGATGGTGGTGGTCATGGGTTTGGAAGGTGCTGTTGAAGGAGCCTTGGTGAATTCCTGCAGTGCATCTTGTAGATGGTACACACCGCTGCTACTGTGCGTTGGTGGTGGAGGGAGTGAATGTTTGTGGATGTGGTGCCAATCAAGTGGCTGCTTTGTCCTGACGGTGTCAAATTTCTTGAGTGTTGTGGGAGCTGCACTCACCCAGGCAAGTGGAGAATATTCCATCACACTCCTGACTTGTGCCTTGTAGATGGTGGACAGGCTTTGGGGAGTCAGGAGGTGAGTTACTTGTCGCAGGATTCCTAATCTCTGACCTGCTCTTGTAGCCACAGTATTTATGTGGCTAGTCCAATTCAGTTTCTGGTCAATGGTAACCCCCAGTATGTTGATAGTGGAGGATTCAGCACTGGTAATGCCATTGAATGCCAAGGGGAGATGGTTCAATTCTCTTGTTGGAGATGATCATTGCCTGGCACTTGGGTGACGTGAATGTTACATGTGAAATGTGAAGTGATTCATTTTGGTAGGAAGAATATGGAGAGACAATATAAAATAAAGGGTACAATTCTAAAGGGAGTGCAGGAGTGGAATGACCTGGGTGTATATTGCATAAGTCATTGAAGGTAGCAGGACTGTTTGAGAGAGCGGTTAATAAAGCATAAAGAATCCTAGGCTTTATTAATAGTGACACAGAATACAAGAGCAAGGAGGTTATGTTGAACTTGTAAAAGACACTAGCTGGAGTATTGTGTCCAGTTCTGGGCACCATACTTTCGGAAGGATATGAAGGTATTGGAGAGAGTGCGGAAAAAATACATGAGAATAGTTCCAGGGATGAAGAACTTCAGTTATGAAGATAGATTGGAGAAATTAGGACTGTTTTCCTTGGAGAAAAGAAGGCTGAGAGGAGATTTGATAGAGGTATTCAAGATCATGAGGAGTCTGGACGGAGTAGGTAGGGAGAAACTATTCCACTCATTAAAGGAGCATGAATGAGAGGACACAGATTTAAAGTAATTGGCAAAAGAAGCACAAGTGATAATGAGAATAAAGCTTTTTAACGCAGTGAGTGGTTAAGGTCTGGAATGCACTGCCTGAAAGTTTGGTGGAGGCAGGTTTGATCGAAGCATTCAAAAGGGAATTAGACTCTTATATAAAAAGGAAGAATGTGCAGGGCTACGGGGTGAAGATGGGGGGGGATGGCAATAAGTGAATTGCTCATTCAGAGGCCTGGTACAGACACAATGAGCTGAATGGCCCCCTTCTGCGATATTACATATTCTGTGATTTGCAACTTAAATTGAGAGGATGGGAGTTGAAAGTGAAGAAATCAGTAACCAAATGAGAATAGTTACCCATCAGGGTTAGACAATAATGGAATGGAGCGCAATATGTTGCAATTAAACTCTCAGCATAATGAAAATATGAGGTTTATAAGATTATGTTTCGAGTCAGTATCTTAAATTTAGGATAAAATGAAGTGGGCCATGTGACCTGTTCTGAAATCTGCCTAACAACAGGTCTGGACGACGTGGCTGTTAATGATAAAAGGGAGGTCTGGATTCATTTGCTGGAAAGAGATAATGGCGGCAGCATCTGTATTTACAGTGGTCGGACTGCTAGCCTCCATAATCCCAGGAAAGTTTGGAGAATTTGTTTGTTTTTCAAGTTTGTTTTATTAGTAATTTGGAATTAGTAAAAAAAACAAAAGGAGAAGACCTTTTTATAATTGATTTTTGTGCTACTGCTTGGGTTTACTTACACTAATCTGCATTTCTGCTAATTTGACAGCCACCAAAAGAATTCAAAGCCTGGAAAACGAATGCTGTGCCCCCACCAGAGACATATGCAGTGGAGGAGAAAAAGCCACCATTGGGTGTGGACATGGCAGTCAAGTGGTCCAGCATGTACCAGGACAACGGGGATGATGCTCCACAATGCAAAGCTGCCTTGCTCCCTGAAGAGCCTGAAATCTCCGACTCAGGTAGGATCGAGCCCCTTGGAAAACACTCAACATACTTCGGTCAATTCCAAATGGAGTTTACGCAAACGTTAAATGCCATTTTGCCTCAGCTGGTAGCTCACTTGCCCCTGAACCAACAGGCTGCAGATGCGACATTATGAACCATTTGGCTCTGTAACAATTTCATTCACTTAGTCACAGGCCATGATGAATTTCAATAGCAGTTGCAGTTAATAAGGCACATGGAATATTTTTCATTAGTGGCCAAACCCTAGAGTAATAGAGCAGGGGAGGTTATGCTAGAAGCTCCTGTATAAAACCTTAGTTCGACCGACTGCAAGAGTACTGTGTGTATAGTTCTGATCACCACGTTGCAGGAAAGATGTGATCCCACTAGAGGGGGACAGAGGAGGCTTATGAGGATGTTGCAGAAATGGAGAATTTTAGCTATGCTGAAAGACTGGTCAGGCTGGGGTTGTATCCTTGGAACAGAAGAGGCTATGGGGAGATTTAATTGAGGTGTATAAGATAATGAGCCATTTCCCTTAGTACTGATGGCAGCCTTCTTTCTCGTAAGATGGTTTGCGCTGTGATGGTCAACTCTGTGTTAAACATCATCTGGCATGGCTCAGGAGCCCCACTCTGGCATGGCAGACTCTGCTGCATTTGCTATGCAGGAAGTGGACTCATAAGGTGCATGATTCCCTGGCCTGTTTTCCCTGGGACCTCTTGGCCAGCTGAGCTTTCAGTTTCTGCTTGCTTCTTCCCATTCCCTTAACTGTCTCCCAGTTGTCAGTGCCAATGTCCACCATCTTCTCACCTCGTTTGCAGGTGTCCTTGTAACAGGGGTCTGGATGCCCAAGAGGTCATAACTCAGTGGTCAGCTCACCATACAGAAGGTCTTTGGGTAAACGGCCGTCATTCATCTGATGAACGTGGCTGAGGCAGTGCACACGTTGTTTGGTTAGCAATGAGCGTATGCTGATAGAATTAACTGGCTCCAGGAGCACTGTCCTGCGAAAAGATGTCGAGGATGCGCCTGAGACAGTGAAGGTGGAAACTGTTCAGCCTTTTCTCCTGCCAATGTTATGTTGTCCAGGTCTCGCCACTGTAGAGGAGAGCACTGAGGACACAGGATCAGTAGATTCGGCGTTTAGTGTTCTCAGTCAGGTTGCTGTTGTTCCACACTCTCTTCCTCAGCTTGGACAGAACAGCTGCAGCTTTGTGATATGTGTGTTGATTTCAGCATCAAGTGACAGATTGCTGGTGATTGTGGAGCCTGGATATGTGGAGCTATCAATAACCTCCAGCTTCACATTGTCAGTGCTGATGGATGGCGGTATGGCAACATCCTGGACCATAACATTTGCCTTCCTGATGCTGATGGTCAAATTAAACTCTGTACAGGTGTGAGAGATTCTGTCCATTTGCCGTTGAAGGTGTTCCTCAGTATGGAATGCTCATGCATCATCGTCGGTGTAAAACAGCTTCCCGATGAGGACTTTGTGTGCCTTTATCTTGGATCTCAGACGAGCAAGGCAGAACAGCTTTCTGTCAGTTCTGGTATAAGTAGACAGTCTCTGTAGACAACCTGAAGGCAAATGACAGCAGCCAAGAGGAGAATACGTCAAAGAGCGTCGGTGCGAGAACACAGCCCTGTTTGACCCCATGCGGATCTCAAAGGATTCCCATGGCGCCCCGTCACAGCTGACCTTACTTCTCAGGTTGTCCTCAAAATCACCAAAAGAACGAGGGGATGTTACGAGAATTTACTTTCTTTCCAGGAGTATACTTGAATCTGGAACTCTACCCTAGACAGTGGTGAAAGCAGAATTCCATCATAACTTTATAAAAAAAATAAGTGGCCAAATATTTTCAAGCTACGGGAAACAGAATCACAGAATTGTTCCAGTGCAAAAGGAAATCATTCAGCCCACCGTGTCTGCACCGGCTCTCCGAATGAACAATTCACTTAGTGCCCTTCTCCCAGTAACCCTGCACATTCTTCCTTTTCAAATAACAGCCTAATTCCCTTTTGAATGCTTCGATCAAACCTGCCCCCACCACATTCTCAGGCAGCGCATTCCATGACCACACTCTGTGGAAAAAAATGTTTTTTTTCTCATGCCCCTTTTACTTCTTTTGCCAATGACTTTAAATCTGTGCCACCTCGTTCTCGATCCTATCATTAATGGGAACAGCTTCTCCCTATCTACTCTGCCCAGGCCCCTCGTGGTTTTGAACACCTCTATCAAATCTCTTTTCAGCCTTCTCCAAGGATGGAATAATGGGATTAAGAAGAGCCAGTACAGGCATAATGGGCCAAATGGCCTCATTCAGTGCTGTAAGATTATACTTTGTCCCCCTTTTGACTGTACCTCTCAAACTTTACCTTTTTGATTCTCAGCTACCGATTACTGACTGAACATGACCTCTCTGTCTTGCACCACGCTCCCTAGACAGTCAGTCTGCCATGGGGTCCCAATTTAGAAGGAAGTCTGAAAATTGTTTATTTGTAGTTGCTTGTATCTAATTTTTTTATCCCATACAGTGAATACAGTATTGTCTGCATTTCAATTAATCCCTTTACAAGTTATCTACCAAAACTTTCTCGGGACAAAGCCTTACTCTAGCTACTGTTTCGTTGTATATTGATTGTATTCTGCTTGGCTTCATTCTCGTACAGTACGAGTAAGAGCAAATTTGGAGGATTTCTAATTCACCACTTAATTTCCATTATCTGTCATGGCGGAGTCAACTCTGTGGTAAATTATGGAAAATGGTGTAGTGGAAAAATTGCCAGGATTTTTTATTAATGGATGGAATAATTCAGCTCAACCAGAAGTGACCGGTTGAAGATTTCTGACCGCCTGTTTCCAAATCTGTCTCTGGATCACTTGATAGTTTGTTTCAGTTGGAAATGAATTCCAAAAGCTTGTCTTGAATTTAATTCCCTCATCGTCATTTTCCTCCTTTTTTAATGCTCTTGCCCTTGCCTAGATCAAAGATGGAGGAGGCACACTCCCTGTGTTATAAACATTCATAGTATGGGTTGTCCTGTTTCCCTCTACACTGCTGCCTAGGGCAAGTTGAGCCACTTCTAGCTGTGTGGCAAAACCTATTGTAATTGGTATCGATGCAATCGTTAGATGTCAAACCTAGTGACGGATGTTTTCCCTCCTTTCAGATGAAGAGGACGCGGAAGACCCATCAGCAAAGAAACGCAAAATTGAAACGTTTCAACAGAAGGAGAAAAGAAAGCGAAATCAGGGACAAGCCAACAGGGAGAAAAGTTTTGTTGAAGAAGAAAAGCGAATTCTCAGGCAGGAGTTTTGCTTAAAAGATTGAAGACAATGTTAACTGGATAACCCCACTTCCTCGCCAAGCTTGCCCTGCTCCGCTTAAGGACGAGCGGCTCACTTCCCACAGCTTCAGATGCTCAAATCACCCTCTCAGTCACACTGCTTGTGAACGCTGCGTGGAACGTGCAGCTGGAGGCTGTAACAAATAAAGCTGTATATATTGTTTACTCGTTGTTTTCAAATGAGCAAGAGTCCAAACCTTTATGCCGGATGCGAGAAGAAAGGGGCAAGGATTATGTCTGCTGCTGCTGACTTTTTAGTGTGGACTTAACGCTGAATTTTTTTTCCCCAAAAAAAGAACCTTAAGTTGACATTTTGATGTCGTGCAGCCTTGACAAGCACTTGGAGTGTTGATAAGGGGAAACTTGGCCGGTGTTCCTGCTTGGCTTGTGGAACAACCAAAATGGCATCTGTACAGCTGGCTGGAGTATTGAAAAGCAGGCTTAATTCATCTCCTCTTAGAGGTACTTGTTGCACCTCTCCTAATTTACAGAACACAAGAGTGTGAAGCCTTAGCACAATTTACACAGACTTATAATCTATTGTTCTGACCATGTGTTCCAGTATCCTCTTGACTTTTTAATTGTTCTTTCACATTTAGCAATGAAATTAACATGTCTGTGGTGACGTATAAATTCCACCCTGAATGAATCAGTGTGGCCAGCGAGCATGAGGTGTACAGTTAATACAGACTCAGACTAGGGGCCATACTTATTAGATTTATTAGTGACTATAAAACTCATATGAAATTCAGTGGAAACGTCTCTACCCAGAGGGTGGTGAGAATATGGAACTCGCTACTGCATCTAGTGGTTGAAGTGAATAGTATGGATACATTTAAGGGAAAGCTGGGTAAACATGAGGGAGACAGGAATAGAAGATCATTCTAACAGAGTGAGATGAAAAGGTGGGAGGAGGCTCATGTGGAGCATAAACATCAGCAAGGATGGTTGGGCTGAATGGCCTGTTTCTATGCTGTAAGTACTTTCTAATGTAGCACCTTACACATTTAGTTGATAAGATTTGAAGCTTTTTTGGGTGAATGAAATACAGTTTGGGATGCTTTTCATATTCACATGTGGACATCTGATCTTAATTAAAATAAAAGCAAAATACTGCGGATGCTGGAAATCTAGAACAAAAACAAAACTAACAGTCATATGGACTCGAAACATCAACTGTATCCCTCTCCACAGATGCTGTCAGACCTGCTGAGTATTTCCAGGTATTTTTATTTTTTAGGAATTAACTGTGTTCCTGTACACAGATCCTTGGATGGGAGTTGTGTCACATGACTTTAGGAGTGTTTCAAATAGTTAAGTGAGGTTACCAGGGATGCAGAAGGATAAGGGAGAAAGCGATGAAGAGAAACCTTGAAGAGTTTTAAGTTTATAATCTGGTTCAAAACCAGTTTGTACTATAATTCAAACAAGGTGGTGATGCTGTGACAGAATTGGAGGACAGGAGTATGAAGGTAGGTATGGAACTTCAGCTGACGAGTCCAAACTCAGGGCACCTGCGATTCCATCCAGTGAGCTGGCTAATTTAAGTTATTGTGGATGTGTGGGACTTGGCATGTCAATACAAGACAAGGCAGATGCTCAATCCTGTATTTCTTAATAAAGTATTCAAGTTGATGAATTCTTGGACTCTAATTAATAAGATTAACTGAGAAATAAAATCTGACACCAGGATTCTACGTGAAGTGAATTTGGATATTCTTAACCCAGTTCATAGCATAAGAAATAGGAGCAGGAGTAGGCTATTTGGCTTTGCACCTGCTGTGCCATTCAATAAGATCATGACTGATCATCTACCTTAACTCTACCTTCCTGCACCATCTCCACTTCCCTTAATTCCCAAAAGTGTGTCGCATGCTGTCTTGAATATACCCAATGGCTGAGCATTCGCTGTTCGGTGTCAGGGTGGGATGGGGGTGATAGAGTATTTCAAAGGTTCATAACTCTGTAAGTAAAGAAATTTCTCCTCATCTCAGCCCTGAATAGTTGAACTTTTCAGTTCTCTGCTCGAAGGTAGGCCTGACCCACAGCACTGCAGCCTCCAGCACAGGTAGGGCAAGAAGGCAGCTCCAAAATCAACCCCATGCTGTTGGGCACCAATCTAATCCACACTAGCCGTCCATTCCACATTCTCACCACTCTCTGGGTAAAGAGGTTTCTTATGATTTCCCTCCTGCATTTCCTGGTAACTATCTTACAATGAGGCCTCTAGATATGCTCTTCCCCACAAGAGGAAACATTCCATATCCACTCTTAGCAAAACTTTTCATAATTTTAAAGGCCTTTATTAGTTCACCCCTCAGCCTTTTTTCAAGAGAAAAGAGACCCAGCCTGTCAATCCTTTCCTGATATGTATATACATGTATCTCTGGTATCATCCTTGTAAATCTTCTCTGCACCCTCTCCAGTGCCTCTATATCTCTTTATATGGCAATCTAAAAGGGGATTTATGCGTAGACGCAGTGGGAATGGCTGAGATATTAAATAGTTTGCATCTGTCTTTACCAAGGGAGAAGAAATGCCCGTCATGGTAAAAGAGGAGGTAATTGAAACTGAAAGGGCTAAAATTGATAATGGGGTATTAGGTAGGCTGGCTGCACTTAAAAATGATAACTCACCAGTATCAGATGAGATATATCCAAGGATATTGAGGGAAGTAAGGGTGGAAATTGTGGCAGCACTACCCATGTTCTTTCAATTCACTCGAGATTCACGGGTGGTGCCAGAGGACCAGAGAATTGCAAATGTTGCACCCTTGTTCAAAATAAGGATATATCCAACAACTACAAGCCATTCAGTGTAACAATGGAGCCGGGGAAAGCTTTTAGAAATGATAATTCGGAACAAAATTAATTTTCACTTGGACAAAAGGAAAGCCAGCATGGTTTGTCAGGGGCAAATCATGTTTAATTGACTTGCTTGAGAATTTTTGATGAAGTAACAAAGAGGGTTGATGAGGGTAATGTGGTTCATGTTGTGTACATAAACTTCCAAAAGGCATCTGATAAAGTGCTACACAACAAGCTTGTCAACAAAGTTAGAGCTCATGTAATAAAAGGCACTCATGAGGTTGACTGAGTGATAGGAAATGGAGAGCAGTGGTGAACAGTTTTTTTGTTGGACTAGAGAAAGGTATAGTGGGGTTCCCGAAGGGTCTCTGTTAGGAGCACTGCTTTTCTTGATCTATATTAATGCCCTAGACTTGAGTGGACAGAGCACAATTTCAAATTTGTGGGTGATTCAAAACTTGGAGGCACTATGAACTATGAGGAGGATAGTGTTAAGGGGGACATAGACAAGCTGGTAGAATGGGCAGACAAATAGATGAAATTTAACTCTGAAGTGCAAAGCGATCCTTGTGCAAAGAACAAGGAGAGGCAATATAAATTAAAAGGTACAATTCTAAAGGGGATTCTGGAGTAGGGGAGCCTGGGGATATATGCTCTTTTTAGTAAAACCGATAGGAAAAGGGGACAAATCAACAACTGAACAAATAAATCAGGGCAGCCCCTTGAAGGGGACGGCAACAGAAGACAAAACACGAAGGAAACTTACAAAGATCAAACCAAAATGTGACTGGGGGTGGGGGGGTCAATCATGCTCTCCAGTCCCCGCGGTGCCCACCAGTCACGGAAGGAGCCTGGTGATTATATGTGCACTAATAATGAAGGTGACGGGGCAGGTTGAGAAAGTGATTAATAAAGCGTACAAGATCCTGGGCTTTATAAATAGAGGCCTAGAGTACAAAAGCAAGGAAGTTATTGTGAACCTATATAAAACACTAGTTTGGCCTCCAATTGGAGTGTTGTGTCTAATTCTAGGTACCATACTTTAGGAAGAATGTGAAGGTATTGGAGAGAGGGCAGGAAAGATTCACAAGAATGGTTCCAGGGATGAGGAACTTCAGTTACAAAGATGAGCTGGAGAAGTTGGGACTGTTTTTCTTGGGGAAAAGAAGGCTGAGAGGAGATTTGATAGAGGTATTCAAAATCATGAGGGGTCTGGACAGAGTAGATAGGGAGAAACTGTTACCGTTTGTGGAAGGATCAAGAACGTGACAACACAGATTTAAGGCAATTGGTAAAAGGAGAAACGGCACCATAAGGAGAAACATTTTCACACAGCGAGTTGTTAGGATTTGAATGCACTGCCTGAGTGTGTGTTGGAGGCAGGTTCAATGGAGACTTTCAAAGGAAAATTGGATGATTATCAAAAGTAGAAAAACATTTCTCGAATGCTTGGCTGCTGGGAAACAGATGGTGGAGCGGCTTGACCAGCTCCTGTTGCCTATTTATATACCTGCATTGTCAGAAGTGCAGGAGGAAGTTCTCTGCGTGTCATTTAGTCAGGGAATGGCTTTTGGCATGGGAAAATCTAAAGGAAAGGAAACGAAAAATGCAGAACTGGGATAAAAGCATATCTAAGGTAGATGAATAAAAGACTTCCAAGTGCGTAGAGCACAGGATGTAATATTTCGTCAGGTTATACAGGATGTTTAAGTGGTTATGTTGACTATTTACACTGTGAGACAGAATAATACCCTATCAGTTCTTCCCTTTCCCAGAATCTCATGAGTCACAGCTCAGCGTTTGCAACAAGGCATAGCTGCCGTATTTCCCGTAAACACCAACATGAGCTGCCAGTTCTGTACATGTCCATGCTGATCACACGTCAGACTTGTCAGTCATGAGAGGACCTGCAGAAAACAATGAAGTCACTCACAGGTTGGACCTACTCGAGCAACAAAGAGCCCTACCACAACAAAAACAGAAAATGCTGGAAAAACCCAACAGGTCTAACAGCTTCTGTGGAGAGAAAAAACAGTTAACGTTTTGAGTCCGTATGACTCTTCCTCAGAGCTAAAGAGAAGTAAAGATGTGATGAAATTTATACTGTTTAAGGGGGGGTGGAGCAGGTGAAGCTGGATGGTCTGAAGTTGTTGAACTCAATATTCAGTCCGGAAGGCTGTAAAGTGCCTAGTCGGAAGATGAGGTGCTGTTCCTCCAGTTTGTGTTGAGCTTCACTGGAACAATGCAGCAGGTCAAGGACGGACATGTGGGCATGAGAAAAATTGAGACGACAGTCTATCACCAGAAATTGAGACCCAATCCTACTCAGGCCCCCTCCCACAACTCTTTCTTCAGTATATCAATGACTGTTTCAGTGCTACTTCATGCTCTCGTCTGGCCTGGAAATATTTATCAATTTTGCTTCCAGTCTCCACCCCTCCATCACCTTCACATGGTCCATCTCTGACACTTCCCTTCCCTTCCTTGACCTCTCTGTCTCAATTTCTGATGACAGACTGTCCACCAATATTCACTACAAGCCCACCAGGCTCGAAACGTTAACTTATTTTTTTCTCCACAGATGATGTTAGACCTGCTGAATTTTTCCAGCATTTTCTGTTTTTGTTTCAGATTTCCAGCATCTGCAGTATTTTGCTTTTACCTAAAGAGTCTACCACCTCAGCAGCTGGGGATTTTAAATTCAATTAACTAATAAATCTGGAATAAAATGCTGGACTCAATAACACTGATCATGAAACAAACGGATCAAACTGGTTCACTAATGTCCTTCAGGAGGGAAAATCTGCCATCCTTACCTGGTCTGGCCTACTTGTGACTCCAGGCCTGAGCAAACCATTCAGTTCTAGGGCAGTTATGGATGAATAATAAATGCTGGCCTTGCCAGTGAAGATCACGTACCAAGGCCAAATTAAAAAAAAAACATCTCCAAGAAGAGCAAGGAATGCTCTCCAGTGTCCTGCCGAACATGTGTCCCTCAATCAATCTCACAAAAACAAATTATCTGATCATTTACTTTGTTGCTGGTTGGAGGATCTTGCTGGCCGCATATTGGCTGCCATGTTTCCTACATTACAACAGTGACCACACCAATGACCACACAGTAATTCATTGCCTGGAAAGCACTTGGGGGCAGCCTGTGGTAGTGAACAGCGCTATTGAAAGGCAAGTCTTTTTTTAAGTTCAAGATGTTTTTAGACAGTGCAATAGGAAGAGGGTGGCAAGTACTGACATGACGAGGAATATTTCCACACAAGTTGAGATTGTGGTCACCACAAAAAGCTGACTCTGAGGTCAGGTCAGCTATACTCAGGAAAAATAATCCTTTAGCACTCCAGGGACCTTGTGTGTCCGGCACAACTGGGGTTAACCTTTCAATGCAGATTTCATGACAAACCTCGGCAACCTTGCCATGTCGCTTACATGTGGCAGAGTCATCCTACACTAGAGAATCCCCTCTAGCTCCAACGTTGTTTCATTAACATGACCTCTCACTTGAGGTAATTTATTATTAGCAATTCTCATTTGTGCCAAAGCCTACACACACAAGCAGTGATCTTTGTTGCAACAAGTATTTAAGTCCCTTCAGGCTTACAGGGCTGCCAGACTGGAGACTATCGTGAGAACTATACATGCTCTTAGCACAGCTATCAGTCTTTTAGATCTCTTTCTGTGACTGAGATATTTCGCTTTCAATGTGAGTTCTGCTTGAGTTCTGCATGCCTTTAAAAAAACATTCGTTGGTTTAATGGGGCTGTTGGAGTTCATGGTAAAGATTCCTTCGTTCACTAGGTGGCAGTCAGGAACAAGTGCATGCAGAGGACTGAAGTCCATCCATTGAGCTGCTTCAAGCAAGGAATTGAACGAACTGTGTGCAGCTCACTAATCATCACCCCAGATCAGCAATTCATTGGTAATAATCCCAAAACGATAAGACAGGTCAGAGAGGTCAAACTTGGTAGACAAGAGAATGTAGTTTGATCATACCTGAAATATTAATGCTTTCTAGTCAAGCAATCTGTCGCTTGCCATTTCAACACTCCACCCTGCTCTCATGCCCACATGTCCATCCTTGGCTTGCTGCATTGTTCCAGTGAAGCTCAACGCAAACTGGAGGAACAGCACCTCATCTTCTGACTAGGCACTTTACAGCCTTCCGGACTGAATATTGAGTAAAACAACTTTAGATCATGAACACTCTCCTCCATCCCCACCCCCTTTCTGATTTCCCCCCCTTTTTTTTGTCAATAATTTATATAGATTTTTCTTTTCCCACCTACTTCCATTATTTTTAAATGTATTTCCATCCATTGTTTTATCTCTACCTTTTAGCCTTCACCCCACCCCACCCCCACTAGGGCTATCTGTACCTTGCTTGTCTTGCTTTCTACCCTTAATTAGCACATTCCTCAAATAATATCACCACCTTCAACATCTCTTTGTCCTTTTGTCTGTGACATCTTTTAGTTATCTCCACCTATCACTGGCCCTCTATCCAGCTCTACTTGTACCCCCCCCCCCACCCTTAAACTAGCTTATATTTCACCTCGATTCTATTTTTACTTAGTTCTGTTGAAGGGTCATTCAGACTCAAAACGTTAACTGTGCTCCTCTCCACAGATGCTGCCAGACCTGCTGAGTTTTTCCAGGTATTTTTGTTTTTGTTTTGGATTTCCAGCATCCGCAGTTTTTTGCTTTTAATCTCATCACCAAGCTTTTTTATATTCTTTTCATGGGATGTGGGTATCACTGGCTAGGCCATCGTTTGTTGCCCATCCTTAATTGTCCGAGAAGGTGGTGGTGAGCTGCCTTCTTGAGCCGCTGCAGTGCTGTATGTACAGTGCTGTTAGGAAGGGAGCTACTGGAATTTGACCCAGCAACAGTGAAGGAACGGCGATATAGTCCCAAGTCAAGATCCTGTATGTCTTGGAGGGGAACTTCCAGGTGGTGGTGTTCCCATGCATCTGCTGCCCTTGCCCTTCTAGATGGTAGTGGTCGTAGGTTTGGAAGGTGCTGTCTAAGGAGGCTTGGTGAGTTGCTGCAGTGCATCTTGTAGATGGTACACATTGCTGACACTGTGTCGGTGGTGGAGGGAGTGAATGTTGATGGTGACGGATGGGGTGCCAATCAAACGGGATGATCCTGGAATGTGTCAAGCTTCTTGAGTGTTGTTGGAGTTGCACTCATCCAGACTAGTGGAGACTATTCCATCACACTCCTGACTTGTGTCTTGTAGATGTGGAAAGGTTTTGGGGAGTCAGGAGGTGAGTTACTCGCCACAGGATTCCTAGCCTCTGACCTGCTCTTGTAGCCACAGTATTTATATGGCTGGTCCAATTCAGTTTCTGGTCAATGGTAACCCCCAGGATGTTGATAGTGGGGGATTCAGTGATGGTAATGGCATTGGATGCCAAGGGGAGATGGTTAGATGCTCCCTTGTTGGAAATGGTCATCACCTGGCACTTGTGTGGCAGGAATATTACTTGCCACTTATCAGCCCAAGCCTGGATATTGTCCAGATCTTGCTGCATTTGGACATGGACTGCTTCAGTATCTGAGGAGTCACGAATGGTGCTGAACATTATGCAATCATCAGCGAATATCCCCACTTCTGACCTTATGATGGAGGGAAGGTCATTGATGAAGCAGCTGAAGATGGTTGGGCTGAGGACACTACCCTGAGGAACTCCTGCAGTGTTGTCCTGGAGCTGAGATGGTTGACCTCCAACAACCACAACCATTTTCCTTTGTGCTAGGTCTGACCTCAACCAGTGGAGAGTTTTTCCCCTGATTCTCATTGACTCCAATTTTGCTAGGGCTCCTTGATGCCACACTCGGTCAAATGTGGCCTTGATGTCAAGGGCAGTCACTCTCACCTGATTTGTTGAGTTCAGCTCTTTTGTCCACGTTTGGACTAAGGCTGCAATGAGGTCAGAAGCTGAGTGACCCTGGCAGAACCCAAGCCGAGTGTCAGTGCGCAGGTTATTGCTAAGTAAGTATAAATGAATAGTGGGAGAAGAGCACAGGAGAAATGACAGTAAAACTTTTACGCAGATGATGCCAGAACTGAGAGGTGTTACAATCATGAGGTTTGTGAGATTATTATAATTTGGGAATGTAGTTTTCAGTTTAGGGTAAATGAAGATGGTCATTTTACCTGTTCTGAAGTCTTCCTGATGGTAATTCTGGGTGGTTTGATTATTAGAGACCATAGGAAAGCTTAGATTGTTTTATTGGAAAGAAGGTGCAAGGTATTTATGCTTGGGGGCAACGGCAGCAGTCCCTGAGTTTACACTGAATATCCTATGAGTCTCCCAAAATCCCAGAAAGGTGTAAGATATTGTGTTGTAAACAGTTGTGCTGTAAACTATCCACTAACTTCAAAGATGAAAGGGAGTTGGGGGTTAAGGATAGCTAATCAGTAGTTCTACCTGAGTGCAAGGTCCATGTGTTTTACATTACCATGGGGAAGAGAGTGGAGGGAGCCATTTTTGGTGGTTACAGGCTTCCCCACAAATCAGTGAATATCTCAGGCACACAGCAGCTTTGTGTGGTCAGCAGAGAGAAGAGACTGCTTGACTTTGTGAGTTATCACAGCCGGATGTGGACAAGAAATGGTCTCTAGTCGAAGAGACGCATCCTGCAGCCTTCTACGCTTTCTGGGAGATTTGTTCTGGCATGGCCAAGGGGAAGAAGAATCATTGGAACAGGCTTTACTGCTGGTGGTGGATTTAAGAAATTCTCCAAAAACTGAGAGATGGTCACTCAAAAGTTACTACTCAGCAAAACCGGGATATGGTAAACCATGGGAATCTGGGAGCAACTGTGGACTGTTTGCTATAAGGGCTGTAATTCCATGGAGAGTGATGTGTGCATGGAGAGTGATGTGTGATAAGTATAGAAGAGGACCATTCCTCTCTGTAGTTTCAAGTATAAGTTTCCTACAAAAAGAAGAGTGTTTAGTGAGTGGTGTTTTTGATCATTTGTTACAGTAAAAGTTTTAAAGCATGAAAACTGGTTGTGTCATTCTTTCAATTATCACCTGGAAGTTCAAATCTCTTTCAAAAAGGTATAACTCTCTACAGGGATCACAAAAGAGGATACAACCACCAAGGAAGGATGAACAGGGCGAGAGATCTTTTCTCTAGAAAAGAGAAGGATGTGGAATGACCTAATTGAGGCCTTTAAAATTATAAAAAGAATTTGATAAGTAGGATGCAGTAAAGATGTTTTCACTTGTGGGGGAACCACAACTAACCAGAACTAGGGGTCATAAATATAAGATAGTCACAAAGAAATCCAATAGGGAATTTAGGAGAAACCTCTGTGCCCAGAGAGTGGTGAGAATGTGGAACTCAAGTGCACTGGAAGCAGTTCAGAGATATTCATAGGCTGGTTCCTGGGATGAACGGATTGTCTTATGAGGAAAGGTTGAGCAGGTTGGACCTATACTCATTGGAGTTTAGAATGAGAGGTGATCTTATTGAAACATATAATATTCGGAGGGAGCTTAACCAGGTGGGTGCTGAGAGGATGTTTCCTCTTGTGGGGGAATCAGAGCAAGGGGGCACAGTTTAAAACTATAATTTAGGATAAAGTTGAGGAGGAATTTCTTCTCTCAGGGGGTCATTAGTGTTCGGAATTCTCTTCCCCAGAGAGCAGTAGAGACTGAGTCATTGAATATATTCAAGGCTGAGTTAGATAGACCTCTGATCTACAAGGGAGTCAAGGGTTATAGGGGACAGACAGGAAAGTGGAGTTAAGGCCACAATCAGATCAGCCATTATCTTCTTTAATAGTGGAGCATCCATGATGGGCCGAAAGGCCTACTCCTGCTCCTATTTCATATGATTTCACAGGAGTGATTGAGGCAAATGGTGTGGATATATTTCAGGGGAAGCTAAATTTAAAAACATAAGGGAGAAAGGAATAGAAAGATACAGTGACAGGGGAGGGAACGGAGGAGGCCCATGTGAAGCATAAATGTGAAGGGCAGAATGGCTTGTTTCTACTCTTTAAATTCTAAATGTGTTTCTGTTTCTTTATGCCAGTATAATAATGTCTATAACCCTGGGTCAAAATCCTGGAACTCCCCTCCTAACAGCACTGTGGGTGTACCTACACCACATGGACTGCAGCGGTTCATGAAGGCAGCTCACCACCACCTTCTCAAGGGCAACTAGGGATGGGCAATAAATACTGGCCCAGCCAGCAAAACCCACATCCCGTGAATGAATGAAAAAAGATGAGGCACAGGGTTTATACACTGTAATCAAATACATCAGGACTTGTTTCCAGGTTCCATATATCTAATTTTGAATAAAGTTTATGATGTAGTCACCTTGTTGTGCTGCATTGTAAAAGCTTCTGCCGTACATCATTGATAGATTGGATTGGGGGCTGTTGTGATTTGCCAGTGTCAGTGTAGATGTCAGATGACCAAAGGGCAAAAGCAAAACACTGCAGATCCTGGAAATCTGAAATAAAAATAGAACATGTTGGAAACACTCAGCAGGCCAGGCAGCATCTGCAGAGAGAGAAACAGAGTTAATGTTTCAGGTCAATGACCTTTCTTCAGTTCTAACAGTGCAGCAGGAGGCAGTGTCTTCAGGTAAGGAGTGGGAGAAGACTAGAGGAAGGGGACAGTGTTACGGGTTGAAACATTCAACCATGCCAATGCTCTCCCAAACTCCGCAAACTTGAGTTCAACCCGTGGTCTGCTGCCTGGAACTAAATTCACACTGACCTCACAACGCCTCAATTTTAAAATGCTTATCTTTGTTTTCAAATCATTCCATGGCCTGACCCTCCCTATCCCTGTAACCTCCTCCAGCCCGGCAACCCTCCAAGATCACTGCACTCCTCCAATTTTGGCCTTGTGCATCCCTGATTTTCACTGGTGTGCCTTCAGCTCTCTGTGCCCTAAGATCTAGAATTCCCTCCCGAAGTCTCTCTGCCTCTTTCCTCCTTTAAGATGCTCCTTATAAACCTACCTTTCCTGACATCTCCTCATGCTCTGGTTGTCAACTTTTGTTTGAAAATGCTGTCATGAAGCACATTGGGGTGTTTACTACATTAAGGATGCTATAGAAACGCAAGTTATTGTTGGTATCCCTATGGCTATACATATCTCAAGTTCCTACTTAGCTTTCCTGATTGCTACACTTAACCCCATCCCTCACCGCACTGCTGGTTTCTGTGACCTATGCACTAATACCTGCTATCACCTCTATTCCATTATTCGCCTCAGTCCATACTTTGCCTGATCATCACCGAAGCCAATGCCCTTCCCCCATTGTCAATCCATCAACTTTCTGCTCGAATCCAATCCTGCACCAAGACCTGCTTCCTTTAAACACTGACCTCCTCCCCAATCCTCAATGTCAGCTGAGGCTCGGTGGGTCTTGTTTGACTCAAAAGTTTGTGGATTGAATCACTATCCAGAGACTTGAGCAGAATGATGCAAACAGATTACTCCCAATGCTGTACTGAAGGAATACCACGCCTGAACATAAAAATCAGACTTGGTTTCGTGTGCAAGTTATACTTCAAGTGTCTAGCACAGAGGTTTAAAATATTGCTTATGCTCGGCTAGTAGACTTTCTACATGATTGCTGTAAAATCCTTCATTGGTTTTCACATCCAAAAAATTAATGGGACTGAAATTGGACCTCCTGCTGCATAAAATAAGTGCAATTAAGTTTCGGAGCTTATTTGCTCCCCCATGGATGCCTGAAATACATTGGAGCCAAAATCCCTGGCAGTCGCTTAAGACAGGTATTGAGGTGCCTTATATAGGCAAACAAGGGGCCCGATGGCTGGATTTAGGACCATTCACAGAAATTGGGTGAAGCAGAGGTGCTGCACCCAGCAGCTCAGAATGGGCCCAGGCACCACCCCCACCCCACCTCTGTCAACAGCACTCCTGACGATTTGACACTGAGATTCCATTAGATGCATCAAAGGGTACATACCTGCATGTTTCTCTGATTTATCTTTGCACTGCGCATGATGTTGGAAATACAGTTTTCTGCATCTCAGTAATTGCTGTCAATCATTCTTGCCTTATACACGGTTCAGTGATAATGAAAATATCAAGGACCCAGTTGAAATGGAGATCAAATGAGACAGAAAAGCACACAGTAACTACAGTGAACTTCAATCAAGGGGATGATTGCCAAGAAAAACTCACATTAATGACGTACGTTTAACATAGTAAAACATCCCAAGGTGCTTAAGAGGAACGATAAAAGCATTTTTGAAATTTTTTGACACTGAGCCACCGAAGGAAAGATGACCAAAAGCATGATCAAAGCAGTAGGTTTCAAAGAGCAGCTGAAAGGAGGAGAGGGAGGTAGGGAGGTGGCGAGTTTTAGGGAGAGGATTCTAGAGGTTAGGGCCCAGGCAGCTGAAGGCATGGGCACTAATGCTGGAGCAAAGGGAATCAGGGATGGGCAAGGGGTTAGAATCAGAGGAGTGCAGAGATATCAGAGAGTTGTGGGGCTGGAGGAGGTTGCAGAGATAGATAGAGAGGGGCAAGGACATGGAGAGGTTTGAAAGCAAGGATGAGATTCGTCCACAAGCATGACCCAGACCTCCCTGTCGCTTGCCGTTTCAACACTCCACCCTGCTCTCATGCCCACATGTCCGTCCTTGGCCTGCTGCAATGTTCCACTGAAGCTCAACGCAAACTGGAGGAACAGCACCTCATCTTCCGACTAGGCAATTTATAGCCTTCCGGACTGAATATTGAGTTCAACAACTTTAGATCATGAACCCTCTCCTCCATCCCCACCCCCTTTCCGACCCCCCTTTTCCTTATAATTTATATAGATTTTTCTTTTCCCATCTATTTCCATTATTTTAAAATTTATTTCCATCCAATGTTTTATCTCTATCTTTTAGCCTATTTCGATCCCTTCCCCCCACCCCACCCCACCCCCACTAAGGCTATCTGTACCTTGCTCGTCCTGCTTTCTACCCTTAATGTCACCATTAGCACATTTCTTAGCTAATATCACCACCGTCAATAACCTCTTTGTCCTTCTGTCTGTGACATCTTTTGGCAATCTCCACCTATCACTGGCCCTCTATCCAGCTCTACTTGTCCCACCCTGCCCCCCCTTAAACCAGCTTATATTTCACCTCTTTTCTATTTTTCCTTAGTTCTGTTGAAGAGTCACGCGTTAATTGTATTCCTCTCCGCAGATGCTGTCAGACATGCTGAGTTTTTCCAGGTATTTTTGTTTTTATGATGAGAATTTGTAAAATGTGGCATTGTTGGACTGGGAGCCAGTGAAGATCAGCGAGCAGGGGTGATAGGTGAATGAGATTTGGAATGTAGACTACGGGCAGAAGGGTTTTGGATGAGCTCAGATTTATGTAGAGTGGAACAGCACTGGAATAGTCAGGTCTGCTGGTAACAAAGGCATGAATGAGGGTTTCAGCAGCAGATGAGCTGAGGTAGGGGTGAAGTTGAGCAATGTTACAGAGATGGAAACAGGCGGTCTTAGCGATGGTACGAATATGTGGTTGGAAATGCATCTCAAGGAAAATGTGACACCAAGCTTGTGAACAGGTTGGCTTAATCTCAGACTGTTGCCAGGGAGAGGGATGGAGTCGGTCACTCGGGAATAGAGTTGGGAGCTGGGACTGAAAACAATGACTTCAATCTTCCCAATATTTAATTGGAGGAAAGTTCTGTTCATCCGCTACTGGATGTCAGATAAACAGTCCGATAATTTAAGGAAACTTAATAATAATTGAATTTGAGGGAATCCAATTCTAGTCTATGCAGCCTGTCCTTATAATTTAACCCTTTTAGCCCCAGTGACATGCTGGTGAATCTGTGCCGCACCCTCTCCAAGGCCACTTCCTGAGGCGTGGAGCCCAAAACTGAACACTGTGCTCTAGGCAGGGGTCTAACCAGGGCTCTCCACAGGAATAGCAGAACTTACATTGATGGAAAACTGCAACCCTGCATCGATTGCTTCGTTTTAATCTCTCACTGGATTCCATCGTCCCCAAGCACCACTGGCAGTGAAATGGAGTTAGTGGAACAACATGCAAAGGTTTTGCATGTAGCAACGTAAATAAATTTTCACGAATGATGATGATAAAAAAAACAGTGAACTCGACACTGTTTTCTGTTGTAGTTAGGATCACAGGGTTTGGTATCTGGACTTGCTGTGTGTATTTCCAGCAGTTTTGGTTTTTTTTTTAAACCTCTAATTTCTAGAGCTCTTTTTTTTTCACCCCAATCGCTGGTATTTTTGATGTTGGCATTACTGCCATTGATCGAGCTGTTACCATGGGTCCCATCCCAACGTGAGTTCAGGGATTGCCTTCTACCCTCTGGCTGTAAATTACTTGGGCGACGGCTGGCTGAGACCTTGCTCAGAGACTGTGTCTGCTCTCACTTGCAATGTGCCTTGCTTGCTGGTGTGGCAGATGTTCTTTTGGACTCCTTTATGGGAGTCTGTAACCACTAGGAACAAGGCAAGAGTGGAATGCTTAGTGGGCACGATGCAAAACAGATGTAGTAAATCATAGAAATTCCTTTGTGCGTTTATGTGACGACACTGTGCGCCATTGAAAAATTACAATACTTGTTATTTCAGTGACTAGTTTGCAAAAAGGAACCCTTTGAATTCACAATCTATTTTCTTTACATGATTCTGAGCGTGTAACACAATCCAGCAATATATTCTCCGCAGGCGACGGAATCGATTGCATGATGTGAAAAGCATCCTTTTAACCTTTAAGAACACTGACAAGCCATTTCAGGTTTTAAAATTTCAGGCAAATGGTTCCAGAGGCTGAGTTGTTGTGGTCTGCAACTTGCTGCCTGAAAGGGCAGTGGAAGCAGATTCTTAATAATTATCAAAAGGGAATTGGATAAATACTCAAGGGGGTAAAAAAGAAAATGCAGGGCAGGGGAGCGGGATGAATTGGATAACTCTAGTAAAGAGCTGGCACAGGCACCATGGGCCGAATGGCCCCCATTTGTGCTGCTTGCAGTACATTAGACTCCCTTCATTGTGTGTGGGTCAGCTGTAAAGGGTGGGGATGGTGCTGGTTCTCAACAAGACGGGGGTAGAACTGCTTTACCACTGCTTTAGGCCAGAGAAAACGTGTGGCCATCTTTTTGTTATCGATTTCAGATGAAGTGTTGGATACAGCTGGATAGAAAAGCAAAAAAAAAAGTGTTTATAGAAACTAGAAGCAGGAGTAGGCCATTCAGCCCTTCAAGCCTGCTGCGCCATTCGATATGATCATGGCTGATCCTCTATCTTAACGCCATATTCCTACTTTCTCTCCATACCCCTTGATGCCCATAATATCCAAAAACGTATCAATTTCTTTTGTGGATATACTCAGCCTCCACAGCCTTCTGTGGTAGAGAATTCTACAGGTTGACCACCCTCTGAGTGAAGAAGTTTTTCCTTATCTCAGCCCTAAATGAGACTGTGGCCCTTGGTGCTAGACTCCCCAGCCAGGGGAAAACATCCTGCTGCACCCAGTCGGTCTAGCCCTGTTAGAATTTTACATCTAACCCTGAGACACAAGGAGGTTATTTCTGCAGTTCCAATCCAGGCTGCTTGCCTTAGTGATAAGATCCAGTGAGATGGGTGCCAGCTGAACAATACACTTAATCAGACCTAATTCAACAAGCTTCACCTTGTAGCTAGCTGAGTCAGAGTGTTTGTACATTGTACAGCCGAATTAGCTGTGAAGCACCTTGGGACATCGTGAGGTCCTGTTGAGCCTGATACAGAATCACGAAATGGTTCCAGTACAGAAGGAAGCCATTCGGACCATCATGTCTGTGTCGGCCCTCCGCAGGAGCAACTTACTGAATCCCACTCCCCCGCCTTTCACCCGTAACCCTGCAAATGTATCTCCCTTCTGATAATTATCCAATTCCTTTTTGAGAGCCTTGATTGAACTTGCCTCCACTGCACTCTCAGGCAATGCATTCCAGATCCTAACCACTCACTGCGGAAAAAAGCTTTTCCTCATGTCGCCATTGCTTCTTTTCTCAATCACCTTAAACCTGTTTCCTCTCGTTTTTGATCCTTTCACCAGTGGGAACAGTTTCTCCCTATCTACTCTGTCCAGACCCCTCATGATTTTGAAAACCTCTATCAAATCTCTTCTCTTCTCCAAGGAAAGCAGTCCCAGCTTCTCCAATCTCTCGATGTAACTGAAGTTCCTCATCCCTGGAACTATTCTTGTGAATCTTTTCTGCACCTTCTCTAATGCCCATAGATCCTTCCTAAAGTGTGGTGCCAAGAACTGGACATACTCTAACTGAGGCCGGATCAATGTTATTTAGAGGTTTATTATAACCTCCTTGCTTTTGTACTCTATTTATAAAGCCTGGGATCCTGTATGCTTTATTAACCACTTTCTCCACCTGTCCTGCCATCTTCAATGACTTTAGCACATATACAACCAGGCCCCTCTGCTTCTGCACCCCCTTTAGAATTGTGCCCTTTATTTAATATTGTCTCTCCATGTTCTTCCTAGCAAAATGAATCAAGTCACACTTCTCTGCATTGAACTTCATCCTCTGCATGTCAGTCCATTCCACCAGCCTGTCTGTGTCCTCTAGAAGTCTATTATTATCCTCCTCACAGTTCACAATATTTTCAAGTTATGTGTCATCTGCAAATTTTGAAATGGTGCCCTATGGACCCAAGTCTAGGTTATTAATACATGTTTATTCCTTTATTCTTTAATGGGATGTGGGCATCACTGGCAAGGCCTGCATTTGTTACCCATCCCTAATTGCCCTTGAATCCAGTGGCTTGCTAGGCCATTTCAGAGGGGTGTTAGAAGTCAACCACATTGCTGTGGATCCGGAGTCACATGTAGGCCAGACCAGGTAAGGACAGCAGATTTCCTTCACTTAAGGATACTAGTGAACCAAATGGGTTTTTATAACAATCAATGATAGTTTCATGGTCACCATTATTTAGACCAGCCTTTTCTTTAAAATATTCCGGATTTCTTAACTGAATTTAAATTCCACCAGCTGCCAAGGCAGGATGTGAACCCACATCCCCAGAGCATTGGCATTAGCCTGGGCCTCTGGATCACTAGTCCAGTGACATTACTGCTGTGCCACTGTTTCCCCTAACAGGAAAAGCAGTGGCCCTAACACCAACACCATTACCTGGCCTAAAATGTTACCTTGGTGGGGTGGGGGGGTCAAGCTATTGCATTTTTTTTAACACCTACTGGCAAACAGGATGAGATGGAGAGGGGAGTGGAGCATAAAACTGATATAGACATCTTGGGCCAAACTGGCCTGTTTCTGTGCTGTACATTCTATGTAAAAACTAGATTGGCCGGAATGGAGCGGGAAACAGTGGGGTAGGCTGCAGCGAAGGAACCAAGGTTTTCTAATGGCTATTCAATAATTACAGAATAAATCCTCAGAGCATGAGGAAAAGATCAAAATTGGGCTGTTATCTGAAGAGCTGAGAAACGGCCAAAGTAGAATTCAATTGCAAGTTTTTTTTTTAATTCATTCACAGGATGTGGGCGTCGCTGGCTGGGCCAGCATTTATTGCCCATCCCTAATTGCCCTTGAGAAGGTGGTGGTGAGCTGCCTTCTTGAACCGCTGCAGTCCATGTGGTGTAGGTACACCCACAGTGCTGTTAGGGAGGGAGTTCCAGGATTTTGACCCAGCAACAGTGAAGGAACGGCAATATATTTCCAAGTCAGGATGGTGTGTGGCTTGGAGAGGAACTCCCAGTTGGTGGTGCTCCCATCTATCTGCTGCCCTTGTCCTTCTAGATGGTAGTGGTCATGGGTTTGGAAGGTGCTGTCGAAAGAGCCTTGGTGAGTTCCTGCAGTGCAGTGTGCTAAAGCAGGGGTGGGGAACCTATGGCCCATGAGCCGGTTCCGACCCGTTGATCAATTTCATCTGGCCCGTGACTAGATTTATAAATATATAGACCTACACAAAATAGCATTTATCATCATTATGAATGTGCTTTGGATAACAGTGTCAGCTAAATTTCTATAATAGTATTTAACAATTTAATATTCAAATTCAGCCATCGCATTAAAACAGCGGGTGAGTTGAATGTTTCTGTATTCTCTCTAAAAAAAAACTTAGGGCTGTATCTGCCAGTCAGCGAGTGGGGGGTGGGGGCAATGGGAGCTGCTCGCTGACTTGTAAAATGACGCGGGTGACGCCAGGCGGGTGTCCCGACATCACCCCACGTCATTTAGATTTTCAATTCGGCTGCGCGCCTACCGAACTGTCAAAGGCCTATTAAGGCCATTAAAAAAATAATTTAAATGATTAATGAACCTGCCCATCCAACCTTAAGGTTGGTGGGCAGGCTGGGAGCCCTGGCGGCCTTCAGAAAAAACATGAAACCTCATCCATGGTTGAATCATGCCTGGGATGAAGGAGCTATCTTATGAGGAAAGGCGGGACAAATTGGCCCATACCCATTGGAGTTTAGAAGAGTGAGAGGTGACCTTATTGAAACATATAAGGTCCTGAGGGGACTTGACAGGGTGCATGCTGGGAGGATGTTTCCTCCTGTAGGGGAGGCTAGAACTAAGGGACACAGTTTAAGAATAAGGGTTTCCATTTAAGACAGAGACGAGGGGAAACTTTATCTCTCAGAGGGTTGAAACCTCATCCACGGGCGGGATGAGTTTTCATGAGGGATTTAAAGTTTGTATGAAATGTTTAAATAAAAGAAATTGACATGTCCCAGCTCATGCGACAGTGTCACATGAGGGGACATGTCAGGAATATTTTTTTCTGTCTTTGATGAAATTTTGAATCTTGAGCCGATCTCCCTGAGGGAGCACGCGAAAGAGCGCACTCCCGGCTCTGGGAATCCCAGCCCCCCCGCCCGCGCATAGTGCTTCCTGGCGCATGTCACGCTGGATGAGCCTTAATTGGTCCGCCCACGTAAAATGGTGGCGCGCCCCCGACTGGGGGGGCGCCAATCGGGAACCTGCCCACTCGCGCCTGCTCCCACACAACACCCACCTCCCGACGGGGGGGAAAATGCTACCCTTAATTAAGTTGATTTTTATGTGTGCCCATGGGCTGCAACTGATTTTGTCTTTGTGTGAATGGCCCGTGATAAGAACAAGGTTCCCCACCCCTGGTCTAAAGGAACATAGGAGCACAGGCCTTAGGAGCAGGAGGAGGCCATTCAGCCCCTCGGGCCTGCTCAGCCATTCAATAAGGTCATGGTTGATCTGGTTATGGTCTCAATTCCACTTTCTTGTCTGCCCCCCATAACCCATGACTCCCTTGTCTATCTAACTCAGCCTTGAATAAATTCAGTGATCCAGCCTCCACTCCGGGGAAGAGAATTCAACGGGTTAACAACCCTCTGAGAGATAAAGTTTCCCTTCGTCTCTGACTTAAATGGAAACCCTTATTCTTAAACTGTGTCCCTTAGTTCTAGCCTCCCCTACAGGAGGAAACATCCTCCCAGCATGCACCCTGTCAAGTCCCCTCAGGACCTTATATGTTTCAATAAGATCACCACTCACTCTTCTAAACTCCAATGGGTATGGGCCAATTTGTCCCGCCTTTCCTCATAAGATAGCCCCTTCATCCCAGGCATAATTCAAGTGAACTTTTTCTGAGCTGCTTCCAATACAATTATATTACTTTTCCAATGAAGAAACTAAACTACATCGTACTCTAGATGTAGTCTCACTAAGGCCCATCGTTCATGGGATGTGGGCATCATTGGCTGGCAATTTTTATTGCCCATCCCTAATTGCCCTTGAGAAAGTGATGGTGAGCTGCCTTCTTGAACCGCTGCAGTTCATGTGTTGTGGGGACACCCACAGTGCTATTAGGAAGGGAGCTCCAGGATTTTGACCCAGCGACAGTGAAAGAACTGCGATATAATTCCATGTCAGGATGATGTATGACTTGGAGGGGAGCTTGCAGGTGGTGGTGTTCCCAGGCATCTGCTGCCCTTGTCCTTCTAGGTGGTAGAGATCATGGGTTTGGAAGGTGCTGTCAAAGGAGCCTTGGTGAGTTGCTGCAATGCGTCTTGTAGATGGTCCACACTGCTGCCACTGTGCATTGGTGGTGGAGGGAGTGAATGTTTAAGGTGGTGGATGGGGTGCCAATCAAGCAGGCTGCTTTGTTCTGGATGGTGTGGAGTTTCTTGAGTGTTGTGGGAGCTGCATCCAGGCAAGTGGGGAGTATTTCATCACACTCCTGACTTGTACCCTGTGGACAGGCTTTGGGGAGTCAGGAGGTGAGTTACTCGCCGCAGGATTCCTAGTCTCTGACCTGCTCTTGCAGCCAGAGTATTTACATGGCTAGTCCAGTTCAGTTTCTGGTCAATGATAATCCCCACAATTTACCTACTTTTATATTCCATTTCCCTTGCAATAAATGCCAGCATTCCATTTGCTTTCCTAATCGCTTGCTCTACCTACATATTAACTTTTTGTGATTCATGTAACGCATTGTTGTGTAACTGGATGATAAAACTTTATCTCATTTTGTTGGTTGCAAAAGAAAGAGGCAGAGTGCTGCGATTTCAGACCATTATCGCCATCAGCCTGTCAAGCATTGCTAGTTTTGTCCTGGAAATTATAAATCAAACTCAAGCAGAAAGCAGCCCTTCCTCCATCCCAAAACCACGACATCTTAACGTATTTGCCAAGGGCATTGCAGGACGTATGAATGGTTAAAATGGTGCGATACGCTGCCCGGTGAATTATCTAAACAGCTTTCGTTCCCGAAAGCCTGAAAATGTGGTTGTGTATCATTCCCTTTTGAAGGTTTTGCAAACCTCAAATCGCGATAAAGACTGTCAGTTAGATTATCATCTGGTTACACAATCACGCATTCCTTTCAAAAACTAGGCTTGTAAATGAATTCCACATGATAAGTTCTCACCTCTTAAAAATTCCAAACAAATGTTATCTTGTTTTGTCCTGTGCTCTGAGGATCCATTCTACACCTACCAACCATCCAATCGCGCAACTCTCCGCCTCAGCCCCAAATGGTTGTGTCTGAAAGTTTCTGCTCTGTAACCGGCCAGAGGAAAACCTAAACCAAGTATCCGAAATCTCAGAATGTGAAGATCTGGAACAATAGCTGCTTGTAATTAGACAATAGGAAAGGTTAGCTCAGGAACCACGCCTCTAACTAAACTCCTGGATCATGAGATAGGTGTCCTCATTAATAATACATACAGTTAGAGCCAAATCAGGCAGACAGGGACATGTGGACAGAACTTTAAGAACTTACATGAAGGGCAGTTTATCTTTAGGAAATTGTTGGCCTTAATTGCCTTTATTCGGAGAGGAGTCACAGCTTGCAAGACCATGGGGAAATGCTTCAGTTGTGTAGAGAAAGGAATGGAGAAAGATCAGAGGTCAGCGGGAAAGTAATGGCCATTGCTTGTTCATTTCTGAAAGTGAAGACGCAACTTGGGTGAATAAACCTCACCTATACTAACCTCTGGCCCATGTGTCTCATTGCCCATTGGGTCCTGAGCCTATTTCAGCTTGTTATAGTGGCTGGAAATCTACAAATGAGAAGCCATTCACTTTGACAGCAACAGTAGAGAAGCAGAACCTTTTTTTTTTAAAGATTTCAAACTTCTAAATGTTGCTAGTCAGAGGGATTTGTGTGCACTCATACAAAGGAACAGAAAAAGTTAGCATACAGATACAACAAGCAATAAGGAAGGCAAATGACATGTTGGCTATTATTGCAAGAGGATTGGAGTACAAGAATAAGTAAATCTTGTTAGAAATTATTCAGAGCTTTGGTGCGACCACACCAATACAGGTATATCTTTCCTTAGGAAAAAAGAGACCTTTCCGACATTGTAACAGTGACTATACTTCAAAAAGTACTTGCCGCTGGCCTGGATCGCTGTGTGATCCTGGGCCTCAGGAGGATGTCAATCCTGCAGCAGCCTCTGCTTCTCCAGTCACACTGCTGAGCAAATGAGCTGCTGGCCTCTGATTGGCCAGCACCCCTCGGCAGGCGGGACTTTTGCCCCTGGCAATCCTGTCCCCAGGGAGAGGCCTACCGCTGCTCTGCCTGATTGGGGGAAGGCCGCCGACTATGAGCCAAAGGAGGCAATGCTGGTCTCTGGCTGGTTCTCCAGCTGGCTGGCGAGACCCCCCCCCATCGCATCCACAGGATTCCGCCCCCGCATCAGTTGTGCCCCTGTGGGTAACACTCTCCTCTCCGACTCAACAGGCAGGAATTTACCGTTTGCTTCGGAGTCCCCGAGATCAGGAGGGAAGCGGATCACCAACATGCACGGGACGGTGGAGGGACTTCCACCTGCATTTTCCCGCCAATTAAGGGGCTGCTGGCAAGGGAGCTGTCCAATGAATGGTGGCGGGTGGGTCCTAGTGCCAGCAGCCTTTACACAGCTGTGATTTTAACAGGTGCCTGCCTGTGGAGCATTCAGGCAGCTGCAACCCAGAAGCGAAAAGGATAGGGGGGTGGACATCTGAGAAGGCACTGCTAAGATGGCTACAGGAAAAAGAATGGTTGGCCCACACTTCAGCAATGCCTCCCTTGAAGGTCTGGTGAAAACAGTCCGCAAAAGGAAGCAGGTCCTCTAACCAGAGGACTGGAGAAAGAAACCATCGGCCATAACCAAGAAGGCATGGCTGGAAGTGGCAGAAGTCGTGAGCAGCCAAGGAGTCATTGCAGAACCTGGATCCAGTGCAGAAAGAGATTTAATGACCCATTGTAGTCTGGAGACATAAGTGCTGTTCACAATGGGCTTCCAGTTGCCCAGTGTTAAGTAAATGGAGCCCACGAAATCAACGGCCAGATTGTGGACCTGCGCATGGGGTGATATCAAGCATCAATGTTGGCATTAAGGCAACAGTCATCAGGCACCCGAGCCCCATGCTCAGGCACCCCTAAGTGCTGACCCTCCACAGTTCGGTGCTCTGTCAGTACTGACTGCGATTTCCTTGCAGGACAAAAACACTGCTGTTTACACATAGAGTTTAATATTCAACTAAACTAGTTTATTCCAGTTTTGGTTTATATACATATCTATACAAATGGCTACAAGAGGGTGCTGTTATACTCCTCCCTCCTTAATGAAAAGGTTACACGATGTTTAAAATCCATACAACTCAAAAACGTTTCTTGTTTTTCATTTATTTAAAAATCCAACTTAACTACTAGTTTCCTATTCTTAAGGTGATACCTCCTTTCTTGACCCAAACTTTCAGAACTTGGACAAGTACCTTGACCCATCATGACCTGAATCTGAGGAGATGTTTCCTCCAATAAAGATTGATTTTCCCCTTTACCTTCCATTGAATTTTTCACTTCATCAGACATGACTCTCTAACTGTGACTCAGATCTCAACTGGTTTCAGGCACAACTTATGTTGGAGTAACTATAGTTACCCTACTCGTATCCCAACTATTCAACTCATCAGACTCATTTGATTCATCCTAGCTCCCTTCTTCTTTATGAACCTCTGAAGGTAAAACATGACCCATATGTACAAACCTAACCTTTCCACTACCAAACATCTTGACCAAATATGTGCGAGGCCCACATATTTTTACAACTCTTCCTGGTAGCCACTTGAGCCAATGATGATGATGACCTTTCACCTTAACCCTCTGGTTCAACTTCAGACTTCTTTCTCTCGCTCTACCCCTATCACGACAATCGTAAAAATATGGCCATACAAATATTTATGAAAGCACAGAATCTTTTCAGTGCAGAATGAGACCATTCAGCCCATCGAGTCTGCACTGGCTCTCTGAAAGAGAACCCTACCTAGTCCCACTCCCCTGACTTATCCCCATAATCTTGCACATTCCTTCCCTTCAGATAGCAATCCAACTCCCTTTTGAATATTTCGATTGAACCTGCCTCCTCCACCCTCTCAGGAAGTTCATTCCAGACTCCAACCACCCCCTGGGTGAAAACGTTTTCTTCAAATCACTTTTACTCCTTTTGCCAATTATTTTGAATCTGTGCCCTCTAGTTCTTATTCTAAAAATCAAAGACAATGCTTCATGTTATATCTGAGCTTAATTTCGCTCACTGGCAATGAGATTGCATGAGGCAAATGCACTTGGGGTATCCTCAGCACTATCCAACACACGAGGGATCACAGCACCTTCTCCATGTGGAGAGGCATCACATGCTAGCTGAATCTTTTTGGACACATCGTAATGTAGAAGCATTGTGCCATCTACCAATTGACTTTTACACAACTAGAATGTGTTGTCATACTCACTCCCCTGTCCAATTCCACAAAGCACCATTCCTTGAGAGTTCATGCAATAAGGCTGCCAAATTTGGTATGAATTTACTGTAGTAATTGATTAAGCCCGCATAAGATCTGAGCTCAGAGATATTTTGTGAGGATTTGGCGCATTTCTTATTGCTTGAACGTTACTCTTGTTAGGATGTAACTCATCTTTGCCTACCCTGTAACCCAAATATTCAGCAGAGTTTTGAAACGTTTCACATTTGTGTGCCTTTGCCTGAACTCCAGGCTTTTCCAAACATTAGAGCACCTGATTCAACCTGTAATCATGGATCTGCCCGTTTGGAGCTGAAATAACTATGGCATCCAAATAGCATACTACTCCCGGAATTCCTTGCAAAATTTGGTTCATCGCTCCTTAGAAAATTCTAGGGGCTGAAGAAACCCACACGCAGCCTCATGTGCGCATTCACTCGCTTTTCCAGAATCGCTTCATCCAATTCAGGGTCACGGGGAGTCAGAGCTTGTCCCGACAGGCAATGGGCGCTTGGCAGGGTACACCCAGGACAGGATATCAGTCCATCACAGGGCACACACACACACATGGGCAATTTACCATAGCCAATCCACCTAACCAGCACATCATTGGACAATGGGAGGAAGCCGGAGCACCTGGCAGAAATGGAGGGAACGTGCAAACTCCACACAGACAGACACCCAAGGTCAGAATCGAATCCAGATTCCTGGAGCTGTGAGGCAGCAGTGCTAACCACTGCACCGCATGTGTGTGCTAATAGTCAAATATGACTTGACATTGCAGTTTTTAAGTTGGGTGATTCTGGCGGAGCTGACTTTAGCAGTTGAGCAGTTGGTTTGGAGACACTTGGTCCAGCAGGTTGGCTTCGTTTCCTTTTTGACTGCGGCTTTGCTGACTTGCCTCCAGCCAGATTGAGCGCACGAGGGCGGAGGTGAGAGAGCGGGCGTGCAAGAGCGCAAGCTGCAGGAATGTCTAGCTGATGTTCTTCTGCTGTGACCTTCATGGCACACACTTGCACACCAGAGCCAGAACACACAGATCAGATTTGCAGCTGGCTTTTTAGCCTGTTTTCTTGTGTATTCCTGAAAAGGAAAAAAACAAACATGTCTTTCTCCCAGAATCTACTTTCTTTCAACTCAGGCGATTTCCACGTCGTGAGATATAACTCAACGAGAGATGGTTTCTGCTGAGATGTGGTAATCCATCTCCACTGTCTCTGCAACCACAGGAGATTAAAATTCAGTCTTTTGCATTGCATCTCTCCCTTCTGTCTGAAGTAGGCCTTGATGCCTTTTTTAAGTGCAACATTCCGTGTTCTCTCTGGACTAGTTGGTCAAGTATAATCCACATAGGAATTTTACAGAAAGTGGTTATTTCACGTTCTTAGCCCGGCTTTTGTTTGTAGGTCTTTTTTAAAAAAAAGTATAACTTAAAAAGCTCAATATGTCCGTAAGTAATTTGGGTTGTGATCTGCTGTCATGAGAACCTGTACTTCAGTCTTATATCCTTGAATCAGTTTGCCAGTTTCACTAAACACCTGAGGGAACTTGGTGATCATGTCTTCTTGCATTGTGAATTTCACTTCTACGTGGGAAAGCTTGTTCCAGTTTAACATAAATGCTATTAACCAACTCCTTCCTAACAAGTCTGGGTTTCCACCTTTCACTACAACGATGGGCAATTGTGCCTATTGCTCTGGAACCGATACACTTCCCATTATGGGGATTTTCTCTCCTCTGTAACTTCATAATTCTATGCATGAACTCTGCAGTAGATGTTGACTCAACTTTTCATGATACAGCGATTCAGGAATCATGCCAACTGATGCCCCCGTATCGGTCTCAATGTTTATCGGAGCTCCATCCAACACTATACTTTGGATTGTATGGACCTCAACTGACCTCTCATTGACCTGCTGCTGTTTGACAGCTGTGAGCAGTGACTGCTGTTTCCTCCAGCCAGCATTTTCTCTGTTTACCTTCTTCCGACATGCCTTGGCAAGATGGTCCTTCTTCTTGGAACTTTGGCTCTCTGCCCCCACAAATGGACAATTCTGTGCCTAATGTTGGCCTGAGCACCATGAACAGGACTTTGTCACACCTCTGCTATGACTAACTGCTGTCGTTGGATCCTTCTGCTAACTCAGCTGCAGCTTATGTACTTCAGCAGACGACTGGCAGTCATTAACCCTGACTTTCTCTCGGGTCACATTCTGCCATGGCCATGGACAATGCTGTTTGGTGAGCTACACCGAAAGTTAACTTTGGCAATGTCAGCAACTTACTGTGAATACATTCGCTTTTTAAACCACACACAAATCTGTCCCACAATGCTCCTGCTTGAAATACGCCAAAATGACAATGAATGGACAGCTTTTTCAAAGCCACGGTAAACTCTCCAATGTTCTCATTGGACAACTGATTTCTTGTTCCAAGCCGATAGCTTTCTGCAACATCCAATGGCTTGGGGCTGTGGTGCTGCTGAAGCTTACACAAAATGTCCGACAGCGGCCTGTCTTTTGGTTTAGCAGGGGCAAACAAATTCTTGGGCCTGCTTCAGTCAGAAATATCACCCTTTTACTTTCCCTCACTGCCAGATTAACATGTGGATAATCAGGATCTTTGAGGATATTATTAGCAATGAAAAACCTCTTGAGCCACTCCACATATGCACCAAAAAGACTCTTGATCATGGCTGTACTCTCCCAATTGCCCAATAATACCTGTTGACCATCTTCGAAGGTCAGTCAACCCATGTGCACAAACAGCCTTTTTTCCCCCAAGTCCAGATTTTTAGCCTCTTTCTCAGGACAAAAACCTCACAGTTCCCCTGTTAGTTTCCTGAAAGCTACTCCAATCAAATGTGTTCAGCTTGGGAATCTGTAATCCTATCCTTGTCGCAAGACTGTGCATGTACAGAAACACTGGAGCACACACACGGAGTTCCAATACTCAACTAAACTGGTTTATTCCAGTTTGATTTTTACATACATACATACATACATATACAAATGGCCACAAGAGGGTGTTATTACACTGACCCTCCCCAGGTGCAGTGCCTTCTCAGTGCGGACCCTCCAACAGTGCAGCACTCCCTCAGTACTGGCCCTGGATTGTCAGTCTGTGTGTTGTGTTCTAATGTCGAGACGCAACTTTAATCCATGGCCCCAGGGTCACCGCCTTCACCATCATTCCAACCCACAATCAGCCAGTAAAATTATTCTAGTTTGAGTCAGATAATTTGGATGAGTGTTTCTTTTTCATTTGGTCCCATTTCTGAAGCTGAAATTCCTCACTGCCTCAGAAGTGGCTAACTGAGAGATTCAGATTTAAGAAACAAAAAGGGCCAAAAAACCCCCGACAGTGTTCTGCTTGTGAGCTAATTGCCGGATCTCAGGCCCTTTTTGGCTTTTGCAACTAAAAGTGAGACCTTTACCCTAGAGTTCCAGCCTAAAGATCTATCTGTTGCACTTTGAAATACTTTACATTTTTAGCCAAAAATTGCCAGTATGACACTAATCAGATAAAACATTTCAGATAGTGAAAATTGCTTTGTCAAATTTCTTGATCCTACAGTTCTGAAGCATTAAAGAGACGCACTGGGTTAAAATGAATTGGTGAGGCTGTGGCCCCAAATTGACCTTGTTCTCCTTTCATACCGATCAGTTTCAGATGAGAAAGGCTAACGATAATGTTCAAAATGTAATGTTACCTTTGACTGTAAATTTGGTTTCTCTGCAAGTTAATGAAGTTAATTAAAGGCACTAAAATAGTTGTTTCAAAGGATTACTGGATAATGACCCTTCAATCCACTACTAACCATTGATTAGAAATGACTATTGGCAATTTGCGAGGTGACACTCCTTTACCCATTGTTCTAATTTAGTCATTATTCCGTTGATTTTGTCATTTAATGCTTCAACTAAAATATCAGAATGAGAAATCTAATGTGAAGAGATTGAGAAGGATGGAATAACTTGCATATATATAGTGCTTTACACATCCCCAGGATTCTTGAAAGTGCATCAGAGCCAATGAAGTACTTTTGAAATGTGGATAATGGGCATGGATAGCAACTTGAACCAACAGGCCCACTCGTTTGTTTTGTAGTGTGCAGACGATTCCTTTAACTGCATAGGTCCTTTAATTTTTTTTTGTGGAAGCAGACCGTAATTTAAAGGGACCACATGGCCTGTGTGAGAACTGCTGTGTTCGCTACGCAGCTTAGAGGGACATTGCCTTTAACGTGGTAAAATATTCCAAAAAGCTTCTTACATTATAAAACAGAATTTTGCACTAAGCCACACATTAAATGAGGTGACCAAACATAGGTTTTAAGGCAGCTCTTAAAAGGTGGAGAGAGAAATGGAGAGGTTTAGGCAGATTCCAGAGTTGAGGGCCCAGGCATCCAAAAGCTCGGCCGTCTGTGGTAGGGCCATTAAAATCGGGGACGGCCAAGTGACCTGAATTGGAGGAGCACGGATATCTTGGAGGTTAATGTGGGCAAAAACGACAACCAGTCTTCACAGCAAGATCTTTAAATAGCAATGTGATAAAAGGTTGATTAACCTGTTTCAGTGATTGAGGACAGGAAAAATTGAAAGTTCCTCTGCTCCTCTTCTTCAAAATGTGCCGTGGGATCTTTTATGTTCACCTGAAAGAACAAATAAAGCCTTACCACATTTGAAAGACGGCACCTCCAACAGCGCAGCACTCTCTCTGTACGGCACAGAAATGACAGCTGAGGTTATTTGCTCAGCTGTTGGGTTGGGATACAAGCCTCTTAACTTTCTGACTCACTAGAGTGCTACGAACAAAACCAAGCTAACACTAAAACGTCAGACTCCTAACAGTCATTTTGCGTTTTCTTTTCTCAAATAGTTTTTCTTTTGACTTTAGCAGTAAATCTAACCATGCAGATAAACTCCATATTAGGAGTTTGTTAACTGTGATCGTGTCAGTGGTAAGATCAAAGCTTTCAGATAATTACGAAAGTCTATGAGATATGATAGATCTACCGTGTTTTCTTGTCATTCAGCCAAAAATATGTAATGTTGTGGCTCAGAAAGATTAAAGTTGCTTCTCCAGCTAGTTGCTTCTAAAAGCCTTAATGAAAAACGAGCAGGTCACTCAGCTTCTCAAACATGTTCCAACATTCAATTAGATCATGGCTGATCTATATCTTAATTCCATTTACCAACCTTGTTTCTGTAACCTTTAATACCCTCCCCTAACAATGTCTCAATCTCAGTTTGGAAATATCCAGGCCCCCCACCCCCAGCCTCAACTGCTTTTTGATGGAGAGAGTTCCAGGTTTCCACTAACCTTTGTGTGAAGAAATGCTTCCTGACCTCAACCCATAGCTCGTTTCAGCGTCATGCCTCTGTGTCCTGGACTCTCCACTGTCCCCAGCACCAGAGGAAACCATATAACAGCTGCATTTTAGTTTAAGGCACAAATCCATGCAGCGTAAAATATTAACTCCCCATACTCGAGTCTGCAGTATGTAGCAGTGGAAGATAATCAGCCTGGGTCAGTGTAGAATGTTCTGCTGTCAGCTCAATTGCTTAGTCCCAGAAGGGAAGTCGTCTCCCATTGACAGTTTCCGAAAGGGAAATAATACTCTGCAAAAATAACAAGAGGAAATCTTCAAAACATCGCTACACAAGAATGGAACGTGATAAGCAGCAGAAAGTACCGAGGAGTTCAGTATGAACTGGGCTATCCTAGAGCTTGTGACCCTGGCTAGTCTGTAGTCTGTGCCCCGAAGGAAAAAACAGTTTGGACCAATATTCTTATTTCCCAGTTTTTACTGGTGTTCCATTTTAAGGTATACAAGACCAGTATTCTTATTTCCTAGTTTTTAACTGTTTTTTACCTTCTGGGTGACCCCCAGCAGACTTCCCTAAGGCCCTGGCTAGACGACAGTCTGTGACCCCCAGCATATCCTGTAGTCTGTGACCCCCAGCATGATCTGGAGTCTGTGACCCTGGCTAGACAGCAGTCTGTGACCCCCAGCATATCCCTGCAGTCTGTGACCCTGGCCAGACAGCAGTCTGTGACCCCCAGCATATCCTGCAGTCTGTGACCCCCAGCATGATCTGGAGTCTGTGACCCTGGCTAGACAGCAGCCAGTGACCCCCAGCATATCCCTGCAGTCTGTGACCCTGGCTAGACAGCAGCCAGTGACCCCCCAGCACATCCCTGCAGTCTGTGACCCTGGCTAGACTACAATCTCTGACCCCCAGCACATCCCTGCAGTCTGTGACCCTGGCTAGACTACAATCTCTGACCCCCAGCATATCCCTGCAGTCTGTGACCCTGGCTAGACAGCAGTCTGTGATCCCCAGCATATCCTGCAGTCTGTGACCCCCAGCATGATCTGGAGTCTGTGACCCTGGCTAGACAACAGTCTGTGACCCCCAGCATATCCCTACAGTCTGTGACCCTGGCTAGACAGCAGTCTGTGACCCCCAGCATATCCCTACAGTCTGTGACCCTGGCTAGACAGCAGTCTGTGACCCCCAGCATATCCCTACAGTCTGTGACCCTGGCTAGACAGCAGTCTGTGACCCCCAGCATATCCCTACAGTCTGTGACCCTGGCTAGACAGCAGTCTGTGACCCCCAGCATATCCCTACAGTCTGTGACCCTGGCTAGACTACAATCTCTGACCCCCAGCATATCCTGCAGTCTGTGACCCCCAGCACATCCCTGCAGTCTGTGACCCTGGCTAGACTACAATCTCTGACCCCCAGCATATCCCTGCAGTCTGTGACCCTGGCTAGACAGCAGTCTGTGACCCCCAGCATATCCCTACAGTCTGTGACCCTGGCTAGACTACAATCTCTGACCCCCAGCATATCCTGCAATCTGTGACCCCCAGCTGCCTTGCGGCCTGTGATCCCCAGACCTACCTGTCCCCATCCACAGCATCAACCATGCAAGAATCTCCCAGATCCAGGATGACAACCAAAAGCCATGAGCTCAATATCTGATGCAGATATAAATGACACCTTGACTTGTTCTTTTGCAAGTCATTCTGAGGGACTTTAAATCAGCCAATTCATTCTAGGGCTGTGGGAACAGGAGGAGGTCTTTTAGTCCCTTGAACCTCTTCTGCAATTGGATCATGTTTGATCTGTACTTTAACTCCGTTCTGAAACCTTTGGTACCTTTTACCTAAAACAATGTCTCTCAGTCTCAATTTTCAATTGACTCCCAGCATCAGCAGCTTTTTAGAGAAAGACAGTTCCAGATTCCCACTGCTCTGTGTGAAGAAGTGCTCCCTGACATCACTCCTAAACATCCTGGCTCTAATTTAAGGTTATTCCCCCTGGTTCTGGTCTCCCCCATCAAAGGAAATTGTTCCTTTCTAAATCTACCCAATATACTCCTTTAATCACCTTAATTAGATAGCCCTTTAAAATTCTATACTCAAGGGAATACAGCTGAACCTATGCAATCTGTCTTCATAGTTTAACCCTTTCGATCCCAGCACCAGTCTGCTGGATTGGCATTGCCCCCTCCAAGGTCAAGTGTTCTTGAGGTGTGTTGCCAAGACTCGAACATAGTTACTGCAGATGGGGTTGGACCAGAACTCTCTACAGCTGTAACATGATTTCCATGTAACCTTCATTTGCAACAAAAACCTGATCTCTGCCATGATTCCTCAGTTTTATTCCCTCACTGGATCCGTTGACTCAAAGATGTTTCTTCACTGTCAGAGATGTTGGACTGCGGGTGAAGTGAATTTACTGAACCATCGAACAAGCCAGGACTATGCAACCTGTCCTCATTATTTGAGTTTTTTAGTCCCCGTTCTCATTCTAGTGAATCCACATTGTGCTCTTTTCTCTTCAGACCGCAGTATTCTGTTGTGTTTTATCTTTGATTTAGAAACTTCCTTTTGCAAACAGTGGATCTAATCATCACTCTTTATCTTTGCTAAGATAGTAGAAAAAGGGAAATTTTTTTTAAAATTCAGGAGATGTGGGCTTCGTTGGCTAGACCAGCATTTATTGCCCATCCCTAATTGCCCTTCAGAAGGTGGTGATGTCGGTACACCCACAGTGCTGTTAAGGAGGGAGTTCCAGGATTTTGACCCAGCGACAGTAAAGGAACAGTGACATATCTCCAAGTCAAGATGGTGAGTGGCTTGGAGGGGAACTTGCAGGTGGTGGTGTTCCCATGCATCTGCTGCCCTTATCCTTCTAGATGGTAGAGGTTGTGAGTTTGGAAGGTGCTGTCAAAGGAGCCTCGGTGAATTCCTGCAGTGCATCTTGTAGATGGTACACACTGCTGCCGCTGTGTGTCGGTGTTGGAGGGAGTGAAAGTTTAAGGTGGTGGATGGGGTGCCAATCAAGCGGGCTGCTTTGTCCTGGATGGTGTCAAGCTTTCTGAGTGTTGTTGGAGCTGCGCTCATCCAAGCAAGTGGAGAGTATTCCATCACACTCCTGACTTGTGCCTTGTAGATGGTGGACAGGCTATGGGGAATCAGGAGGTGAGTTACTCACCGCAGGATTCCTAACCTCTGACCTACTCTTGTAGCTACAGTATTTATATGGCTAGTCCAGTTCAGTTTCAGATTAAACATATTTGAAATATTTGATGAACTTCCTCAGTAACAGACGTAGGCTGAAATTCTAAGTGTTATTGGGGAAGATTTTTCATGCTGTTTTATATTTCAAATCCGTTGTAATTGTCACGGAATTCCAAAGCACTTAGCAATTTCCTGCCTGGTGAGTATCCTTTATCATATCTTGCATAAATATACAGTTATGTTTTCCTTCCCAGTTCATTCGTGTTATTCTGATTCTGAAATAAGAAAGTTCTCTAATCTCTGTGGAAATCAGTTTTATCCTGAAGTGGAACCACAACACATTCTGGAGCAGAGTTTCCTGTCAATGTGCCTATGGCTATTGCGTTGACTTGAGTGCAAGGAACATAAGAAAATCAGGGCAGGGAGGAGGGAAAGCTTGTAAAGAAGCCTGGCAGTTTGCCTGTCCATTGAAATTTCCTGCCATTTCCTTTTCTCTCCTGAAGACAGTCAATGGCTTCGCAGGCACTTGCAACAACATTGAATTGCATATGTCTAGCACTTTTAAGGTTGCAAAGTGTCACAGGAACCATCATCAAATAAAATTTGACACTGAGCGACAGGTGATATTTGACCAAAAGCTTGGTCAAAGTGGTAGGTGTTAAGGACTGCCTTAACAGAGAAAAGAGAGGCAGAGAGCCTGAGAGGCTCAGGGAGGGAGTTCCAGAGCTTGGATCTCAGGCAGCTGAAAGCACGGCCGCCAACATTGGAACAGTTAAAATTGGGCAAATGCACAAGAGACCAGAATTAGAGCAGTGCAGATATCTCGGAGAGTTGAAGGGATGGAGGAGATTATAGAGATTAGGGAGGGGTAAGGCTGTGGAGGCATCTGAAGGGAAGGATGAAAGTTTGAAAATTGAAACGTTGTCAGACGAGTTCCCAGTGTAGGTCAGGAAGTATAAAGGCAATGGGTGAATGGGATTTGGTGCAAGATAAGATACAGGGAGTGCATGGGAGTTACTTAGAATGACAAAGCAGCCCAGAAATCAGACCATTCCATCCAATTAGTCCATGCCAGTGTTTATGCTGCACACAAACTTCCTCCCATCTACTTCATCTAAACCCATTAGGGATTTGCTGCTCGACCAGGTCTATCATTGTCCTTCTGCAAATACTTAATCCACTAAAGTTTTTATTAACAAAACCACAATCTGTCCATTGATAGCTATCACGTTTGTGACAGTCTGCCACTCAACAGGAGAAAACAAACATCAGATATCGAATATTCCCAGTTAGGAGGGCCCATAAATTTATCTGATTCAGTAAATAGTGAGGCAAATAAACCAAGCCAAACACAGACAATGGGAAAGTTGCCCATGTACACCAGCCCGTGATATTAAACAAGCGATTGGGGCCGGTGCTGGGAGGGGGTGGGTGTTGGTTGGTAGATGGTAGCATAGTGGTAATGTCACTGAGCTAATAATCCAGAGGACTGGGGATGTGGGTTCAAATCTCACCATTGCAACTAGTGTAATTTAAATTCAATTAATAAATCTGGAATATAAAGCTAGTCTCAGTTTTGGTGACCGTGAAACTACCATTGATTGTTGTAAAAACCCATCAGGTTCACTAATGCCCTTTAAGGAAGGAAATCTGCCGTCCTTACCTGGTTTGGCCTACATGTGACTCCAGACCCACTGAAATGGCCCAGCAAGCCACTCATTTCAAGGGCAATTAGGGATGGACAACAAGCCAGCAACACCCACATCCCATGAAAGAACAAAGAAAAAAAATTACATAAAGCAGCTGCTAAGAATTTAAGTAGCTACGAAGCTAAATGTAATGGAACAGCTTCACTGTTTCACTGGTATTCTATTGACTACTACTTAAGGCCAACATTCTATTAGCCTTTAGGATTATTTTAGTAGGTTTTTGAAATTGGTTTACTGGACACCCAAATCCCTTTCTCTCCCAAGCTCCTCATCTTTCACCATGAAGAATATTTTCCCCATCTGCCTTTCTCAGATAAAAAGTGGATCAGCACACATTCCATCTGCCACTATTTTGTCCACTCGCTTAGTCTATGTCCCTTTTTTAACTTCCTGATCCCATTTATACAACTTGTTACACTTTCTAACTTAGTGCCATCTGCAAACTTCAATAGACAAGCCTCTCTTAACCTTCATATAAAACATACACATTTTACAAACCAATCTACATACCCAGACAGCTAATAAGCTAAGACCCCAGTACAGATCCCTGGCAATCACCACTTGTCACATCTTACCAATCGGTGAATGTTTTTTATTTTATTTCTACTCTCAGTTGCCTCCCTCCCAATCCATGCTCAATAGGGGAGGACAGTGGCATAGTGGTAATGTCACTGGACTAGTTATGTAGAGGCCCAGGCTAATGATCTGGGGACATGGGTTCAAATCCCACCACAGTAGCTGGTGGAATTTAAATTGAGTGTTGTTGGAGCTGCACTCATCCAGGTAAGTGGAGAGTATCCCATCACACTCCTGACTTGTACCTTTTAGATGGTGGACAGGTCTTGGGGAATCAGGAGGTGAGTTACTCATTGCAGAATTCCCAGCCTCTGACCTGCTCTCTTAGCCATGATATTTATATGGCTCTGAAGAAGAGTCATACGGACTCGAAACTTTAACTCTGTTTCTCTCACCACAGATGCTGTCAGACCTGCTGAGTTTTTCCGGCACTTTTTGTATTTATTTATATGGCTAGCCCAGTTTAGTTTCTATTAATGGTAACATAGGCCAGGATTTTCCCGTCGGCAATTTGGGGGCGGGGCCCGCTCACTGACGGGAAAATGACGCGGGATGACATCAGGAGAAACCCCGACGTCATCCTGGTCCCTTTAAATTTTCAGGAAGGCGGGTGGACAGCGAAATCAGCTGCGGGCCCGCCAACCTGTCAATGGCCAAATGGCTAATTAAGATTGTTAAAGACCTGCCCGTCCTACCTTAAGGCTGGCGGGCAGGCCAGGAACCCCAGTGGGCTCCTGATTATACATGAAACCTCATCCACTGGCGGGATGAGGTTTCATGTCTGTTTTTAAAAAGTTTCATAAAGTTTATGTGTTTCTTATTAACATGTCCCATTTCATGTGACATTGTCACATGAGGGGGACATCTTAATAATTTTAATATTTTTCTATTTTTGGAGTTTTTTTACCTGTCAGTAATCTCCCTGAGACAGCACTTGGTCCCAGGGAGCAGTGCGCATGTGCAAAAGAGCGCACTTTGATAGATGGGGAATCCCTCCACCCCCTGCATAGGAAGCGCTTTCTGTCGTGCAGGCCGCTAACCGGGCCTTAATTGGCCCGCCCACTCAATATGGCGGCGGGCCCCGTTTCAGCGGCGGAGTTTGGCTGCCCACCTGCCGCTGAGCCGGTGGGGCCTGCCCGCCATCCAAGGGCAAAATTTTGCCCATAGAAACATAGAAAATAGGAGCAGGAGTAGGCCATTCAGCCCTTCGAGCCTGCTCCATCATTCATTATGATCATGGCTGATCATCCAACTTAATAGCCTGCTCCCGCTTTCTCCCCATAACCTTTGACCACTTTCGCCCCAAAAGCTATATCTAACTCCTTCTTGAAAACATACAATGTTTTGGCCTCAACTACTTTCTGTGGTAGTGAATTCCACAGGCTCACCACTCTCTGGGTGAAGAAATTTCTCCTCATCTCAGTCCTAAATGGTCTACCCGGTATCCTCAGACTGTGACCCCTGGTTCTGGACTCCCCCGCCATTGGGAACATCCTTCCTGCATCTACCCTATCTAGTCCTGTTAGAATTTTATAGGTTTCTTTGAGATTCCCCCCTCATTCTTCTGAACTCCAGCGAATATAATCCTAACCGACTTAATCTCTCCTCATATGTCAGTCCCGCCATCCCAGGAAACAGTCTGGTAAACCTTTGCTGCACTCCCTCTGTAGCAAGTACATCCTTCCTCAGATAAGGAGACCAAAACTGCACACAATAATCCAGGTGTGGTCTCACCAAGGCCCTGTACAATTGCAGCAAGACATCCCTTTTCCTGTATTCAAATCCTCTGGCTATGAAGGCCAACATACCACTTGCCTTCTTTACCGCCTGCTGCACCTGCATGCTTACCTTCAGCGACTGGTGTACAAGGACACCAAGGTCTTGTTGCACATTCCCCTCTCTCAATTTATAGCCATTCAGATAATAATCTGCCTTCCTGTTTTTGCTACCAAGGTGGATAACCTCACATTTATCCACGTATTTGCCATGTATTTGTCCACTCACTCAACTTGTCCAAATCACACTGAAGCATCTCTGCATCCTCCTCACAGCTCACCCTCCCACCCAGCTTTGTGTCATCTGCAAATTTGGAGATATTACATTTAGTTCCCTCATCTAAATCATTAATATATATTGTGAATAACTGGGGTCCCAGCACCGATCCTTGCAGTACCCCACTAGTCACTGCCTGCCATTTGGAAAAAGACCAGTTTATTCCTACTCTTTATTTCCTGTCTGCCAACCAGTTTTCTGTCCATCTCAATACACTACCCCCAATCCCATGCATTTAAATTTACACACCAATCTCTTATGTGGGACTTTGTCGAAAGCCTTCTGGAAGTCCAAATAAACCACATCCATTGGCTCCCCCTCATCAACTCTACTAGTTACATCCTCGAAAAATTCCAGTAGATTTATCAAGCATGATTTCTCTTTCATAAATCCATGCCAACTCTGTCCGATTCTGCCACTGTTTTCCACGTGCTCAGCTATTAAATCTTTTATAATGGACTCTAGAATTTTCCCCACTACTGACGTCAGGCTGACTGGTCTATAATTCCCTATTTTCTCTCTACCTCCCTTTTTAAATAGTGGGGTTACATTAGCTACCCTCCAATCAACGTCAAGGAGCGATGGTTGGATTCTCTCTTGTTGGAGATGGTCATTGACTGACACTTGTGTGGTGTTAATGTGGAAATGCATTGGGAACGGGCACAATGGGGTGGAGGGGATAGCTGTGGTCATGGGGGGGAGGCAGTGTTATGTGATGGGTGGAAACCTCGAAGTAAGTTCAGCGCTTCACAATAGCATTTTAACTGAGGCAGCTTGTTAACGTTTTACCTCCACGTCTGCCATCCAATGTGCGGCAGCAGGAGAAATCTCAACTCCAGGAATTAAAGGAACAGTTCAAAGCTGCAGTTTGGAGGAGTTTGGAATTGCCAAGTAAACAAGAGCACTTGTTTTCAGATCAGATCTGTCTGTCTGGAATTCATTAAGTAGTGATGGCAGGCTTTGAGCTTTCAACAGCTGCAGGTTTCATGTTTACCCAACATGTTCCAATAGCCTGATTAAATATATAAACACGAGACCAACATCAGTTTCTACATGTGCCAAGCAGCTAGGGTCAACCAAGCCATGATTCCTGTAACCATGTCAACCATCAGAGATGTAGATAAGACACATTGGGCTGAATCATTGGCTCGGCGAGCGGGGGCAGGGCATCCCGACGTCACCGCGCATCATTCGGCTGCGCGCCCACCGAACTGTCAAAGGCCAGTGGTTAAGGCCATTAATGGACTAATTAAGCCTATTGAGAAAGCTGCCCGTCCAACCTTAAGGTTGTCGGGCAGGCAAAGAGCCCAGGCGGCCTTCGCAGTTTTCATGGACCCTCATCCACGGGCGGGAAGAGGTTTCATAAAGGGTTTATAAATTAAATAAACTTTTTCATTAAAGTTCATTGACATGTCTCAGCTCATGTGACATTGTCACATGTGGGGACATGTCTTGAAATTTTTTTTCTTTATTAAAATTTTTTGGAACTTAAACAAATCTCCCCGAAACAGTTCTGTGCCTCAGGGAGATTTCTGTGCTCTTTCGTACGCATGCGTGAAAGAGTGCACTCCCGACTCAGGGAACTTCACCCCCCGCCTTCCCCGCACAGGGAGCACACAGCGCTTCCGGGCATGCGTCATGCTGAGCGGGCCTTAATTCACCCGCCCACATAAAATGGCAGCACAGACCCGATCGGGGGCGCTGATCAGGTCTGCGCCCACCTGCGCTCGCTCCCACACAACCCTCCCCCGATAGGGGGAAAATTCTACCCATTGTTCCAGATATTTGACCAAATCCCAAAATTGAGCTTGCAGAGGGCTACTTAGGTGGCGTCACAATTCATTGGGCATAGTGCATTATAATAGCAAGCCCCACTGTTCCCCGGGCCACAACAAATATGAAAAGTTTGACCAAACCACCAGGTTTCCCCAATTCTACCTAACTGTTTAATTTAGGTTAACAGAAATACGAGCAGCAGGTTTGTAAACTTAAAAAGTAAATAACTTTATTAAACAAATTGTCTTTAACCAGAGGCAAAAGAAAGAAATATGAACTGCTAATTTCTAACTCTATAACCTAAACTCTATCCCTTCCTAAACCCCTACACACAAACACACACACACACACATAGATTTTAAGGGTGAGATAAAACAGTTCAATAACACCAATCTGGAGTACAGGATTTGATTGAAGTCTTCCAAATTCCTTGCAGTTTGTTGTTTATGACACGAGCACTTTCAGTCTGTGATTCACTGGTTGAAAAACTTGCTTTACAATGTCTCTACTGATGATTTTTCCCCTTTACCTCTTGACAGGGGTTTTCAGCGAAAGCAGGTTACAGGGTTGTGAGGAATAGCCAGCTAGTTACTATGGCAGAATTACTGGAATCTTACAAACAGAGGAGAGAGAGATTTTAGGTCTTCCCTATTTGTGGGCTAGGAGTTGTAATCCCTGCACTGTTACCACACAGAAGCCTGGTCACCTGGTCAGGAGCCAATTAAAATGTTGTTGTCAGGCAGTTCCCCTTAGTCCAGGGCTCCTTTCCGGCATCATGCTGTTCTTTTATGGCACACTATGGCCCGGAAGAGCAACATTGTAGATATTCCTCATCCTATTCCAGCAAACAGGTCTTTCAAACTGCAGCCATGGTAGTTTTTAAGGCCACAGTCCAATTTTAAAGCAACAGCCCAGGAAAATAAAAATAGGTTATTTACATGCCTCCGCCCTTAAAAAGGAGGCAACACCATTTTAAAAATGCATTTCATCACAAGGTATGTGACACATGCACAACAAAACATGAAACTTACATTTATTCATCCATCCTTCCCACTTACACTTATTTCAGTAATTTACACCCGGGACAATGCATCCGTGATCACATTATCTTGACTGGCAATGTGAACAATCTTTACATTGAATGGTTGAAACAATAGACTCCATCTAAACAATCTCGCATTTCGAGTTTTAAGTTTCTCAATGAATGTGAATAGATTATGGTCAGTGTAGATTAGTGTTTCTTTGTCATCGTGTCGAACATAAACTTCAAAGTGTTCTTTATAGTGGTCATAGAAATGACAGCGAATTGGTTGATGTCTTATCATCATGAGCTAGACAAGGGACTTTCATTTCTTGCATGCTTTTTTTTGGTGGGGGGTGCCCATAGTCTGAAAATTGGGAGCATTGATGCAATTTAAAGCAGCCAGGCACCTTCTAAAGTGGAGATGCATCCTGGCTGCAGATACCAGGAAAGCTTTGCTAGAGAAGAAATGGCTGCAAGAGGTTCAGGCAGGGAGGTCAATGCCAGGAGCTTAGCGATGATTGCAAAGTGGAAAGAAATTCAATGACCTCAGCAGAGTTGCCCAGGTAAAAATCTTACCTTTCAGCTGAACTACTCTGTCCTCACACTTCTGCCACCTCCAGCCTCGCTACTCATAATGTGACCCTCCCCCACTTCCCTTCAATCCCCTACAATCATTAAACCACATTTCACACCGCCTCCTCCCATTCACACACTGCACAATTATTGTTCTCATTATTATTAAAACTCTGGCTTCAAATACCTCACATATGACGGTGCTAGAGAGAGATAATGTTCTGGAAGAGTCAAGGATAGAATCTATTCAGTTAGTGTTAAGAAACAATAAAGATACCACTATATTGAGTGTATTCTATAGGCCTCCAACTACTGGGTAAGATAGAGAGAAACAAATTTGCAAGGAATTCAGAGAGGCACAAAAACTATAGAGTTGTGATAAAGTGGGACTTTTATGATCCCAATTATAGACTGGGATTGTAATAGTGTAAAGGGCCAAGAGAAGGAAGAGTTTAGGAAGCGTGTTCAGGAGAATTTTCTACATCAATATGTATTCAGTCCGACATATAGATCTGGTTCTGGGGAATGCGGTGAGTCAAGTGGATCAAGTGTCTGTGAGGGAACTTTTAGGAAAAAATTATCATAGTATTTATGTCAGATGTGTTAAAGGACTAGGAGAAATCTAGAGTAAAAATAATTAATTGGGGGAGGGCTAATTTCAGTGGGGTAGGAATGGGTCTGACCGAGGTAATCTAGAATCAAAACCTGGCAGACAAAACTATAACAGAACAATAGGCTGCCTTTAAAGAGGAGATAGGTCAGGTACAGTCAAGATACATTCCCATAAGGGGAAAAGGTTTGAGAAACAAATCCAGAATTTCCTAAAGGACGAAAGAGATAGAATGTAAGATGGAGCATATAACAGATTTCAGATTGATAATAGGAGTGACAGCTAGGCTGAACAGAGAAAGTTCAGAGAGGAAATGAAAAAGATGGTTATAGAGGGAGTATGAGAAGAAACTGACAGCTGTTGCAATATGGCAGGTAGTATTTGCCAGGCTGACCAAATCCCAAAGGGAAATTGGCTACGCTATCACCACGATTTTGCAATTTATATTTATTACGAGAAGGTTTATGCATTGATGTCAGAAGTAATGAGTCCATGACCACCTTTTGAGATTTTAAAGATTAAATTAAAACATTTATTGACAAAAGCAAAGAAAACTTAAATACACAAGACTACAGTTACATTTAGTTTTATATAAGTTCTCATAAGATTTTTACTTAACTAGACTTGTGACCAAACATCCCTTTCAGGCAATTGTCCAAATAGATTCTTAATCTATAAAGCATCCAGCATATTACCACAAGCACCCACTGTTGCTATAAGGGAGGTATTTCACAGCTTCTTTCTCCCTCTCACTCAACAATGGAGCTCCAAAGGCTTTTAACACAACCTTGGTTACTGGAACAGTAGACTTCTCCAGGGTGGGTAGTGGCTTCCCCTACAAGTCTGTTTCACACAGTGCACCTTCCAAGGCTTCACATGGCCACACCCCACACAGCTTTACATCTTTGTTTAAATATATGTTCTCCCTTTTTGTCTGTAAATCCCATTGCTTCAACCTTACTTTGGAAGTTACCTTTCCCAGAATATAAAAATCGTTCATGTTGCCATTATGGCCAGCACTTTAAGAAAAACAAACTTAATAACTTTGCCTTATTTATCTTGCCAGTTGTAAGCATTTTACCATATCCCTTTGAAAATTAAACAACCTCTCAACTTATCTAAAAATGCAAATTCCACTCACACTATCTGCTGAGACTTCATCCAAGCTTACCCATCTCCATTTTAATTGCCTGTTTTACACCTAACCCCTTTTGTTGATTCAAACCTTGTAATCTGACTGTCCTCAGTTTAATTAAACTAGACATGCACACAGATGCACATACAATACAGCCCCATAAGCCTGCTTTAAAGTATCTAAAAGTAATATTGGGGAAAAAAAATCTTTCCTTTACACAGCTAACATAAAAGGTAGTCAAAAAATCTTCAATAGGCACCTAAATAGTGAAAGGATGGTAAGAGGAGGGACAGGGTTGATTAGGACGTGAAGGCAGGGGGCATGGCTGAGGTATTAAATGAGCACTTTCCATCTGTCTTTACCAAGGTACCATATAACCATAAAAAAGCTACACCACAGAAAGAGGCCATTCAGCCCATCATGTCTGCGCTGTCCAAAAAAAAGAGAAGAAAATAAACTAGTTACTCATGTTTCATCCCACTTTCCAGTACCTGGTCCATAGCCTTGCAGGTTACAGCACTTCATGTGCAAATCTAGTTACCTTTTAAATGAGTTAAGCATTTCAGCCTCAACCACCAATTTAGGCTGTGAATTCCAGACACCCACCATCCTCTGCATGAAAAAGCTTTTCCTCATGTCCCCTCGAATCCTTTACCAATCACCTTAAATCTATGCCCCCTGGTAATTGACCCCTCAGCTAGGGGAAACAGGTCTTTCCTGTCTAGCCTTTCTAGGCCCCTCATAATTTTGCACATCTCAGTTAGGTCACTCCTCAGCCTCCTCTGTTCTAAAGAAAACAACCCTAGCCTATCCAACCTCTCCTTATAGCTGCAATTTTCCAGCCCTGGCAACATTCTTATAGATCTCCTCTGTACTTCCCCCAGAAAAATTATGTCCTTCCTGTAATAAAGATGCTGCCAAAGTTGCCATGGAAGAGGAAGGAGTTAAGATACTGGATGGGCTACAATTGATAAAGACAGGGTATTAGAATGGCTGACTGTACATAAAGTGGGTAAGTCACAAGGACCTGATCAGATGCATCTGAGGATAACTGAAGGAAGTAAGGATGGAAATTATGGAGGTGCTGGCCATAATTTTTCAATCCTCCTTGGATAGAGGGTGGTGCCAGAGGACTGGAGAATTGCAAATGTTATACCCTTGCTCAAAAACAGGGTGTAAGGGCAAATCCAAACAACTACAGGCCAGTCAGTTTAATCTCGGCAGGGGGAAAGATTGTCAAAATGATAATTCAGCAAAAAAATGAACAGTCAATTGAACAAGTATGGATTAATTAAGGAAATTGATGAGGTCACAGAGAGAGCTGATGAGGGTAATGCTGTTGATGTGGTGTACATGGATTTCCACAAGGCATTTGATAAAGTGCCTCATAACAGCCTTGTCAGCAAAGTTGAAGCCCATGGAATAAAAGGGACAGTAGCTGTATCGATACAAAGTTTGCTAAGTGACAGGAAACAGAGAGTAATGGTGAACGGTTGTTTTTAGACTGGAGGAAGGTAGATAGTGGGGTTCCTCAGGGGTTGGTACTAGGACCACCTCTTTTCTTTATATATTAATAGCCTGGACTTGGGTTTACGGGGCTCAATTTCAAAATTTTCCGATGCATTAAAGCTTGGAAGTATTGTGAGCTCTGAGGAGGAAGTGATAGAGTTCAAGAGGACATAGACAGACTGGTGGAATGGGCAGACACATGACTTTACTTTTACATCTACCCCAAGTCTTTACCTCAACTATATCCAAGCTCCTACATCTCCCTGCAAAGTCTCAGACTTCACAACCTTCAAGTGGTGCCTTGATCAATCTCCCTGATCGGGTCTTGATTTCCTTGAGGTTGAGGATGAACTGCACTCTCTCGTCATTTGATAGGAGTGGCTTCCACCTGGCTGGTCGTAGAGTTTCTACTTGTTTCTGGTTCCTTGTCATCATCCAGATCATCCAGAACATTGTCCAATGTTCCATAATCTAATCAAGCGGAGTCAGCATGGCTTCATGAAGGGAAAATCATGCCCAACAAACTTGTTAGTCTCTTCGCATGGATAGAGGACAGGCTAACTAATAGAAGACAGAGAGAGTTGGGATACAGGGAGCATTTTCAGGTTGGCAACCTGTAACTAGTGGAGTGCCACAGGGATCAGTGCTGGGGCCACAATTATTTACAATGTATATTAATGACTTGGATGAGGGAAGTGAATGTACTATCGCCAAGTTTGTGGATGACACAAAAATAGGCGGGAAGGCAAGTGGCGAGGATGACACAAAGAGTCTACAGAGGGATATAGACAGGTTAAGTGAATGGGCAAAGACTTGGCAGATGGAATATAATGTGGGAAAAATGTGAGGTTATGCACTTTGGCAGGAAGAATAGAGGAGCTGAATATTATTTAAATAGGGAAAAACTACAGAAGGCTGCAGCATGGAGGGATTTGGGGGTCCTGGTGCATGAATCCCAAAAAGCTAACATACAAGTTCAACAGGTAATAGGGAAGGAAAATCATTCCCTTTTGAAATAAAGGCCAACATTTGGAGTATAAAAATAAGGAAGTGTTGCTAAAATTATACAAGGCATGAGTTAGAAAGTGCCTAGAATACTGTGAATAATTTTGGTCCCCTTATCTAAGGAAAGATATACTGGCATTGCAGGCAGTCCAGGGAGATAAGGTTCACTAGATTGATCCTGCCTATGGAGGGATTTTTTTATGAGGTGAGGTTGAGTAGGCTGGGCCTGTACTCATTGGAATTTAGAAGAATGAGAGGCGACCTTATTGAAATATAAAATTTTTTGGGGGCTTGATGGGTAAATGCTGAGAGGTTGCTTCCCCTTGTGGGAAAATCTAGGACCAGACGGCAAAATCTCAGAGTAAGGAGTTGCCCATTTAATACAGAGATGAGGAGGAATTTCTTCTCTCAGATGGTAATCAATTTGTGAAATTCTTTACCGCAGAAGGCTGTAGAGGCTGGGTCATTAAGTATATTTAAGGTTGAGATGGACAGATTTTTAATCAGTAAGGGAATCAATGGGTATGGGGAAAAGGCAGGAAAGTGGATTTGAAGATTATCAGATCAGCCATGATCTCATTGAATGGCAGAATGACCTACTTCTGTTCCTACATCTTATGGTCTTATGGTTCTGGGGACCCGGGTTCAAATCCCACCATGGCAGATGGTGGAATTTGAATTCAATAAAAAAAATCAAATGATGACCATGAAACCATTGTTGACTGTTGTAAAAACCCATCTGGTTCACTAATGAAGGAAATCTGTCGTCCTTACCTAGTCTGGCCTACATGTGACTCCAGACCCACAGCAATGTGGTTGACTTTTAATTGACTCTGAAATGGCCGAGCAAGCCATTCAATTGTAACAAGCCACTACAACGTCACAAAAAAATAAATGAAACCGGATAGATCACCCAGCATCAGGAAAACAATGGCAAACTCAGCCCTGTCGACCCTGCCAAGTCCTCCTTACTAACATCTGGGGGCTAGTGCCAAAATTGGGAGAGCTGTCTCAGACTAGTCAAGCAACAGCCTGACATAGTCATACCCACAGAATCATATCTTACAGATAATGTCCCAGACTCCACCATCACCATCCCTGGGTATGTCCTCTCCCACTGGCAGGACAGACCCAGCAGAGGTGGCAGCACAGTGGTATACAGTCGGGAGGGAGTTGCCCTGGGAGTCCTCAACATTGACTCTGAACTCCATGAAGTCTCATGGCATCAGGTCAAACATGGGCAAGGAAACCTGCTGATTACCATGTACCCCTGTCCCTCAACTGATGAATCAATGCTCCTCCATGTTGAACATCACTTGGAGGAAGTACTGAGGGTGGCAAGGGGACAAGAGTGCAGAATGCACTCTGGGTGTGGGACTTCAATGTCCACCACCAAGAGTAGCTTGGTAGCAGCATTACTGACTGGGCCCTAAAGCACATAGCTGCTAGACTGGGTCTGCAGCAGCTGGTGAGGGAACCAGCAAGAGGGAAAAACATATTTGACCTCACCAACCTGCCTGCCACAGATGCATCTGTCCATGACTGTGTGCAGTGGTCACTCCTACTGATACTGTCTTTGTGAAGATGAAGAAGTCCTGCCTTCACGTTGAAAATACCCTCCATCGTGTTGTGTGGCACTACCACCATGCTAAGGAGGATAGATTGTGAACAGATTTAGCAACTCAAAACTGGGCATCCATGAGGCACTGTGGGCCATCAGCAGCAGTAGAATTGTACTCAACCACAATCTGTAACCTCATGGCTAAGCATATCCACCACTCTACCATTACCGTCAATCCAGGGGGTGAACCCTGGTTTAATGAAGAGTGCAGGAGGGCATGCCAGAAGCAGCACCATACCTAAAAATGAAGTGTCAACCTGGTGAAGCTATAACACAGGACTATATGCGTGACAAACAGCATTAGCAGCAAGCAATTTCACAACCAACGTATCAGATGTTAGCTTTGCAGTCCTGCCACATCCAGTTGTGAATGGTGGTGGACAATTAAACAACTCACTGAGGAGGGGGCTCCACAAATATCCCCATCCTCAGTGATGGAGGAGCCCAGCGCATCAGTGCAAAAGACAAGGCTGAAGCATTCACAGCTAGAAGTGCTGAGTGGATGATCCATCTCGGCCTCCTCCGGAGGCCCAGAGCATCACAGATGCCAGTCTTCAGCCAATTCGATTCACGTGATATCAAGAAATGGCTGAAGGCACTGGATACTGCAAAGGCTATGTGGCCTGACAATATTCCAGCAATAGTATTGAAGATTTGTGCTCCAGAACTTGCCGTGCCCCTAACCAAGCTGTTCCAGTATAACTACAACACTGGCATCTACCCGGCTATGTGGAAAATTGCCCAGGTATGTCCTGTACACAAAAAGCAGGACAAATCTAAACTGGCCAATTACCACCCGATCAGGCTACCCTCCATCATCAGTAAAGCAATGGAAGGGGTCATCAACAGTGCTATCAAGCAGCACTTAGTGAGCAGGTTATTGCTAAGCGACTCAGTTTGGGTTCCGCCAGGGCCACTCAGCTCCTGACCTCATTACAACCTTGGACAAAAAGAGCTGAACTCCCAAGTTGAGGAGAGAGTGACTGCCCTTGAGATCAAGGCTGCATTTGACCGAGTGTAACATCAAGGAGCCCAAGCAAAACTGCAGTCAATGTGAATCAGGGGGAAAACTCCTCCACTGGCTGGAGTCATACTTAGCAGAAAGGAAAATGGTTGTGGTTGTTGGAGGTCAGTCATCTCAGCTCCAGGACATCACTGCAGGAGTGCCAATCAAGTGGGCTGCTTTATCTTGGATGGTGTCAAGCTTCTTGAGTGTTGTTGGAGCTCATCCAGGCAAGTGTATTCCATCACACTCCTGAGTTGTGTCTTGTAGATAGCGGACAGGCTTTGAGGAGTCAGGAGGTGAGTTAATCATCACAGGATTCCTAGCCTCTGACCTGCTCTTGTAGCCACAGTATTTATATGGCTAGTCTAATTCTGTTCCTGGTCAATGGTAACCCACCAGGATGTTAATAGTGGTGGATTCAGCGATGATAATGCCATTGAATGTCAAGGGGTAATGTTTAGATTCTCTTCTGTTGGAGATGGTCATTGCCTGGCACCCCTGTGGTGCACATGTTGCTTGCCACTTGTCAGCCCAAGCCTGGATACTATCCAGGTTTGGCTGCATTTGGACATGGACTGCTTCAGTATCTGAGGAGTTGCGAGTGGTACTGAAGATTGTGCAATCAGCACACCATAGCAGAGCTACTAATACTACCTGTGGCTGCAGACATGATAAGCAGAGTGCTTGGAAAGAATGCCCAAACATTCATTCAGCAAGTACCGTTATCAAACAACACAGTGTCACTTCAAATTCATGACATGGTCAATGATGTCCTAACTCAATTCGTCAGCTGTGTCATTCACAGCCAGTATTTTGTGCTGCAGCCAAATAAATTAACAGACATGACAGATTTATCTCCCCTTCTGGTGTCCATGAGGTATATTTATGAAGGTTAAATAGAGGAGGGCATTGTGTTCTGCCAGATGCTGCCTCCCAGAAGGACAGCTGAGGAGATTTTCTGATTGCTTGACAGCTTCATACATCAACAGGATATAACCTGGTCACAATGTGTTAATCTCTGCATCAATGAAGTTAAGTCAATGGTTGGCAGTGCAGTGACCTGTATCAGTGCAGTCATGCGACTTTGGTGCATTGCAACATTGGGTAGCAATCACTGCCAAAAACATACCTACCAACTTGAAGGAGGTGTTAGACAATGCTGTGAAGATGATAAATTTTATGAAATATCCACCTTTGAATTCCAAGCATTTGTTTTGCTCTATGTGATGAGACGGGAAGCGAGTGCCTCCATTGACTACTCCAGACAGAGGTTCAATGGCTGGCACATTTCTTTGAACTTCGCTGAGGTCAAGTTATTCTTCACAGAACATCCAGTCCCACTCTCTCACTGTTTGCAGGTCATAGCCTGCCTCTCATGGTCTGATTATATTCTCTCACCTGAATAAAATTCTATCAACATCCAAGGGTCATAGAGTTGTAGAGGTCTATGGCACAGAAAAAGGCCCTTCAGCCCATCGAGTCTGCGCCGGTCAAACAAGTACTTAACTATTTTAATCCCATTTTCCAACACTGGGCCCATAGCCTTGTATGTCATGGCATCGCAAATGCACATCCAAATACTTCTTAAATGTTATGAGGGTTTCTGTCTCTGCCACCCTTTCAGGCAGAGAGTTCCAGATTCTCACCACCCTCTGGGTGAAAAAATTTTTCCTCACATCCCCTCTAAACCTCCTGCTCCTTACCTTAAATCTATGTCCCCTGGTTATTGATGCCCCAACCAAGGGGAAAAGTTCCTTCCTGTCTATCCCACCTATGCCCCTCATAATTTTATACACCTCAACCATGACCTCCTCAATCTTCTCTGCTCCAGGAAAAATACCCCCAATCTATCCAATCTCTTCTCATAACTAAAACTCTCCAGCCCAGGCAAATTCCTGGTAAATCTCCTCTGCACTCTATCTGGTGCAATCACACCCTTCCTATAATGCGGATTCCAGAGCTGCACACAGTGGCCTAACCAGTGTTTTATACAGCTCCAGCAGAGCCTCCCTGCTCTTATATTCTATGCTTCGGCTAATAAAGGCAAGTATCCCATATGCCTTCTTAACAACCTTATCCGCCTTTCCTGCTACCTTAAGGGACCAGTGGACATGCACACCAAGGTCCCTCTGATCCTCGGTAGTTCCCAGGGTCCTAGTATGCATCGTGTATACCCATGCCTTGTTTGTCCTGCCCAAGTGCATCACCTCACACTTACCCGGATTAAATTCCATTTGCCACTGATCAGCCCATCTGACCAGCCCGTCCATATCCTCCTGTAATCTAAGGCTATCCTTCTCACTATTTACCACCCCACCAATTTGTGTGTCAGCTGCGAAGTTACTGATCAACCCTTCTACATTCAAGTCTAAATCGTTTACGTATACCACAAACAGCAAGGGACCCAACACCGATCCCTGTGGAACCCCACTGGACACAGGCATCTAGTCACAAAAACACCCCTCAACCATCACCCTCTGCTTCCTGCCACTCAGCCAATTCTGGGTCCAATTTGCCAAATTGCCTTGGATCCCATGGCCTCTTACCTTTATTATCAGTCTCCCATGCGGGACCTTATCAAAAGCCTTGCTGAAGTCCAAGTAGACAACGTCAAATGCATTGCCGTCATCTACACACCTGGTCACCTCTTCGAAAAATTCAATCAAATTGGTCAGACATGACCTCCTCTTAACAAAACCATGCTGACTGTCCTTGATTAATCCCTGCCTCTCCAAGTGTAGATTAATTGCTTCCAATAGTTTCCCCACCACTGAGGTTAGACTGACTGGCCTGTAGTTCCCTGGTTTATCCCTTCCTCCCTTCTTGAATAACAGTACCACATTGGCTGGCCTCCAGTCCCCTGGCTCCTCTCCTGTGGCCAGAGAGGTATTGAAAATTATTGCCAGCACCTCTTCTATCTTCTCCCTTGCCTCACTCAACAGCCTGGGATACATTTCATTCGGGCCTGGAAATTTATCTACTTTTAAGCCTGCCAGACCACTTCGAACCTCCTCCCTTTCTATGCTCATTTCTTTAGTTATATCAGAGCCCTTCTGCCTGATTTCCATACCCACGTCATCCCTCTCATTTGTGAACACCAACACAAAGTATTCATTTAGAACCCTTCCTACATCTCCCGGCTCCACACACAAATTACCGCTATGGTCCTTAATGGGTCCTATTCTTTCCCTAGTTATCTTCTTACTCCTAATGTACTTGTAAAATAACTTTGGATTTTCCTTTATTTTACCTGCCAATGTTTTTTAATCCCCTCTTTTTGCTCTCCTAATTTCCTTTTTAAGTTCCCCCCTACACATTCTATACTCTTTTAGGGCTTCACTGTTTTGAGCCCTCGGTATCTGCCATAAGCTTCCCTTTTTCTCTTTATCCAATCTTGTATATCCCTCGACATCCAGGGTTCCCTGGATTTGTTGGTTCCACCCTTTGTCTTTACTGGAATATGTTGGCCCTGTAGTCTCCTTATTTCCTTCTTGAATGAGCCCAACTGCTCTGACGCAGATTTACCTAAAGTAACTGCTCCCAGTCCACTCTGGCCAAATCATATCTGATCTTATTAAAATCAGCCTTCCCCCAATTTAGAACTCTGAATTCAGGCATATCCTTATCCTTGCCCTTTTCCATAACAAGCTTGAGTCTGACGGAGTTATGATCACTATTTGCAAAATGCTCCCCCACTTATACCTCTACCACTTGCCCGACTTCATTCCCTAAAATTAAGTCCAGGACCACCCCCTCTCTTGTAGGACCTTCTACGTACTGGCTTAAAAAGCTTTCCTAGATGCATTTTAGGAATTCTGCTCCCTCCAAACCTATCACACTATGACTAACCCAGTCAGTGTTGGGGAAGCTGAAAACCCCACTATTACTACCCTATTATTCTTACACTTCTCTGAAATTTGCCTACATATCTGCTCTTCTATTTCTCTCTGACTGTTTGGGGGCCTACAATACACTCCCAGCAATGTGATTGCTCCTTTTTTGTTTTTAAGTTCTACCCATATGGCTTCATTTGAGGAGCCTTCTAAGATGTCATCCCTCCTTACTGCTGTAATCGATTCCTTGCTCAATGTTGCGATACCCCTTCCTCTTTTACCTCCTTCCCTGTCTTGCCTGAAGACTCTATTTGCTGGAATATTGAGCTACCAATCCTGCCCCTCTCTCAACCATGTCTCTGTGGCAGCAATGACATCATATTTCCATGTGTTAATTTGTGCCCTCAACTTATCTGCCTTATCAGTCAGACTCTTTGCATTAAAATAAATACATCCAACCTTGCCAAACTCCCTTGTGCCTTAACTGGCCTATAATTTCTATGCCTTCCAGACTCACTTCCTCTCTCTTCTAATTTTAGCTGTGCATCTCCCCTGCTGAACCTTCTCTCACGATCCCATCCCCCTGCCAAGTTAGTTTAAACACTCCCCAACAACACCAGCAAACCTCCCAAAAAGGGGTTAAACATTGATCAAAAACTGAACTGGACTAGCCATATAAATACTGTGGCTACAAGAGCAGTTCAGAGACTAGGAATTCTGCAGTGAGTAACTCACCTCCTGACTCCCCAAAGCCCGTCCACCATCTACAAGGCACAAGTCAGGAGTGTGATGGGACACTCTCCACTTGCCTGGATGAGTGCAGCTCCCACAACACTCAAGAAGCTTGACACCATCCAGGACAAAGCAGCCCCGCTTGATTGGCACCCCATCCACAAGCATTCACTCCCTCTGCCACAAATGCACACTGGCAGCAGTGTGTACCATCTACAAGATGCACTACAGGAACTCATCAAGCCTCCTTATACAGCACCTTTCAAACCCAGAACCACTACCATCTAGAAGGACAAGGGCAGCAGACACATGGGAACATCGCCATTTGCAAGTTCCTCTCCAAGCCACTCACCATCCTGAGCTGGAAATATATCGCCGTTCCTTCACTGTCGTTAGGCCAAAATCCTTGAACTCCCTTCCTAACAGCACGGTGGGTGTACCCACACCACATGGACTGCAGTGTTTTAAGAAGGCATCTCACCACCACCTTCTCAAGGTGGGCAATAAATGCTGGCCCAGCCAGCAACACCCACATCCCATGAATGAATGAATGAATAAATAAAAAAATATAGGCTAAATCTAGGATCTCAAGGACTGAACGTGGCCATCTTCAATGACCAGAACAAAACTGAGATAATATTTTTTTTTTAATTGAAATTCTGAGCTGGCATTTGTGGAGGAAAACAACATTGAAATGTTCCCAAACATACAGGAATTCCTGACACCGAATGAACTCCAGTTACAGGACAGTGTAAAAGGAGACAGCCAACATCTCACCGGGCTGCTGAGACAATTACATGATGGTTTTCCCTCAATTGGAAATACAAGCAGCTGAGCCTGCTTCCCCTTCCCAGCTTCTCTGAAGTGACCCATGCCATAGGATTGGCGATGAAAGGACGAGAGAACGTCCTGTGCATCACAGCTGTCAGCAGAATCAGCACTGAGCCTCAACCAAAGCAGTTGGCTGAGTTTCGGGTCCGAGTGCAAATCGATTTCCTCAAATTATCAGACAGGGTATTCAAGGTTTTGACACTTGTTTGCCACAATTTACATGTGTAAGTGGCTTTTCATCACTCAGCGGGAGGAAATCAAAATATCGCCAGCATATTAGCTGAAAGAAAACAACTTACAGCTCAAAATATCATTCCAAACATCATACCATCTATACTCACACAAAAAACCCCATTCACCACATTAATGGTGAGGAGTACTATTAAGCAGGTTGCATAAAGGATTTTCTGTATGGCGACATAACCAGAGCCAGACAATCAGCAGGGTGCCCAAAGCTCTACTTGATGGATGCTTGCAAGTGTGACATGAAGGCCCTAAACACTGATTCTCATACCTGGCGAGATTATCTGATGCCAGAGCAAAATGACAACATCACCTGTGCTCCATCACGATGATCAGTGGCTACAGTGACTTGGAAACCAGCACCAACACGGAAAATAACAACCCACAACGACACTCAATAATCACTTCGCACGCAGCACTTGTGGCAGAACCTGCCTCTCAAGGACTGGTCTCTTCATCCGTCAGCAAAGGTGTGCCACATGAAACTACCCCAACCACAATGCGTTTTGCTGCATATCCATCACCTCATGCAAACAGAAGGATGCCAACAACAAGGATAGCTATTAAAAGACATGATGAGTGGTATAAGCATTTGATAACTTGAATATTTTGTACAATGGTTGACCATTGAAGGGAGTTAAAATATTAAGTTTGTATCCTGGTAGGGTTATGGGCTCAGCTGGTAGATCTGGAAGGGGGTACACAACAATTAAAGTTTCTAAGTGCTAGTGGTCACAGGTTTGGGAGGTGCTTTGAAGTTACTTAGATTCAATGGGCTGAATGGCCTCTTGCTGTGCAGTAATGACGTTACCAGCTTTGAGCATTGGATGCTGAGTATTCTCAGAAGTTTCCAATCAATTTTAAGCATTTATCTGCTTTTGTCCAAAACCACAATGATGTTAAATATGATGACGTACTTTATTTCTATAAATATTTTCATCTGTTTCTATACCTTTCCAGCTTTTCCATAGGGAAAGAGTGATCTAAAACCTCACCATGGGTCATTCTTCATTTGTCAATCTGGACTCCAAATGTTAGCAGGCAATTGGCAAAGGTGTGGATGGCCAGAGAGGGGAGTAATTCCATTGTTACCAAGTCCGATGCCTGCCTTCCTGGATTTCCATCAGACGTCACTGGATGGCAATTGGGAATGGGGACCCTTGTTGATTTTTCACTCACAAACTCAGGGCATTAAGGCCATTGCCCAATCTGCTGGTTCACCTTAAATCAGCTAATTTGGAATAGAATGGGGAATCGAATCTCTGACAAAGTTTTATCTGATTACATTCCTGTGAAGCACCTTGGGATCTTTACCGCATGGGCGCTATATAAATAAAAGCTGTTGTTTCTCCTAAACAGCTTTCAGTCTTGTTTGCCTGAGATCCAAGATAAAGGTATGCTAAATCCTCAGAGAGGTGTTCCATATTGAGGAACACTTTCAGCAGCAAATGGACAGACTCACCCCTGTAAAGTGTTTGGTTTGACCATCAGCATCAGGAAGACAAATGTCATGGTCCAGGATGTTGCCAAACTGCTATCTATCAGCATTGACAATGTGACACTGGAGGTTGTTGATAGCTTCACACATCTAGACTCCACAATTACCAGCAATCTGTCACTTGATGCTGAAATCAACACTAACATTGCAAAGCTACAGCTGTTGTGTCCTAGCTCAGTGAGAGTGTGGAACAACTTCAATCTGACCAAGAACACCAAACTGTGAATTTACCAAGCCTGTGTCCTCAGCACACTCCTCTGGAATGACGCCTGGACAGCATATGTGGGCAAGAGAAAAGGCTAAACAGTTTCCACCCTCCCTGTCTCAGACGTATCCTTGACATCTTTTGACAGGGCAAGACTCAGAGGACCTGGAGTGTGCCAATCCATCAGCATACACTCAATGCTAAAGACATTTGCACTGTCCCAGCCACAATCATCAGATAGATGATGGGTGTATACCCAAAGGCCTTCTGTATGGTGAGCTGGCCACTGGGTCATGACCTCCTGGGCATCATATCTCCATTACAAGGACGCTGCAAGCGAGATGAAGGTGATGGACATTGACAACTGGGAGACAGTCACTGACGGCCATGACCTCTGGAGGCTTACTGCTTGGAAGGACATTGGAAGGGGCGAGCAGAGACAAAAAGCTTAGCTGGCCGAGAAGAGGGCCCAGGGAAAACAAAGGCCAGCAAATCGTGCACCTTCTCAGCCCACTGTCTTCCTCAGCCGAAAATGTGGCAGAGACTGCCCCCCCCCATGGCATTGTGGGGCTCCTGAACCACACCAGGCAATGTTTCATACAGAATTGACCATCACAGCGCAAACCATCATCTTACGAGACGGAAGGCTTCCATCAATGTTTCTCCAAGTACACACCTCAACTGACCCACTACTTGCTTTCCTTCTCACTCTGTGATTTCTTTCATCAATAATTTTTTGAATGTAGGCTTGAGGTGTCTCTGACTCATAACACACCAAATTCCTAATGTGACACTGCACTTAATTTCAAAACGGCAAATTACTGAACCATTTCCTGTGGGAGCCATTTGTTAATGAGAGCTTCAGTTAAAAAGTAGAACCAGAGTGTTTCTTTTTTACTGGTCTCCACATATTCAAGGTTTGTTTTTACAAAAAAAATTAATATTTTGGGAAACTTCTAATTCGACAGTCATCCTACCAACGGGGGAAAGATTCAAACTCAGATCCTAAATACAAACGCACAGTGTGGAAACTCATTGGACCATTCAGTTCGCATGCTTGAACAGTTCTTGCATTTGAAGATTCCAGGTATAGCGTCAAATACATTCATGGAATGTATTAAAGGAACACATCATGTGCTCAAAACTCAACAAGATTGGACAAAGGTGGATTTCTTTTTTCTTTATTATTTCATGGGATGTGGGTGTCACTGGCAAGACCACCATTTGTTGACCATCCCTAATTGCCCTTGAACTGACCTTGCTCAGTCATTTCAGAGGGCAGTTAAGAGTCAGCCGCATTGCTGTGGGTCTGACGTCACATGTAGGCCAGACCCGGTAAGGATGGCAGATTTCTGACATTACTGAACCAGATGGATTTTTTTAACGACTAGCTTTATAATTCTAGATTTATTAACTGGACTGGATTTAAATTCCACCAGCTGCCATGGTGGGATTTGAACCCATGTCTCCCGAGCCCCTGGATTACTAGTCTAGTGGCATTACCACTACCACCATTGCCCCTTAATGGGCAATTATAGATGAATATCCTGAAGTTCTTTTTAACCTCAAGAGAAAAATAATTATTTGAAAATATATTTTGAATTTCTCTGTTGGCTCGTTGGGTAATGGTACAGTGTGGTGTGTTCTGCAACCTTCCCCTTTGCCTCCATTACCAAAATGGAAGAATTTATGAACTTCTTCATGTCAAGGATTGAGACAATCCACACAACTTTCTTACATAGAAATATAGAAAATAGAAGCAGGAGTGGGTCATTCGGCCCTTCAAGCCTGCTCCTCCATTCAATGTGATCATGGCTGATCCTCTATCTCAACGTCATACTCCTGCTCTCTCCCCATACGCCTTGATGCTTTTAGAGTCTATAAATCTATCTATTTCCTTCTGAAATATATTCAATGACTTGGCCTCCACAGCCTCCTGTGGATTCACCCCCCTCTGAGTGAAGAAGTTTCTCCTCATCTCAGCCCTAAATGGGCGACTCCATATCCTGAGACTGTGACCCCTTGTTCTAGATCCCCCTAGCCAGAGGAAACATCATCCCTGCACCCAGTCTGTCCAGCCCTGTCACAATCTTATACATTTCAATGAGATCCCCTCTCATTCTTCTAAACTCCAGTGAGTACAGGCCGAGTCAGCCCAATCTCTCCTCATACAACAATCCTGCCATCCCAGGAATCAGTCTGGTGAACGTTTGCTGCACTCCCTCTGAGGCAGGTATAACTTTTCTTAGGTAAGGAGACCAAAACTGTACACAATACTCCAGGTGTGGTCTCACCAAAGCCCTGTCCAGCTGCAGTAAGACATCCTTGCTCCTGTGCTCAAGTCCTCTCGCAATGAAGGCTAACATACCATTTGCCTTCTTAACTGCTTGCTGCACCTGCATGCTTGCTTTCAATGATTGGTGTACAAGGATACTCAGGTCCCTTTGTACATCAACATTTCCCAATCTATCACCATTTAAGTAATACTCTGCCATCCTGTTTTTCCTACAGAAGTGGATAACTTCACACTTATCCACGTTATACTGCATCTGCCATGTATTTTCCCACTCACTCAACTTGTCTAAATCGCCTTGCAGCCTCTTAATATCCTCCCCATCACTCAGATTCCCACCTAGTTTTGTACAAATTTGGAAATATTACATTTGGGTCCATCATTCAAATCATTGATATCTATTGTGAATAGCTGGGGCCCCAAGCACTGATCCCTGGGGTACCCCACTAGTCACCGCCTGTCACTCTGAAAATGGCACATTTATTCCTTCTTTGTTTCCTGTCTGCTAACCAATTCTCAATCCATGTCAATATATTACCCCCAATCCCATGTGCTTTAATTTTATACACTGACCTCTTCCGTGGGACTTTATCAAAAGCTGTCTGAAAATCCAAATACACCACATCCACTGGTTCTCCCTTATCTCTACTAGTTACATCCTCAAAAAACTCCAGTAGGTTTGTCAAACATGATTTCTGTTTCATAAATCCATGTTGACTTTGTCTATTCCCGATGATATTTTCTAAGTGTCCTGTTATCACATCCTTTATAATAGACTCTAGCATTTTCCCTACTTCTGATATTAGTCTAACCGGACTGTAATTCCCTGTTTTCTCCCTCCCTCCTAAAAGAGGATATGAATGCAAGCTAGCGAGGAACAGGAGGCAGACTGTAAAAGCTTCTTCAGTCATGTGAAAAGGAAAAGCAGTATTCAAAACGGAAAATCTGTTAGGGGGAGACGGACCCATGGGACTCCTGCACTACCTGCCTAGTGCCTTTACTCTGTCTGGGGGTCACCCATTGCCTTTCTGTCTGTAGTGTGACCACCTCACTGTACATGCTATCCATGAAGATCTCAGCCCTGCGGATGCTCCACAGTGACTCCAGCCACTGCTCCAGATCCGAAACACGGATTTCAAGTAGCTGCAGCTGGAAACACTTCTTGCACATGTGGTCATCATGGACACTGGAAATGCCCCTGACTTCCCACATTGCACAGGAGGAGCACTCCACATGAGCGAGCTGCCCTGCCATGACTTACTGTTAAATTACTCCCTTTAATTTTACTTCCTCCAGCTTAGAGAATAAGGACAGTCGAAATACTCACCAAGTCCTACTTACTGAGGCCACTGCTCTTCACGCATGCACTCACTCACTCACTCACTCTCACACACAAGGCAGCACTGTATATGGCCTGCTTTTATGCTCCCTGAATCTAGCTTCTGAAAACCTGTTTAAGCCAGTTATCCAATTAACTAGCTGCAAGCAGAACTGAATGAGCCCTGTTTTAAAGCTGGACTAAAATTCAAATGCAGCTATCAAGACAGCACTCAGAGCAGACCTCACCACCTCACATTATCCCTCTTCCCAGCTGTAGGCCGGACCTCCTATCATTCTGAAGTTTCTTCCTCATCTCCAACCTCATCACTTCCTTGAACTCTACTTCTTGTTCCCTCAGTTTACCCCCCCTTCCCCCCCATCCAACCTCTCACCACTCAAATACTTTTCCTTGCCTCATTATTCATTGATGTTGGCTTCCTTTACTCCTCTTCAGCAAAACCGGCAACATCAACTGTTTCTTACGAATCGCACCCTCAACTGACAACGCCACCATCTCCATCTACAAACTGGGCTCAGTGGGTTGCACTCTTCTCTCTGAGTCAGATGCTTATGGGTTCAATTCCCGCTCCAAAGGCTGGAGCTCAAAATCCAGACTGAGACCCCCAGTGCAGCATCGAGGGACAGCTGTACTGTTGGAGGTGCAGTCTTTCAGATGAGTCATTAAACCAAAGTCTTGTCTGTCCTCTCGGGTGGATATAAAATATCCCACAGCCACCTCTTGAAGAACAGCCAGTGAATTCTCCCCAGTGTCCTGGGGCCTTTATGCCTCAACTAACACCACTAAAACAGATTATCTGGTCATTTTCACATTGCTGCTTGTGTGAGCTTGCTGTGTGCAAATTGGCTGCTGTATTTCCTACATTACAACAGTGAGTACACTTCAAAAGCCCTTCATTAGCTGGAAAACACCTTGGGACAGACAGAGGTCACGGAAGTTGCTAATGAAATGCAAGTTATTTCTTTATCTCCAACCTCTGGTTTGGAGCATGGAATATTGGACAATGTTCTCCTCCTGATTCCTATAGACCAGCCCTTCTAGAAGTGCCCATGCATCGGCATGGGTGAGACAGGACCACCATAGATTAATTGTTATGGCTCCCATACATGGCATCTCTCCTGACACATGGCCTAAGTTCACGTTTAGAGCCTGAGCACTTGAGAACATACTAGAGGGTAGAATTAGCCCATTGATAGATCTCCAATAAAAGAATCAACACCTTTAGAACCATAGAATCCTAAAATCATTCAGCACAGAAGGCCATTCAGCCCATCCAGTTTATTCAGCCCATCCAACCTCTTCCCTCCATTCATACCAACATGTGAATTAGGAGTAGGAGTAGGCCATTCAGCCCCTTGAGCCTGCTCCGCCATTCAATAAGTAACTCCATCCACCTGCCTTGGCATCATATCCTTTTACACTCTTGTCTGGAAAATATCTATCAATCTCCAATTTTTAACTGTTAATTCAGCTAACCTCTACTGCTTTTTGCAGAAGAGAGTTCTGCACTTCCGCCACCCTTTGTGTGATTAACCGTTTCCTAACTTCTCTCTAGAATGGTCTGGCTCTGATTTTATGTCCCCAGCAGAAAAGCTATCTACCCCATTAATTCCTTTCAATTTCCTGAAAAGCCTACTCACTCCATCCCTAAAAGCTTCTGTATTTCAGGGAATACTAGTCTAGCTAATGTAACCTCTCCTCATAATCGATCCCTTGGAGTTCTGTTAGCATCTGGTGAAATGCACTGCATTCCTTCCAAGGCCAACCTGCCCTTTCTAAAGTGCGGTGCCCAGAACTGTAGGCAGTCCTCTCGATGTGGTCTAAACAGGGCTTACAGCCAGGATGTCAGCAGAAGGGAACAGAGAACATGATTCATGCGGGTTTGAGTGACAAGAATGCAAGATATCGGCTTTTCTTGAGCCTGTGTGCTGCTACAGACCCTGAGTGTAGCTGTAAAACTCGTCTGGCAGGATTATAACACTGATAGGCTAAACTACCTTCTCTAGCCCTGCAGGCTTTGACCTGCACTGAGATGAAAGACCTGATTTGACCTGCCACGCATGCATGCACGTCTAAATGACTCCAAAACAATGATAACCTCTTATCTTAGTTTGCCATTTTTTTCGCTGATATTCCCTTCAAAAGGCTAATTTAAGTTAATTTTGATAATGAAATAAATTAGAAGTTGGCTTAAGAAAAATATTGAAATAAAATTATAAAATGCCAGGAAACACTCAGCAGGCCAGGTAGCATATGTGGTGTAAGGCAGTTCGAATCCAACGCCAAATATGGTTTGCAACATACTCCTTTGATTGTATTTGATCAAGTTCAAACACACACAATGTGGGCAGAGATTTAACTCGCTCAGAACCCATTCGCTTCATAGGGTTAAAATCGGTAATGTCTTTGAGCAATAGACATTCAGAGAAATAAACATGATTACCCGAATTCCCCAGCTAGGCAGTTAACCAGCCTCGATCCTTTTGCTTCTGTATAAATTGTCAAGGAAAACTTAAGATGTTTATAGGTCACCTCTCCTGAACACTCTCATTGCTGATACATTTTGGCAGGACAAGTGTTATTGTGAGCAAGACCCCCAGAAGTGAACTATTTCAGTAGCTTCCAGCTTGTTTACATTTAAGATATAACTAATCATTCCAAGCTCCCCATAAGAACAAAAGAACATGAGAAATCGGAGCAGGAGTAGGCCATTCGGCCCCTCAAACCCATTCCACCGTTCAATATCTTGGCTGATCTTGGACTCAAATCCACTTTCCTGCCTGATCCCCATACATTTGATTCTCCTAGAGTCCAAAAAATCTATCACTCTTGGCCTTGAATATACTCAATGACTGAGCATCCACAGCTGTCTGTTAAGGAGAATTCTAAAGACTCACTGTAGACAGTCACACTTGTGAAACTTCCACAACCATTTGGTGAAGGAAGCGACCAGAAGTCAATCTTTACTCACTTTTAGATTTATTCACAAAGTGGAACATTACAAATGTATAACTTCTAATGTTATGACCCACCACCAATGTCAGTAAGTGTCTCTTTACACTCTTCTGAGCAAATTTAAAACAATTAACCCAATTAACTAATGAACCGCCCCTTAAAGAGACACTGTTAGAAAAAACAAAAGGTGTCTCTTTTTTCTGCACAGGTAATTTTCCAATGAACATGCACGCCACACGACCCACCCCACCCCCCGCCAATTGTACACATTTAATCTTAATTTATACAATTAACAACAATTTCTACCTCAAGTCTGTCTTGCTATCTCGTTTCACAGTGTGGCCACAGAAATAAGTGAACAAGCATGAATCACACATCCTGAAACCTCAGTAGAAGCTAAACAGTAATCAGCCATCGAGATTGTACACTGCTATTTTAAACACAAAAGCAACCTGGGAATGAACAACTGTAACCATTTCATTAGTTCTAGCTAAAAAAAAGCTAAAGACTGTAATCTTAAGAGATTAAACCAAAGCCTAGTTCTATGCATTTAAAAATAGGGTGATTTACAGCGAAGAGAGAAACAGAGTTAATGGGCGGGATCTTCTCACATTGGGGATGCTGACGGTGACTGGAAATGTGCGGCAATTATGCAGAGGTGAAGGTCCCAGCCAATCACGCAGCAGGGATAGGCAGGAAGTCGCTGGTCCCACCTTACCTCACGGGGTCGAAAGTCAGGGCACCATTCTTAAACGGCACATGGACAGGGCTATCCAACATTTGCCATCCAGCAGCCTTCATCTGGCTGTTTGTGAGGAGTTTGTAATCCCTGATCTTCTGAGACCCTGCCCGCCCCTCCTCACCTTTGGATCTGTCACCCACCCAGATCCCTGGAACTGCCCTCCCTCCATTGCCTTCAACCTGCCATCTGTCATCCTTCACTCTCCCTCTATCATCCTTGAACTTCCCTCTATTACCTTTGACCTATCCCATCCTCCATGGGGCTTTGTAGGGCTGCCAGCCCCTCTGGTTCACCAGACTGATTCCTGGGATGGTGGGATTGTCCTATGAGGAGAGACTGAGGGGACTGGGCCTGTTTTCTCTGGAGTTGAGAAGAATGAGAGGTGATCTCATTGAAACTTACAACATTCTTAGAGGGCTCGATGAGGTAGATGCAGGAACAATGGGCAGAATTTTTCGCTCGGTGTATGGACGTGCACCTGACATGCTCGAGCATAAAATAGCGAGCAATGACATCGGGGGAGTGTCCCGACGTCACAGTGCACTCGCACGATACTTCGGTCAGCGGACGCACGCGGGTACCAGAACCGCGCTCGTCATTCATTAAGAGGCCAGTTATGGCCAATAAAAAGTCAATTGACACTGATTTTTTGTTTCCCGTGCACTTTTGCGCTCATCTCACAGGTAAAACGGGCAGGCGGCCAGCCGACAACTTCAAAAACCTCACCCAAGGACGGGATAAAAAGGGTCAGCAGCATTGCCAGTGTGAGTAGTGAGGAATTTGGTACATAGTTTGCTGCTGGTGACTTATTGGTACCTGGCAGCTCCATCTCTGTTCGGGGCTTCATTCTTAGCATTTCCAGGTTTCACGTCAGGACTCCTTGGTGTCTCCAAGGACCCCGGAGAATCCAGACCGTGTGGACCCTTCCAGGTATCAGACAGTCTTCTGTTACCCTGGGAATGGAGATTGTGGTCTCTGCTGTTGGCACCTCCTCTGGAGAGGAAGAGAGGGGCAGAAGGGAGAGGAGGCCAGGTGTCCCAATGCAGCTTCCAGGGGTGGGACCCGTGGGAGGAGAGGCGCAGGCACAAGGGGCATAGGGCCAGCAGGTAGTCCAAGGTGGAAGGGGCTGCAGAAGACGCCACTATCCTGCTGCCAGGGTTTACAGGCGATGATGCAGCTACCTCAATATGTCCGAGGCGCAATGCTGAAGGAGATTCCGCCTCTCAAGGGAGACAGTCACCTCCATCTGTCAGATGATTGGGCCTGAGATCAGCTCCAACTGTGTGGGCGGACACCCCATGCCAGTGGCGCCGAAGGTCACAGTGGCCCTCAACCTCTATGCCTCCGGCTCTTTCCAGGGCTCAGTGGGGGATCTGTGTGGACTCTCCCAATCAGCTGTCCATAGTTGCATCAAGCTGGTGACAGAAGCTCTGTTCAGGCGGATATTGACTATCATTCGTTTCCATACGGACGAGGCAGCCAGACTGAGTGAGCCAGAGTGTTTTCCAGTGATTGCTGGGTTCCCCCGCATCCAGGGTGCAATTGACTGCACACATGTGGCCCTCAAGATGCCAGCGGGTCAGCCAGGTGCCTTTTTTAACAGGAAGGGATTTCACTCCATGAATGTGCGGATAGTGTGTGACCATAGGATGCATATTCTGCAAGTCTGTGCAAGATGCCCTGGCAGCTCCCATGCTGCGTAGATCCTGTGACACTCCCAGATGCTGAGGCTCTTCAGTGCTCCAGCCCGACTGATGGATGGCTGCTGGTTGACAAGAGCTATCCCTTGAAAAGGGGGCTTATGCTGCCAGCCAAGAACAGAGGCAGAGCAGCGGTATAACAAGAGTCATGCCTCCATAAGGGAGATGATAGAGAGGACCATAGGTCTTCTGAAGATTCGCTTCTGATGCCTGGACCATTCATGGGGAGCACTACAATACCCCTCAGAGCAGGTGTCACTGATAGTGGTTGATTGGTGTGGTACATAGGCCACCAACTAGTGTAAGGGATGTATAGAAACAAACTTGCAAATAAATTACGGAGAGGTACAAGAGTTATAGAGTAATCATAATGGGGGACTTCAATTATCCAAATATAGACTGAGATAGGAATAGTGCAAAGGGACAAGAGGGGCGAGAATTCCTGGAATGTGTTCAAGATAATTTTCTGCAGCAGCATGTTTCCAGTCCAACAAGAGGGCAGGCACTGATGGACCTGGTTCTGGGGAATGAGTTAGCCCAAGTGGATCAAATATCAGTGGGAGAGCCTCTGGGGAACAGTGACCATTGTATCATAAGGTTTAGGTTGGCTATGGAGAAGGGCAAAGAACAATCCAGAGAGGGGATAATTAATTGGGGGAAAGCCAACTTCAATGGGATGAGAATGCACCTGAGTCGAATGAGTAGGAATCAAATGTTGGCAGAAAAGACAATGGTTGGGCCACCTTTAAAGGAAAAGCATTGCAGGCAATGGCAAGGTATATTCCCTTGAAGGGGAAAGGTAGGACAAATAAATCTGGAACGCCCTGGCTGACAAGAGAGATAGAGGTAAAGATGAAAAGGAAGAAGTGCACATATGACAGATGTCAGGTAGAAAATACAATGGAGAATCAGGCTGAATATAGAAGGACCAGAGGGGAAGTGAAAAAACTAATAAGAAAAGCAAGGAGAGAGCATGAAAAGAGGCTGGCAGCGAACATAAAAGAGAATCCCAAGGTCTTCTATAAGCATGTAAATAATAAAAGGGTGGTAAAAGAAAGCGTAGGGCCGATTAGGGACAAAAAAGGGGACTTGCATGTGGAGGCTGGAGAAATAGCAGAGTGTTGAACAAGTACTTTACATCTGTCTTTACAAAGGAAGAAGATGCTACTTAGTCCGAGGTGAGAGAGGAGGTAACTTGTACACTCGAGAGAAAGGAGGTGTTATAAAGGCTATCTTTACTTAAAATAGATAAGGTCCCAGGACCAGATGAGATGCATCCAAGGGTACTGAGGGAAGTGGGAGTGCAAATTGTCGAGGCGCTAGTGATAATCTTCCAATCAAACTGTGATTGTTATACCCTTGTTCAAAAAGGGGTGCAAGAATAAAGCAGGCTACTACAGACCAGTCAATTTGACCTTGGTGGGCCAGTCAATTTGACCTTGGTTAAACTTCTGGAAACTATAGTATGGGATAAAATTAATACACTTAGACAAGTGCAGGATAATTAAGGAAAGCCAGCATGGATTCATTAAGGGAAAATCATGTTTAACTAACTTGCTGGAGGTTTTTGAGGAGATTACAGCGAAGGTTGATAAGGGAAACATTGTTGATGTGGTGTATATGGATTTTCAAAAGGCATTTGATACAGCGCCACACAACAGACTTGTGAGCAAAATTCTAGGTCATGTAATAAAAGGGAACGTAGGCACTTGAATAAGAAATTTGCTAAGTGACAGGAAACAGAGAGTAGTGATAAATGGTTGTTTTTCAGATTCGAGGAAGGTTTGTAGTGACCTCAGGGGTCAGCGTTGGGACCCTTGCTCTTCCTGATATAAATTAATGGTCTAGACTGTTGTGTGCAGGGCATGATTTCAAAACTTGCAGATGATACGAAGATTGGAAATGTTTTCAACTGTGATGGGGATAGCCTTGAACTTCAAAAGGGCATGGATATGTTGGTGGATTAGGCAGACAAGTGGCAGATGAAGTTCAATGCAGAGAAGTGTAAGGTGATTCATTTTGGTAGGAAAATATGGAGAGACAGTATAAAACGAATGAGAGCCTCTAAAGGAGGTACAGGAACAGAGGGACCTCGGTGTATACGTACATAGGTCATTGAAGATGGCAGGACATGTTGAGAGAGCAGTCAATAAAGCATATAGTATAATAGGTTTTATTAATAGGGACATTAAGTACAGAATAAGGAGGTCATGTTGAACTTGTATAAGACACTAGTTAGGCCTCATGTGGAGTACTGCATCCAATTCTGGGCACCAAACTTGAGGAAGGATGTGAAGGCATTGGAGAGAGTACAGAGGAGATTCACACGAATGATTCCCGGGATGAAGAATTGTAGCTATGAGGATAGATTGGAGAGGTTGGGACTCTTTCCCTTGGAGATAAGAAGGCTGAGAGGAGACTTGGTAGAGGTATTCAAGATCCTAAGAGGTATGGACAGGGTAAATAGCGAGAAACTGTTTCCACTCAAGAGAATATCAAGAACTAGAGGGCAGAGATTCAAAATAATTGGCAAAAGGAGTAAATGTGATGTGAGGAAATTTTTTTCACCCATAGGGTAGTTGGAGTCTGGAACAAGCTTCCTGAAAGGGTGGTGGAGGCAGGTTTGATCGAGGTATTCAAAAGAGAATTGGATTGCTACCTGAAAAGAGAGAATGTGCAAGGGTACAGGGATAAGGCAGGGGAGTGGGACTAAGTGTAATGCTCTTTCAGAGAGCCAGTGCAGACTCAATGGGCCAAATGGCTTCCTTCTGCACTGTAAAGGTTCTGTGATGCTGTGATTAAAGGTGCTACATAAATGCAAGTTGTTGTTCGATTACTGAGTCGCAAAGTAATTCATTGTCCTTGAAGAAACTGAGGTCTTTGTATGAGATGGATTAAAATGCAACATGAATGCACACCTTTTCCAGAAAGTGAATTTCTGGTGGAATCCAATATCAAATGTGAATATATTTGAGAAGGTATTATCAACTGTTCACTACAGTGAGATATTCAAAGGCTCAAATTAATCTGAAATTCAAAGTCAAACCACTGTCATAATCAGGTAATTATGATCTTTAGGATAGTAAGCAGAATGTTGAAGTTATAATTGTGCTGCAGAGAAGTAATTATCTCTCAGTGTCACCATTGTGGTGTAATTAAATATCAAGCAATCTGTTTTGCTGTTATTTTGTACCATTAAATGTGTTTTCAAATTGGATGGATTCCCTCAATGTACTCAGTCATTTTTTTTACAAAACCTAAGCAGTGTCTGTGAAGCAAGAAAAGAGCTTAAGGCTTAATTTTTCAGGTGGGAATTGGGACCTCGATCTTGCGTGCAACCTTCTGAGAGGCAGCCTCCTAATTGGTCATTTCTGTGTTTGCCATCCTATGGCAGGTTCCTCAGGTACAGGGCCAATCCTTTCTTTATGTTCTTTCACGGGACGTGAGCATCCCTAGCAAGAGTAGCATTAGTGGCCCATTCCTAATTGCCCTTGAGAAGCTGGTGGTGAGCCGCCTTCTTGAACCGCTGCAGTCCATGTGTTGTGGGTACACCCACAGTGCTGTTAGGGAGGGAGTTCCAGGATTTTGACCCAGTGACAGCGAAGGAATGGCGATATATTTCCAAGTCAGAATAGTGTGTGGATTGGAGGGGAACTTGCAGGTGGTGGTGTTCCCTTGCATCTGTTGCCCTTGTCCTTCTATGTGTTAGAGGTTGCGGCTTTGGAAGGTGCTGTTGAAGATCAAAAGATCATGGCTGATCTGATTGTGGCTTTAACTCCACTTTCCTGCCATCCCCCAATAACCCTTGATTCCCTTGTAGATTAAAAATCTATCAAACTCAACCATGAATATATTGAATAACCCAGCCTCCACTGCTCGCTGTGGAAGAGAATTCCAAAGGCTAAGGATTCTCAGAGAGAAAAAATTTCTTCTCATCCCCGTCTTACATGGGACACCCCTTATTCTGAATATGTGCCCCCTACTTCTAGGTTCCCCCACAAGAGGAAACACCCTCTCAGCATCTACCCTGTCAAGCTCCCCTATGTATCTTATGTGTTTCAATAAGATCACCTCTCATTGTTCTAAACTCCAGTGGGTATAGGCCCAACTTGTTCAAACTTTCCACATAAGACAAACCCCTTCATCGCAGCAATCAGCCTAGTGAACTTTCTCTGAACTGTTTCCAATGCAAGTATATCCCTCCTTAAATAAGGAGACAAAAACTGCACACAATACTCCAGATGTGGTCTCACCAATGCCCTGTACAGTTGTAACAATAATTTCCTGCTTTTATACTCCATCTCTCTCCCATTTCCTGCTCTATTTGTCACCCAACCTGTCCATTTTCACTCCTTGACTCCATCATGCTTTATCATTTCTAATTGGAAAGCAAACAGTCTCTTCAGATGCAATCTTATCAACCACGTGGAGCTTTAGAAGTATAGGGTGGGGGTGGGGGTGGGGGGTGCGGGTTTGGATTTTAAGAATTCTTGAATCGGGTGATACCACTTCTGAATGAACTTGCTGGGGCAGGGTTATACCAGAACTGGCTACCCGCCCCAGCAATGGCCATTTGGGGCAGGTAGGTAGGAGTCATACCTAACACAAAGGAAGAGGGTTGTGATTGTTGGAAGTCAATCCTCTCAGCACCAGGACATCACTGCAGGAGTTCCTCAGAGTCGTGTCCTTGGCCCAACCATCTTCAGCTGCTTCATCAATGACCTTCCTTCCATCATAAGGTCAGAAGTGGGATGTTCGCTGATGATTGCACAATGTTCAGCACCATTCATGACTCCTCAGATACTGAAGCAGCCCATGTCCAAATGCAGCAAGATCTAGACAATACCCAGGCTTGGGCTGACAATTGGCAAGTAACATTCATGCCACACAAGTGTCAGGCAATGACCATCCCCAACAAGAGAGAATCTAACCATCACCCCTTGACATTCAATGGCATTAGCATTGGTGACTGCCCCACTATCATCATCTTGGGGATTACCATTGTCCAGAACCAGAGCTGGACCAGCCATATGAATACTGTGGCTACAAGAGCAGGTCAGAGGCTAGGAATTTTGCGACAAGTAACTCACCTCCTGACTCCTCAAAGTCTGTCCACCATCTACAAGGCACAATTCCAGGAGTGTGATGGAATATTCTCCATTTGCCTGGATGAGTGCAGCTCCCACAACACTCAAGAAGCTCAACACCATCCAGGACAAAGCAGCCGCTTGCTTGGCACCACATCCACAAACATTCACTCCCTCTACCAGTGGCAGCATGTGTACCATCTATAAGATCCATTGCAGGAATTCACTAAGGCTCCTTCAACAGCACCTTCCAAACCCACGACAGATACTAGCTAGAAGGACAAGGGAAGCAGATACATGGGGTGGAATTTTGCAGCATTGGGATTTTACGTTCCGGTCAAATTCAGTGGAGTTTAGAATGACTCGCCGTATTTTACTGCCCAGTCCTCACTGTAATGGGGCCATCAAGTTCCAGCCATGGGAACACCATCACCTGGAAGTTCACCTCCAAGCCACTCACCATCTTGACTTGGAAATCTCGCCATTCCTTCTCTGTCACTGGGTCAAAATCCTGGAACTCCCTCCCTAACAGCACTGTGGGTGCAGTTACAACACATGGACATCAGCCGTTCAAGAAGGCAGCTCACCACCACGTTCTGAGGGGCAATTAGAGATGGGCAATAAATGCTGGCCCAGCCAGCGATGCCCACATCCCATAAATGAATTTTAAAAAAGGTGACAGTGCCACAATCTTCCCTGTTGAATCCTGACAGATGGCTGGAGGTAGCCTCCAGGTGGCAAGTTGGGATTGGGGGGCTGGGGTGGGGGGCTGTCAGAAGGCCACAGCTGAGCCCACAGGCCATCCAATGATGACAAGCTGTAGCAAATCTTACTTTAACTTTTTTTGAAGTCTTCAGTGGGCTGTCCGCCTTGGGGCCTGCGCATGGTTCTCACCATTTCCCGCTGGGATTGACAACCGCCCACAGCCTCGGGCACTCCCATTTGCCTTCCCACCTGCACAGTATGCATGCCATCCTTAATTAGACAGGTTGCCCAAAGGCAGCCTGTTACTTGGCTGCCTCTGGTTTGGTTGCGCAGGCAGGCTGACCTTATAAACTATCAGGGTCAGGACCTGGAAAGGATCCTGTCCCCCATTTAAAAACCAAAGCAGTAAGATTCTGTCCTTCATTACTCAGTTGGATGAATCTTGGCTGTGCATCAAGCAGCCTTTTCTTTCCTAGTGACCACATTTTAATAAGTGACAATTAAAGCATTGGAAGAAGATGATTTTAATTTTAATGTTCCTGTGATTTTTCTCCTGCATTGTCCTTGAGATGAGTCTTCGATTCTTGGAGACACAAAGACAATTGTGAGCTACAGTCAAAACATCATGTTGATGAATTGTGAAGTATTTACGTGCAATACAAAATAGACTTGCATTTATATATAGAGTCATAGAGGTCTACAGCAGAGAAAAAGGCCCTTAGGCCCATTGAGTCTGCACCAGTCAAACAAGTAATTAACTATTCTAATCCGATTTTCCAGCACTAGGCCCATAGCCTTGTATGCCATGGCATCGCAAGTGCACATTCAAATACTTCTTAAATGTTATGAGAGTTTCTGTCTCTACCATCCTTTCGGATAGTGAGTTCCAGATTCCCATCACCCTCTGGGTGAAAAAATTCTTCCTCACGTCCCCTCTAAACCTCCTGCCCCTTACCCTAAATCTATGTCCCCTGGTTGTTGATCCGTCTACCAAGGGGAAAAGTTCCATCCTGTCTACCCTATCTATGCCCCTCATAATTTTATACACCTCAATCATGTCCCCCCTCAATCTCCTCTGCTCCAGAGAAAGTAACCCCAGTCTATCCAATCTCTCCTCATAACTAAAACTCTCCAGCCCAGGCAAAATCCTGGTAAATGTCCTCTGCACATCCTTCCTATAATGCAGATTCCTGAACTGCACGCAATACTCTGGCTGTGGCCTAACCAGCATTTTATACAGTTCCTGCATAACCTCCCTGTTCTTATATTCTATACCAATAAAGGCAAGTATCCCATATGCCTTCTTAACCACCTTATCTACCTGTCCTGCTACCTTAAGGGACTGGTGGACATGCACGCCAAGGTCCCTCTGATCCACGGTACTTCCCAGGGTCCTACCATTCATTGTGTATTCCCATGCCTTGTTTGTCCTGCCCAAGTGCATCACCTCACACTTATCCGGATTAAATTCCATTTGCTACTGATCGACCCATCTGACCAACCCGCCTATATCCTCCTGCAATCTAAGGCTATCCTCCTCACTATTTACCACTCCACCAATTTTCATGTCATCGGCGAACTTACTGATCAACCCTCCTACATTCAAGTCTAAATCTATATCACCTTTCCTGACCACATGATGTCTCAAAGTGCTTTATAGCCAATTAAGTTCTTTTCTGAAGTGTTGTCACTGTTGTAAAGTAGGAAATGTGGCAGCCAATTTGCACATAGCAAGATCCCATAAATTGCAATTTGTTAATGACCAGATAACCTGTTTTTGTATTGTTAATTTTGGGATAAATGATGGCCAAGTCATTGGGATGACCCCCCTATTCTTTTTCAAAGTGATGTTATGGGATCTTTCATGTTCACCTGAGAGAGCAAACAGGGCTTTGGCTTCAAGGCTCATCCAAAGGATGGCACCTCCACCAGTGCAGCTTTCCCTCAATACTGATCCTCTGACAGTGCAACACTCACTGAGTACTGACCCTCTGACAGTGCAGCACTCCCTCAGCACTGACCATCCATCAGTGCAGCACTCCCTGAGTACCGACCCTCTGCTATTGTAGCGCTCCCTCAGGACTGACCCTCCACCAGCACAGCACTCCCTCCATACTGACCCTCTGTCAGTGCAGCACTCCCTCAGTACTGACCCCCTGACAGTGCAGCACTCCCTCAGTACTGACCCTCTGCCAGTGCAGCACTCCCTCAGTACTGACCCTCTAACAGTACAGCACTCCCTCAGTACTGACCGTCTGCCAATGCAGCACTCCCTCAGTACTGACCCTCTGACAGTACAGCACTCCTTCAGTACTGACCCTCTGACAGTGCAGCACTCCCTCAGTACTGACCTTCTGACAGTACAGCACTCCTTCAGTACTGACCCTCTGCCAGTGCAGCACCCCCTCTATACTGACCCTTTGACAGTACAGCACTCCCTCAGTACTGACCCTCTGACAGTACAGCACTCCCTCAGTACTGCACCGGACAGTCAGTCTTGATTTTTGTGCTCAAGTCTGTGGAGTGGAACTTTTTTTTCTCCCAAGAACCTTCTGACTCAGATACAAGACAGCTCTCCCTGGAGCCACAGTTGACAGTTATCTCTATTGTTTCCGTTGTGATTTCATGGCCCCACCACACCACACATTAGCAATGGCCATTCTGCTGCAGTCAGTTAGTGCATTTGTTGGTTTATTGTACTGCATGTTATAGTTTCTGTTATAACAGAAAGGCTGGCTGCACATTACAAGGTCAAGAGGGAGGACTTTAGTCATTTGGTAGTACAGAACTGTAGTATTGCTGAAAAAAGAGACATGTCGAAGTTTTTTGTCTTGCACTCATCAGGACACTTCCCAAGAATACCAATATAAGGGAAAAACAACAATTTACACTGTAAATGAAGAGAGTGCTGATTGGTTGGCAAGTGGACTCTGATTGCCATGGAGAATGCACCAGTGATGGAGACTGACAGTTAACTGCTAAGCAGCTTAACCCTGATTGGTCAAGGCATTGCCCTGAGGAATGAGTCAGTGAATGGCTGGCACTTATTTTGGTTAGCTGAAACAGACGCAATGTGTGTACATGTTCTTTCTGTCTGCAAAGAACAGGGCCTTATATATTAATATATGTAGCTTCCAGTACACACAAACGCCCCACAATGTGAACTCAACTGGCAGTCTTAAATTAGTTACCAGCGTAATCCTTCGAACACTGAGGATTATTTAGCAAATGCTGCCCAATCGTGGAATCACATCTAATGTTGGACACTGCGTTTTGAGTTTTGCAAGCACGGGCTGGTTGGGTACGGTCTGTACCCTGCCTGTTGCAAACAGTGACTGGTACAAACCAGCCCGTGCTCGCAAAACTTTAATCCAACATTAGATGTGATTCTGTGATTGGACAATATTTGCTAAATAATCCTCAGTGTGCTAAGAATTATGCGGACAACCAATTTAAGATCATCAGCCAGGTTCACAGTGTGGGGCATTTGCGTGTACTGGAAGCTACATATATTAATACACAGGGCCCTGTTCTTTGCAGACAGAAAGAACATGCACACACCCTGCGTCTGTTTCAGCTGAACAAAATAAGTGACAGCCATTTGCTAACTCATTCCTGAGGCAGTGCTTTGACCAATCAGGGTCAAGCTGCCTGGTTTAAATTTCAAGCAGTACTTGGCAGGAGGACTTTGTTCAGCCTCTGGGGCTGCAATGTACAAAAGCAAAGGAAAAACATTTTGCACATTAACATATAATACCAGTTCTCACTGTTCAACAAACTCAGAAAAAGAACTACTAAGATACGCAACTCCTGACTATGTTTGCGGTTCTTCAGAACACCGAGCTCAGACAGACTGAGGGAAACCTGTCCCTTTCATCCACAATCCCTTTGTGAACTCCATTTCTTCTTCAGTTCTCTGAATGAAGACAGGTCTGACCCACAGCGCCACAACCTCCAGGCAGGTCCCGAATCCACCCCAGCCAGCACAGGGATTGAACCCCATGCTGTTGGCACCAATCTAATCCAGTCAACTGAGCCATCCAGCCCCATGGAATCTGAGTTTCTATGGCACCATGCACATTTACATGCATGCTGTAGTCTGGAGCTATGGATTATGATGGTAGAGGCACCAATTTCTTCCCATCAGGAGACTGACCAGGAATCTCTCCTACTCTTACCACCTGCCATTGGCATGTGTTGGAAGGGTTTACGCGTTGGTACTCAACCTGTTTGGCCACGTTATGAATGCACCTTCCTTGGCCATCAAGTCCTGGAGTGGGAATTGAACCCAGAGCTTCTGGCTCAGAGGCAGGGACACAACCCAATGTGTTACATCAGGAATGGGAGGTGTGCACCATTCATCTAGCCCCACTACTCCACAGGTCATACTATTAGTGTAAATGTTTAATTCACTCACCAAAATGGCCAATTATTTACCTTCACTGCCATTAGACCCAGAATAAAAGAGACTTTAACCAGGCTTCTTTCAATAAACTCAGAATGGTTGATTTATTATCAAAGAAAACTTATTTTTTTAACACAAGTTACAAGAACTGGTTAACACGTAATTTGTAATCTGGAACTGTAACTACCTATCCCTTTTAAAATAACCTAGCACACAAACACACACAAAGGGCAAACAAATAGGTCTCTGCAGAAATTGGCAGTTAAAGAAGTCCTTATGAAAAGGATAAAGTTCACAGGCTTTTGACATTGTCACTCTGGTGCTCCCTCATGTGACGATGGACCGCTAATCCTAGTAGAAGTCTGAATGTTCTCACCAATGGAGCTTCGGCGTAGAGGAGAACAAAGCCAGATCAGCTCTTGGGATCTCTCTCTCGTCTCAACCTTTCAGTTTTCTAAATACAGATAAATTCCACTGTGACTCCTGGTTTGATACTGATAAGCACATTGTATTTTAAGAAAGGTAAGGAAAGCACGAGTTGGGCATCTTTCTCCTTCTCGGTTTATTCCCAACTGAGTTCCAAAAAAAAAAGGTCAAAACATAAAAGTCATCTTCATCAGGTGATTTCCAGTAAATCACCAGAGCCTTTGCCTTTAAAACAGTTTTTTCCCCCAGCAATTAAAGTAATTACAGTTCAAATAAGCAAATAGCTTTCCTCCTCAGGTGTCATGCTGGTCATTTAGCTGCAGTCCTTTGATTTCTTGGAAAAGGCATGCTTGCTCACAGTCTAAGGTGAGCTATGACCTTTAAAAAAAAATCCAGGTCAGTTCCCAAGTGAATGTCTTGATATTCCTTCCAATTTTTAGAGATATGGATTTCTAACAAGTACACCAGAAGACCTGTTAGAATCCGATTTAGAAATGCCTAAAGTAGCCAAGGATTCTGAAATTAGGCAATTTACCATGCTTTTTTTTGGGTATAATTATAACCTAATAATTATATTGTTATAAATAATTTTTAAAGCAATGATCTTTGTCATAACTACAGAGGGAATTGACAAAACTGATTCAAGCAAAGAAAACTCATTTGACTAGTTCACCAGGTTGAATGTTATTGAGACTAGATGAGGAAATGGTGATGTGACACGAGATCCTGTTCTCCTCATCGCCTCTGGTCCTTTCTTCTGTTGGTGCAACAATTTTGGCTCTCAAAGGGAAACTTGAGTAATAAATTATAAGTAAGAATTTCACTACTGTTAATCATCAGATTTCATTTAGGAAGGTGTCAATCACTAGACATAAATGCACCACAATGCAGGATTAGTTTTGGAAACATCAGTCACTGCATTCCAGGGGCTACATCATCATGTACTCAGGATTCATCCGCAGAGAATGAAGAGGAAGTAGGGTTACCAATCCTCCAGAATGTCCTGGAGTCTCCACAAATTGAGTGTTGCTCTCCACCAGACTCCAACAAATCATCCTTGAGGAAAATCATGAGAGCATTAAGTAAGTTGAGCATTTTTTTTCATTTCCTTTGAACAATTTTGTTTATTAATTGCAAAAAATATTGCAGATTGGGGGTGTGTGGCTTGTTTGATTGACAGTCAACAATGATCCAATCAGGGAGCAAAGTGTTTGTTTGCTTTCCAATTGGCATGGGAAAGCAAGGGAGGGGCATGAATGTGTCAGGTGACCGATGGTGGAAGGACGAGGGGGGGTGGGGGTGCAGGATAATTGGATGTTAAGTGATGAAATCTCCTGGAATATGTCCAGAGTTGGCAAAATTTTCAAGAAATCATCAAATAATCCCCAGAATCTCTCACTATTTGGCAACAGCCATCAGAATCAGATCTGAAGGAGCTGCCTTCTACACTTTGTTGATGTTTATCTTTTACTCCGTCTGAAAGAGTCAATTCCAGCTTGATCAAAAAACTAGTTTCATAATCAGGGAAATGTGTGGGAATTTGCACCTGTGTGAAGTAACGGTTCTTGGAAGCAAAGGGCAGAATCGTCTCAGCTTTGCACTAAGTGTGGTAGCAGGCGGGAAAAATGACGTTTTACCCGTTGGTCACAGTGGCGGCTTTTTATGGCATATTGTCCAAAATCTGCCCCCGTTAACTATGCATTCCCGGGAAGCACACCGTTTCCATGGCAGGCGGGCTCTCATTCGCCCACCACACCATCACCTCACCACTTCATCAGGCCAGGTACCATATTTAAAGCCCAGCTGTGCGCACACCTCTCAGTGCTTCCAGCCCAGGACTGCTGCAAAGGAGACTGCAGCACCCAGGTTCAATGACGTGTTCCTCGAGCGTCTTTTGGACGCGGTGGAGCTTTTCTGTGATGTCCTCTACCCCCGTTCTGGCCACAGGATGGGCAGCAACATCACTAATCCAGCATGGGAGGAATTGGCAGCGGTGGTCACCACCAATGCCCTGTAAAAGTGGACAGCCACCAAGTGCCACTACAGGATGAATGTCTCATCTGTTCCGACAGGGTAACTCGCTCTTCTTATCATTCTCAACTCACACACTCACAAACCCATCACACATCCACAGGGATCTCACACCTCAAGGGGCAACACCACTAACTCTCACACACACTCTCACATCTCCATCAGGCTCATACCCTCTGGAGCTTGAGTCCTCATCTCCTCCATATCTACGCACACCACACGAGCATTCCATGCAGTGCCATGTGTCCTGCTCAAACTCTCTCCATCTGTTTCCATGCAGGAGAAACCTGCTCACATCAACAGGGAGAGGTCCCAGACCAGGGGTGGAGTGGCCCGCATGACCACATTTAGAATATTGTGAGCAATTTTGGACCCCGTATCTCAGGAAGGATGTGCTGGCCCTGGAGAGGGTCCAGAGGAGGCTCACGAGAATGATCCCAGGAATGAAAGGCTTAACATATGAGGAATGTTTGAGGACTCTGGGTCTATACTCGATGGAGTTTAGAAGGATGAGGGGGGATCTGATTGAAACTTACAGAATACTGAAAGGCCTGGATAGAGTGGACGTGGGGAAGATGTTTCCATTAGTAGGAGAGACTAGGACCCGAGGGCACAGCCTCAGAGTAAAGGGAAGACCTTTTAGAACAGAGATGAGGAGAAACTTCTTTAGCCAGAGAGTGGTGAATCTATGGAATTCATTGCCACAGAAGGCTGTGTAGACCAGGTCATTGAGTGTATTTAAGACCGAGATAAATAGGTTCTTGATTGGGAAGGGGATCAAAGGTTACGGGAAGAAGGTGGGAGAATGGGGTTGAGAAACTTATCAGCCATGATTGAATGGCGGAGCAGACTCGATGGGCCGAATGGTCTAATTTCTGTTCCTATGTCTTATGGTCTTATTAGACCCCTAACTCACTTTGAGGAGCGTGCCATCGTGCAGACTGGCGAGGACATGGACCGTGCCTGCGGTGACAATGAGGACGGCGGCGAACACCCATGTGAGGATCCTGCACCACATTATCCCTCTCTCAATGCAACTGTGAGTGCCTCTCTCCTGCTTTTGACTCTGCTGCAATGCACTAATTATCTCTACTTTGGTTCACAGGGAGCTCTGCCAAGCGACCGACACCCTCAGTCAGCCAGTCCCTCAACTCCATCCATGTCCTCACCTCCAGCCAAGAGGATTCCTCCAATAAAGAGCTGGAAATAAGCAGCCTGGAAGACCCATTACAGCGCTTACCCACACCCCCCACCAGTGCAGAGACACTCACCTCAGTGGAAGCTAGATCTAGAGCAGGCTCGGGTTCACAATCTGGTGGTCACCGCATGGACATGTGTCTGCAGCAGCAGGAGGCAGTTTCAGCCGAGCTCCCTGGCACTCGGTGTGCTGCTGGGGAAGAGGCATCTGTGACACCTAAGTCAAACTTACTGCTCAGTAAGATAAGAGCCCATGGTGTTAGAGGCAAGGTACTAGCATGGATAGAAGATTGGCTGTCTGGCAGGAGGCAGAGAGTGGGGATAAGGGGGTCCTTCTCAGGATGGCAGCCGGTGACTAGTGGAGGACTGCAGGGGTCAGTGTTGGGACCACAACTTTTCACTTTATACATTAATGATCTAGATGAAGGAATTGAGGGCATCCTGGCTAAGTTTGCAGATGATACAAAGATAGGTGGAGGGACAGGTTGTATTGAGGAGGTGGGGAGGCTGCAGAAGGATTTGGACAAGTTAGGAGAATGGGCAAAGAAGTGGCAGATGGATTACAACGTGGGGAAGTGTGAGGTCATGCACTTTGGTAGGAAGAATAGAGGCATGGACTATTTTCTAAATGGGGAGAGAATTCAGAAATCTGGAGTGCAAAGGGACTTGGGAGTCCTAGTCCAGGATTCTCTTAAGGTTAACTTGCAGGTTGAGTCAGTAGTTAGGAAGGCAAATGCAATGTTGGCATTTATTTTGAGAGGACTAGAATATAAAAGCAGGGATGTGCTGCTGAGGCTTTATAAGGCTCTGGTCAGACCACATTTAGAATATTGTGAGCAATTTTGGGCCCCGTATCTCAGGAAGGATGTGCTGGCCCTAGAGAGGGTCCAGAGGAGGTTCACGAGAACGATCCCAGGAATGAAAGGCTTAACATATGAGGAACGTTTGAGGACTCTGGGTCTATACTCGATGGAGTTTAGAAGGATGAGGGGGGATCTGATTGAAACTTACAGAATACTGAAAGGCCTGGATAGAGTGGACTTGGGGAAGATGTTTCCATTAGTAGGAGAGACTAGGACCCAAGGGCACAGCCTCAGGGTAGAGGGACGACCTTTTAGAACAGAGATGAGGAGAAACTTCTTTAGCCAGAGAGTGGTGAATCTATGGAATTCATTGCCACAGAAGGCTGTGGAGGCCAGGTCATTGAGTGTATTTAAGACCGAGACAGATAGGTTCTTGATTAGTAAGGGGATCAAAAGTTACGGGGAGAAGGCGGGAGAATGGGATTGAAAAACTTATCAGCCATGATTGAATGGTGGAGCAGACTCGATGGGCTGAATGGCCTAATTTATGCTCCTATGTCATTTGGTCTTATGGTCATAAGTGACGAGCCTCTGGATTTGGCCTTCCAACTCATCCTGGAGAGTCAGGAGAAGCCAAGGGAGCATCACGCAGAGCTGTTGGAAACCCTGAACAGAGTGGCACGCGAGTCAGAGGAGTGCGTCCGCCTGCTCTCTGATAAAGTGGTGCCCAGATGTGCGTGTATGGAGGTCTCAATGGGGTGGATGGCAGACGCCATGGAGACCCTGGTCCAGCAGAAAGTGGAGATGCCCGCAGAACTGCACTCAATCGTGGGAGTCATGGGTAAGTTCCTGCAGTGCCAACACAAAAGGGAAACAGGGCATCTCAACGTCCCCCCCGATGCTCCTTCCCCTCAAGGAGTCAGGCCGAGGCCCTTGGGTACCCGAAAGGAGGAGGAGCGGCAACTGGACACCCCTGGCTCATCCACTCAGGAATCTCAGAGGCTGTCTCTCTCCCTTTGAGTCCCCTTTTCCTGTTACCCCATCAGCCTTAGAGGGACCTGTCACCGTAGAGGGAGCAGCTGGCCCACAGGAGAACAGCCAAAGCAAGCCAGGGCCCTCAAGGTCTTGGCTCTCCAGACAACCCATGCCAAAGTCATCAAAGACAACAGGGCCAACCATTGCAAAGGCTGTGGATGTCATGGCAGCATCTGGAAATCTAAGGTGTTCAAAAGTTAAGAAACTCTAATCACAGTTGGTTGCATGGGTGAACACATTTTGTCACTTACAATCTGGAAATATATTCACTTTCACTGGATAATGTGAAATGGTGCCTTTCAGCTTCATTGACAGGCTTCACCAGTCATCCCACTACACCTCCCCACCTGCCTCCTCTACTCATCTAGCAGTTCAGCTGCATGCAGCTGGTCCATGAGTGATTCTGGAGGGGAGAGAGTGTGTGTGTGGCAGGGCCAGAGATATTGGATGTAATGGTAGTAATCTTCCAAGAATCCTTAGATTCTGGAAAAGTCCCAGAGGATTGGAAAGCTGACAATGTAACATCCTTATTCAAAAAGGGAGGGAGACAAAAACAGGTAACTATAGGTCAGTTAGCTTAACATCTGTCATTGAGAAAATGTTGGAGCCTATTATAAGGGATGTAATAGCAGAGAATTTAGAAATGCATAATATAATCAAGCAGAGTCAGCATGGCTTCATGAAGGGGAAATCATATCTGACAAATTTCTTAGAATTCTTTGAGGAGGTAACAAGCAGGATAGATAAAGTAGATGTAATATATTTGGATTTCCAAAAGGCATTCAATAAGGTACCACACATAAGGCTACTTGATAAGATAAGAGCCCATGGTGTTGGGGGTAGTATTTTAGCATGGATAGTGGATTGGCTAACTAATAGAAGACAGAGAGTTGGGATACGGGGGGCATTTTCAGGATGGCAACCTGTAACTAGTGGAGTGCCACAGGGATCAGTGCTGGGGCTACAATTATTTACAATATATATTAATGACTTGAATGAGGGAAGTGAATGTACCATTGCCAAGTTCGTGAATGACACAAAAATAGGTGGGAAGGCAAGTGGTGAGGATGACACAAAGAATCTACAGAGGGATATAAACAGGTTAAGTGAGTGGGCAAAAATGTGGCAGATGGTATATAATGTGGGAAAATGAGAGGTTATGCACTTTGGCAGGAAGAATAGAGGAGCTGAATAATACTTAAATGGAGAAAGACTGAAGAAAGCTGCAGCACAGAGGGATTTGGGAGTCCTCATGCATGAATCCTAAAAAATTAACATACAGGTTCAGCAGGTAATAGATAAGGCCTTTTGTTTCAAAGGGAATGAAGTATAAAAATAAGGAAGTCTTGCTAAAACTATACAAGGCACTAGTTAGACCACACCTAGAATACTGTGAACAGTTTTGGTCCCCTTATCTAAGGAAAGATGTACTGGCATTGGAGGCAGCCCAGAGAAGGTTCACTAGGTTGATCCTGGGGGTGGGGAGTTTATCTTATGAGGAGACGTTGAGCCGGTTGGATCTGTACTCATTGGAGTTTAGAAGAATGAGATGTGACCTTATTAAAACATATATGAATCTCAGGGGACTTGACAGGGTAGATGTTGAGAGGTTGTTCCCCCTTGTGGGAGAGCCTAAGACCAGAGGGCAAAATCTCAGAGTATGGGGGCGCCCACTTAAAACTGAGGTGGGGAAAAATTTCTTCTCTCAGAGGGTAGTCAATCTGTGGAATTCTTTAATGCAGATGGTTATAGAGGCTGAGTTGTTAAATATATTCAAGGCTGAGATAGACAGATTTTTAATCAGTAAGAGAATCAAGGGTTATGGGGAAAATGTAGGAAAGTGGAGTTGAGGATTATCAGATCAACCATGATCTCATTGAATGGCGGAGCAGACTCGATGGGCGGATGGTCTACTTCTGCTCCTAAGTCTTGTAGTCTTATGGTCAATCTTATGGCCTTTTGGAGCCTCGTGCAAGTACTGTCCTATGCATGCAGATCCTTCTCACATCACACTCATCTCAATGACCTGAACATTTTCAATGTTGCCTGCTGGGGTTCACTTTCAGTTGTCCATGTGACCTGACCTGCATCTCTGCCCACACTCCCATGCAGCACCTGTTCTCACCCACCACGACTTTAATTTCACTTTCGATTTAGCCAGCATGATAGTGCTACAGCTTTTCTTGTGCACCCCCATCCTTTCCCCTCCCCTAGTCATCCATTTCCTTTCCCCCGTCACTGTTGACCTCCCAGCATCACCTTCCACCTCCCCACTGTGACCTACCAGACACAATGCTTTACCTTCAGGAATGTCCTAGTGAATGTGCACGTTCCCTTCCTTCCCAAAATTCCCACATTCACCTCCCCGACCGCTCCCTTCCCATCCCCAGGGTCCGTGTCTGCCTCCGAGTCCCCACCAACCACCCTTGCCATCCCTTCTACCGATACAGTCGCACCCTGACCCTTCCGCCTTACTACCTCACTCTACCCTCGGTCATTCTCACCATTCCCTCTTACCATACCCACGCGCAGTTTGCTCCTCAGGATGCAATCATGGACTCAACAGAGCCCTCCCTTGCACGTTCCCCTGGACATCCTACCTCCGGACTCCTTCCTCTCTTGGAACTCCTTCCCCCCTTGGAATTTCTTCTCACATGGACTCTGCCCGCCCCCTCCCCCAACTCTGGACTTCTCCCCTTTGTCCTGCCCCCTTCCTGACTCCTTCCTCCACCTTTACTCCCTTATCCCCCTGGACTCCTCCCCCTCTCTGGACTCCTTACATCTACATCCCCATTTACTGTCTTCTCCCCTGATTTTTTTTTTATATTCAGTCATGGGATGTGGGCTTTGCTGGCTGGGCCAGCATTTATTGCACATCCCTAGTTGCCCTTGAGAAGGTGGTGGTGAGCTGCCTCCTTGAACCGCTGCAGTCCATGTGGTGTGGGTACACCTACAGTGCTGTTAGGGAGGGAGTTCCAGGATTTTGACCCAGTGACAGTGAAGGAAAGGCAATATATTTCCAAATCAGGATGGTGAGCGGCTTAGAGGGGAACTTCTAGGTGGTGGTGTTCCCATCTATCTGCTGCCCTTGTCTTTCTAGATGGTCGTGGGTTTGGAAAGTGCTGTTGAAGGAGCCTTGGTGAATTCCTGCAGTGCATCTTGTAGATGGCACACGCTGCTAATACTGTGCATCAGTGGTGGAGGCAATGAATGTTTGTGGATGTGGTGCCAATCAAGCGGGCTGCTTTGTCCTGGAATGTGTCAATCTTCTTGAGTGTGTGGGAGCTGCACTCATTCAGGCAAGTGGGGAGTATTCCATCACGCTCCTGACTTGTACCTTGTAGCTGGTGGACAGGCTTTGGGGAGTCGGGAGGTGGGTTACCCATTGCACTATTCCTAGCCTATGACTTGTTCTTGTAGCCACGGCATTTATATGGCTAGTCCAGTTCAGTTTCTGGTCAATGGTAACGCCCAGGATGTTGATAGTGGGGGATTCAGTGATGGTATTGCCATTGAACATCACAGGGCGAAGGTTGGATTCTCTCTTGTTGGAGATGGTCATTGCCTGACACTTGTGTGGTGCGAAGGTTACTTGCCACTTGTCAGACTAAGCCTGGATATTGTCCAGGTCTTGCTGCCTTTGGACATGGACTGCTTCAATATCTGAGGAGTCGCAAATGGTGCTGAACATTGTGCAATCATCAGCGAACATCCTCACTTATGACCTTATGATGAAAGGAAGGTCATTGATAAAGCAGCTGAAGATGGTTGGGCCTAGGACACTACCCTGAGGAACCCCTGCAGAGATCTCCTGGAGCTGAGATGACTAACCTCCAACAACCACAACCACCTTTCTTTGTGCTAGGTATGACTCCAACCAGTGGAGGGTTTTCCCCCTGATTCCTATTGACTCCAGTTTTGCTGGGACTCCTTGATGCCACACTCTGTCAAACGCTACCTTGATGTCAAGAGCAGTCACTCTCACTTCACCCTCTCCTCCTGCTGTACTCCCTCTCCCCTCCCAACATCACCCCCCCTGACAACTTCATTGCCCCCTCCCAACCTCATGCCCCAATACCTTTGTTCCCCTACTGCCAACCTCACAGCCCCTCGTCGCCTCTTCCTCTCCCAGTCGATCCTAGACCTTTCTCTCCCATCCCCCAGCACATCTTCCTCCCCCATACAGCTGGGCCATCCTTGCCTCCCCCTCGACCATCATCCATTGTGACCAGACCCTCAACGGTGACTTTCCACCTTCTGTGGGCTGCTTCGCAGCAGAGCTATGCCCATGAGAATCCACCCAGCATGCCATGGACGTTCCCCCAGTGTGCCATTGCTGTCGGGCTTCAGCATCTTCTGTTCCTCGGATGTCTGCGATGTGAGCAAGGCCCTGATGGTAAGACCCGACTTCTGCATGTCACACTTGCCAAGACGTGTTCTGCACCGGTGTGTTTTCCTGTCGATGTGGGCAGATGGTCCAGAAGGGTGGGGTTTGATTCTGGCAAGCTGGGCTTATAATGATACGCAGATTATTATGCAAAGGTTCCCAGCGTTCGACGGCAGGAAATGCGGCCCGCCATTGACGGGCAGGGTGGACAATCGCAAACTGGTTTCACAACGTTGTGAAACTGATTTTTGGCCTTCTCGCCATATTGTCCTCTCATGCCGCCAAACACGCCCGACGCCAGCGGGCACAGAAAATTCCGCCCAAGGAAACATAGGACACAAGAGGAGGACATTTGTGTCATTGTACCTTTTATCACGCTTTGAAATAACTATCCAGATAGTCCCACTCCCCTACCCTTCCCCAATGGCCCTGTTCATTTAGACTGGAGAAGCTATGAATATTCTCTTTACAACAGAGGAGGTTAAGGAGAGATTTAATAGAAGTGTATTAATTATAGTTTTGATAAACGCAGGACAGTAGCTTTAAGAATAATCTTGTGTTGTAAGTTCACATGATCTGTGTAAACCAATAAGTTAGCAGCACGGGGAACCTCAAGAGGAGAGTTCTTCTTTAGTTTTGGAGTTTGATGCACACATGTAGTTGCTGCTGCTGTCTTGTAAATAAAGTTCAATGTGTCCACCAAGAAAAGTTGCCAGGAGAATCCACTCTATAACAAGAAGTGTTCAGAGTTATGAAGACTTTGGAAAGAGTAGACAGGAAGAAATTGTTTCCACTAGCAGGAGGGTCAGGACGAGAGAACATAGATTTAAGATAATTGACAAAAGAATGGGAGGACAGGTAAGGAGATTTTAGTTTACTCAGTGAATTGTTATGATCTGGAAGGTGCTGCCTGAAAGGGTGGTGGAAGCAGATTTACTAATAACTTACAAAACGGAATTGGATAATTACTTGAAGGGGCAAGACTTACATGTCAATGGGCAAGAGCAGGGGAGTGGGACTAATTGGATAGCACATTCAAAGAGCTGGCACAGATGCAAAGGACTGGATGGTCTCCTTCTGTTCTGCAAGATTCTATGTGCCGAGTGCAGCCTCCATGAATCACCCCAACTAAAAGAGTTTCAACAAGAAAATAAAATGCAGGAGAAATCTTAAGATGGGGAAAAATCTAAGATCAAATCTGACCTAAACTGACTTTTGACAAGACTTGCCTCTGTTCTTTATGTCCTGTTAGCTAGAGGCATGAAATGTGCCCAAAGCATTTGCCTGTCCTTGTTATAAATCCCTCCATGGCCTCTCCCTTCCCTGTCTCTGTAAACAATTCCAGCCCCACAACCCTCCGAGCTATCTGCATTCCTCTAATTCTGGTCTCTTGTGCCTTCCCCATTTTAATCACTCCACCATTGGCAGGCGTGCCTTCAGTTGCCCAATCCTTAAGCTTTGGAATTCTCTCCCTAAACCTCTCCATCTCACTTTCCTCCTTTAAGGCACTCCTTGAAACCTAGCTCCTTTACCAAGCTTTTGGTCACCTGACCTAATATCTCCTTATATGGTTCGGTGTCAAACTTTGTTTTATAATCGCTCTTGTGAAGCACCTTGGGATGTTTCATTAAGTTTAAGGCACTATAGAAATATAAATTGTTGTTGCTGTCTGTCAGCAATATGTTATTGGCTTGCATACTATTGTGTCAACTTGGCACAGGCTGTAGTACATTGCCTCTGGGTCAGATGTTGCAGGTTTAAGTCCCCCAGTATGACTCATAAAACTGGTACCCAAGCAGTGAGGTGGTGACCTATTGTCACAGGGGCTGTCTTTGCATGTGCTATTAAATAAAGGTCAAAGAAGTGTGGGGAAATTGTGCTGCTGTCCTTGCCAATATTCTTCCTGGAATAATTGCACTAGAAAACATAGTGACTTCCTGTGCACCTCATTGCTATGGGTGACGCCTTACTGATGCAGGATATTGTGTTTTCGCAACAACAATATAGCTCAAAACTGTTTTTAAGGCATGATAAATTATATTTATTTTTCCTGTTGTAGTTTTCAAACCTATAATAAATGATTCTTTAATATAATAAGGTTAAAAGTGGAAAATGCACCTTTGAGTTCCCAAATATTTAATCAGTTAATTTTAGTCAATATGATATCCTACTCTTGGGAAGTTGAATAGGGCTTAATGCTGTGACTCTGTAAATGATAGAATGATGATATTGCTTCTTAAGTTACATTATTATTGATCCTACTTCTACATGTAATGAACTGCTAATATTGGGCTGCGGTGACAGGAAGACAGAATCGGAAGCATGGTTTACTTGCTGCAAAACGCATATGTAGCACAAACAGTACTTTCCACTGGTGCAGTGCCAGTCACATGCAAACCAATATTGCTTCATTGCACAAACGATCCGTGGGCAATTCCTCTCGTAAGTCAATAAGATTTTCAAACATAAAACCCAGTGTTAACTGAAATCACTGATCGGAGCATTACACCTTTCTGCAGTTGCTGTTTGGTTCAGAAATTTGTGCATTGTATAAATCAATCTTCAGAGGAAATTGCTTTCAATCGACCTCCTATGAAATGGCAAGGAGGGTCAATATTCATTAGTTTCCAATGGCAGTAACAGCTTTAAATTTATAGTTTATAATTTACCTGCTCTGCCTTCAAGATAACTAATCAAATACAAGCCATCATAAATGTAATGTTCTTGGGATGTAGGTGGTGCTGAACACACATTAATATTTTTGGACTTTATTATAAATAATAAAGCTAATCCAGATTGCCCTCCAGAAAAATATGGAATAAAAATACATTTATTAAATTATTTTTGACCCTGCATTTTTCTTATTAACTGGCCAGATTGTGCAACTCACTAACAAACAATAATTCACAATCCTTGACTCTGAACCTCAAGCCTCCCACCATTCAGTTTTGATGCAGGGTCTGTAATGCCTCTGCTATTGATTCCCCTCATTCTCTCTGTGATGCACTACAGGAATCAATCTTTGTCTGTTCCTATAAATTATAATTTATAATTTAGTTCTTGAATAGTTGGGTTTTGTGCTAACAACGTCTCAACCACTCCCTGTGGTATCAAGTTCCACATTCTCACCACGCTCTGGGTAAAGTAGTTTCTCCTGAATTCCCTATTGGATTTATTGGTGACTATCTTATATTTATGGCCCCTAATTTTTTTCTCCCCTACAAGTTGAAACATCTTCTCCACACCTAGCCTATCAAACCTTTCATAATTGTAAAAGAACAAGGCACTTGTCAAATTTCTCTTTTCAATTGAAAAGAGCCTCAGCTAGTTCAGCCTTCCCTGAGAAATATATTCCATCAGTTCTGGTATCATCCTTGTATAGCTTTGTAATGGGTGTGATACAATTTATGGTTTATTGATCTGCAGGTTAGCCTTTTTAATATTCAAATTCTTTGATCCATAATTATCATTGTTAGATCTATTTAGCATATTAGTGCTAATACTTTATAGAGAAAAGGATCACAATATACTTCAATGTTCTATAGCACTCTTAATTCATCACTACACAGTATTAGTGACATGTTTATAACTAATGATTTTTCAAAATGTTACCCAGTTATAACATAAGTTTGGAAGAGTAAAGCCTATAATTGCCTTGCTGAGCATTTTCACATGTCAAATGCACATAAACGCACCATATCTTGTTCATCCATTATCTCTGTGCTCGTTGACCTACAACAGCTCCAGGTCTAGCAACGCCTTGATTTAAAAATTCTTGTTCTTGTTTTCAAACCTCTCCATGGCCATCACACCTACCCCCGCTACCTTTGTAACCTCCACCAGCCCTGCAACCGTCCAAGGTATCTGCGCTCTTCCAAGTCTGGCCTCTTACGCATCACTGATTTTAATTGCTTCACTATTGGTGGCCGTAACCTCAGCTGCCTGGGTCCTAAGTGCTGAAATTCCCTCCCTAAACCTTTAAGCCCCCCTACATCTCCTTCCTCCTTTAAGATGCTGATTAAAACCTACCTCTCTGACCTATCTTTCGTTCTCCTCTCCTAACATCTCCTGGTGAATTAGGCCAGGCTTTCATCAGCGCACCATGGTTCCCAATGAGACTCCTGGGCCAACAAGGGTAAATGGTGGGACTGCACCAGCAATTTTACCAATGATAGCCATTAAGAGGCCACAGCTGGGAGCACTGACCTGGCAGCCCTGCACGCTCGGCAGCGCCACTGATTGAGGTGGTCGCTGCTGAGGCCGCTGGCAGGAGGAGGAGAGGGTGCCTCCATATTGAGATGCGCTCAAAGGGGCAGTAAGTGAATCATGGATGTCCAAGGCCCCGGTGATCGGAGAGGTGAACCCTCCAGCGGCGGCATTGGGGTCGGGGTTGGTGGGGGGGGTGTGCCCCTTCTTGGGACATGGAGCCTCTGGCCGGAAAGGGAGGCTCCCCTCCACCCCCACTCTCCGGGAACTGCTGGGGAGCTGCCTTGATGTAACTGGCTGCCTCTCCACACATGTGGGGGGCTATTCCGATGCTTGTAAAATCCTGGAGCCTGGTTAAATACCCGTCAACAGGTCAATGAATTGGGTGATAAAAACAAAAAACTACTGCGGACGCTGGAAATCCAAAACAAAAACAGAATTACCTGGAAAAACTCAGCAGGTCTGTGGTTGTCTGACTTGAGCTGCTATTGTCCCACCACTGGGAATATCCCTTGGTGGCAGAAACAATCAGGCTTTCATTCCAATGGCCATTTTATCACCACCCCACTCCCACTCCATTGGCCTGGTAAAATTCCAGCCTTGGTGTCGACTTCTGTTGATAATGACTTCAGTAAACCACTTTGGGAGGTTTTATTATGTTTAAAGGATTATATATAAGTGCAAGTTGTTGATTCATTATAACACAAGGGAAAAAATTCACCAGCATTGATTTTGTTAAAATTCGAGTGTCAGTATTGTCTCTGTATTCTGTGTCCCTATATCATTTTCTGATTCTAAAACACTTAATTACTGTACCTCCAAAACAAATCACTGTTCCCACCACTCAAGTAAAACTTTGGATCTGAAATTTCCTTGTGCTCAATTTTTTGTACTTGTTCAAAATTGATGATGTGATTCCATAACGGAAGAGAATTTGAAATCTTTATGACATCCAAAGGACTATATTTTTTTTCTTGACGCTCTGAAAGCAGTAATATTTCTGGCTTTCTGTTTGATAACCCAATCTGCAATGTGGTAGTAGAAAAAGCTAAAAATTGTCTGAATATGATTTTACTGACAAGCTTCAACCTGGGTGATGAACAATTATGTTGCAGCTCATCACAAGTACACACGAACATACGGAGTACATAAAAAGGTCCCTGATTTTTACTTTTCTTTTAAAAATATAACTAAAATATTTATGCGGAGACACACGTTCCCAAGCTCAAAAAGTAAAACTAAATTAGCACAATTGATTTGGCTAATGCAAATTTTAACCATTGCTTTTGAAACAAATTTTGAATTTCATCATGAACCTTTTAATTATAACAGGAGGTTTTAGTTGGGATTCACAAGGATTTAAGATTTCCCACAGGAAAGACCTATGGACATTAACAAAGGCTGATTTAAAATCTGTGGAACATGTAATGACTGATGCTGGAATTTCAGGCATCTTTTGAGAAGGTGACACAAGTAGGGTATTTGGTCTGTACACGATCTAACTAATCTAAGATTTGTGTGGACATAGCTCCAGGCTGACTGTCGCTATCAGTATAGAGAGAATAACTGAGATGAAAGTTGATGAGTTGATTCACTCTCGCCTCTGATTCAGATATCCATGGACTCAAGTTCCACTTCTGGGATTTGTGCACAAAATCAAGGCTGACATTCCCAGTGCAGTAATTAGGAAGCGCTGCACTGTTGGAGGTGCCATTTTTTGAATGAGTTTGTAAACTGAGGCCTCGTCTGCCCTCTGTTGGACCCTAGTCACTAGTTTGGTTGGGCTTACGGATCCCAGATTGCATGCTTGTTTCGGGATGGCTGAGTTGGTACCATAGACAGTGTAGATCAGCAGACACTTCTTAGGTAGAACACATTCTATTTATTTACAAAGGAACTAGCAACTACACTTGTGTGCTTACAACTCAAACTCCACATTATAGACTCTAACCCTAGACTGCTGACGACTGAGGTAACCCGTGCTACTCTACTATTGGATACTAAGATCATATGATCTTCCATTATTACATTCTACTTAAAGGTATATTGCACATCAGATTACCACATCCCTCCCCCTTTACTCAGAAATATGTTTTACAGTTACAATTACAATTTTTCTCAAAATATCAAATTATTTTACACAGATAAGTAATTTACAAATTCAGTCTTTCTGGGGGTTTCCTTATGCATGTAGAACGTCTCAGCTCTACAGCTTCATATGTTTTGTCAGGAACCTGCTTTTCTGGAGATGTCTGAACATAAGGTTCTTCAGTGGGCACCTATAAATCTGATTCCTCAACTCTTGCAGATACAGTCGATCCTTCATACACATCTGTACTCAGTTGAATTCTTTCAACAGGAGACATTTACTTAGTCGTGAGCACTGGTGGTATAATTTCTTGGTACTTTGTTTCTCTTGCCCACATGATCCACATGTCTCTGTATAACTTGGTCTTCCACTTTCATGTAGTAAAAAAGAGGTCCAGTCACTGCACTTATTTCACACAATAACCACTTGAGTCCTTCTCCAAAATTCTTCACATATACCATCTCTCCTGTGGTAAACTTTCTGTCACGATTATGCCAGTCATGTCCAATTTTCTGACTTCCCTGGCTTCTTCCCACCTTCCCCCCTAAATTTGGCTTTATTAAGCTCATTCTTGTCCTGAGACGGCATTTCATCAACAATTCTGTAGGGGTGACACCTGTTGTTGTGTGAGGGATGGTCCTATAATGGAAAAGAAAACATGCTAGTTAATTTCTTCATGCCAGCCTTGAATGTTTGAACCACTCCCTTGGCCAGTCCGTTTGAGGAAGGGTGGTACGGTGAAGTTTTTACATGAGTGATATCGTTGAGGCTGATAAACTGTTGAAACTCAGCACTCGTAAGTGCTGTGCCGTTATCTGATATGACCACTTCTGGTAGTCCGTTGAGGATGAAACTTTGACGTAGCTTGTCAGTTGTAGCAGAAGATGTTGGCCACTTCACCTCATATATGTCCATCCATTTTGAGTGAGCGTCAACAATACGGAGAAACATTGTTCCCATAAAAGGTCCCACATAGTCAATATCCAATCGCACCCATGGCCTTCGTGGCCACTCCCAAATGTGTAACGGAGCTGTTGGAGGTAACCTTTGCACTTGCTGACACTGCATACAACCCCTCACTAAACTCTCTATTTCTCCATCCATCCCAGGTCACCATAGGCAGCTGTGTTATGGTCTTCATTTGGGAAATACCTGGATGTGCACTATGTAGTTCAGTTAGCAATGGCTTTCGTTCTTTTGGAGGAACAATCACTCGTGCTCCCCACAATAAGATATTGTGGCTGGTTATTTTGTATTCTGTGAAAAGACGGTTTCATTTTGTCAGATTCTTGCTCTTGTGACTAACCATGAAGAGCTTGTTCACAAACTTTGGATAAGACTGGATCTTGACTTGCCCAATCTCTGATCTGTCCCATGATGAATCTAAGAAGCTCAATAATAAAATGAGTTCTTGAGGTACTGGAGCGTCCTCATCATTTTCTTTCAAGGGCGAATGACTAAGTGCGTTTGCAATCTGATTTCCAGGTCTACGGATGAAAGTGTGCTCATATGCTGACAGGATCAACACCCATCTCTGTATTCTTGCTGAGGCTATAGGTGGCATAGCCTTGTCCTCACTGAACAATCCTAGCAACAGCTTGTGGCCCGAAACGATAGTGAAATGACGGCTGTGTACGTACTGGTGAAATTTCTTGACACCAAAGATGATTGACAGGCCTTCTTTTTCTATCTATGATTATCCCTTTTCCGCTCTGTTGAGCGTTCTTGATACATATCGTACAGGCTGTTCAGAGCCATCGTCCATTCAATGGGAGAGCACTGCTCCCATGCCATAGGGTGATGCGTCACATGTCAACACCAACTCTTTTCTCTGGTCAAAATGTATTAATAGGGTGGATGAGTGTAATAACTGTTTCACCTTTGTGAAAGTTTCTTTCTGTGGTGTTTGCCAAGGCCAACGTTGGTTTTTCTTGAGTAGGTAGTACAGGGGGGCTGGTTCTGTCGACAAATTAGGTAAGAAGCGCCCATGGTAATTGATCATCTCCAAGAATGATTTGAGCTCGGAGGTGTTCTTTGGTGCTGGTGCCTCTCTAATGGCTCTCACTTTTTCCTCAACCAGGCGGAGGCCCTGTGAATCCACCCTGTGACCTAAATAGATTACCCCTTTCGCTAGGAATGTGCACTTTTCTTTTTTTAAATGTGAGAAACATTTTAAAACTTGTACTAAGTTTGCCAAATGCTCTGTTTCAGTGAGCCCTGTCACAAGAACATAATCTAAATAGACTACAATGTGGGGCAGTCCCTGCAGTAAACTTTCCATTGTTCTCTGGAATATGGCGCAAACTGAGGAGACCTCGAAAGGCAAACGGGTTTATTGGTACAACCCTTTGTGTGTATTAATTTTGACAAATTTCTGAGAGGCCTTCTCTAACTCTAATTGCTGATAAGCATGACTCATATCAATCTTCGTGTAGGCAGTTCCACCTGCCAGTTTAGCATACAGGTCTTCAATTTTTGTATAGGGTGCCTGTCCAACTTAGCTAATTTATTAACTGTCAATGTGTAGTCTCTACAAATTCGAATGCTTTGGTCGGGTTTAAGGACAGGGACTATGAGTGCTGCCCATTCTTAGAACTGCACAGGTTGTATAACTTCCAATTTCTCTAATCTGTCCAGTTTGGTGTCGACCTTTTCCTGCAGTGCATAAGGGTCTGATCTTGCCTTCATGAATCGGAGGGTTGCCTCTGAAACCACATGAATTTTTGCTTGCAAGCCCCTGGATCTTCCCAAGTTCATACTTGAACACTGAGATGTATTTTTGTAGTAGCTCAGGTAGCCTACTGGCTTTCAGCTGGAAGATTTCAGCCCATTCCCATTTAATTCCCTTCAGAAAGTCTCGTCCAAGGTAATAGCTCACCTGCTACCATCATCAAGTGTAGTTTTACTGATTGGCTTCCACTGCACAGTAACTTTGCTTATGCCTTTGACTTTGATGTCTTTTCCCGTGTAATTTTTCAATTTGGCCTCTGTTTCTTCCAAATTTAATTTATATTCCCCATAATTCAGGCATTTGAAAGTATGTTCACCAATTACCATAGTGAAAGCTCCTGTGTCCACTTCCATTCTGATAGGTCTATCATTCACTTTCACTGTTACATAGATTGGTTCTGTTCTTCCCACCTTCGTATTATGCAACGCACAAATATCTGAATTTGTTACTTCAGGCTCTTTTACATTGTGGATCTCATGGGATATTTTCTTTTGTTTGAAAGTCTTCTTGATTCTATCCTTGCAATGTCTCAAGAGGTGTCCATTTTGATGACAGTAAAAACATTCATTTTTTTAAAAACTTCCATTCGTTACAAGGTTGTCTGCTTCTGTTACCATTATTCCATGTTTTTGCTGCTAAGTTATTTCTTTTTATTTGTCTGCTAGTGGTGGCAGCTTCCTGTTTCTCAGTAGAGTCTTGCAATTTCATGCCCTTTTTGGCTGGGGATTCCCACCCAATGTGGAGGATGGCGTCATTTTGCTCTCCCTGTTTGGCTTTCGAATCCCTTATTGTGCTTTCCATGGCCAGTGCTATCTCTAGCGCCTTAAAATCCAAATTTGTTTCAGACAGCAATGTCTTCTGAATCATATCTTCATTTACACTGCACACCAAACGATCTCTAAGTATATCATTTATAAATGTACCAAACTTGCAATGTTCTGTTAACTGTTTCAGACTTACCACATAACAAGCAACTGTCTGTCTCCGACGGGGCTCTATTTCTTGAGTTAAATTTGAACCGTTGCATCGTTACCGAGGGCTTTGGCTGGTAATGACTCTTTACGAGGTTCACTGAGTCATCATAACTTTTCGAATCAGTGGCACCGGGTGCCGTCAAACTTTGAATCAACCCATTGGTCTTACTTCCACACGTGGATAAGAGGTTCGCTCGCCTCTTCTCCTCCCCCGCAAAGCGTCGTTCGCTTAGAAAAAGAATGCGAGGCGTTCAATATAATGAGGCCAATCGTCCATGACTGGATCGAAAGGATCAATTCTTCCAAATTGCGGCATGCTTCGATGATTAGGATGGAAATTCTATTTAAAATTACCGTGCAAGGTATGGCCTGATTTGTTTCTCTTGATTACCTTCGTTAACTTGTTTTATTCTTGAAGCCAGCTCACTGTATCTTCGCTTTTTCCTTGCTTTTCCTTGCTTTTTTTCTCAACCTTCCTTGCTTTTTCTTGCTATTTTGTCACTAGTTGGTCGGACCCTAGTCACTAGTTTGGTTGGGCTTACGGATCCCAGGTTGCATGCTTGTTTCAGGATGGCCGAGTTGGTACCATAGACAGAGTAGATCAGCAGACAGTTCTTAGGTAGAACACATTCTATTTATTTACAAAGGAACTAGCAACTACACTTGTGTGCTTACAACTCAAACCGCATTACAGACTGTAGCTATAGACAACTGAGGGAGCCTGCGCTACTCTGCTATTGCAAACTAAGATCATGTGATCTTCCATTATAACATTCTTCTTAAAGGTATATTACACATCAGATTACCACAACTCTTTTAAAGATCCCAAGGCATTATTTTGACGAAAGAGGAGGGGAATTTTCCTCGAAAAGCAGACTACTACAGATGCTGGAAATCTGAAATAAAAACTGTAAAAGCAGGAAATACTCAGCAGGTTATGGCAGCATCTGAACCAGCTAGGGAGTTTTCCTCAGTGTCGTGGTCAATATTTATCCTTCAGCCAATAGCAGTAATGGGGAGATGGTGGTGTAGTGTTAATGTCACTGGACCATTACTCCAGGCTGATGCTCTGGGGACCTGGGTGCAAATCCCACTACAGCAGTTGTTGGGGTTTAAAAAATTAATAAATTTGGAATCAAAATGCTAGTAATGTTGCCCATGCCAATTATTATCAATTGTTGTAAAAAGCTATCTGATTCACTAATGTCCTTTGGGGAAGCAAATCTGGCCTCCATGTGATTCCAGACACTCTTTACTGCCCTCTGAAATGGCTGATCAAGCCTTTTGGTTCAAGGACAATTGGGGATGGGCAACAAATGCTGGCCTTGCCAGTGACATCCACATCCCATGAAAGGATAAAAAGACAAAATAAAACAGAGTCTTTGGTCATTTATCTATTTGCTATTTGTGGGTACTTGCTGTGCACAGATTGGCTGCCTGATTCCCTGCATTTCATAGATCAGATTTTACAAGTATTTAAGTATTTCACATGCTGTAAAGCAATTTGCAATGTCCTGAGTTGTGAAAGGTGCTATAAAAATGTAAATACTGTCCTTTCTCTGAACCTATGCCCAGCAGGGTGGGTGCAGATGTAAGTGTCTGTCCAGTGAATGGCATTTATGCTGCTTAGTTATGGCCCCTTCCCAATGACTACCCACCAGGGAGCCTCAGGCATGGGTATCCCATGCCAAACCAATGAAAATGCTGCTGGATGTTGGTCTGTCTGTGACAACAGCTCCCTAGAGCTGAGAGTTAGCTCAAGTCTCTAGACAGGCGTGGAGAACATTTTTCTTATCAAGGGCTACTCACACATAGACAAAATCAATCGTGGGCCACACACATAAAAACCAAATAAATGTTTTTTTTTACAGAGAATACAGAAACATTCAACTCACCCACTGCTTTAATGCGATGGCTGAGTATTTTTTTCCTTAATGAGCCTTGTTATTGTAGATTCTACACCATTCACAATGACTGGTACTTCAGTCTGCATTACTACCGTTTCCTAAATGTCCTGCCCATCACTGGCATATTCACCAGTATCTAATCAATGACAGCAATTGCCCTGGATAGGTAAGCAACAGAGACTGGGACACCTCTCAGGCAAGACACCTCTCACCCGGGACTATCCCGGGACTCCTCTCAGGCGGGACACCTCACACCCGGGGCTATCCCGGGATTCCTCTCATGTGGGACACCTCACACTCAGGGCTATCCCGGGATTCCTCTCATGTGGGACACCTCTCACCCGGGGCTATCACAGATCACCTCTCACCCTGGACACCTCACATCCAGGACTATCCTGGGACACCTCTCACCCGGGATACCTCTCATCCCAGACTTCTCTCACCCGGGACACCTCACATCCAGGACTATCCTGGGACACCTCTCACCCGGGATACCTCTCATCCCAGACTTCTCTCACCCGGGACACATCTTATCTGGGACGCATCTCACCTGTGACGCCTCTCACCCGGTACACCTGTCACCTGGGACTATCCGGGACACCTCTCACCCAGGACACCACTCACCCGGGACACCTCTCACCTGGGACATCTCACACCTGGGATTATCCTGGGATACCTCTCACCCGGGATACCTCTCATCAAGGATACCTCTGACCTGGGACACCCCTCGCCCGGGACAATCCTGGGACACCTCTCACCCAGGACACCACTCACCCGGGACACCTCTTACCTGGGACACTTCTCAACCGGGACACCTCTTACCTGGTACACTTCTCACCCAGGACTATCCTGGGATACCTCTCACCCGGGACACCTTTCATCCGGGTCACCTTTCATCCGGGTCACCTGTCACCTGGGACATCTTTCACTCGAGTCACCTCTCACCTGGGACTATCCCGGGACACCTCTCACCCAGGACGCCTCTCACCTGGGACACCTTTCACCCGAGTCACCTCTCACCTGGGACATCTCACACCTGGGACTATCCCGGGATACCTCTCACCCGGGATACCTCTCACCCGGGATGCCTCTCATCAAGGATACCTCTGACCTGGGACGCCTCTCACCTGGGACACCCCACGCCCGGGACTATCCTGGGACACCTCTCACCCAGGTCACTTCTCACCTGGGATTATCCAAGAGCATCTCTCAAAAGAGTTTAAACTGCAGGGAGGTTGGACCAGGAATGGTTCACTTTTTGCTCTTGTGTCGGTTTCAACCTTTAGCTTCTCGGTGTTGGCACTGGTTTCAGCCCCATTCCCAGAAGAAACGGCTGAAGGCACTGGATACTACAAAGGCTATGGGCCCTGACAATATTCCGGCAATAGTACTGAAGACTTGTGCTCCAGAACTTGCCGGGCTCCTTTCCAAGCTGTTCCAGTACAGTTACGACACTGGCATCTACCCAGCTATGTGGAAAATTGCCCAAGTATGCCCTGTACGCAAAGAGCTGGGCAAATCCAATCTGGCCAATTACCACCGCATCAGCCTACTCTCCATCATCAGTAAAGTAATGGAAGGGGTCATCAACAGTGCTATCAAGCGGCACTTGCTTAGCAATAACCTACTCACTGACGCCCAGTTTGGGTTCTGCCAGGGCCACTCAGCTCCTGACCTCATTACAGCCTTGGTTCAAAAATGGACCAAAAAGCTGAGCTCCTGAGGTGAGGTGAGAGTGACTGCCCTTGACATCAAGGCCGCATTTGACAGAGTGTGGCATCAAGGAGCCCTAGCAAAACTGGAGTCAATGGGAATCAGGTGGAAACTCTCCGCTGGTTGGAGTCATACCTAACATAAAGGAAGATGGTGTGGTTGTTGGAGTTCAGTCATCTCAGCTCCAGGACATCACTGCAGGAGTTCCTCAGGGTAGTGTCCTTGGCCCTATCATCTTCAGCTGCTTCATTAATGTCCTTCCTTCCATCATAAGGTCAGAAATGGGGATGTTCGGTGATGATTGCACAATGTTCAGCACCATTCGTGACTCCTCAGATACTGAAACAGTCCATGTCGAAATGCATGATGACCTGGACAATATCCAGGCTTGGACTGACAAGTAGCAAGTAATATTTGCAGCACACAAGCATCAGGCAATGACCACCTCCAACAAGAGAGAACCCAACCACCATCCTTTGATGTTCAATGGCATTACCATCACTGAATCCCTCACTATCAACATCCTGGAGGTTACCATTGACCAGAAACTGAACTGGACTAGCCATATAAATACTGTGGCTAGAAGAGCAGGTCAGAAGCTAGGAATCATGCAATGAGTAACCCACCTCCTGACTCCCCAAAGCCAGTCCACCATCTTCAAGGCACAAGCCAGGAGTGTGATTGAATACTCCCCACTTGTCTGGATGAGTGCAGCTCCCACAACACTCAAGCAGCATGACACTGTGACAAAGCAGCCGCTTGATTGGCACCACATCCACAAACATTCACTCCCTCTACCACCGATGCACAGTAGCAGCAGTCTGTACCATCTATAAGATGCATTGCAGGAATTCACCAAGGCTCCTTCGACAGCACCTTCCAAATCCACAACCACTACCATCTAGAAGGACAAGGGCAGCAGGTAGATGGGAACACCACCACCTGGAAGGTCCCCTCCAAGTCACTCACCATCCTGATTGTTTCTTTACTGTCGCTGGGTCAAAATCCTGGAAATCCCTCACTAACAGCTCTGTTGGTTTACCTACACCACATGGACTGCAGCAGTTCAAGACGGCAGCTCACCACCATCTTCTCAAGGGTGTTTTGGGATTGGCAATAAATGCTGGCTCAGCCAGCGAAGCCCACATCCCATGAATGAATAAAAAATAATGACCACATAATGTGCTTTTGTGGTGTTAATTGAGGAATAAATATTAGTAAGGACACGGGGGAGAACTCCCCTGCTCTTCTTTGAAATAGTGCCATGGACTTTTTACATCCTCCCAAGAGGTCAGATGGGGCCTTGGTTTAGCATCTCATTGGAAAGAGGGAACCTCCAATACTGCAGCACTCCCTTAGTAATGCACGGCAGTATCCAAGTAGATTTGTGCATTCAGGTTTCTGAAGTGGGACTTGAACCTGGAACCTTGTGATTCAGAGTGTATCAATAGAGGCAAGATTGATGTCACTAATGTCTATCTAAACAGGCAGACTGGCTCCTAATTTTTACATCTCATCTGAAAGACGGCACTATCAACCATGTAGCAGTCTCTTAAAGTATCAGTCTAAGATTACTGGTTGAATTTTCCCAGCTCCTTGGGGATGGGCATAGAAGCAGGTGAGCTGGAAATATGGCGGAAGAAGGTGTTGTGAGCCCTGTTCTAACATCTTCCCTCCACCATGGCATGTTGGCAGCAACAGGAACCTTAGTGGCAAGGCTACTCACCAGGCAACCAAGTGAGGCAATTAATTGCCCAATCAAACTATGTTCCCTAGTTCAAGAATCCCCCACTAGTGGAAACATCTTCTCAACATCTGCTCTGTCAGGTCTGTATTGGCTCTCTGAATAGTAATTCACCTAGTGCTGTTCTCCCGCCTTCTCCCCATAACCCTGCACATTCTTCCTTTTCAGATAATTATCCAATTTCTTCTTAAGTGCCTCAATTGAACCAGCTTCCACCACACTCTCAGGCAGTGCATTCCAGATCCTAGCCACTTGCTGTGTGAAAAGGTTTCTCCTCAAGCTTCTTTTTCCATTTACCTTAAATCTGTGACCTCTCGTTCTTGATCCTTCCACCAATGGGAACAGTTTCTCTCTATCTACTTTTCCCAGACCCCTCATGATTTTGAATACCTCTTTAAAATCTCCTTCTCTCTTCTTCAAGGAGAACAGTCCCAACTTCTCCACTGTATCTTCATAGCTAAAGTTTCTCATCCCCGGAACCATTCTCATGAATTTTTCTGCTCTAATCTTCCCACTTTCGGCTCCAGTAGCGGGACTTCAAGCTTTTCGGATAAATTCAGACCTTCATGTTGAAGAGTAGGAATGGGGATTAAATCTTAGCCTTCTGCCTTAAAAATGGGAGCACGACCAGCTGGAAGTAGGTCGCCATTAAAGCACCTAATCTTCTGCTTTGGCTGAGGGGTTTGAGCTACTGTTAATGATTCTATGAAAATATTGTATGAAATGGAGGTGGCGATGTGTGTTTGGTAAGGTTGTTATACCTTCACATCATAAATATAATGATGTAAATTTTATGGTGATACATTATAATTCCCTGATAAAGGCTGTCAAACTGAATCATTAAATTAAATCTTCTCCCTTTTCAGATGTTGAGGGATATGCGATTCTAACATTTTCTATTTTGAGTGCTATTTTACATTGCAAGTGAAATGGAATGCGTATTACTCAGTAGCTTAAGGCTATTTTCTTCTCATCTTCTCAAAGGTAATCTAAGCTGTGGCCAATTGTAACTGTCTCGCTGGTGGTTGCAGCTGGCAGTGTTCACATGCTACATCTGCTTGGCTCTCCTACCTAGCGAGGGCTGGGAAAATATGGTGTATTTGAATAACGTGGGAAGTTTCTCTTTCTGAAAAAGTCAATTCAATCCATCTTCAAAGTCTGGCTCCCACGGGACCTGGAGGCAACACGAACAAGTGTTGTCATGATGCCTCTCAGTGTGAATTTTTTTTGTTGTAAAAACAATTCTTTACAACCTTCAATTCCATATCGAATATATTTGGTGTGGTTCAGATCAACAGGTGCAAGTGCCCTCAGGGGTTTTCTGGTAAGCAGTGAGAAACTAAAAAACAGGAACAGGAGGAGGCCATTCAGCCCCTTGACCTGCTCTGTCATTCAGTAAGACCAAGGCTGACCTTCTACCTTAACTCCACTTTCCCGCAATACGTCCATGCTTCTTCATTCCTTTAGTATCTAAAGCCTTTGATCCCAGCCTTGTATATACTGAACGACTGAACCTCCACAGCTCTCTTGGGTGGAGAATTCCAAATATTAATAATGCTTTGAGTGAAGAAATTTTCTTCATCTCAGTCCTTTTGTTTGTTTCAAAAGGCTGAACAGGAATGACTATTATCAGGTGAATAGTCTTGACACATGGTGAGGAGAATACTTCAATCCATGTGTATGAATGAAAGGATTTTTAGAGGTAGTCAGTATTGTGGAGCTCTCCATAGCAGGGCAACTTTTCTTAAGGACCAAGTTTTCTTAGAGAAACCGGCTTTTAAGTGACACTTCTACAATGAAACCAACGGACTTTGCTATCGAATGTTTAATGAAGGGTCTTTTTTTAAATTGGAAGGTAACCTTTCCTGAGGAAAACTGGCAACACTAGAGAGTGTTGCTTTCTGCACTGAGGTGTGAACATTTTTGATTGTTACTGACACAGCTTACTGGAATAGTACCCTAGGATATCCTGTCAACAACTTGCTGCGCTTAGTCTTGTCCACCTCTGTTCATTTTCAGAAGTTATTCTTAATTTTATTGTCTGCCCCATGAATGACACCATTGACTCGATGTGCTTTCACAACTACCACTCCCTCAATGAAGTGGTCACTTTTCAGACAGTATTTAATCCAGGTGACGGGAGTCTCGCCCACTGGCTAGAGAGCCAACGAGAACCCTGCATTGCCTCCTTTGGGGAAGGACTGCTGGTTTTAACTGCCTCTTATATACTTAAGTGGCCAACGGTAGGTCTTCCCTGAGATCAAGGACCCCAGGGGCGGAAATGCTGGCCCCTGAAATACTGGCCAATCAGAGGCCAACAGCTTTCCATCAGAGGCAGCAACAGTGGGAGCTGCTGCTGGCAATGAACCCAGGGAGAGGCCTAGGAACATCGAGGGACCCAGGCCACAGGCAAATGAGGGTGGGATTGGGGTCGTGGGATGGGGATTTTGGAAGAGTGGGGTAAGGGGTGCCAGCAACAAGGGCAAGGGGATGGCTCTCAGTGGATTTCCCCCTTCCTGATGCCAGGCCCCTTGATCAGGCACTGTGTCTTTGAACAAAGAAACTCCTCCCCCAACTCTTGGTAGGGCACAAGCAAACACAATAAGGTTTGCTTTTTGGGCTTGACGCATGGTCACTGCCGCACCCACTGGTGGAATGAAGCCCTTAAATGAGCATTGATTACTCACTTAAGGGCCTCAGTTGGCGATGGGGCAGGCTAGCCTTCCTGTTCCAGGCTTAATCGGAACAGAGGCAGGAAGGCTTAGAACGAGACCATTTGGCCCATCGTGTCCATGCCAGCTCTCTGCTAGAGCAACTCAGCAAGTCCCACTCCCCACCTTTTCTCTGTAGCCCTGCATATTTTTTTCTCTTAAGTGCTTATCCAATTCCCTTTTGAAAACGATGATTGAACCTGACTCCACCACACTCTCAGGCAGTGCGTTCCTGATCCTAACCATTCGCTGCTTTAGAAGGTTTTTCCTCATGTCGCCAATAGTTCTTTTACCTTAAAGAGATTTCTCTGGTTCTCAACCTTTCCATCAATGGGAATGGTTTCTCCCTATCTACTCTGTCCAGGCTTCTCATGATTTTGAACACCTCTGTCGAATCTCTTCACAATCTTCTCTGCTGTAAGGAGAACAAGCCCGATTTCTTCAATCCATTCAAATAACTGAAGTTCCTCATCCCTGGAACCATTCTCGTAAACCTTCTATGCTCCCTCTCTAAAGCCTTCACACTCTCCCTAAAGAGTGGTGCCCAGAATTGGACGCAACACTCCAGTTAAAGCTGAGCCAGCATTTTGTAAATCTTCATCATCATTTCCTTGTTTTTGACTCTGTGCCCCTATTTATAAAACCCAGGATCCCGAATGCCTTTTTCACCACTTTCTCAACCTGCTCTGCCACCTTCAATGATTTGTGCATATAGATCCCTGAGTCTCACTGTTTTTACTACCTCTTTAGAATTATACCCTTTATTTTACATTCTACCTACCAAAATGGTTTACTTCACACTTTTCTGTATTGAATTTTATCTGTCCATTCCACCTTCCTCTTGAAGTTTATCACTGTCCTCCTCACAGTTCACAATGCTTCCAAGTTTTGAAATTGTGTCCTGCGCACACAAGTCTAGGACATTAATATATATCAAGAAAATCAGTGGTCCTAGTACTGAGCCCTGGAAAACCGCACTGTGTACCTTTCTCCAGTCTGATAAACAACCCTCACCACTACTCCTTGTTTCCTGTCACTCAGCCAGCTTCGTATCCATGCTGCCACTGTCCCTTTTATTCCATGAGCTTCATCTTTACTGATAAACCCACATCGCAGCATTTCATCAAATGCCTTTTGGAAGCCCATGGACAGCACATCAACTATATTACCTTCTCTCTGTTACCTCATCAAAAAACTCAGTCAAGTTAGTTAAACCATTTACCTTTAATAGATCCATGCTGGCTTTCCTTAATTATGCTCACTTGTTCAAGTGACTGTAATATTCCCTGGTTTATCATTTTTATAAGTTTTCCACCACCAATGTTAAACTAACCCGTAGTTGCTGTGTTTGTCCTTAGTCTTTTTTTGAAAAAGGATGTAACATTTCGAATTTTCCAATATTCTGGCTCCAGTCCTGTATCAAAGGAGGATTGGAAGATTATGGCCAGTGCCTCCACAATTCCCATCCATGGTTGCCTCAGAGTACTCGGATACATCTCATCCATCCCTGGTGATACATATGCAGCTGATTAGTATTTTCTGACCATTGCTCTACATTTTCAAATGAGAGTGGTGGAGCTACTTTCTAACACAGAAAATAGTCTTGTGGAACATAACTTTTATCTGGTTCCTATTTGTGTGTGGGTTTTTTGGATCCCGTGATTGAAATCTGTATTTAGATGTGCACGTTATGACTTTTTCTTGTTGATTTCTGTTGTGTGTGTTCTGCTCCTCTGACTGTAAAGCATATAAAAAAAATCATTTTTAATTGGATATGTATATATGAGAATCTTATGTATAATTGACTCAGATAAGTAGTTACAAGACAATGACATTGGATCTCAAATCAAGGAGAATCTAGTGACAATAATTGGCATTTTATAAAAGGCTTAAATTGGGGACTTGAAACTGGAGATTTACAATGCATGAAATCAATCTACAAAACAGCTATATGGTAGAACAAGTAAAATATCAATTACTACCTTCAAAGGCTGGAAAAAATTATTCCCGGGTTTTTTTTTACCTCTTCCTATAATCCTCTGAGGGCACTGGGGTATGTATGGCTCTCCAAGTAGCTGCTCTTGTGTGAGCTTAGACGGAAGGGCCCAGTGTGGAAGCTTCACATTTAAGCTGGTCCTTTCTTTACCTGAACTCTCCAGCAAGAGTTGCTTCATGACATCTGCCCCTTCCCACTCAGGGAAGGGCTGAGAATGACAGATACCGTATGTTGTGATTTCCTTTTAATAAACTCGTGGGGAACAAAGAGGTCTAAGCCTTCAAAGCAAAATACTGCGGATGATGGAAATCTGAAATAAGAATAAAAATTGCTGGAAAAACTCAGCAGGTCAGGCAACAGCTGAGGGGAGAAACAGTTAACGTTTCAGGTCAATGACTCTCATCAGAACTGAAGAAACAAATGTTAAGAGTTTCTAAACCAATGGAAGTGGGGAGGGGGGTAGGAGGAGAAAAGGTGAAGATGTGTGATAGGGTGGAGGCCAGGGGAGATTAACAACAAAAGATTTCAAGATGCAACAGCTAAAGAGAGTGGTATTGAATATCGTAAAAACACATAAGTTGTGTCCAAATGAGGCATGAATGTTAACATAAACACCATCTAAACGCAACACAAAGGGATAATGAAAGAAACAAGACAAGACTGACAAAACAAGAATTTAAAAAAACATAGAACAAGATGGAAGTCAAGATAATGATCTAAAGTTGTTGAACTCGATGTTGTGTCCAGAAGGCTGTGGAAGGTCAAGTCAAAAGATAAGGTCCAGGATTTTCCGACCCCGCTGTGGTGGGACCCACCGTGGGGATGTCGTGGACCAGCCAAAAGTCCCATTGACTTTTGGCAGGACCGGAAGATTCCAGTGGCAGGCAGGGCCAGAAAATCCCAGCCAAGGTGCTGCTCCTTGAGCTCGCATTCAGCTTTACTGGAACACTGTACCAGCCATGACCAGGGAGGTCAGCATGGGGGAAAGGTGGATAATTAAAAGAAATCCTTTCTTGGTCCAAATATTCAAATTTATTTTGTGGCAGTTGTGACTTAATGGATATCACTCTCTAAATCAGAAGGTTGTGGGTTCAAATTCCACTACTTCAGGAATTTGAGCACAGATTTAGGCAGGCATTCCCAGTGTGGTAGCTGCACTGTTGAAGGTGTCACTTTTCAGATGAGATATTAAACTGAGATCCCACATCACCATTGCGAAGGGGAGCAGGTGAGCTCTCCCTGGCAAATATTTATTCCTCAACAAAAGCACTTAAAAAAAACTGACTATCTGGTCGTTATCACATTGTTGTTTGTGGGAGCTTGCTGTGCACAAATTTGCTGCTGTGTTTCATGCATTGGCTGTAAGGCACTTTGGGACATTCTGAGGTCACAAGAAGCATCATACAAATGCAAGTTCTTTCTTTAATACAAAAGCAAAATATGGTAGATGCTGGAAATCTGAAATAAGAACAAAAAATGCTGATTCTGATGTAAGGTCATCGACCTGAAAAATGTCAACGCTCTTTCCCTCCTCATGTGCTGCCTGACCAGCACTTCTATCCTTATTTCATGTCCTTTCTTTCTTTGGGCGATAGAGGATGCAATCTGGCCTCACTAACTGGCTGTACTCAGGGCTGTGGGCTTGCTGAAGCGATGTAATTGAGTTGAGTTCATGGCTATGCTTTCTGGTCCCAATAATTGTGTAATTGTGCCAGAGTTTAGTCTGTTGGAGTGTACATAGCTGTTAATAATCGGCAAGCTGATCCTTTTACTGTGTCTTACAGTGGTTTAGAAACAACAGTTCTTTCATTCTCTGCATATTTGGAATACTCTGTTTACAACTGGTGGTACATGAAATGATTTACAACCGAGGGTCTGCTTTGAGAGGTTCAGCTGTAAATATGGTCTGGCAAGATTTAACGGTATGAAAATGAACATAATTTCTTGCTCCAAGTAAGGATTTTAGATGCTTAGAGAAATACCACAGGTGCCAAAACTAACAAATGCTGGCAGCTTCAAATTAAACCTGAATACTCAAAAACAGACCAGTTTGTAGTAGTTACACTGAAAATGCAATGGATTTGCCATAACCCTTAAGGGCAGATATATCCAAATAATTCTTGCTTATATGGTTGGAAGATTATAGGAGAAAATCCAGGAATTTTCCACTTCTTGTGGAGAAAGTGCAGACTATCGTGTACAATGTATTGGGACACTCTTGCTATGTTGAATCGTTTATGTGTCTGTCACACTGATACCTAGGGCAGAATCTTGTGCTCTTGTTGGTGGTGAGCTTGGAGGCAGGAAGGGTATATAGTTAGGTGGATGGTGGCGTACCTGAATCCCGGCGCCTCAGCCAGAATTAAGTTCTCGGGTGAGAAGACCCATGGTCGACCTACCCACCCGCTGCCAATTAATGACCACTCAAGGGCCTCATCCCGCCACCACTGGTATTAACCCAGCTCCAAGCAGGCCTGTCCTATGCACTGTGCACGGCAGCTGAACCTGTGTGGGCTGCTTGTCACCTTGTTGGGGGGGTGGTTCCCGCAAAGGGAATCACTGATTGAGGGACTGGACATTGGGAAGGGAGACCCACTGAGAGCCACCCACTTCCCTTGCTTCCGAATCACCTGATCCCCCTCTCCCCGTGACTCCCACCCTGTGAACACACTCTGCCACAAATCTTTCTCCTGGGTCGCTCGATGATCCAGTGAGTCCGGTGGCTGTCCTTTAGTGGCACTTCTTAGTGGCACTGCTGAGCACAAGAGATGCTGGCCTCTGATTGGCCAGCAGCTCTCAGTAGGCAAGTCTTTGGGCCCCTGGGGTCTTGATTCCAGGGGAAGGCCCTCCGCTGGCCTCGTCACTGCCTGATTGATTGGCTTGCGGTTCAATGAGCCTTCCCGAAAAGAGGCACTGCAGGCCTCTCGCCGGCTCTCCAGCTGCCAGGTAAGACCCCTGATGCCACAACAAGATTCTGCCCCTATAGACATTCCTCTCATTCTCCTCCCGGAGCAAATAAGCTCTGACCTCACCCCTTCCTCAGTCACCAATCATCCTGGCTTCTACCTGGTGTTGCTGCTGCTCTGAGAGAGGGAGGTATGCTGAACACGCTGTGACAAGAATTCTCACAAACAGTATGCTGTGGCAGTATCTTATCCCTGGAAACAGTGGAAAGATGCAAAAGGTAATGTAAAAAGCTGATAAAGCATTGTCAGCCATGCCTCAGTTGATAGCTCTCTTTCCTCTGAGTCACAAGGTTCTGGGCTCAAGACCCACTCCAGGATTTGAATATGGAAATCAAGGTTGATAATCCACTCCAGTACTGAGGGGTTGCTGCACTGTCAGAACTGCTGTCATTTGGATGAGATGTCATACTGAGGCCCTGTCTGCCACCTCAGGTGGACGTAAAAGATCCCCAGCACTATTTTGAAGGAGAGCAGGGGAGTTCTGCCCAGTGTCCTGGCCAACATCATAAAGAAACAGATTATCTGGTCTTTATCACATTACTGTTTGTGGGATCTTGCTGTGGGCATATTGACTACCGCATTTAATACATTACAACAGTTACTACACTTCAAAAGTACTTCATTGGCTGCAAAACGCTTTGAGACTTCCAGTGATCATGAAAGGCGCTACACAAATGCAAGTGATCTTCTTCATCAAGATGCTGGGTGGAAGTAATGTTACAGCTGTTTAGAGTTCTAGTTGGACCTCATTTAAAAGCTGTGATATAAATATAAAGCCCTTCTTGGCTGTAGTATTAAATATCAATCTTTCAGTAAAGCAGTTACAAAAGAAGTCATAATGATAACTGATAACCAGGAAGAATGAAAAACTTGTATAGATATAGCCCCTTCATCATCTGTGGGATGTTTCAGTATGCTACATTTGAACTCATCCAAAACTCTGTTGCTCATATCCAAAGTTGCACAAGTCCTGCTCACCTATCACTCCTGTGTTTGATCACCTATGTTGGCTTTCAATCAGGCTTTCAAATTCTTATCCTTATTTAAAATTCCTCTACACCTCGTCCTCTCTATCTCTGTAATCTCCTCCAATCCTACAACCATCTGAGATGTCTATGCTTCTCCAATTCTGGTCTCTTGTGCATCCCATTGATAGCTGTGCTTTTCACTGTCTAGGCCCCAAGTTCTGGAGTTCCCTCACTAAATATTTATGTCTCTCTACCCCTCTCTTCTCCTTCAAGATGTTCCTTAAAGTCTATCTGATTGATTAAGCTCAGTGTCACATGTTGTTTGATAATCGTTCCTGTGAAGCACCTTGGGATGTTTAACTATGTTTAAGGTGCTACATAAATGCAAGTTATTGTTGTTCTCAGCCAATGAGTTACTTTTGGAATGTAATCACTGTTAAGTAGGCAGACTAGTCCTTCCAAGTTTTTAATCATTAGGATTGACTGTAATAAAACAAATGCTTCTGAAAGCCTTCAGGCCTTTAATCTATGATAAATATCGACTAGCTTGAAAATCCAAGAAGGAAATGAAAAATGCTTAAATCAATTAGCACTTTAGTTCAGGAATACATTTATCTTTGGTAATCTATTTGTATTTTTTTTTTAAAAAACCTTCAATTGAAACTTGAAGTAACCACGACTATTTCGGTTGATTTGTCTCGCAGCTGCTACAATTATTTAAAGCCTCACAGAAGGCATTTTGTGCTGTTAGCAAGATGTAATCTTTCAAAATTGAAAAAAAAATCAAATCATTTACAGATGAGCAAACTTCAGTGCATAATCCACAGAGACTCCTCTGTCCTGCAATTCTTAATCCATATAAATCTCCTCTAATGTACTGTCCAGCCATCTCTTCTTGGATTCTTTCACTTGTATAATGCTCTACTTAATCCATACCAGTCTGTAGCTAGATTTTACTTTTAAATTGAAAATGATGAAACAATGCTCCAGTGTCTGTAGGAAAGTGCAAGCAGTTTCTGAGAATGCTGATGTATAAAGAATGATCACATAGTTCACACCTATAGAATCAGACATTTACAGCAGAGAAACAGATCATTCACCCCAACAAATGGTGTTTAAGCTGTACATGAGGCATCAGGGTTGTCGTATAAGGGTCTGGCACATAAAGGGTTAACATGGGGCTACAGTACTGCCCACACAGTGATATAAGAGAACACATGACCTGCACCTAGAGGTCAGTGTATTGTTGCTCAGAGCTGTGTGTAGAAGCAAGCATGGGGACAGCTCCTAAATTGGACCTTTATTGTATTTATATATATAGTTTCCAATAGTTAATAAATACTTACTGTTGAACTAAGACTACGAAAACCTTAATAAGACCTACCGAACTACACCCAACACCTTACAACAAGGTGGCAGTGAATGGAACAACTCAAAACCTTGCAGAGACTGCAGAAGAAAATTAAAATCCTGGAACATGAAGGCAAAGTCAAAGAAGCATTCTGACCTGAAGAAAATCTCAAGAAGCGAAGGCGGAGAGGGAAATCATCAAAATAAAGCTCCAAAGAAAGGCTTGGAAGCTGAGGGCAGAAATTAAATTTCTCATTGAGGCAGAAGACTCCATTGAATCCTGTGGAAGTCCAGCTTCAATACCCAGAGTGTGCAAAGTCAGCAGACCTAGCAAGTGTGAGCTCAAAATTTAAAATTCCTGGATAGCCCAAGTCCTGAAAAAAGTTAAATACTACAGTAGTCAGAAATTGGCATTTAAATCGCAGTCCAAGAAACCGATCCCTGAGTCGGCGCTCTGAACAAAGGCAACAAATTAATTAGAAATTAATCGTGACAAAGTAGGCAGCTTAAAAAACCCAGAAAAAGCCATGATTCAATGCTTCCAAGGCCTAAGAACATGGCTCCAAAGCGGGAAATACTCTAACCAGTCAATTCAGGCAGCCATCGTTGAAAAAATTTAAATGCTGAGATCACGAATGCCATTACTTCAGGAGCCCAACAAAACTGGCAAGCGTGGCAAAACCCTTTGTGCAGAAGCATACGGTGGCACCAAATTGGATTTTTGGAAACCTCTTAAAGCTGAACCGGCAATTTAAAAATTGTAACTATGGATCAGAAATCCACTCTTCCAGATGAATTTGGACTTATCCAAGGTCCAGATCAATCACAAAATTGGGGATCTGGAGAAAGAGGTTCCTTAGCTACATGATTGCTTCAGGTATGGATAAAAAGACGGAAGCTGAACAATTTAACACACTGCTTTATTCAGTCAGCCCAATAGCTGACATTATAACAGCTAGGCAAAGAATCAACAAATCACCTGCAAAATCTTATGACGTTTTAAAATCATGCAACCTTTATTTTAACCTCAGAAGTAACAAAATCTTTGAAAGGGCTAAATTTAATAAACGTGTCTGGCCGCCAGGAGAACTTGTCGACTCCTTCATAAATGATCTGTACAGACTGGCTGAAGGATATGATTACAGTGACCTGAAATCTGAGCTAATCAGGGATAGAATAGTTGTAGGAATGGCAGACGATGTACTCTCAGACATACTTCAAGCAAAGGAAAATCTAACCCTTGAGAAAGCCATTCAGATTGTCAGATAATCTGAATTCTGTTTGCAGCACAGATCCATATTAAGGGGAGAAAGCAAACTGTGGCGCAAAGTAAACCCCACTGTCCAGTTAGTGAAACAGCACAGAAACAGAGACACTCCAGGCCAAGGGAAGCAATACCCTAACTGACCAGTAGAGTGACCATGCCAGCACTGTGGCGAAAAGCACCCCCACAGGCGTGAACAAAGTCAAGCAATTTTAGTCCAATGTTTTCAATGAATCGGAATCGCCCCGATTTGCACTAACTGCGGTAGCGGATGGGAAAAAGGACGTTTAACCGCCGTCCACAATGGCAGCTTTTCATCCCAATCCTGTTTCGTTAATCATGCATTCCCGGGAAATACGCTGTTTCAATGGTGGGCAGGCACCAATTCACCCACCATGCCGTCACCTCACCGCTTCATCACACCAGGCGCCACATTTAAAGTGCTTCCAGCCCAGGACTGCTCCAATGAAGACATGGCCCCGAAAATCAAGAAGACTGCAGCCCCACCCCCCGCCCCGGTTCATTGACATTCCCTCGAGCATCTTTTGGATGTCATGAAGGCCCTCCTTGATGTCCTTTACCCCCGCTCTGCCCGTAGGAGGGGCAGCAACATTATCACTCTGGCTTGGTAAGTGATGGCAGTGTTGATGTGCAGCCAATGCTGCACAGAAGAGGTTGGCCATCCAATGCAGAAAAAGAATGAATGATCTCATCTGTGCCACCAGGGTAAGGCAACCATCTCATCACTCTAAACTCACACACTCAAGCCCATCACATATTCACTGGCATCTCACTTACTGCCAGCTCAAGGGACATCATCACTCACTCTCTCACACACACCCTCACATCTCCATCTGGTCTGATTTCCTCTGGAGACTGCCTCCTCAGCTCTCACCATCTTGAGGCCACTTGCATAGATCAACTTGTGCCCCCACACACACCCTGGGATGCCCCCTTCCCCAGCACAGCTCTCGCCTTGAAGCCTCTTCCCTTGCCTGAGGCCACTTTCCCCCCCTTCCCCAAGCAAGCCCTAGCCCTGCAGCTGTTGGAATGCCAACTCCACTGTATGGTTGGTCTAGTAATTCTGTTTTCAGCACAGATCCATATTAAGGGGAGAAAGCAAACTGTGGTGCAAAGTAAACCCCACTGTCCAGTTAGTGAAACAACATTCGTGAGGAGCATTTGCAATAAAGTGGATGAATTAACCGCGCAAATAGACGTAAACAGGTATGATATGGTCGGGATTATGGAGACATGGCTGCAGGGTGACCAGGGATGGGAACTGAACATCCAGAGGTATTCAGTATTTAGGAAGGATGGACATAAAGGAAAAGGCGGTGGAGTTGCATTGCTGATTAAAGAGGAAATTAACGCAATAGTGATGAAAGATATTAGCTCTGACGATGTAGAATCTGTATGGGTAGAGCTGAGAAGCAGTAAGGGGAAAAAAATGTTAGTGGGGGTTGTATATAGACCCCCAAACTGGAGTGGTGATGTTGGGAATGGCATTAAACAGGAAATTAGAGATGCATGTAATAAAGGAACATCTGTAATTTTGGGTGACTTTAATCTGCATATAGATTGAGCAAATCAAATTAGTAACAATACCATAGAGGAGGAATTCCTGGAGTGTATACGGGATGCTTTTCTGGACCAAAATGTTGAGGAACCAACTAGAGATCAGGCCATCCTCGACTGGGTATTGTGTAATGAGAAAGGAATAATTGGCAATCTAGTTGTGCGAGGCCCCTTGGGGATGAGCGACCATAATACAATAGAATTCTTCATCAAGATGGAGAGTGACGTAGTTGATTCTGAGACTAGGGTCCTGAATCTTAATAAAGGAAACTATGATGGTATGAGACACGAGTTGGCAATGATGGATTGGGAAACGTTACTTAAAGGGATGACGGTGAATAGGCAATGGCAAACATTCAAAGAGAGCATGGGTGAACTGCAATAATTGTTTATTCCTTTCTGGCCCAAAAGTAAAATAGGAAAAGTGGCCAAACCATGGCTTACCAGGGAAATTAGAGATAGTATTAGATCCAAGGAAGAGGCATACAAATTGGCCAGAAAAAAACAACAGACCTGAGGATTGGGAGCAGTTTAGAATTCAGCAAAGGAGGACCAAGGGATTGATTAAGAAGGGGAAAATAGAGTACGAGAGTAAGCTTGCGGGGAACATAAAAACTGACTGTAAAAGTTTCTATAGGTATGTGAAGAGAAAAAGATTGGTGAAGACAACTGTAGGTCCCTTACAGTCAAACAGGGAAATTTATAATGGGGAACAAAGAAGTGGCTGACCAACTAAATACAAACTTTGGTTCCATCTTCACAAAGGAGGACACAAATAACATACCAGAAATGTTGGGGAACACAGGGTTTAGCGATAGGGAGGAACTGAATGAAATCAGTATTAGTAGGGAAATGGTGTTGGAGAAACTGATGGGATTGAAGGCCAATAAATTCCCAGGGCCTGATAATCTACATCCCAGAGTACTTACGGTAGTGGCCCTAGAAATAGTGGATGCAGTGGTGGTCATCTTCCAAGATTCTATAGACTCTGGAACAGTTCCTACAGATTGGAGGGTAGCTAATGTAACCCCACTATTTAAAAAGGGAGGTAGAGAGAAAACAGGGAATTATAGACCAGTCAGACTGACGCTGGTAGTGGGGAAAATTCTAGAGTCCATTATAAAAGATTTAATAGCTGACACTTGGAAAACAGTGGCAGAATCGGATACAGTCATAATGGATTTACGAAAGGGAAATCATGCTTGACAAATCTACTGGAATTTTTCGAGAATGTAACTAGTAGAGTTGATGAGGGGGAGCCAGTGGATGTGGTTTATTTGGACTTTCAGAAGGCTTTCGACAAAGTCCCACATAAAAGATTAGCGTGTAAAATTAAAGCACATGGGATTGAGGGTAGTGTACTGAGATGGATAGAAAACTGGTTGGCAGACAGGAAACAAAGAATAAGAATAAACGGGTCTTTTTCCGAATGGCAGGCAGTGACTAGTGGGGTACCCCAGTGATCAGTGCTGGGACCCCAGTTATTCACAATATATATTAATGATTTAAATGAGGGAACTAAATGTAATATCTCCAAATTTGCAGATGACACAAAGCTGGGTGGGAGGGTGAGCTGTGAGGAGGATGCAGAGATGCTTCAGGGTGATTTGGACAAGCTGAGTGAGTGATCAAATGCATGGCAGATGCAATATAATGTGGATAAGTGTGAGGTTATCCACTTTAGTAGCAAAAACAGGAAGGCAGATTATTATCTGAATAGCTATAACTTGAGAGAGGGGAATGTGCAACGAGAATTGGGTGTCCTTGTACACCAGTCATTGAAGATAAGCATGCAGGTGCAGCAGGCGGTAAGGAAGGCAAATGGTATGTTGGCCTTCATAGCGAGAGGATTCGAGTACAGGAGCAGGGATGACTTGCTGCAATTATGCAGGGCCTTGGTGAGACCACATTTGGAATATTGTGAGCAGTTTTGGTCTCCTTTCCTAAGGAAGGATGTTCTTGCTATAGAGGGAGTGCAGCAAAGGTTTACCCGACTGATTCCTGGGATGGTGGGACTGACATATGAGGAGAGATTGAGTCGGTTAGGATTATATTCGCTGGAGTGCAGAAGATTGAGGGGGGATCTCATAGAAACCTATAAAATTCTAACAGGACTAGACAGGGTAGATGCAGGAAGGATGTTCCCGATGGTGGGGGACTCCAGAACCAGGGGTCACAGTCTGAGGATACGGGGTAGACCATTTAGGACTGAGATGAGGCGAAATTTCTTCACCCAGAGAGTGGTGAGCCTATGGAATTCACTACCACAGAAAGTAGTAGAGGCCAAAACATAGTATGTTTTCAAGGTGTTAGATATAGCTTTTGGGGAGAAAGGGATCAAAGGATATGGGGAGAAAGCAGGAGCAGGCTATTGAGTTGGATGATCAGCCATGATCATAATGAATGGCGGAGCAGGCTCGAAGGGCCAAATGGCCTACTCCTGCTCCTATTTTCTATGTTTCTATGTAAGTAGAGACCTGCCTGTGCGTCTCCCTAATGATGTGGTGTCTGTGAAGCCTGGCGCTGATGACCAGGAATGCTGCCCAATGCAAGGTAGGCAAACAAACCTCGAAATCCCAAGTGAAGTACAGCTCGCCAGGTGCACGTCGCTTATTTTACAGTTGTGAAACACGTCGACGTGCTCAGATGATCCAGCGTGGGGAGATGATTCAGATGAGCTGGCCTTATAATGATATGCAGATGTACTACAATGAGGTTCCCGACATGTGACGGCAAAAAATGCGGCACGCCATTGATGGTCAGAGCGGATGTTTGTAAACTGGTTTCATGACGTCATGAAACCAATTTTTGGCCTTCTCGCCATATTGTCCGCTCATGCTGCCGAACACGCCCATTGCCAGTGGGCACGGAAAATCCTGCCCAACGTCACTGTTTTGGATGTGCAAAGCCAAAACATCAAAATGCACAGAAGACACCACAAGGATTCACGAGGTCGAGATAGCACACCAAGAGGACACATGCTTCTTGAATGAGGTCAATAATCCTGGATTTTCATTCTGGAATGAGGATATCTCGGTTTTTGGCCATCTCACAAACTTTAAGTTGGATACAGGAGCCAGTGTTACAGTCCTATTGGACAGAGAACTGTGGCTGGGGGACCTCTGGCTACTGTTAGGAATAATGTATAGCTTTAAGTTTAAGTTATATTTTCTATTTGGGTGTTAAGAAAGGTGAAACCTGGTTTTAGTTTCATTTAGAGATTTTTGTGAGCCAGTAAGTCTGGGGCCCTGTTTGTATACATGCATTTTTAATGAGGTTTTACAACTCTTGAAGTGAAGAGATGGATTATCAAGGGGTTAGTAGTTTAGTGAAGTTAAAAAAGCACAAAGTAGGAAAAAAAACCATAGTGTTGCCTAGCAACAGATGTCCAGAGACACACAGAGAGACAGGGAAACACAGAAGGTATTTGGGTATACCAGAGAGTGCTGGCAGAAAGTCTAATCTCTCTAATAAGAAACCCTGCAACTGAGTTTAGGAAACTCATGTGTTTGCTCTGAAGTTGAAGTAATTAGTGAGTTTAGATTGCAAGTTTTGTGTGTCTCAAGGAGAGGTACCAGCTGAAGAAAAGCATCCAGTGAATGCTCAGAAGTCCGCCAGAAGAAAACTGTTTGAAACTGAAACAAAAACGAAAATACCTGGAAAAACTTAGCAAGTCTGGCAGCATCTGCGGAGAGGAACACAGTTAACGTTTCGAGTCCGAATGACTCTTCAAGTTAACTGTGTTCCTCTCCGCAGATGCTGTCAGACTTGCTGAGTTTTTCCAGCTATTTTTGTTTTTGTTTTGGATTTCCAGCCTCCGCAGTTTTTTGCTTTTATCTTAGTGTTTGAAACTGAGCTCACCCAAGCAAGAAACCTTGGTGTTGAGACAGTGGTAAATGTTCACTGGGGTTTTGTGTCTATAAGGGTTGCTAGGAATTGTGAATTTGAATCATTTTCTGGCATCTGTATTGAAATCCTGCCAACCTTTTTGTCTAGTGTAATATTGTTCATTTTTTCTTGCTTAATAAATTACTCTTTATGTTAACAATATACTGGAAGTAACTGACCTGCATGATTACTAAATAAAAACAAAGTTACTATCTACCAAGCCAGGTTTCACTCTGGGACCTGACTTGTCCAGTATTAACGTCAGCTGGGATCATAACACTATGAACAACAGACACACAACTTTATGGACCTGGAGGAATGAACAGCAGAAGATGTCAAAACAACCATTTTCATAAATTATGCAGAACTGCAAGTTCCCGAGAGCTCCAACAAAAAAGGTCCTCTTGACTGAGATTTCAGCTTTGAATTGTCTTCTCTCTTTGCAAAGCAGCTGTGTTCACTTTTGTTACAGGTGCCAGAAGCCCCTCATTGGTCAGACCAGCCAACCACTCAGATGGTTACCATGACACCTTGAGTAGATGACAGTCAAGAGAGGAACCAGCAACGAGAAAAGCCTCACCCTCCAGCTCCGATGCCAGTTGGAGAGATAAACCCTGAAACCACAGAGTAGACGCTGCAATCCCCAGCCAGCATGGCAGTGCCACAAACTATACTGGAACTGAATAGCAGCCATCCATTGATGACAGCACACCACACAGCCAAATGCAAAGGTGAGCTTACTACCAAGTCACACCCTCACAACAGGAAGAGCCTTCTTTCATCCCAGCGTGCATCACGGGAAGCTGCATGAAGGAGGAAGAGAGAAAAAGCACTATGGAGCCAAGCCCAGAGTTCATCCACCCTGAAAAGACAGGGGTAAACCAACCACTATCTACCACCACAATCAGGGAATCGACAAAGAGGTTTTCAATGCCAAAGAACGGAAAAAGAGGATGAAAAGACACCCAAATGCCAGAACAACCTCTGATTCAACAAAGTTTACCTGCAGCGACAGAGCCTACCACTCCCCCAACAGAAGTGAGAAGAAGATGCGAAGGGGTTATAAGGCCTCTAGATCGCCTGAACCTATGAACTCAGAGACTTGATGGGGGAGATGGAGTACTGGTAATGATATAATACATGGGCAAACTGGGATAACTTGTAAATACATTGACTTGAGGGGAGGTATAGCATAAGGGTCTGGCACATAAAGGCTTAACATGGGACTGAGTACAGTACTGCCCACACAGTGATGTAAGAGAACAGATTACCTGCACCTAGGGGTCAGTGTAGTGTTGGACAGAGCCATGTGTAGAAGCAAGCATGGAGACAGCTCCTAGCTTGGACCCTTTACTGTATCTACCTATATAGTTTCTAGTAGTCAATAAATACTTACTGTTGAACTACCTAAGACTACAAATACCTTAATAAGACCTGCCAAACTACACCCAACACCTTGGAGCCAGGGTTATCATCAACTTACACGAAACTCAAGCAAGATTCATTTCATAAGTCAAATCTCAAGATGACAAACCTGCAAGGATAGATTCTGTTTTGTATGCTGGTTGCATGCACACCTTATCTTGAGGAGCTGTGGTCTGACTCAGGTAGTCACTTCAAGCTTGTTTACTTTCACCAAGTACACTATATACGCGATGAGCTAAATGGTAGGTACATCTCTCCTGAGTACAGACCATTGCATCGGCTGTACAGAGTCTCTAGCACATGACTGCTGAAGCCACTGTTATATCATGATCTACATCACAAATTCATTACCATAACTATTCTATTAACCCATTGCACTACAGATTCCACAAGAAGGAATTATTTTAAGATTTCAGCAGCTCCACTAAATATAATCAGGGCCTCGAGTGAGTGGGAATTCCACAGTCATTGGTATAACCAGTATCTGGTGTTCTAATTCCTCAATCCTTTAATCCCCATTGTTTTCCAAGTTGTTTCCAATTTTTGAGGATTTTTTGTATAATCAGCTATTATTTAATAGTTGACAATTTTCTTCCACTTTCTCCTCCTTCTTCTCTCAGTTAGCCTTCTTATATTGACTGAAATTAGTAAATTGGGTCAGCCTGAAACTACCCCCAGGGAACCCAGGCAAAGTCCCTTGTGCAGTGAAATGGTTTGCTCCTTTCCTTAGCTGCCCCACAATCCCTCAGTCTTCCACACTATGAAAAGCCACTGCTATCTATTTGGTTCTAAGGGCAAGTTTTTGTGTAAATCTACTTTGTGAAGTTAGATGTTCCTCCCGAGACTTCAAGTTCTAGATACTGGCCCAACAAATCACAAGCATTTAAAGAATTAGTTCATAATATGCAACAAATATACATTCTCATAGGGAATAGAAAATAGCGATCCAATCTTGGCTAACAAGAGGAAGTTAAGGATAATATTAGATTAAAGAAAGAGGTTTATAATGTTGTCAAATAGAGCAATAAAGCAGAAGATTAGGAACATCTTAGAATTCAGCACCAAATCACCAAGAAATTGATGAAGAAAGAAAGAAGAACATGAAAGTAAAGTAACAAGAGACATGAAAACAAATTATAAAAGCTTATGTAGATAAGTCTTCTTCTTTTTCTTCTTAGGCAGGCCCTTGGGATTGATGATGACTTGCTTCCACTCTGGTTCAGTGGGTTCTGGAGTGGCCGATAAGTCGAATGTGCGAACTGCAGGCTCTGCCACATGTGGGGCAGATGATGATTGGAGGGCTGGGTAGATGGATTTTTTGGATGTTTGTACGCTTCACCTCTGAATGTTCCTGATGAAGCCTCTTCATGTGCTTGGTGCCTTCCCGAATGAACCTACTCTGTTTGGTCGGTCACAGGACAGGGTCTCCCATGAGTCGGCAGAGATATAGGGAAGTAAATAGGGAGAGATTAGCAAAAGTAAACAGGGACCCCTTAGAGGCACAGACAGGAGAAATTATAATGGTGAATTAATAAATGACAGCACCATTAAACAAATACTTTGGGCGGAATTTTGTTTGCCAGCTGGCGTTGGGCATGTTCGGCGATGAGAGCGGACAATGTGGCGAAAAGGCCAGAAATCAGTTTCACAATGTCATGAAACCAGTTTGTGATCGTCCACTGAGCCGGTCGATGGTGGGCCGCATTCCCTGCCATCGGACATGGTGAAACCTATTGTAATACATCTGCATATCATTATAAGGCCAGCCCGCTGGAATCATCCCCTCCTGCTGGATGGTCCGTCCACGTCAGCATGGTCACACACCAGTGCAGAACATGTCTTGACAAGTGTGACATGCAGACGTTGGGGCTTACTGCTACGGCCTTGCTCACATTGCGGACATCCGAGGAGCAGGAGATGCTGGAGCCCGACAGCAACGGCACACTGGAGGAATGTCCATGGCATGCTGGGTGAATTCTCATGGACAAGGATCTGCTGTGAAGCAGCCCACAGAAGGTGGAAAGTCACCGTTGAGGGTCTGCTCACAACGGATGACACTTGAGGGAGTGGAGAGGAAGGTCCACCAGTGTTTGGGAGAGGAAGATGTGCTGGGGGGAGTTGGGAGAGGAAGGTCTAAGACCAATTGGGAGAGGAAGAGGTGTCAGGATGGGGTGAGGTTGGGAGCGGGCAATAAGGGTGTCGGGGTGGGAAGTTGTGAGGGGGGAAGGGAGTACAGGGGGAGGCAGGCATAACAGGGGAGAGGACGGCAACTGGGGATGTAGGTGTAAGGGGGGGGTGGAAGGTGGAAGGGAAGGAGTTTGGGGGGGGAAGGAGTGCAGAGAGGGGAAGGAGTAAGGTTGGAGGATGAAGTAAGGGTGGAGGAAGAAGTAAGACTGGAGGAAGAAGTAAGGATGTCTGAAGGAGTCGGGAAGGGGGAAGGACTGAGTGGGTGTTGGGGGAGGACCAAGTGGGGAGAGTCTGGGGTGGGTGGGGTAAGGGGTTCCAAAGGGAGAAGGAGTTCCGGGGGGATGGGGTCCAGAGGGGGGATGTCCAGATGAACGTGCAATGGAGGGCACTGATGAGTCCATGACTGCCTCCTGGAGAGCGAACTGAGAGTGGGCGTGGAACGAGGGAACAGTGAGAATGACTGAGGGCAGAGTGAGGCATAGGGTGGGAGGGTGAACGTTCAACGGTAGTGGTATAAGAAACGGCGAGGGTGGTAGTGGGGACTCAGAGGCAGACACGGACCCTGAGGGTGGGAAGGAGGAGGTCGGGGAGGTGAATGCATATGGGGGTGGGATTTTCAGGAAGGAAGGGAACGTGGACGTTTATCTGGACATCCCCGAAGGAAAAGGGTTGTGGCTGGTAGGTCATGGGGGCGGGGGGGAGGTGGAATGTGATGTATGAAAAACTGAATCCAGACCATGCTATTTAAATTGAAAGTGAAATAACAGTTGTGGTGGGCGAGGTCAGCTGCTGCATGGGAGTGTGATCATTGGGTGGGCGAAGATGCAGGTCAGCTCAGGTGGACAACTGAAAGTGAATCCCAGCAGGCAGCATTCAAAATGTTCAGGGCATTGAGGCAAGTATGATACGTAAAGGATCCACAAGCGTGGGAGAGTGCTTGCACAAGGCTCCAAAAAGCTCTGCCACACACATACTTCTCCCTCCAGAATCACTCGTTGGCCAGCTGCTCCCTCTGCAGTGACAAAGGATAAAGCTGAGGGGCTCACAGACAAAGGGGACTCGGAGGGAGAGGACAGCTTTTGAGATTCTTGAGTAGATGACCCAGGGGTGTCCAGCTGCCGCTCCTCTCTCTTTGGGTGCCCAGGGGCCCGGTCCTGACTCCTTGAGGGGAAGGAGCACCCGGAGGGATACCGAGGTGCCCTATTTCCCTCTTGCGTTGCTATTGCAGGAACTCAGCCATGGCTCCATGATAGAGTGCAGGTCTGCATGCATCTCCCCGTTATGCTGGAGCAGGGTCTCCATGGTGTCTGCCATCCTCACTGTGGAGACATCCATACCCACCCATGTGGGCATCACTTCATCAGAGAACAGGCCGAAGCACTCCTCTGACCCGCGAGCCACTCTGTTGAGGGCTTCCAACGATTCTGCGTGATGTTCCCCCACCTTCTGCTTACTCTCCAGGATGAGTTAGAAGGCCAAATCTAGAGGTTCGTCATCTGACTCTGACCTCAGATGCATCTTCCCCAGCTGTCCTCCGAATGCTGGGGAGCTCGGCTGAACCTGCCTACTCCTGCTGTGGACATGTGTCCTTGCGGTGACCACCAGTTTGTGAACCTGAGCCTGGTCTAGATCTAGGTCCCACTGAGGTGTCTGTCTCTGCACTGGTGGAGGGTAGGGAAAGCGCTGTGACGGGTCTTCCAGGCTGTTTATTTCCAGCTCTTCAATGGGGGAGGTGACCTCCTGGCTGGAGGTGAGGACATGGATGGAGCTGAGGGACTGGCTGGCTGAGGATGTTGGTCGCTTGGCAAAGCTCCCTGTGAACCAAAGTTGAGATAATTAGTGCATGGCAGTAGAGTCAAAAGCACGAGGGAGAGCATTCACCTTTGCATTGAGAGAGGGATGATATGGTGCAGGATCCTCACAAGGGTGTTCGCCACCGACCAAACCGTCACCGCAGCAGGGTCCATGCCCTCACCAGTCTGGCGATAGCATGTTTCTCAAAGTGAGTGATGGGCCTAATGTACGTCACTCCACCCCTCTTGGACATCTCCCTCTGATGTGAGCCAGCTTCTCCTGTGTGGAAACAGATGGAGAGAGTGTGAGGAGGACACATGGCGCTGCGTGGAATGTTTGTGTGGTGAGCGGAGCCATGGACAGGATAAGGATGCGAGCTCGAGATGGTATGAGCCTGATGGAGATGTGAGGGTGTGTGTGAGAATTAGTGATGTTGTCCCTTGAGGTGTGAGATCCCTGTGGATGTGTGATGGGTTTGTGAGTGTGTGAGTTGAGAGTGATGAGAAGAGTGACTTACCCTGGCGGAATGGATGAGACCATTCATCCTGTAGCAGCACTGGGTGGCTGTCCTCTTTTGCAGGGCATTGGCGCTGACCACTGCTGCCACCGCCTCCCATGCTGGATTGGTGACGCAGCTGCCCATTCTGCAGCCAGAGTTGGGGTAGAGGACTTCATGGCGGGTCTCCATGCGTTCAAAAGGTGCTCGAGGGACTCGTCACTAAAGTGGGGGGGCTGCAGTATTTATGCTTTTCGGAGCCACCCTATCTTCTGTGTAGCAGTCCTAGGCTGGACCACTGAGAGGTGTGCGCGTGGCTGCACTTTAAATGTGGCGTCCGGTGTGATGAAGCGGCAAGGTGCTGGAGTAGCGAGCGATTGAGAGCCCATCCACCCGCCATGGAAATGGTGTGTTTCCTTGGAATGCATAATTAATGCAGTGGGATTGGGACGATACGACATGAGAAGCAACCTTTGCGGCCGGCGGGTAAACCATCGTTTTATCCACCTGCTACAGCACTTAGTGCAAATCTGGGACGATTCTGCCCTTTGTAACTTCCTTCAAGGGAGAAGTCACAAAAAGCATACTGGAGATACCGGACAACCAAGGGTGTAGTAGAATGAGGAACTTAAAGAAACTAATACGAGTGGAGAAATAGTACTGAAGAAATTAATGGGCTTAAAAGTCGATAAAATGTCCCAGACCTGATGGACTACATCATGGGCTTTTAAAAGAGGAAGCTGCAGAGATGCATTGCTTGTGATCTTCCACAAGCCCCTAGCTTCTAGAACACTTCCCATGGATTAGAAAGTAGCGAATGTGACTCTGCGCTCAAGGAAGGAGGATGAGATTAAACAGAAAACTACATGCTATTTAACCTAACATCAGTAGCAGGGAAAATGCTAGGATCTATTATTAGGGTGTAGTAACAGAGTTGTATAAATGATAGTTTTTTAAATTCATTTACGGGATGCGGGCATCGCTGGCTAAGCCAGCATTTATTGCCCATCCCTAATTGCTCTTGAGGAGGTTGTGGTGAGCTGTCTTCTTGAACCGCTGCAGTCCATGTGGCATAGGTACACCCACGGAGCTGTTAGGGAGGGAGTTCCAGGATTTTGACCCAGTGACTGTGAAGGAACAGCGATATATTTCCAAATCAGGATGGCAAGTGGCTTGGAGGGGAATTTCCAGGTGGTGATGGTCGCATGTATCTGCTGCCCTTGTCCTAGATGGTAGCAGTCGTGAGTTTGGAAGGTGTTGCCTAAGGAGCTTTGCTGAGTTTCTGCAGTGCATCTTATAGATTGTACACATTGCTGCCACTGTGTGTCGGTGATGGAGGGAGTGAATGATTGTGGAAGGGGTGCCAATCCAGCGGGCTACTTTGTCCTGGATGGCATCAAGCTTCTTGAGTGTTGTTGGAACTGCACTCATCCAGGAAAGTGGAGAGTATTCCATCACACTCCTGACTTGTGCATGGTGGATGGTGGACAGGCTTTGGAGAGTCAGGAGGTGAGTTACTCGTCGCATGATTTCTAGCCTCTGAACTGCTCTTGTAGCCACAGTATTTATATGGCTGGTCCAGTTTCTGGTCAATGGTAACCCCCAGGATGCTGATAATAATTGCATAGAATGCAAAACATTAACACATTTCACTTTTAAAAAACTGACAACATTTGTCTTTAACATAGTAAAACATCCCAAAGTGTTCTGCAAGTGCATTATCAAATAAAATATAACACTGGAGATATTAGGAGAGGTGGTGAAGATTTTGGTCAAAGAAGTAGGTTTTGAGGACCAACAAGGAAGGAGAGCAGTAGAGAAAAGTAGAGTGGTTTAGGGATGGAATTCCAGAACTTAGGACCTAGACAGCTGAACACATGGCCACCAATATAGAACAATTAAAATCAGGGATGTGCAGGATGTCAGGTTTGTGGAAGGGCAGGGATATCAAATGGCTGTAGACAGTTGCAGAGAGAGGGTGGAGAGAGACAATGAAGGGATTTGAAAAAACAAGGGTGAGAATTTTAAAATGAAGACTTTGATGGACTGGGAGCCAATGTAGGTCAGTGAGCACAGGGGTGATAGGTGAACTGGACTTGGTGCGATTTAGGATACTGGCAGCTGCATTTTGGATGAGCTCAAGTTTATGTTGGGTGGATGATGGGAGGTCAGCCCATGTTTAAGTGAAGATAATTATTTAATTATGACCAAAGTTGTACACTAGACAATTCAGATACTAAACTTTTTTCTTTGTAGGTTCTAATTTTTTTAATGATTAGATGTGGAAGAGCAACTCCAAACACAGAGAGCGGACTGTATATTTGTGTCTTTTAGACATACAGTATAAAACAACTGATAGAATTTGATGGTAGCTATCTCAAGTAACAGTAAAAGAAATACTTGCATTTATATAATGCATTTCATGACTACCAGATGTCCCAAATCTCTTTACAGCCAATGAAATATTTTTGAGGTGTGATCATCGTTGTAATGTAGGAAAAGTAGCAAGCAATTTGCATGCAGCAAATGCCCACTAACAGCAATATCATAATGACTCGATAATCTGTTTTATGTGATATTGATTGAGGGATAAATATTGGCCAAGGCACTGGCTTTAACTCACCTGCTCTTCAAAATAGTGTCAATGGGATATTTTATATCCACCTGTGAGAGTAGACAGGACTTCAGTTTTACGTCTCATCCGAAAAACAGCAGACTGGATTTCCATCATGGAGGCAGGAATCGGGAGTCAGGATTTTCCAGAAAGCACAATCCTGCCTCTCTCCCGGCAGTGCCAACAGGCAGGATTTTCATCTGCTGGATGGTGGACTCCTGGGGTCGGATCTACTGCTGGAGATGGCATGGAGGCGGGCCAATGCTGAGGGAGCCAGGTTGGCCTTCCTCTCTTCCCTGAGACAACAACCCAGTTTTTCAGGTTGTGTAAAGCCCCTCATCCTCATCCCTTAACTCCACTTCCCCTTCAACCCCTCCCCCACCTTCACCCCCTCATACCCCTTACCCCCAACACACTTTACCTCTCCTTACCCCTCACCCTCTCACCACCTACATTCCCTGACCCCATGATACCGTCCAACCTACTCACCCCTTATCCACTTTATAAAAACAGAGCTCACAAGCCCTGAAATAACATTTAGAAATCAATGGAAACCTCATAAATCTGTCAAAATAAAAAAAACATCACTTTAACGGCACTTAAAACCATCCTCTTCTTCAAAGTCCCTTAGCCTGTCAAAATAAATAAATATCGCTTGAATAGGCACTTAAAAACCAATATCTTCTTTAGAAGCTTGTAATTCTGTCAAAATAAACAAACTTTGCTTTCCCCAGTACAGATGAATAAACAGACTCTGCAGTATAGAATCTATTAGTGCCCCTGAAGGCAGCCAAAACCTTGTACACCTGTCACAGCTTTTAAGCAGCCAAACAGATGGCTGAGCTGTTCTGCAAAGAATTAGTGACATAAATGTGGAGAGTTTAAACAATCAGCTTTGGATCTCATACTGGGCTAGTCATTCAATATTGTATTTTAATAGAACTTTACCCAGTGTATAATCTATGCTAATGCATCTGAAGACTTTTTCACTTTTGGAATGCTGTTCTTTCACTTCACAACTTGCCTGTTATCACAAGTAACAACATGGCAACCACATAATTTACTGATTGTTTACCTTTCCCAATCACAGCACTGTCATCACTCACTTTAGTAAACATAGATCAAACTCAGGCCATAGCATTTCATGATGAACTTTAAAGGAGGTGGTGCTATTTTTAACCACCTTTTACACTCTTCCTGCCTGCAACCCATGGAGTACGTCCCCACTCTCCAGGTGTGATTTGGGAAGACTTGCAAAAAGCAGCCACCTCACTGAAAATTGCAGAAGTTCTTACATTCCCACTTCCAGGATGGTGCTGGCAACTTCTAAACTGCAGCATATGGGGTTCCCACAACCCCCTGCCCCCTTTCCCAGTCTGCTGAAAATAGCCAGAGGTGGAAATGGAGACGTGACAGCAGCCTTCACCACTCAGCAGCCATCTTTTCTAATTCCCAATTCTTTGCAGTCCCAAACTGGGACCACAAAATACAGCCCAGTACTTCTGACAGTGCAGCACTCCATCAGTGCTGTACTGCAGTGTCAGTCCTAATTTTTATGCTCAAGTCCTGGAACGGTGTTTGAACTCAGAGCCTTGTAATTCAGAGGTGAGATTGCAACCAACTAAACTAACTACCTACTCTAGATAGAGGGACATCTGGAGGGGAAAAAAGGCAACTTGTCCCCCTCCCAGCTTGCCAATACTGCATAGAGCTCATGAACAAGGCAATGGCATGCTTGTCTGAGTGCACCTCTGGCAGTGACTGGCAGGCCTGATGGATCTGGCTCTCCATGACAGTGGCCAACCTCTCAATGGAGGAAGCTGTGCGTGCACATGCCTAGGACATGGCAGGACCCATGGCCTGGATGGACTCCTCCATCATCCGCACATGGCTGTGCATAACCTCTGGCAGCTCCGCCAGGTGTTCCCCTGTGCTACCCTGCAACTTCAGCAGATTCAGTGTGGCTGATCCCAGAGGCCCTTCATCAGCTTGGGCCTCAACATTGGCCTGGTCTCCGACAGTCCTCTGTCTATCAGGGCCCTTGGCTGTCATAGCTTCCATCAACTTCCAGGGTGAAGCTTAGACCTTGAATCTATTCTTGAATGCAGAGTGAGAATACCCACATTGGTGGAGGTGCGGGGGAAAGATGTGATGCTGCACCTTCTGAAGATCACTCCTCCTTATCCTCAGAGGCCTCTGGCTTTGGCACAGTCTATCCTTGTAAACTGCTGAGGCCTGCATGAGAGTACATAAAGAGTTAGGGTGTTAGGACTTCACTTCTCCTCCCCCCTTTCATGCCTGCTCTGTGACTCCCTATTTGTCGAATGCTTGACATAAGAGATCATTGCTTCCTCAATTTCTTCATTTACAGCTCCAGTTTTGCTATCTGCAATTGCCTGGTTACTCTCGCCGCAGCCAGTTTAAAGGCCTCCTCCTCTGCAGGGGTCCATGCTCTAATGTTGGGCACTCTACCACAGGTCTTAGCCCTCTCCTTGCTGGTCATGGGCCCATTACTCTTGCAGGCAGAAGCAGGAGCACCAAGAGTCTCCACACAAAGACCAGCACACCACATATGCTGCTGGCAACTCTCTGGCCCATGCTGGAGGCTCTCGAATGCCTCCTCTCTACATCTACTTTCAAGGGACATGAAGGAGGTAAAAGAAAGAAAAGGAGGGATAAGCAAAGATAAATGGATGCCTGTTGTCTAGACGTGGCCATGCATCCTAAGGCAGCTGTTGCAGGCGCTCCCCAATGCCAGCGTCCGGTTGGTCAGTCCTTTCCCATGTGGCCCTCCATCCACATTGCCAATTGCCAGCCCCACAGTATGTCGGACTCACCCTGGCAGAGCAGAGGAAGACATTTGGGGCAATGCATCAGGATTGGGGGTGACCCCACAGCTGCTGAGCTACACTGTTCTCTCCATCCAGGCTTGCTTGGTCAGGCTGGAGGGTCTCTTCCTGCTGTCTTTTGGGAAGAGAAGCTCCTACCTTTACCCTGCAGGGAGGTACTGTTAAACCATTGGCCCATCCTGTGTCTTCCCTCCGGAATGTTGGTAGCAGCCATCTGGTCCATTCCTTGGGCCCTCAATTGAGCCACTGGGATTTAGGGCTCTTCAGTGCAGACAGAGTGGTAGAGGAGTCCAGAATGTATCCATAGGGGTCTTCAAGACTGCTGCTGCGGCAATCCTGATGAACATGCTAGGATGGCAGCCTTTTAAAGATGGCACCAGCACCTGCCTTTGGGTTAGCGTCTTGTGGCCTGCCCCAATTGGACAGGCCCCACTCCTCCAGGCCATTAATTGGCCAGCTGCTGCGTGATCGTGGTCAGCTGGCGGCGTTTTGCATGCAGCAACTCTGCCTGCTTGTGGGTCTGCCAGGAAGACCTGTGCTATCCAAATTAAATTCAGCTCTTAGTTTTAGAGAATATAAAATACTGGAAATATTCAGCAGGTCAAGCAGGGTCCGTGGATAGAGAAACAGAGTTAACGTTGCAGATCGGTGACCTTTCATTAGGACTGGAAGAATTCAAAGACATGATAGTTTTTTAAGAAAGTACAAAGGCAGGGAGGATATGCGGTGGAGTGAGGAGGAAAGGTTTATCAATCCTAAGATTATGTCACTGCATCCCAGCACTCAAACACATTTTGATTGTAAATCTCTTAACTTTTTCTAATTCTGACAGAAGGCCATCGGGACAAAAGCAGTGAGGTCCCCACCTGGCATCCTCCTGCCTGATTAATTGCCCAGCCCACCCCCAAACCTGCCTCGGGAGAGGGCATTAAATTCACAGAATCACACAGTGCAGAAGAGGCCCTTGGGCCCATCGAGTCTGCATCGACACGTGAGAAACGCCTGACCTACCTACCTAATCCATTTACCAGCACTTGGCCCATAGCCTTGAATGTTATGACATGCCAAGTGCTCATCCAGGTACTTTTGAAAGGATGTGAGGCAACCCGCCTCCACCACCCTCCCAGGCAGTGCATTCCAGACCGTCACCACCGTCTGGGTAAAAAAGTTTTTCCTCACATCCCCCCTAAACCTCCTGCCCCTCACCTTGAACTTACGTGCCCTTGTGACTGACCCTTCAACTTAGGGGAACAGCCACTCCCTATTCATCCTGTCGATACCCCTCATAATCTTATACACCTCGATCAATCTTCTCTGCTCCAACGAAAACAACCCAAGTCTATCCAACCTCTCTTCATAACTTAAATGTTTCATCTCAGGCAACATCCTGGTGAATCTCCTCTGCACCCCCTCCAGTGTAATCACATCCTTCCTATAATGTGGTGACCAGAACTGCACACAGTACTCCAGCTGTGGCCTCACCAAAGTTCTATACAACTCCAACATGACCTCCCTACTTTTGTAATCTATGCCTCAATTGATAAAGGCAAGTGTCTCATGTGCCTTTTTCACCACCCCACTAACATGCCCCTCCACCTTCAGAGATCTATGGACACATACACCAAGGTCCCTTTGTTCCTGAGAACTTCTTAGTGTCATGCCATCCATTGAATACTTCCTTGTCAAATTACTCCTTCCAAAGTGTATCACCTCACACTTTTCAGGGTTAAATTCCATCTGCCACTTATCTGCCCATTTGACCATCCCGTCTATATCTTCCTGTAGCCCAAGACACCCAACCTCACTGTTAACCACCCGACCAATCTATGTGTCATCCGCAAACTTACTAATCCTACCCCCCACATAGTCACCTATGTCGTTTATATAAAAGACGAATAATAGGGGATTCAGCACAGATCCCTGTGGAACGCCACTGGACACTATCTTCCAGTCACTCTATCCTTCTGTCATCACTCTCTGCCTCCGACAACTAAGCCAATTTTGAATCAAATTACCCTGTATCCCACGTGCATTTGCCTTCTTTATATGTCTCCCATGTGGGACCTTGTCAAAGGCTTTGCTGGAATCCATATAAACTACATCAACTGCACCACCCTTATCTACACACCTGGTTACCTCCTCAAAAAATTCAATCAAATTTGTTAGGCATGACCTACCTCTGACTAAGCCATGCTGACTACTCCTGATCAAACCTTACCTCTCCAAGTGGAGATAGATTCTCTCTTTCAGAGTCTGGGACACAAATCATCTGGGCATGGAGATTTGTCCACTTTTAAGCCTGCCAATACCTCCAACACCTTGTCACTCCCCATATCAATTTCTCAAGAGCCTCGCAGTCTCTCTACCCGAGTTCAATACTTTCATCCTCATTCTCTTGGGTGAAGACGGATGTGAAGTATTCGTTCAACACTCTACTGATGTCCTCTGGCTCCACCCATAGATTGCCCCCTTGGTCCCTAATGGGCCCTACTCTTTCCCTGGTTATCCTCTTCCCATTGATATACTTATAGAATATCTTGGGATTTCATTCATTCCATCCATTAAGTCAATTTCTCTCTCCACAGATGCTGCCAGACCTGCTGAGTGTTTCCAGCACTTTCTGTTTTTATTTCAGATTTCTCACATCCACAGCACTTTTGCTTTTGATTTTGTTGTGGAGTAAAGATTTGTGACATAGCTTTGTATAGGTTTGTCCAGCCTTTATGTACAGCAAGCCATCACTAAAAGAGGAAGCAATTTAATTGTAGAACATTACGGAGGTGATGGCAGTGGGTGGAGAGGTGTAATGTTGTAAAGTCATGTTCAAACACAGTCAGTGGGATAAAAAGAAACAATCTATTTGTAATTTCACACCAAAGACCTGGAATGAAGCTCTTTTGACTGATAATTTGATAGTTAGCCAAGCTGATAATTTTCAGTGTAAAGAGCTGAAGGGTGTAACGATCACAGCACTTGGGACCAGTCAGAACATCTGGTTTATATATTGTTATACCAGTGAGCATGGATTTACAAGGAGCTTTTAAGTCATAATGCCATTTGATCTGATTGCTGGAATATTTTTTAAGAGTCAGTGATATTGCTGAAAGCAGTGCTTTCCTCCAAATGAGTTATTAAAAGTTGAAGGCCCACATGCTTGTTTAGGCGAATGTAAATTATCTCATAGCACTATTTGAAGTTGGAGGGCAGCAAGTTCCTCTGGTGGGCTGGCGAACATTCCTCCCTCAAACAACCTTGCCAAAAAGCAGATCATGTTGCCAATCATTCATTTGCTGTTTGTGAGACCTTGGTTGGCGTGGATTGGCTGCTGTGCTTGCCCGCAAAACAACAGTCATTGGAATTCAAAAGTTGTAAAGTGGTTTACGTGCTGAGGATGTGATAAAGTGCTATATATAAATACAAGCTCTTTCTTTCATCAAAACATGGAGACATTGATCTTGGCGCTCAGTATGACATGCATTCACTGCTCTGTATTAAGAGGCTCACTGCATTCAAGCATTCAGTACATGGGGCTGGATTTTACAGGCGCCGCAGCCCTCACCCCCATTAAAAAGCCAGTGGGGAACCTGATCCAGGATCCAGACGGCTGCCAGGCAGTAATTTAATGTTGGGAGCAGTGTTTAGTGGTTTAAAGTGAGATTTCTGCCCCAGTCTCAGGAGGCAGTTATGCCTTAGAGAGCTGTCGGCCAATCGGATGTTGACAGCTCTGTAATCCCAGCAATGCTAGCCGGGAGTGGCAGCCATGGCTGGGACTACAGGGGGTTCCTCTACATCTAAGAACCCAGGTAAGTCTGAGGTCAGGGATCTCATTGAGGAGGGGGAGGGGGTTGGGGATGAGGTGTGGGGGGTTGGGGTCAAAAGGCACCGGTGGAAAGGTTCAAAGGGTGGGGGTGGGGCAATGACATTTGAGAGGAGGTGCCTCCAATGGGCCCAGGGGGCCCACAGGGGAGGTTCCCTCCCACCCCTTGTTCAATATCAGATCCACCTGCCATCTGCAAAGAATTAATTGACCACCTAAGGCCCTCAAATAGCGCAAGGTTGGGCCCCTTGCCTCCGCCAGCCCCCTGTCAATTTCAGACAAGTCATGGGTGGGTGGGTAGGCGGCAGGAAAGCTACCCGCTGGATTTTAGGAGCTCCACACTGTCCATGCATTCAAATGCCTGGTGGGGAAGTGTAAAATCCAGCTGATAATGTTAGAATCTCTCCTCTTTAGATAGCCTGATAGTGCAACATTTGTTATTTCAAATAGCAAACAACAACAACAACATGCATTTATATAGCATCTTTTACATATAAAACATTCGGTAATGATGACCATGAATTGATTGCCACAAAAAACCCATCTGGTTCACAAATGCCCTTTAGGGAAGGAAATCTGCTGTCCTTACCTGACCTGCCCTACAGGCGACTCCAGACCTGCAGCAATGCTGATGACACGTAACTGCTCTCTGAAATGGCCTAGCAGGACACGCAGTTGTATTAAACCGCAATGAAGACAACAAAAAGGAATGAAACAAGATGGATCACCTGGCATCGACCTAGGCACCAGTTATCACACCAGCAAACTCAGCCTTGTTGACCCGGCAAATTCCTTCTTAATAACATATGGGAGTTGTGCCAAAGTTGGGAGAGCTGTCTCACAAACTAGTCAAGCAACAGCCTGACATAGTCATACTCATGGAATCATACCTCACAGACAATGTCCCAGACACCACCATTGCCATCCCTGGGTCTGCCCTATTGGTGGGGCCAAAAGTGGCAGCACAGTGGTAAACAATCAGGAGAGAATTGCCCTGGGAGTTCTAAGCATAGATTCTGGACCCCATGAAGTCTCAAGGCATCAGGTCAAACATGGGTAAGGAAATCTGCTGCTGATTTCCACGTACTGGCCCCATCAGCTGATGAATCAGTACTCCTCCATGTTGAACACCACTTGGAAGAAGCACTGAAGATGGCAAGGGCACGGAATGTACTCTGGGTGGAGGACTTCAATGTCCATCACCAAGAGTGGCTCAGTAGCACCACTACTGACCAAGCTGGCCAAGTCCTAAAGGACATAATTGCTAGACTGAGTTTGCGGCAGATGCTGAAGGAACAACAGAAGGGAAATTCCCACAAGACATTGTCATCACCAACCTGCCTGCTGCAGATGCATCTGTCCATGACAGTATCAGTAGGAGTGACCCACTGCACAGTCCTTGTGGAGACAAAGTCCCATCTTCACATTGAGGATACCCTCCATCGTGTTGTGTGGCATTACCACCATGCTAAATGGTGAACAGATCTAGCAACTCAAAACTGGGCATCCATGTGGTGCCTTGGGCCATCAGTAGCAGCAGAATTGTACTCAGACACAATCTGTAACCTCATGGGCTGGCAAATCCCCAACTCCACCATTACCATCCAGCCAGGGGATTAACCCTGGTTCAATGAAAAGTGCAGAACAGCAAGCCGGGAGCAGCACCAGGCATACCTAAAATTGAGGTGTCAACCTGCATAAGCAGCAAGCAATAGACAGTGCTAAGCGATCTCACAATCAATGGATCAGATAAAAGCTCTGCAGTCCTGCCACATCCAGTCATGAATGGTGCTAGACAATTAAACAACTCACTGGAGGAGGAAGCTCCACAAATATCTCCATCTTTAATGATAGGGGAGCTCAGCATATCAGTGCAAAAGATAAGGGTAAAGCATTTGCAACAATCTTTAGCCAGCAGTGCCAAATGGATGATCCATCTCGGCCTCCTCCAGAGCTCCCCAGCATCACAGATTCCAGCCTTCAGCCAATTCGATTCACTTCACGTGATAACAAGAAATGGCTGAAGGAATTGGATACTGCAAACTCCATGGGCCCTGACAATATTCCAGCAATAATACTGAAGAATAGTATTCCAGAACTTGCTGCGCCCCTAACCAAGCTGTTCCAGTACAGCTGCAACGCTAGCATCTACCTGGCAATGTGGAAAATTGCCCAGGTATGTCCTCTCCACAAAAAGCAGGACAAATCCAAACCGACCAATTTCCACTCCATCAGTATACTTTCCATCATCAGCAAAGTGATGGAAGGTGTTGTCGACAGTGCCATCAAGCGGCACTTAGTCAGCAATAACCTACTCTCTGATGCTCAGTTTTGTTTCTGCCAGAACCACTCAGCTCCTGATCTCATTACGGCCATGGTCCAAACATGGACAAAAGAGCTGAGGTGAGATTGTCTGTCCTTGACATCAAGGAGCCCTAGCAAAACTGGAGTCAATGGAATCAGGGGAAAACTCTCCACTGGTTGGAGTCATACCTAGCACAAAAGAAGATGGTTGTGGTTGTTGGAGGTCAATCATCTCAGTTCCATGACATTACCGTAGGAGTTCCTCAGGCCAGTGTCCGAGGCCGACCCATCTTCAGCTGCATCACCAATGACCTTCCCCCCGTCATAAAGTCAGAAGTGGAGATGTTCGCTGATGATTGCACAATGTTCAGCACTATTTACGACTCCTCAGATACTGAAGCATTCCATGTCTATATTCAGCAAGACCTGGACAACATTGGACTGACAACTGGCAAGTAACATTCACACCATACAAGTGCCAGGCAATGACCATCTCCAACAAGAGAGAATCCAACCATCTCCCCTTTACATTCCATGGCATTACCATCCCTGAATCCCCCACTATCAACATCCTAGCATTACTATTGACCAGAAACTGAACTGGACCAGCCATATAAATACTGTTGCTACAAGAGCAGGTCAGAGCCTGGGAATTCTGCAGTGAGTAGCTCACCTGCTGACTCCCCAAAGCCTGACCAACATCTACAAGTCAAAAGTCAGGAGTGTGATGGAATACTCTCCACTTGCCTGGATGAGTGCAGCTTCAACAACATTCAAGAAGTTGGACACCATCCAGGACAAAGTAACCTGCTTGATTGGCACCCCATCCACAAACATTCATTCCCTCCACCACCAACACACAGTGGCGGCAGTGTGTACCATCTACAAGATGCACTGCAGCAACTCACCAAGGCTCCCTTGACAGCCCCTTCCAAACCTGTGACCCTGCCTCAAAAGTCAATGGCAGCAGATGCATGAGAACACCACTTGCAAGTCCCCCTCCGAGTCACTCACCATCCTCATTTGGAAATATATTGCCGTTCCTTCACTGTCACTGGGTCAAAATCCTGGAACTCCCTCCCTAACAGCACTGTGGGTGTACCTACACCACATGGACTGCAGCAGTTCAAGAAAGTGGCTCACCACCTCCTTCTCAAGGGCAATTGGGGGTGGGCAATAAATGCTGACCTAGCCAGCGATGCCCACATCTCATGAAAGAATACCAAAAAAACTTACACTAACCTGCATATAAAGATATTCAGACAACTGACCAGAAGCTTGGTCAGGCAAGTGGTTATGAGGAGCATCTTAAATGAATTGAGGGAGGTAGAGAAGTGGAGAGGTTTAAGGAGGGAGTTGCAGAGCTTAGGGCCCAGACTGAAGGTACCGCCACCAATAGTGGAGCAATTAAAATCAGGGATGAGCAAAATAGCAGAATTGGAGGAGCACAGAGATCTCGGAGGGCGGTAGGGATGGAGGAAGTTGCAGAGATATATTGAGGATTCATAGTCCTCTGGATACAGAATTCCAAAGAGTCACAAGGAATCTGGGTGAAAATTTCTTTTCATCTCAGACGATCTGTTATCCTGGTCTAAAAACAATGCCCAGGGTTGTTGTTGTCCATTCATGACTGTGATTGATAGATTTTTGGATTAAGGGAATCAAGGAATATGGGAATCAGCCAAAACATTAGGTATGAGATAGAGGATCAACAGAACAACCTTGATATTATTGAATGGCAAAGCAGGTTCGAGGGGCTGTATGACCTACATCTGTCCCTATTTCTTATGTTCTTGTGAATGAATTCTTTCATCTGTGGGAACTGGGTTTTAAAGTAGCTCTACCCCTGCTTATCTACAATACTGTTTTCCTTTAATCCTCTCTAAAAGATCCACCTCTTTAAGATCATAAGGAAAAGGAGCAAAAGTTGGCCTTTCAACCCATCAAGTCTGCTCCATCATTCAATAAGATCATGGCTAATCTGTTTGTGGCTTTAACTCCACTTTCTTGCCTGTACCCCATAACTCTGACTACCTTGTTGATCAAAAAATATGCCCAACTCAGCCTTGAATATATTCACTGACCTCTGGGGAAGAGAATTCCACAGACTAGCTATCTTCTGAGAGAAGAAGTTCCTCCTCATCTCCATCTTAATTTAATCTTTGGATCATGCTTTTTGTCAACGCTTCTGATATCTATGCTTTTTTTTTACATGTGATCCACCTTGGAGTGTTTTTCTATATTAAAGATGCTTTGGGAATGTAAGATGTTGTCATTGCTCATTGAGCCATTATGAGCTATTACGAGCATTAATTGGCAAATTCACTTCGGGTGAATGGATGTGAGACATTGATAAATGGAATACTGATGTAGTAGATGCTGCTTTTCTAAGGAGTTAAGCCATTAAATTAGGTATATAATATAGTAAGCCTTGAAAGCGAGGTTTACCATCTCACTGTAATCTCTTCATTCGTGTTCAATGAGCTTAGTTATCTGAGGGAAAGGAGAAATACTGCCTGCCTTTCTCTCTTCAATTGTGCCACATGTTAGAGATTTATTACATGAGAGAGATGGGGGAAAAAAGTGTTATATTGTTAATTTATTTCACATTGATTTGGGAACTATCTGTATTGGTATACATGTATAGACAGAATGCTGCATCACTCACTACTGCACTAAAGTCAGTGTACCAAAGCAACAATATATCTTTCCATATCAGATGGTGAGTTTGAAAAAATACACTCGATGTCAGCTCCAGTATTTGTATCTAAAGTATGATTATTTCAGACTTCTGGGAACCACAAGACATAATAGAAAGGTATGCTGAAAGGCTGAGGTGAGATAGATGGAATGGGAGGAGATACATGTGGTGTATAAGTACCAGCACAGACTCATTAAGCTGAATGGTCTTTCAGCGCTGTGTATTCTATGTAATTCTTAGTCCAGTTTTAAAACAAAAGTATCTACAGCATTCAGATTTACTTCGTTGTATTGTGTCATCACATAAAGTCACAAAAATGTTAAAGCAAAGAGGCCATTCTGCCCTTCAAGTCTTTCATTATTTTTCTTGACAGGAGAGACCAAGTCTAACCTTTTTCATTCCCTGCACTCTTTAGTGGCCCTTCTTTTCACGTAACTGTCTAACTCCATTTTAAAGGAGCTTTCAGCTGTGCTTCAATACTGTTTTCAGTAACAAGAAATAGATGCACGTCCTTTGGACTTTCTGTGGAAAGATTCTGTTTTAAACTGCCTTTTCATTCATTTTCAGCTCAATGGCTTCTGCTGGATGTTGGTTGTGACTGGCTAAGGAACAGTTGCAGAGACATTGATATGTCTGAACAATAACTAGTTTATTATATGAACATAACTATTTACAGATATACAAGACTACAGGTGTTAATCAGTCTAAGCCATGAGTTTTCTCTTTCTTGACCCTTAGTCATGTGACTCTCTCTTACATCATCACGTGGGCAGTACTGTTTCTCCAGTCCCACGGATTAACTCTTTCAGCCCTGAACACCCTAATACTACATCTCCCCTCAAGCCTTTACCCAAATATACTTTACATTTATATTTACATACGACCCTTTCTCCCCCCCCACCCAAATCTATGACTTCGTAGGTTTAATCGGTCTGGAGGTTTTGTGACACTCCCAGATTATGTCCTTGTGAGGTTTGGAAGATCAGTAATCTCCCTTTGGACTTCTTTGCTTCGACTTGGTTGGCCTTCGGTAAGAGTTGCAGTATCTGGTGCATTGTCAGTTTGACTCTCAACATCTGTTTCTCACAAATGTATAATGGAAGGTTCACTTATCTGGATCTAGACTTGATCCTCCTTGCTGTTATGCCTCTCTCAATCTGATGTTTCTCTCTCATGATTGGATTTTGTGAGTTTATCCCTCTCTTTGCATTTGATATGTTCCCCGTTAAGTTGGACATGGTTCTTTTTGACTGTTTCATCTGCCGTTCTTTACTTCTGGAGCAATGATTCCTTGTAGCCTGTGGTTTGTGAAGTTTTGGGGAACCCTGGATTGCTGTCTCCAGGACTAATTGTTTAGGCAGGACAGGAAACTATGAGGAAGGCACTTGATCAACATCTTGCTGTCCCTCAAATTCCAGTGACCCTGGTGTAGAAGAAAGGTCAGTGCCCTCCCATGTGGTTTGGTTCTGTCTCTGTGTTTGGACTGGTTTGACAGCTTGCACAATGGACTACCACTTTTGGTGGATGGATAGATATGGTTGCACTTTTCAAGGGGTCAGCATGTCAGATGATTGTGGCATTGTAATAGTGTGCTCTGTCGCCTGAGTTTCGTCTTTCACCTACTCAGCCAACACACAAAGTGATGAAAGATCATGGTTACACTGAGGTATTCGTTGGTCCAACTTGTTCGTTACCTCTTCAGTAAGAACAAGTTTTCTCTTTTGTCCTCTGGGCTTCTTCTTGTAAAAAGGTTGGATTATCAGCCTCAGTGAAAAGTGCTGAAAGATCAGCACTAAAATCCCAATCAAAGTCATCAGAGCATTTGGATGTTTGAGGCTCTCCGATTTGGCATAATCATTGACTGTCAGTTCATTGACATCCTCTGCTGTTTTGATGAGCTTGAGGTTGATATAGACAGAAGCAAAAATTCCTTATTGTGAATAACATATAATGTCTCCAGTATCTGGTTGTTCTTGTTTGGAGCATTGCTTGCAACATGCCTATATCTGGCAGTTTGATCCCTCCTAGACCATATAACGGGTTTTCAGTTATTGTCCTCAGCCACAGGTTTGCTAGCTACAGTTCTTTCTTGGACAAGACTGTCTCACTTGCTCCTGTATCCAATTTGAAATTGGTGATGTGCCCATTGACATAAATGTCCGAATTCCAGAAAAGTATCTTGGATCTTTGATCTCGCCTAGGAAACATTGTTGTACCTCTTTTTGGTGAGACTGCTCTATTTCTCTTCATTATCCTCTGTGAATCACTGCTCCTTCTAGCCATCAGTTTTGGACTGGTATCATGGTTTAAAAGGATACAATAATATGTTACACAAATATATTGTGAAAATGAAAGGGCTGAATAAAATGAGGACGGATGTCAATGAAAAAGAAATGCAGAAAAAGGAACCCGTAATCTAATTACATGTCAGGTGAGGGGGCAGTGCACAAATCTAGATTTGTAATTTTAATGCTTATGCTTGAATAAGTTTTTGAAATCTGTTCTAAAATATGGCACAGCAAACACTTATGAAGGTTTTAATAACTTGGAGCTACATCCAATTACATAGGACCAAATTTTTTAATGGCCGCAAGGGCGGAACCAGAGGTGGACAGGCCCACAGTTTCTTGTCACTGGCCAATGTGATGATTTGCTGGGCAATGTCTTGGTGCCATTTTTCATGAGCCTGGTTGGGAGGGTAGTGGGGTATTGGTTGGGGGGGTGGTGTTGGGGTGAGTGACAGTTACCCACCCACAAGCAGGATTTATCCTATCAAGGCAATTAAAGGACCTATTAAGTTAAATATTGGGCCTGTTGCGACCATTGAAGCCCACTTAATGCATGGAGACAATATCCTAGTGGCACACTGGGGGATAGGGGACAGCATTCCAGCATCATTATAAACCCATTCCCCGCAGCCAACATATGGACATATGGATTAGGAGCAGGAGTAGGCCACTTGAACCTTCAAGCCTGCTCCACCATTCAATAAGATCATGGCTGGTCTGATTGTAACCTCCTGCCTGCCCCTGATTACCTTTTACCCCCTTGTTAATCAAGAATCTATCTAGATTTTCTTCAAAAATATTCAAAGACTCTGCTTCCACTGCCTTTTGAGGAAGAGAGTTCCAAAGACTCACAACCGTCTGAGAGAGAAAATTTCTCCTCATCTCTGTCTTAAATGAGCGACCCCTTATTTTTAAACAGTGATCCCTGGTTCTAGATTCTCTCACAAGAGGAAGCATCCTTTCCATATCCATCCTGTCAAGATCTCTCAGGATCTTAAAGGTTTGGATCAACATTGGCCACAGGCCACCCTGTGGATTGCTCCCCCTCCACAATGATGGCCTGGCAGCTGTGGTCACTGTTCATTTTTAAAGGTTTTAAAAACTCTTCAGAGGGCATAATCATTTTGACCAGCCTTCTCTTTCACCGGCCTACATTGGCAGCTCCCACTTCTGACAGTGGAGCTGCCAATGTTTCAGTGTTGGAGGGCCTTCTATTGGCCCTTGAGCATCAGGAGCCTGCCCTCTGTCCTTAATTGGATGGGGCTCCCAGACACAATCATTTAATTGGTTGCCTCCTCAAAATGACCCTCTGGGTCCGGATGCCGGCATGGGCTCCTGAGCTACATTTCCTCCTGACAGCAGGATTGGGACCCACAAATGAAAATTCAGCCCAAAGAGTCAGAATTTCATAACTTGGACCAGGATTCCATTTCTAGGCACTGCACACTCTTTAGATTATAAACCTATACCATATTATTCTGCACCTTATTACACAAGAATGATTTTTGATATCTCAACATATTATCAATGACAGAATCAGCATAGATTTTTTTGCTCAAGTATCTATTCAATGCTCTTGAATTACCAAAGAGCATTCTGATTGCATTGTAAATCTATTTAGTTTAGGAATACGATCATTACTTTCCATCTCTGCGGTACAAAAATAATCATTAAGTTGAATTCCATGGAGGTTATGACTGATTAAGCAAAATGGAAAGAACTGATTTAGTAAGAGTGGGAATCCTGAGATGGTAGATGGCTTAATTTGTTAATTGTGCTTTGAAAACCCGGCATTATCAATGATCTACACAGCAATGAATCTCAATGTTCAGATAAAAAATTCATTTGTTCATTCTTTTTTACTGACACTTTAATAAATGCAGGTTTTGTTCACTTTTAGCATGACTCAACATGGTTTCTGATATTCATTGGAAATCACAATTATACATCAAGAATATGACTGAAATTATGTTATCCGATCGATTTCTGTCCAAGTGATTTAAACAAATAGCTTACCTATCTTTACTTGAAAGAATTGCCTGTTTCTAACTCACACTTCATTATACAGCACTGTTTAATTTACACACAACTTACAATACCTTTCCTGATGGCGTCAATGGGTAAACGCCACACAATACAAGAGTAAATTCACCAAGGAAGATCTTTTGCAAACCTTTCACAAGTCAGCATTAAATACACCCAATGAAATACTCTTGGAGTGTAGTCACATTCCAATGGTGGAATTTTGTCAACAGCGTGCCATTTCAGGTGGCGTAATTGCAAGTGTGCACCATTTCCTGCAACATTTTTGCAGCAGCTGGTAAGTGCTGTGTGATTAAGGATGCATTTGCTTCAACTTCCTTGATGAAATGTAAATCATTTTGTTTGGATCTTTTTGATGGTATTTGTGACACTGTGTTTGTAATTGTTTGATACTTCCCTTGCACATACTCTATGTTGGAATCATATCTCTTCGATCTTAGTCTGAACCGCTGGATTCTGGGTGACAGCTTTACAATTTCTTTCATGTTCAGAAGGGTGACTAGTGGCTTATGGTGAAACAAATCCCATAAAATAGTCCAAAGTTTCTTCGCATGCCCGTTTTGTTTCTGATGCTTCTTTTTCCATCATGGTGTATAATTATTCTGTTTCTGTAATAAACTGCTAGAAGCATAGTAGACCAGTCTACACTTGCCATCTTTCTGCACTTGAAATAAAACTGCCCTCAGACCTGTGGATGATGCTTCTGCTGCTACTATGGTCAGTAATTCTGGGTTATAATTTGCCAAGATTTCAGAAGAGATTAAAAGTTGTTTAGTCCTTTTGAAAGCATTTTGCTGGTCTACTGTTGCCCCTGTCTCAACAGGTGTCTCAAGGGCTCATTAACCTCTGCTAAATTTGGTAGGAACTTGCCTACTTGGTTGGTCATCCCAAGGAATCTTTGAAACATAGAAACATAGAAAATAGGAGCAGCAGTAGGTCATTCGGCCCTTCGAGCCTGCTCCGCCATTCCATATATCTCTCTCAACGCCATACTTTCAAGCTCTCCCAGTACCCATTGACACCTTTAGAGTCCAGGAATCTATCTATTTCCTTCTTAAATATATTCAATGACTTGGCCTCCACAGCCTTCTGTGGTAGAGAATTCCATAGGTTCACCACCCTCTGAGTGAAGAAGTTTCTCCTCAACTCAGTCCTAAATGGTCTACCCAATATCCTGAGACTGAGACCCCTTGTTCTAGAACCCCCCCTCAGCCGGACGGGATATCATCCTGCATCCAGTCTGTCCAACCCTGTCAGAATTTTATATGTTTCAATGAGATCTCCTCTTGTTCTTCTAAACGCCAGTGAATACAGGCCTAGTCAGCCAAATCTCTCCTCATACACCTACCTGCCATCCCAGGAATCAGTCTGGTGAACCTTCGCTGCAGTTCTTCTGTGGCAAGTATAGCCTTTCTTAGCTAGGGAGACCAAAACTGCACATAATACTTCAGGTGTGGTCTCACCAAGGCCATGTACACCTGCAGTAAAATACCCTTGCTCCTGAACTCAAGTCCTTTCACAATGAAGGCCAACATACCATTTACCTTCTTAACTGCTTGCTGCACCTGCATGCTTGCTTTCAGTGATTGGTGTACAAGGACACCCAGGTCCCTTTGTACATCAACATTTCTCAATCTATCACCATTTAAATAATACTTTGACATTCTGTTTTTCCTACCAAAGTGGATAACTTCACACTTATCCACGTTATACTGCATCTGCCATGTATTTACCCACTCACTCAACCTGTCTAGATTGCCTTGAAGCCTTTTAAACACCCTCTTCATCACTCACATTCCCACCAAGATTTGTTTCATCAGCAAACTTGGGAAATATTACATTTGGCTCCTTCATCCAAATCATTGATGTATATTGTGAATAGCTGGGGCCCAAGCACTGATTCCTGTGGTACCCCACTAGTCACCGCCTGCCACCCTGAAAAAGACCCATTTACTCCTACTCTCTGTTTCCTGTCTGCTAACCAATTCTCAATCCGTGCCAATATATTACCCCCAATCCCATGTACTTTAATTTTATACACTAACCTCTTATGTGGGAGTTTATCAAAAGCTTTCTGAAAATCCAAATACACTACATCCATTGGTTCTCCCTTATCTATTCTGCTGGTTACGTCCTCAAAAACTCCAGTAGGTTTGTTAAACATGATTTTCCTTTCATAAATCCATGTTGACTTTGAATAATTCCATTGATATTTTCTAAGTGTCCTGTTATCACATCCTTTATAATAGACTCATTTATTTTCCAGGGTTGTGGAAATTCTCTGATTACTTTTGTTTTTTGTGGATCAACTTGTACTATGTGACCTAGAAACTTGATCATAGGTTTGGCAACCTCACAGTTTTCATTCAATGTTGGGCCTGCACCCTGTAAGAGTCTCAGGGCTGCTCTAACTCTGCCATCATTCTCTTTTCACCATATATAGGTATGTCATTCATATGGTATATTACTCCATCCATGTCTTCTAGAGTGCTAAACTTTTCTCGGTGGAAAATTTCTGGAGCAGACGCTATTCCAAAGGGCAATCTATTGAAACAGTGACAGCCTGTTTACGTTATAAATGTGGCCAACAAACTGGACTCTTTGTCCAAAGGCAATTGCCAAAATCCACTGTTTGCATCCAATTTGGTAAATAAAGTGCTCTTGTCTAGTTTGGCAAGGCTCTCATCCACTGAGGCCATCAGGTGGATTGCACTTTCCATTGATTTGTTTAGTTGTATTGAATCCACACAGATTCTTATAGAGCCATTTGGCTTTGGGACCGTAACCATAACTGAACACCATTTTGTTGACTTGGTGACTGGTGAGATAACCCTTTGCTGCTGCATCTTTTCTATTTCACCCTTGACTTTGTCCAAGGGTGGGTGAGGGGCTTTCTTCGGGGTAAAGAGGCAAATTGGTTTAGCATCAGTTTGTAGGGTAACATGGTCCATGGTCTTTAACTTCCTTAGCCTGTAAACAGTTGGGGGAATTAATTTTGAAATGCACTGCTGTAGCTCTCGCCAGCAACTTCATCCACTTTATAGATTAATTTCAGTTTTTAGGCATGCCCTTCTGTTTAAGAGAGCACTCTTGATTTTGAATGACATAGAGAGCTTTGAGGATTCCTCAGTCTTTATATTTCAACTTTGCCATGAGTTAGCCTTTCACTTAGATAGTTGTCCTATCAGGACCTTGTAATTTTATAGATGAGGGATGCAGTGTAATCTGTTTGAGCCATTTGACTTCATCTGATAAAACAGAAACCCCTGCTCCTGTGTCTAATTTTTAAACTCTGTGGTGTGTCCATCCACTTTGAGTTTAATACTCCAATACTTGTTTTCATAATCATTTACCTCCCCAGGAAGGTTAATTTTGTGGCTTGTGGCTCCTCCACTTCTTGTATGTGGCTCTGTTTTAAATTTTTCTCCTTTTTACAGGTTGTCAGTATTTTCGAACGACAAACAGTTTTGAAATGGCCTATTTTTCCATAGTTGTGGCACTCTGCCATCTGCTGGACATTCTTCTCACTTGTGCGGTTTGTTCCCACCACACTGAAGACATTTCAAAATGACAGTTGGCACACTTTTCCCCATTTTGGTGGGCTTAGCCTTTGGCGCGCTTTCTCTCTTATGGCCTACAAACAGTATGGTCTCACTCAATCTTCTCCACAAGATTCTCCTTCCCCACGAATAAACACCTGATTCTGTTTCCTGAGTTCCATTTGCCTTGCAACCTGCACTGTTTTCACTAAATTCAGTGTTAAATTCAGTCTTGTTTGTAAGAGATCCGATAATGCTTCGTCTAGGACAGCAACTAGAATCCTATCATGAATCAGCTCATCGTGTAAGATGCTATAATCACAGTTCCTTGCCAGCCTATAGGTATTTTTGATGAACAACCTTATGCTTTCACCTGATCTTTGCTTTCTGTTATTAAATTTACCCTTCTCTATTATTAAATTCTGACATGAGCTGAAATAAGAGTTGATAGCTTGCAGGACATCTTCATAAGAAGTTGTAGTCTCATCAGCCCCATGGCTTGCCATTACATCATCAGCGATAGATCCAACCGCATAAAATAGTGTCCTGGCCTGGTATTTTTGCTCCCTTTTGTATAATCCTGAAGCAGTTCTGTACCTTGTGAACTTTTTTCTCCAGCCATCCCAGTTCTGGACCTGTTACAAGACTTCTGCCCTCTGAAATGGTTATGGGAGTGGTAGGGTGGATTCCATGCTTCTGCTGAGCCCTGGAATTGTTCCTCCTTTTGTGCTGCTGCTTGCTGCTTTGGGTCAGTGCTCACTGCTGTCCAGTTTCCTGGTCTGTTTCTCAGCTTGCATCAGTTGCCCCCCGTGATGTTCCGCCACCTTGGTGAGTTTTAAATTCTTTTCCTTTGTCCTTCCTTCAAGGATCTCTTTTCTTGCCAGCCCTATATCATCTTTTTAAGTTTCGCTAGGCCTTTTACTCACTGCCACCATGCTTTGTTGTGTGGTTGGAGTCTAAACAGGGTTTTGGAATTGTCTATTTTCCCAAAGTACACTGCTCCAGTCTGTAGTTTCTCAAAGCTATTACTCTTTATTTACAGCAAGCATTTACACCTTTGAACCTCTGTATGAGGTGGGAGCTTCTCCTCCTTCCAGATCCCTCTTACTTCTCAGTCATGTGAACTGACATCATTATTATATCAGCATCAAATATGCTTCTGATTTTAACACTTTTTGCAGTTCCATTACTGGATTAATAATCCAGAGGCAAGAGTGTGATGAAGAGAGACGGCAGGAGCATAAACACCAGCATAGATAGTTGGGCTGAATGGCCTGTTGCTGTGCAGTAGACTCTATATGATTATTGAATGATGGGTCAAGAGCCAAGCCGGCCCAACATTGTCACAAAGACTAGAGTCCACAAGTAAAATCAAGAACAGAAGCCTAGAGTTACCACCTTCCTGTGGCTCCACCCAGTTCCCCGCCACCGACCAACCAACATTCCCCTTCCCCCCCCAACTAACACCTCCCTTCCCCGCTCCCCGCACACCCCAACCCCAACAGCAGCTCCCCCCCGCCCCACCCCCCAAAAGGCCTGGAGCACAGACTGTGGATCAAATTCAGTTCCTTCCTGATTTCTTTGGCAAAGCTACAGACTGAATAAACTCGCTCAACTATCTGGGGAGCTCTCAACATAGGTTTAATTATACCCTTTAATATGCTTCCATTAGGTTATGCCTCAAGGGATTCTAACACTTACAGTCACTGATTTAAGAGTAAGTAAACTCCACAAATATAACTCCTTCCTCTTAGTGTTATTTGCAAGTCTGAAAAATTATTTACTTTATGAAAATATGATTTTTTGTGGTTATGTTGATCATTGACAGGCATCTGATTTGGTGATATGTTGACCATAAAGTGATATCCAAACCAGATATTCCTGGTTTTATGAGGAAATATTTTGGTTGATTGCATCAGATCAAAAAATTGCAAACTAAACCAAATTTTTAGCGCTTCATTCTCAAAATATTTCCAGATTTGTCAAAACACATCATTGCAACTATTTTTGTAGTGAAATGCTTTACATCTTCTGTCAGATTTATAGCATATTTGGAAAGTTTCACTTGAAAAATGCTTAGAAAGTATCGAATCCAATTCTCAATGTTTGCTGTGTTAGTCAATCTCTGGCATGGTGCCATTGAAACCACTTGACTGCAGTAATCCTGAGTTCAAGTGAAGAAAAATTATTTTGGCTTCCCATGTTGATTGCTGCCCAGGTGGAAATTGGGTGAGTACAGAGTCCAATTTGACTATGATGGCACCGATGACAAAATCTCAGCCTCCTCCAGAGGTCCCCAGCATCACAGATGCCAGTCTTCAGCCAATTTGATTCACCCCACGTGATATCAAGAAACGGCTAAAGGCACTGGATACTGCAAAGGCTATGGGCCCTGACAATATTCCGGCAATAGTACTGAAAGCTTGTGCTCCAGAACTTGCTGCGTAACCTGCTCACTGATGCCCAGTTTGGGTTCTGCCAGGGCCACTCAGCTCCTGACCTCATTACAGCCTTGGTTCAAACATGGACAAAAGAGCTGAAGTCCCGAGGTGAGGTGAGAGTAACTACCCTTGACATCAAGGCAGCATTTAACCATGTGTGGCATCAAGGAGCCCTAGCAAAACTGGAGTCAATAGGAATCAGGAGGAAAACCCTCTGCAAGTTGGAGTCATACCTAACACAAAGGAAGACGTTTGTGGTTGTTGGAGGTCAGTCACCTCAGTTCCAGGACATCACTGCAGGAGTTCCTCAGGGTAGTGTCCTAGGCCCAACCATCTTCAGCTGCTTCATCAATGACCTTCCTTCTATCATAAAGTCAGGAGTGGGGATGTTCGCTGATGATTGCACAATGTTCAGCACCATTCAGGACTCCTCAGATACTGAGGCAGTCCATGTCCTAATGCAGCTAGACCTGGACAATATCCAGGCTTGGGCTGACAAGTGGCAAGTAACATTCGCACCACACAAGTGTCAGGCAATGACCATCTCCAACAAGAGAGAATCTAACCATTGCCCCTTGATGTTCAATGGCATTACCATCACTGAACCCTCCACTATCAACATCCTGGGTTGCCATTGACCAGAAACTGAACTAGACTAGCCATATAAATACTGTGGCTACAAGAGCAGGTCAGAGGCGAGGATTTGTGCGATGAGTAACTCACCTCCTGACTCCCCAAAGCCTGTCCACCATCTACAAGGCACAAGTCAGGAGTATGATGGAATACCCCCCAATTGCCTGAATGAGTGCAGCTCCCACAACACTAAAGAAGCTGGACGCCTTCAGGACAAAGCAGCCCGCTTGATTGGCACCACATCCACAAACATTCACTCCCTCCACTACCAATGCACAGTAGCAGCAGTGTGTACTATCTACAAAATGCTCTGCAGGAATTCACCAAGGCTCCTTAGACAGCACCTTCCAAACCTACAACCACTACCACCTAGAAGGACAAGGGCAGCAGATAGACGGGAACACCATCACCTGGAGGTTCCCCTCCAAGTAACTCACTGTTCTGACTTGGAAATATTTCCCCGTTCCTTCACTGTCGCTTGGTCACAATCCTAGAACTCCCTTCCTGTGGGTGTACCTACGCCACATGGGCTGCAGCGGTTCATGAAGGCAGCTCACCACCACCTTCTCAAGGGCAGCTAAGGAAGGGCAATAAATGCTGGCCCAGCCAGCGAAGCCCACATCCTGTGAATAATTTTTTTAAAAATCGCCCACTTGTAACTTCACAAAAACACAAGAATTAAAAGCAGGAGTAGGTCATTCGTCCCCACAAGCTCTGTCATTCGATAAGATCTTGGCTAATCTGATATAAAAGCAAAGTACTGCAGATGCTGGAGATCTGAAATAAAAATAGAAAGTGCTGGAAAAACTCAGCAGGTCTGCAGCATCCATGGAGAGAGAAACAGAGTTAATGGGCAGAATTGTCTTTGGCCGCCGATGTCGGTGAGAAGGCCAAAACTCGGTTTCACGACATTGTGAAAGCAGTTTGCAATCATCCACTGAGCCCGTCGATGGTGGGACATGTTCCCCACCATCAGACGTTGGGAACCTCATTGTAATACATCTGCATATCATTATAAGGCCAGCCCGCCGATATCATCTCCCACTCTGGGTCGCCCGTCCACGTCGGCACGATTGCACGACGGTGAAGAACACATCTTCACAATTGTGACATGGAGAAGTTGGGATTTACCTGCCAGGGCCTTGCCCACATCGCGACATCCAAGGCGCAAAAGATGCTGGAGCCCGACAGTAATGAAACACTGGAGGAACATCCATGGCATGATGGATGGATTCTCATGGATGTGGCTCTGCTGCAAAGCAGCCCATGGAAGTTGGAAAGTCACCATTGAGGGTCTGCTCATAATGAATGATGGTTGAGGGGGAGGAGAGGAAGGTCCAGCAGTGTTTGGGAGAGAAAGATGTACAGGAGGGATGGGAAAGGAAGGTCTAGGATTGACTGGGAGAGGAAGAGGTGTCAGGATGGGCTGAAGTTAGGACGGGGAGGGTGAACGGGGGGAGGAGTGGTAACAGGGGAAAAGACGGCAACTGGGGAGGTAGGTGTAAGGAGGGTATAAGGTGTAAGGGAAGGAGCTCAGAGGGGGGAAGGAATGCAAAGGTGGGGGGAGTCCCTGGGGAGGAAGGAGTGCGGAGAGGGGAGGGAGCCCATGGGGAGGGAGTCCATGGGAGGAAGGAGTGCAGAGACGAGAAGGAGTCCGTGGGGAGGAGGAATTGCGGAGAGAGAGGGAGGAGTCCGTGGGGAGGAAGAAGTCTGGAGAGGAGAGGGAGTAAGACTGGAGGAAGAAGTAAGGATGGAGGAAGGGGGCGGGAAGGGGGAAGGATTAAGGGTGGTGCCAGATGTAAGGCTGAAGGAAAGAGTTGGGAGGGTGGAAGAATTAAGGGTAGTGAAAAGGGTAAGGGTGTCTAAAAGATTCAGGGAAGGGAAGGACTAAGTGGGGGTGGACTCCAGGGATCGGGGGGAGGACCAAGGCACTGGGGGGAGCAGGGAGAAGGGATTCCAAGGGGGGGAGGTGTTCCAAGATGGGGAAGGAGTCCAGGAGGGGGTGGTGATATCCAGGTGAACGTGCAAGGGAGGGCTCTGCTGAGTCCATGACTGCCTCCTGGAGAGCGAACTGAGGGTGGGCATCGAGCGAGGGAATAGTGAGAATGACTGAGGGCAGAGTGAGGCGATAAGGTGGGAGGGTAAGTGTTCAATGGTAGCGGTAGAAGAAACGGCGAGGGTGGTTGGTGGGGACTAAGAGACAGACACGGATCCTGGGAGTGGGAAGGAGGAGGACGGGAGGTGGATGGGGTTGGGATTTCAGGAAGGAAGGGAGTGTGCACGTTCATCTGGACATCCCTGAAGGAAAAGGGTTGTGGTTGGTAGGTCACGGAGGGGGTGTAGAAGGTGGTGCCAGGGGTGTCAACAGTGATGGGGGAAAGAAAGTGTGTGACTGGGGGAAAAGATGGGGGAGCTGACGAGAAAGCAAATCTGGACCATGTTGTCTAAATCAAAAATGAAATGACAGTTGTGGTGGGAGAGATTAGGTGCTGCATGGGAGTGTGATCAGTGGGGTGGAGATGCAGGTCAGCTCAGATGGACAAATGAAAGCGAACCCCAGCAGGCAGCATTCAAAATGCTCAGGACATTGAGGTGAGTGTGAAACGTGAAGGATCCACCTGCGTGGCAGAGTGCTTGCACGAGGCTCCAAAAGACACCGCAACACACACACTTCTCCCTCCAGAATCACTCATTGGCCAGCTGCTCCCTCTGTGGTGACAGAGGATGTGGTTGAGGGGCTCACAGGCAAAGGGGACTTGGAGGGAGAGGACAGCCTCTGAGATTCCTGAGTGGATGACTCAGGGGTGTCCAGCTGCCGCTCCTCCTCCATTTGGGTGCCCAGGGGCCCCGGCCTGACTCCTTGAGGGGAAGGAGCACCTGGAAGGACGTCGAGGTGCCCCATTTCCCTCTCACATTGCCATTGCAAGAACTCACCCATGGCTTCCACGATGCAGTGCTTGTCTGCATGTATCTTCGCATTCTGTTGGAGCAGGGTCTCCATGGTATCTGCCATCTTCCCCATGGAGACCTCCATACACACACACATGTGGGCACCACTTCAACAAAGAGCAGGCGGACGCACTCCTCCGACTCACGAGCCACTCTGTTGAGGGTTTCTAACAGCTCTGCTTGATCTTCCCTCGCTTTCTGCTGACTCTCCAAGATGAGTTGGAAGGCCAGATCTGGCCCAGTCTGACTCAGACCTCACAGATGCCTCTTCCCCAGCAGTCCTCTGAGTGCTATGGAGCTCGCACGAATCTGCCTCCTGTTGCTGCGAATATGTGTCCATGTGGTATCCACCAGATTGTGAACCCGAGCCTGCTCTAGACCTAGGTCCCACTGAGGTGTATATCTCTGCGCTGGTGGAGGGTGCAGGTAAGCACTGTGTTGGGTCTTCCAGCCTGCTTATTTCTAGCTCTTCAGTGGAGGAGGTGTCCTCTTGGCTGGAGGTGAGGACCTGGATGGAGCTGAGGGACTGGCTGGCTGAGGATGTTGATCGCTTGGCAGAGCTCCCTGTGAAGCAAATTGGAGATAATTAGTGCATGGCAGCAAAGTCAAAAGCACGAGAGAGAGCACACACAGTTTCGTTGAGAGAAGGATGATGTGGTGCAGGGCCTTCACAAGGGTGTTCACCGGCGACCTCACCATCACTGCAGGCATGGTCCATGCCCTCACCAGTCAGTGCGATGGCTCATTCCTCAAAGTGAGTGAGGGTCCTAATGTGGGCCACCCCAGCCCCACTCTGGGACCTCTCCCTGCTGATGTGAGCCAGTCTCTCCTGCATGAAAACAGATGGAAAGAATGTGAGGAGGACACATGACACTGCGTAGAATGTTTGTGTGGTGAGCGGAGCCATGGAAAGAATGAGGATGTGAGCTCGAGAATGTATGAGCCTGATGGAGATGTGAGGATGTGTATGAGAGTTAGCGGTGTTGTCCCTTGAGGTGTGAGATCCCTGTGGATGTGTGATGGGTTTGTGAATGTGTGAGTTGAGGGTGATGAGAAAAGTGACACCCTGGCAGAACAGATGAGATCATTCATCCTGTAGCAGTATTGGGTGGCCGTCCTCTTTTGCAAGGCATCGGCGCTAACCACTGCTGACACCGCCTTCCATGCTGGATTGGTGATGCAGTGCCCATTCTGTGGCCAGAGCGAGGGTAGAGGACATCATGGCGGGCCTCCACGGTGTTCAAAAGGTGCTCAAGGGACACATGACTGAAGCGAGGACCTGCAGTCTTTTTGCCTTTCGGGTCCATCCTGTCTTCTGTGCAGCAGTCCTGGGCTGGAAGCACTGAGTGTGTTCACGTGACTTCACTTTAAATGTGGTGCCTGCCATGATGAAACAGCGAGGTGATGACGTGGTGGACGAATGAGAGCCCGCTCACCATGGAAATGGTGTGTTTCCCAGGGATGCATAATTAATGTGGTGGGTTTGGGATGATAAGGCGTGAAAAGCCACCATTGCTTTCAGAGGGTAAAACATACCTGCCCACTATTGCACTTAGTGCAAATCTGGGACAATTTCACCCAACATTTCAAGTCCAATATGACTTTTCTTCAGAACTCCAAAGAAGAACTAGAGTTCCAAAGAAGAGTCATATTGGACTTGAAACATTAACTCTGTTTCTCTCTCCATGGATGCTGTCAGACCTGTTGAGTTTTTCCAGCACTTTCTGTTTTTATTTCATGGCTAATCTGATTGTGGTTTCAACTCCACTTTCCTGTCTGTCCCCCATAACCCTTGACTCCCTTGTCAGTCAAAAATCTGTCTAACACAGCCTTGATTATATTCAATGACCCAACTCCACTGCCCTCTGGGGAAGAGAATTCCACAGACTAATGACCCTCTGAGAGAAAAAATTTCTCCTCATCTCGGTCTTAAATGGGAGAGCCCTTATTTTTAAATCTTGTTCCCTAGTTCTAGACTCTCCCACAAAGGGAAACATCCTCCCAACATCCACTCTGTCAAATCCTCTCAGGATCTTAAAAATTTCAATAAGATCATGTCTCATTCTTCTAAATTCCAATTGGTATAGGTCCAACCTGCTCAACCTTTCCTCATAAAGTAACCCCTTCACCCCAAGAATTAGTCGAGTGAACCTCAACTCCAACTCGGTTATAAGACAATATTTTCTGAAACTCGATGCTTGAATCCCACCATTCAGATTTCCAACCCTGCCTCAGTACCAAAATGGCAAAGCTGCAAATGACATCCTGTGTGACTGTGACAAAGTTCCTTTCTCAACCTATTCACAGCGTTTGACACAGTTGACTGCACCATCATCCTTCAACATCTCTCCAGAAAGTACCTTAGCTGAACTGTGTTTACCATGATTCCTCTTTCAGGTTTTTCAAGGATTTTCTTTCCAAAACTTTCAGATATTTCAGCAGCCTTGCTATAGAGCTGGGAATGAGATTAGAATATAAATCACTGGAAATACCTTCCTGCTGACGTCTGTTCTGGTTCTGCTGCACCATGGTGATTAATAAACCAGACTAGTTCCTCCTGGAAGAACTATGTAGGACTAGAACCACACTGGCTCAACCGTTTGTCTTTTAATCAGATAATGCTATTATAAAATCACTCTCAAGAAAAGGTTGTATTTCAAATTCTTTTATCCAAACAGCTACAGGCCTCAAATATCTTCTCTCCTGATTTGCAACTTCTAATTGCAACTCAGGGGTGACTGCACCCTCAATTAGAAAGAGTTGGAAGGCCAGAAAGAGAGCAGGGCTCAATAACAAGCAAGCCGTCAGAAACCACCAGATGAGACAGATTTTGCAGAATGTCAAAGGGAAGAAATTAATATTTCATCAACTGGCTGAAGTAAATTGCCATTGTCTTTCCAACTTTATACTTCCCAGATGCTGCTCTATATACAGTTAGCATATCACAGAACAGATGTAAGGACCTCTGTAACATTGTTTGAATAGTTTTTAGCACTAGACTGAGATTAGTCAAGACTGAAATACTGAACAGGATGTTTTATATTCTCCAATAAGCTTCACAGAATAAGTAATACGCCATTTCTTAATGTCTAGTCATGGAAACAATTTTTTAAAGTAAAGGTGCGAGATCATAAAAAGTTATTGTTTTAAGGATCCAGGGTTGCCTGTGATATCGCAGTCACAGTTATTGGACCTTCTTTTATCAATGCACAGATTTCCCTTCCTTTTAAACAGGTTATTCTGAGAAGGATATGCACATGGGATAGTTGAAGAGAGGTGAGAAGAGGCTCAAAATACCAAGATAGAACAGTTGGTTGAATGACCTGTTTCTGTGCTGTAGGTGCTACGTAATTCTATGTAACTCCAAACTCAAAGACATAACTAAAATTCTCCATTTGGCTATATTGAGGAAACTGATCTATTCTCGTAGGCCCAGATCACATATTCTTATTGATGAATAATGAGGAAAGTGCAGAGCATGCCAAAACAGAAGGCCAATCAGCAAAGTGATCAGAGTGGCTTTTGAAAAGAGTTACAGCAGCTAACCTATGAATATGTAATCTGCTTAATGAGTGCTGGGCAAGATGTGAAAAGATGAAGAGCTAGCAGTTTATCTGGAGGTTACTCATTCTGGGTTAGCTGCCTGATTAGACAGTATAGTTTCATGATTAATGTTGCAAGGAATAGTTTTATTGCAAAGAAAGAACTTGCATTTATATGTTGCCTATCAGGATTTCTTGATATTCCAAAGAGCTTTACAACCAATGAAGTGCTTTTGATGTGTGGTCATTGTTTCTGTTGTTGTGATATCTCATACAAAGTATATGAGATCCACCAATAGTCAGTTATAGTCATTACTACCTATTCTCTTTGTTAATGATGTACCACTGAGAGTACTCATGATTCCATATTATCTGTAGTTTTGTTACATTACTTCATTTATGCCATAACTTCAAACTTAGGTGAGGATGCAAAGCAGGTGGTATTGATGTAACGGAAAGGAATGTTGGTTGGAATGTATAAGAGATGGCTGATCCAGTAATACATGTTTTATGTCCTGACTGAAAGTCCTGCCTGCTAGAATTTTGCCTTATACTAAAAATATTGGTTTTAATTAAGTTTACAACTGCTATGATTGATATATTCAATTTGCTATACATGTCATGCATTCCTTGTTTGTGCATCTCAATTCTATGACACACTTCTACAATTAAATCCACAAGGTGCAAGATCCCAAAACCTATATTGACAACATCAATTGAGGGAAATTTGTTAAAGCCTAACTTTTCCTGGCAGCAACACTAAATAGATTAAATCTAAATGCTACATGCTAAGTGGTTTGGCACATCTTCCTGCTTGCCTGCCCTGGCACTAGGGATGTAATACCCATACCAGCCTTAGTTGAGAGTGCTCGCCTCTCACCTCTCAGCCAAAAGGTGGTGAACTCAATCCTCATTCCAGCATATCATCTGGGTTGATAATTCAATGCAATACTGAGGGAGTGCTGCACTGTCAAAGGTGCAGTTTCCAGATAGGATATTAAACCAATGTGGGATATTACCTCCTCACCTTAAAAGTTCCAAGATAATATTGAGGAAGCTAAGAGAGTTCTTCCGGTGTCTTGGCTAACATTTACTCCTCAGTAACACATTAACTGGTCACTTATCTCATTGCTGTTGGTGGGACCTTGTGTGTACACCCTAGTTATATCCTTTGACTACATTACAAAATCACTACACCTCAGCAGTACTTAAATGGTATTAAAGTGTTTTAAGCATCCAGAGACACATATGGGCCAGACCAGGTAAGGATGGCAGATTTCCTTCCCTGAAGGACATAAGTGAACGAGATGGGTTTTTACAACAACTGATCGTTGTCATTGTCTCCATTGCTGACACTAGCTTTATATTCCAGATTTATTAATTGTGTTTAATTCCACCAGCTGCCACAGTGAGATTTGAACCCATATTGCAGAGCATTAGCCTGGGCTTCTGGATTACTAGTCGAGTGACATTACTACCACGTCAACATCTTCCTCTCTGGACTTCGAGTGTGTGGGTGTGCGCGTGCGTGTGCATGTGTATGTCAGTGTGTACTTTATTACTTAACTTAGATCAGTTTAAGTATAATAAAACTAACCTATTTCTTTGTTGAACTCGAGAAAACCTGTCCTATTGGTTCTTTTATGATCATAACGCATAAACAGTTAAATACCCATTGAATTGGCAAGTATATCCTTTGCAAACAAAAAAACCTGTTGCAGTCAAACATGGAGATGGCAAAGGAGGGAGCCATTCAACCCCTCCTCACCTGGTCCTTACATTCCTATTTTCTTACCTCCCAAATTAATCTCTCTGTCTCCACTATGCTACAAGGTCAGGGCGTAGATTGCTCCAGCACACTAAATCTTCCCAGATAGAATCAAGGAAGTCCTTCATTTACCTTCCATAAAATGTACCCCTAGGTACTGCAGTATGAGATTCCTCCCCAGCTGACTTGGCTATGAATCAATGGTGAAAGGCCAAATAGGGATATCATTTGAGAGATGGCCTTGAATACAGCCTCTTTGCTGTGAGCCCAGGCTGTTGTAACATTGCACCAGTCTACTTTATTTGTATAGACTGCTTAACTTTAGGAACTTTACTGCAGCTTTAGCCTCAGGCATAATTGTACATTAACTCTATGCAATGAGCAGTGAACCCAACATGCTTTTTTAACTGAGCTGGAAGCTGACTTCAGGAATTTAATGGTTTAGCTGCTGAATACAGTGAAACCAGCCAAGATTGACTCGATGTGTGGTGCATCTGTGACAGCTGCTCCACTCGATTTCACCAAGCAGAACTGATTGTCTGACCTACAGCATGCCTGTCCAGTTGAACAGTTTTTTATTCTAAGCTGCTCATGGTTTACTTGCCACCAGAGCTAGCAACCGAATGGTAACTAATGCATAGCTTTAATGAGTGAGTTAGGCAATAACTAACAGGAAACTGTAATAGGTGCAGGGATTTGTTCAACAGGGATTGTTCAGGCAAGAAGTGAGACTCGAAAAGTAGCAGGGTGCCTTAAAACCTATAAGCACACACCTTGTTCATTATTTCCACTAAGCAATGTATATTTGATTTTTGGATTTTAGAAGGTTTTACTTTCTGTTTTTTCTACTTCTTCAGATTTCAGGCAGAACAATCATGGAAGAAAGAAAGGCTTGCATTTATATAACACCTTTCACCACCTCAGGATGTCCAAAAGTGCTTTACAGCCAATTAAGTACATTATTAAATATTTTCAGAAGAGTAATCACTGTTGTAGTGTAGGAAATGGGTCAGCCAGTTTGCAGACGGCAAGGTTCCATGAATAGCAATGAGACAATGACCAGATACAGTAATCAGATTTTTTTAGTGATGTTGGTGGAGGGATAAATGTTGACCAGGACACAGGGAGAACTTTCCTGCCTTTCTTCAAAAGGGTGCCTTGGGATCTTTTCTGTCCATCTAAGTGGCCAGGTGGGGCCTTGGTTTAATGCCCTGTCTGAAAGATGGCACCTCTGAGTACAGCACTCCCTTGGTACTGCCCTTGGGTGAGTCAGGCTGGAGTTTTGAGCTAAAGTCTCTGGGACTTAAAACCATGACCTATTGGCTCAGATGGGTGAGTGTCACCCACTGAGATATGGTGGAGTAAAATTAATCTTTTATGACAAAGTAACAGTGCTCCCAAGCTAATCGATGCTCTTTTTGTTCAATTTTTTTCTCTCACCTTCTTGCACACCATTGTCTTGCATCCCCATCTTGCCTGAAGGCATTGATTCCTTTCTGGGCTCTGCTTTCATCACTAGCACTTTGCTTTAGTAGCAATTATTCATGTGTGGGTCTTGGAGTACTTTGGGAGTTATGGGAACTCCAAAATAACTTTGCCTCATGATTAAATATTGTAGGTAAGCCAACCCTAGTGACAGGCTTATGAATCCAATCCCTATGTCAAGAAGGACCCAATCTTCTCCAAGGGACTATTGATGATTGTTCATTTGTCTTGGCTTATTAATGGGACCAAGAGGGACTAATTTAACACAGAGAGCTGGCATTCTGCCCATTTAGCTCCAAATAACTCTAAAGATAATGCCTTAACTGGTAGCTTGGTCCTGGCTGGACAAGCACAAAGGTGTTTATTAATGCTCTGTGTAGGGGGTTTGCGTGGTTTCAGCTGGTTAGGTCCAACATTAGGCCTACTTATGTTTGAGGCCCTTGCCAACATGCACGTAAGCCCTATGGAGTTGTGGGGGGAGGGGGGGGGCGGTGTGGTTGGGGGGGATTGGTGATTGGGTCCCTGAAGAGAGAGAATGTGCGTTCCTCATAAAGCAAACATGAATGGTGCCTGTACCCCAACACGCACCAAGTCCAGTTCACCCATAAATCCTGTGCTCGCTGATCTCCACTGGCTACCAGTCTGACAATGGGTTGATTTTACAATCCTCATCTTTATTTTCAAATCCCTCTATAGTTTTGACTCTCCCTAACTCTGCAATCTCCTCCAGCCCAAACAGGCCCCGAGATCTCTGCATTCCTCTTATTCTGGCCCCTTGCACACTCCCAATTTTAATCACTCCATTATTTGTTGCCGTACCTTCAACTTCGTGGTTCTAAGCTCTGAAATTCCCTCTCTAAATTACACCACCTCTCTAGCTCTGTGTCCTCCTTTGACACCCCTTAAAACCTACTTCTTTGACTAAGCTTTTGGAAACATGTCCTAATAAATCTTTAAGTTGCTTGGTGTCAATTTTGGTCAACAATGTTTCTGTGAAGCACCTTGATTAAATGTGCTATATAAATACAAGTTGTTGTTATTGTTGTAGGATTTCTCTAAAAGTTTGTTATGGAGATTCTTAAATGTAGGAGTAGGTTTCTGTAAATGTTGAGGCACATTCACAATATTAATTGAACTCGGACAAATATACCCCAAGTTTGCTTTAAAGGTCACATTCTTCACCCAAGCACCTCCAAAATATATTTTCATCATGAGGGGCAACTAATTGGAGAATGATTTTTGATATTTAAAAATAAATTCATGACACTGCTCCCTTGACCTTTCAGTTTTGAACTGCAGAAGACCATGCGTTCACTGTCAGAGATCTATGGTTTAGGTCTGAAAGTTAACAGGTGATGGGTTAGAGGGGGACAGTGAGGTCTGAAGAAAGCTTTGATTTTCCACCATCTCTGTTCCACACTGTTACTCTGGCCTAGTCAAAAGACACAATGGCCTGGATTTTCATCCTTACGTTGGCAGCAGGAGTTGGGAAAATTCCCAGCTTAGCCTGCCTGCCTCAGGAGAAAGTGCCTGTAAATGAGGGATTTTCATTGTGAGAAGGCGGGTGCGGGCTGGAGTTGGGTCAGCCGACCTGGGAGAAAGCTTGGAGGTGGCCACAGGGGCTGCAGGTGCTGAGGCGGCCTGTTTAACAGGCCCACCTCGGCGCTGTGAGACTTCGTCCCAATTAAAATAAAAACAGAAAGGTCCCCCAGCCCTCACCCACCCATCCTCTCACCATTCACACCCTCTCCATGTCCCATCCATGCCACCGCATTCCCCCCACCCACTCCTATGGCACCTCATGAACCCTATGCCAAGATAAGTCACCCCACTCACCCCTATAGGCTCTCATGGTCCCCATGCCAAGCTATGTCACTTACATGCCCATTCACTTACTATACACTGTATAGAAGCAACGAACCCTGTATTAACTGTAGCAAATGTAAAAAAATCTTTGAAAATAAAACATTCATTGATGACTTTCCAATTTCTTAAAAAAAACTCATTTTTACTACTGGCCAATGAAAATGTCAATCATCCAGACACTTTAAAGTTTCAATAGCTGAAACTGCAAGTACTTGAAGTCTCTTAATCTTGTGCAAATAAACATTGTGGAATTTACAGTTGAGGTCAGAGATCCAGAGCTGTCAATCAAGAAATGTTTTCCCTGAGCTCAGTTTTTTAGTACTCTAATGGATGCCTGGATTCTCAGCCAAGAATACATAATAAGGCTTGGTGGAGAGCTCAGAAATCCATTAGTCTTTTGAAACACCTGAGCCCCAGAGAAAACATTGCTTGATTAACAACTTTGGCTCTCTGATCTCTGCTATCAATTTCACAATGTTTATTTACACAATATTAAAAGGTTTCAAGTTCTTTTCAGCTATTGAAACTCAAAAGGATCTGGATGATTGATACATTTATTATCTTGTAGTAAGAATGAGTTTTTTTAAAGAAAGTTGACAGTTACCAATGAATGATCTTTTCAAAATCCTTTTTTATACATCCTACTGTCACCATAGGGCTCATTGCTTCTATACAGTATTTAGTAGGGAATGGTCATGGAAGTGCCATAGATTGGCATGAGGGGCCAGAGGTGCCACAGGAGGTGAGTGGGGGGCATACCTTGGCATGTGGGTCATGAAGGGCAATAGGGAGTGGGTGGGGGCATACCTTGGCATGGGAGGCATGAGGAGGACCTTTTGAACTTACCTTTTAAAAGGTCCCCTCATGCAGGCTAGAGTTCACAGTTCCTTTAAGGTTCCATGAACCACGACTCTTTGGAAACCTGGCCTGACTCCATGAAAATTAGTAAGTACTAGGACATGCCTATCTCCATAATGGAGCCAGCCAGGTCAGGAGTGCAAGATGCAGGCTTTTGATCCAAACTAGCCTATACCTTTAAAGGTAAAAACAAAAAACTAAGGCCCTGTCAAAAATTGAAAACCCCAGGAATGGGGTTGGGAATCCCAGAATTGGGACCTGGCTGCCATTTTTAAAGGGCTCACACATCATTCTGACCTGGTGAAAATCCAGGCTAGTGTGTCTTTTGAACTGAACATAAATGAGGCAAAGGCCAACATTATGGCTCTAAATGGCAATGGAAAAGTCAAGATAGGAAGCAACAAAATAGGGGCAGTGGACAATTTCAAGAACCTTGGCTCGATGATCAACGCCAAAGTTACAAAGTCACCAAAGACCAAGAATGAAATCCGGGTTAGATTAGCTATGGCAAGAGGCGTGACCAGTGACTTAAGTATTGTCTGGAAGCCCAAAAGCATCAGCATGAAGCTGAAAAAACATCTAGTACAGTCACTAGTGTGGAGTGTTGCACTCTATGGATGTGAGAGTTGGACTCTGAAGAAAGAGGGCGAGAGGAGGATAACAGCTTTTGAAATGCAGGGATGGCAGAGGATGCTCGGAATCAGCTGGATGGACGGAAGGACAAATGAGTGAGTTAGATGAAAAGGAGAAGTTCAGGAATCAAAAGGGTTGTTAAGTACAGTTAGAGAGAGAAAGAGAGCCAAGTATAGACATTGGAAATGAAAACCTGACAGCCTTGCCCTGACAACAATTGAAGGAAAAAATTGAGGGTAAAAACTGAAGAGGAAGAAGAAAAGTTGGATGGGTGAATAACATTGAGACGTAGACTGAGAGAGGCTTGAAAAAAGCCAGAGAAGAAGCAAGACGATGCCAACGTCCCCACTAAGGCTATGGTGAAAACGAATGAATGAAAGAACTATTACCCACCAATATCCTGATGATAGATCATTGACCTGAAATATTAACTCTGTTTCTCTCTCTGCAGATGCTGCCAGACCTGTGTATTTCTAGCATTTTCTGTTTTTATTTCAGATTTCCACTATCTGCAGTAGATTGATTTTGTGTTCTGTTGAACACCATCTTTAGTATTGCAGGGACTATTTTGTAGTGATGCTAAAGATGATGTATGCACACTAAGACACCTAGCCAACCAAAAGAAATATTGGTACACCATTGCGGAGGTTAGCACCTCCAAAGTCAACAGCTAGCTTGATAAGGCATTAACCATGGCTTAATGGTGGCATCCTCACCTCTGATCAGAGGATTATGGGTTCAATAAAAGCAATGTACTGCAGGTGCTGGAAATTTGAAATGAAAACAAAAAGTGCTGGAAAAATTCAGCAGATCTGGCAGCACCTGTGGAGTTTTGAGTGACTCATAGACTCATACACGTCTACAGCACAGAAGGAGGCCATTTGGCCCATCATGTCCGCACCAGTCAACAAAGATCTGACTACACTAATCCTATTTTCCAGCGCTTGGCCCATAGCCCTGGAGGGAATATCTAAATACTTCTTAAACGTTACGAGAGTTTCTGACTCAACCACCTTTTCAGACAGTGAGTTCCAGACTCCCACCACCCTCTGGGTGAAAAAATTTCTCCTAAACTCCCCTCTTAGCTTCTACCTCATACCTTAAAGTTGTGCCCCCTGGTTATTGACCCCTCAAGGGCCAAGGTAGAAGCGTTCATGTCGCGGCCCTGTTTCAACCAATTCTACCACCATCACGCACAGCAAGTAGTGTATACAACATTTTCGTACCGCTGATTTGATCAAGTACCAACATCATGCCTGAAGACGGAAGTCGTTGATGTCAGAAACACGGGTCTTTTTCAAGACCGGCATTGACTGTTATATCTGCTAACGTTGAAGGGTTCTCTGTAGCTAAACAAAACATTCTCGCTATATTATGCAGTGAGTTGCAGTGTGATGTCCTCTACCTGCAGGAGACACACAGAGGAAGTGAGGACAACCGCCCAAAAATACCAGGAGTGTTTCTGGTTATTGAAAGACCTCATTGACAACATGGCAGTGCTGTATTTGTTAGAGCTAGTTTAGTTGTAGAAGCCACTTCTAAAACAAAGGAGGACAACATCGAAATTCTAACTGTAGAGCTGAGCAAAGTAGTAGTGACCTCAGTGTACAAGCCACCTGGCACAGATTTCAGCTTCTCTAACCCTGTACCCAACCTGCACTGTAAACCACAGATCATCATTGGAGACTTTAATAGCCACAGTACCCAATGGGGTACAAGGAGTCTAACAACGACGGAGAAGCAGTCGAAGAATGGATGGACGCTAACCTGCTTAGTCTCATCCACGATCCTAATTTGCCAGCCTCCTTCCACAGTGCCCGCTGGAAGTGTAGTTATAACCCAGATCCTGCCATTGTCAGCAATGACATCGGTGGCCTCTGCAAGAAGCTTGTCACAGACCCAATACCACAGACACAACACCGTCCTATTGGTATCCAGGTAAATGCAGCAGTGTTACCAACCGTCGTACTATTCAAAAGGCGCTTCAAATTCAAGAAGGCCGATTGGAACAGGTTCACACGAGCACTTAGCCGTAAGGTTAAACGCATTAAACCATGACCTGAGCACTACAACCTGTTCGCAAAACCTGTCCAGAAAACAGCCAGAAGGAAGATCCCCTGAGGTTGTAGAGCACACTACATCTCTGGTCTCACCAAGGAAAATGCTGAACTCCACTGGGAGTATGTCTCAATGTTTGTATCTAACTCCTTCTCAGAGGAAACAATATCTACCAGTGAGAGGGTGATGTTAAGTATCTCTCAAGAGTGTCAAAACACATGGGACACCTTGATAGAGACAACAGATCTTACAAAAAACAAGCAAGAAGGCATGGTCTCTCATATGCAAACTTGGAGGTGATCCCAAGAAAGCTGCCCAACATCCAAATGTGTCTGCTAACCAAGTTGCACACCAGTTGCTCCTAAATGGAAAAATCAACAAGAAACAACCAAGGGCACAACTAGATAGGAAGAAGTACAGCGATGACCTTGGCTTCACTGGACCATGCACCATGGAAGAGCTGGAAACTGGTATATCTAGTCTAAAACACAGGAAAGCAATTGGTCTTGACAACATAGCAATGGAGCAGATAAAGCATTTTGGAAAGCAAGCAAAGAAGTAGCTCCTACAATTGTTCAACCATTGTCAACACACAAGCTTCCTAATATTTGGCAGAAGGCACATGTAATAGCACTATTAAAGCCCGGAAAAGATCCCACAGATCCTAAGAGTTTTCAGCCAATTTCACTGCTTTGCCACACCAATAAGCTGTTTGAACGCCTGATACTCAATAGGATAGCACCAACTGTAGATGAGAAGATCATTCCAGAGCAAGCAGGTTTCCGCCCCGGTAAATCATCAACAAGCCAACTGCTCAACCTCACACAACACAAGATGGTTTTGAGCAAGGGATGGTAACAGGTGCTGTTTTTGTAGACCAGTCAGCAGCATACGATACAATGAACCATAGACGTCTCCTCTGCAAGATCCTAGAGATGACAAAAAATATTCACTTAACAGAGCTGTTAGAAAGCATGCTTCAGAATCGCCAGTTCTATGTTGAACTAGGTGGGAAGCACAGCAGGTGGTGTATTCAGAAGAATGGCCTTCCTCAGGGAAGCATGCTTGCACCGCTGATATACAACATCTACACGAATGATCAACCTATAGACGGTGTCACACACCGTTTTATATATGCTGATGACTTATGTGTCACTGCCCAAAGCACTGATTTTAACACCGTGGAGAAAACACTTTCTGAGGCCATGGAGGAACTAACATCCTACTATGAAGAAAACCACCTTCGCGCAAACCCATCAAAGACGCAAGTTTGTGCATTCCACCTCAGAAACCGTGAAGCCAAACGCCAGCTTAAAGTAACGTGGTGTGGAGCAACACTGACGCATTGTGAGCACCCTATCTACTTAGGAGTCACCCTTGACAGATGCCTCACCTTCAAGAACCACATCGAAAAAACAAAGGCAAAAGTGAGCACACGAAACAACATCCTGAATAAGCTTACTAACACAAAATGGGGAGCAAGCTCAAAAACATTGCGAACCAGTGCACTTGCTCTTTGCTATTCCACTGCGGAATACGCCTGCCCTGCATGGGAAAGATCTACTCATGCTAAGAAGATGGATGCCGTTCTGAATACAAGCTGCCGACTTATCACAGGTTGTTTAAAACCAACAAACACCAACAGCCTATATATCCTGGTGGGTATCACTCCCCCTGATATAAGAAGAATGGTAGCCAGCAAGAAAGAACGACTCTGTCAGACATCAGATGAGAGGCACCCTCTACATGGTCATACACCTACACCTAGCCGCCTAAAATCAAGGAAGAGCTTCATGAACAGTGTTGTTCCATTACAATCAACCCCATCTGAAGCCCGCATCGCCTTGTGGAAAGACCGGCTCGCCAGTCTCGAACAACCCCCAGCGATGGAAATTCTACCGGATGAAAGCTTTCCCCCAGGAGCTAATTGCAACTGGGCAAGCTGGAAGTGCCTTAACAGACTTATGGTGTAGGTCGTTCAAAGGTGTCACTAAGCAAATGGGGATATACAACCTGCCCGACAACTTGTGAATGTGGAACTGACCCACAGACTATGCAACATCTCCTGCAATGTCTATCGCTAGAGGAACCCTGCACTGTTGCAGATCTTGCCGAATTCAACAACAAGGCACAAAAATGTGTCCAGTTCTGGCTGGGCCATGTATAGACTGTCCGTGGACACGATAAGAATAATTGACCCCTCTACTAATGGAAAAAGTACCTTCCTATCCACCCAATCTATGCCCCTCATAATCTTATACACCTCTATCAGGTCACGTATGAACCTTTGTTGCTCCAAAGAAAACACCCCAGTCTATCCAATCTTTCCTCATAGCTCAGACCCTCCAGCCCGGCAGCATCCTGGTAAATCTCCTCTGCACTCTCTCCAGTGCAATCGCATCCTCCCTACAATGTGGTGACCAGAGCTGCATGCAGCACTCCAGTTGTGGCTTAACCAGCGTTATAGACAGTTCCAGCATAACCTCCCTGCTCTTGTATTCTATGCCTTGGCCAATAAAGACAAGTATCCCATATGCTTTCTTATCCACCTTGTCTACCTGCCCTGCTACCTTCAGGGACCTATGATTATGCACACCAAGGTCCCTGTGATCTTCAGTACTTTCCAGGGTCCTACCATTCATAGCATAATCCCTTGCCTTGTTAGCCCTCCTCACAATTTTTTGGGGTTGAATTCCATTTGCCACTGCTCTGCCCACCTGACCAGTCCATTGATATCCTCCTGCAGTTAACGGCTATTCTCCTCACTATTTACCACCCTACCAATTTTTGTGCCATCCGCAAACTTCTTGATCATACCCCCTACATTTAAGTCCAAATCATTTATGTATACCACAAACAGCAAGGGTCCCAGCACTGAGCCCTGCGGAACCCCACTGGAAACAGACTTCCAGTCACAGAAACATCCCTTTGCCATCACTTTTTCCTGCCTCTTAGCCAATTTTGGATCCAATTGGCTGGATCCAACTCTGCGTTGGATCCCATGGGGTCTTACTTTCATGATCAGTCTGCCATGAGGGACCTTATCAAAAGTCTTGCTAAAGTCTATGTAGACCACATCAAATGCATTACCCTCATCAACACTCCTGGTTACCTACTCAAAAAATGTGATCAAATTTGTCAAACACAACCTTCCCTTAACAAATCCATGCTGACTATCCCTGATTAATCCGTGTCTCTCCAAGTGCAGATATATTTTGTCCCTCAGAATTCTTTCTAATAACTTCCCCACCACCAAGGTTAGACTGATTGGCCTGTAATTTGCTGGTCTATCCCTTCCTCCCTTTTTTGATAATGGGACAACATTAGCAGTTCTCCAGTCCTCTGGCACTTCACCCTGTGGCCAGAGAGGATTTGAAAATTACTGCCAGGCCCCTGATATCTCTTTCCTTGCTTCCCTCAACAACCTGGGATACATCTCACCCGCGCCTGTGGATTTATCCACTTTTAAAGCCACCAAACCCACTGGTACCTCTTCTCTCTCTATGTTAATTTCCTCTAATATTTCACAGTCCTCCACCCTGATGTCTATATCTGCGTCGTCCTTTTCCATTGTGAAGACCGATGCAAAGTATTCATTAAGGACTGCACCCACATCTTCCGGGTCCACACACAGATTACCTCTGTTGTCCCGAATTGGCCCTACTCTTTCCATAATTATTCTTTTGCTATTTATATATTTTAAAAAACCCCTTTTGGTTTTCCTTTATTCTACCCACCAATGCTTTCTCATGCACTTTCTTAGCTTTCCTAACTTCCTTTTTAAGTTCCCCTCTGTACTTTTTATACTCCTCTAAGGACTCTGCCGTATTGAGCCCTTGGTATCTGCCATAAGCATCTTTTTTTTTTCTTAATCCTAACCTTTATGTCCCTTGACATCCAGGGTTCTCCGGATTTGGTTTCCCCCTTTGTCTTTCTGGAACACATTTGGCCTGTACTCTTGCTGTTCGCTCCTTCAATGCTTCCCAATGCTCTGACACAGTTTTATCTGCATGTAGTTGCTCCCAGTCCACTTGGGCCAAATCACATCTCATTTTAGTAAAATTAGCCTTTCCCCAGTTTAGAACTTTTACTCCCAGCTCAACCTTATCTTTTTCCATAACTATCCTAAATTTAACTGAGTTATGGTCACTATCTCCAAAATGCTCCCCTATTGATACGCCTTCCACCTGCCCGGGCTCATTTCCGAATATTAGATCCAGAACTGCCCTCTCCCTTGTTGGGCTTTCTACATACTGGCTAAAGATGATGAATTCACCATCAGGCACTTAGCCAACCAAAGAAATATTGGTCTGCTGTTTCACTGTAGAAACATCATTGCCGAGGTTAGCACCTCCAAAGTACAATAGGACTCTTCTTCAGATCAATAATGAGTTCAAGTCCCACTTCAGAGACTTCACCATATAATCCAGGCTGATGCTGCAGTGCAGTATGGAGGGAGTGCTGCACTGTTAGTGGCATCTTTAAGATAAGACATTGGCCAGAATTTTCTAGCTCTGTTGGCATCGGGTGTCATGGCGGGTGGGTGGGGTGGGGGAACAATATGGAGAGAAGGCCAAAATTTGGTTTTTCGCTATCATGAAACCAATTTGCGATTGTCAACTGTACCCATCAAAGGTGGGTCGCCTTTCCCACTGCCGCACGTCGCGAACGTCAATTTAATACATTTGTATCTAATTATAAGCCTTGCTCTCTGGAATCATCCCCCCACGTCAAATTTCCTGTCCACATCGGCATGACTTCAGACATGGCTGCCTTTAAAAGGTGCAGCTGGTGACCGGAACTTCAAGGGGAACTCAGAGGTGAGTGCACACAACCCTGCGCAGTGCTCAGGAGACTCGCCCGTAGGACATCAAGGAAGAGGTGCATGCATTTCCGGCTAGCTTTCAGTGCAGTGCTGGGGAAAGGGCACCAGTGAGGGACAGACCTGGGGGCAAAGCAACACAGACAGACTGAAGGAAATATTCAACCACTTGCTGGCGGTGGGGGCAAGGCAGCACAGACAAACTGAAGGAAATACTCAAGCACATGCCAGGGGCTGTGGGGAGGGGGCAGGATGAGGTAAACGGCCAAACACTCGGAAAAGCTTGTCAAAAGTGAGCATTCTTCCACAGCTGAGTCTGTTCAGCTGCAGTTCTATTGAAATGCTTGGAGTCAGGCCTCTGAAGCTTCTCTGCGCACTCAAGCAATGCAAAAGCATGAAAGTGCTACCAAATGCTCAAGACCTTTTCATACCTCAGGCACAGACTGCAAATTAATGTGCATTTTAGGGGGCATGTTATGAAAGTATAATAATTTTCATAATATTTTTCTGGTTTGTTGTAAAGTAGGTTTATGGGTGTGAGTGTAGGTGGTTCTGTCTGTGTGATTTAATTACATTTGGAGTCAGGCAGACTGCAAGATTGAAATTATCAAAAGAAGCTAGGTGTAGAAATGTACTTGAAATGCTAATGAGTAAACATGGATGCTATCTTAGTGGGTAAGGTGTGGAGGGAATTTGTATTTTTAGATAAGTGAAGGGATTGTTATGATTTCAAAGGGATGTTAGTCTGTTTACAACTAGCCAGATAAGCAAGGCTAAGGAGTGTGTTTATTGTTCCCAAAGGTTACTGAAAATATTGGCAACATGAAAGTTTTTATGCTATGGGAAAGGTGCAGCTCCAAAGATATATGGAACAATGGAATTTACATATTAAGGAAAGAGAAACATATATAAAGGACAATGAAAGTCTATGTGGTGGGGCCTATATAAGATCTAACAGAAGTGCAAAAAACAGCCTTGAGGAAGCCTCCAGCAACTTGTGCATAGGTATGTTGTGTCCAGTAACTGAAGTTGGAGAAAGCCATTTGGAATTCCACTGCCAAGTGGGTACAGTGTTAACTTGCTGTTTTTTAAAAAAATCTAAAATCTATTTTGGACTGTTGCTTAAAGGGGTTGCCTTAAAGTCAGGTTAATTGTGAATTTTAGGAGTTGTTATGATATTAAGTAATTGTAGTCTCATGTATGTGCTTGAAATCTTTTATTTTGTTAATAAATATTTTAATTTAACTTTTAAAAATCTCTAAAGGTCTTAGTGGACTCATTACTTCTGAATTCAGTGCATACACCTTTTCATAATAAACACAAATTGCAAAACTGCTGTGATAGTCCGACCAAGTTTCCCCTATGGATTTGGTTCGCCTGGCACACATCATCTGCCACGTCATAACAGGGCAGCAGAGCGATTGGACGACTGGGTAAGTAGTACAATCCCCTTGCAAAAGGTGGCCATGATGCAGTCACCGGTCGAGGCGCTCACAGGCCCTTGCAATGTCTTTATTAAGGTGTGGACCATTGTCCATTATGGTTCAATCTAACAGCATAACCTTGCAGTGTGGGTTAGGAGAATGCCTGCACCTGAGCTGAGAGCGCAGCATGCAGTCCAATGGCCGAAGCTGCCGCCAATCGGTCAAGTGGAGTGGGGCAGAGGTGGGTGGGGTTTTGGACAGCCAATGAGTACACTACACAGTGGCCATCCAAGTGGTAGCCAACACTTTCCTACATGTGTGAAGGGGCCTTCAGACTTAAACAAGAGAGGTTCTTAGTAAACCCATGCTAACCCATATGTCTCTCTCTTTGATCCTGCAGGAGGAGAACTTCGGGATTATGGAGCCTGGTGATTTAATGGTATGCCTCATGGCTTACAGGGAGCAGAGACGATGAAGAAGAGTGTGGCGGAGGCACCTGGCTCAGCAACGGGAGGAACAACTCTCTCAAGGTGAAGGAGCGGCAGGGCCTGCTTTGCATGCAGCTGAAGATCCACAGCAAACCATCGCTCCCAGGCGTCTTGCTAGACCCAGGGTCCATAGATGGCACCTGTCAATCCTGCAGATAACCGAAAACCAGTGTCGCCGAAGACTGCACATGTCTAGGGAACTGAACATATATGCCACCTGCTGCAGGATTTGGCGCCATGGGGACATGGAGGGCATCCGCTGCCTGTGGCTGTGAAAGTGATCACGGTGCTCAATTTTTTTGCCAGTGGCTCCTTCCAGGGCTCCAAAGGTGACCTGTGCGGGATCTCGCAAGTCTTCACGCACAAGTCTATCCAGGAGGTCACCGACACCATCTTCGCAAAGGCACAGAACTTTGTGCATCTTGCCTAGAATCAGGAAAGCCAGGAAGCATGAACACTGGGAATTGTGCAAATCTCAGGTTTCCCACAGGTGCAGGGTGCCATCGAATGCACTCGCGTGGCGCTTAGATCTCTGTGGCAACAAGCAGTCAACTCTGTCAACCACAAGGGCTTCCATTCACTGAATGTTCAGCTAGTGTGCAAACGCAATAAACGCATCCTACAGATCTGTGCATGATTCCCAGGGAATGTCCAAGACTCCTACATCCTTAGCTGGTCTCAGATCCCTGACATTTTCCAAGGTCCAGAGAGGCTGCAGTGTTTGCTTCTTAGGCACAAGAGCAACCCACAGAGGACATGGCTGATGACACCCTTGCGACAGCCTCAAACTGCAGTAGAGTGACCATACAAAGAGGCTCATGCCGCGACAGGGACTTTGGTGGAGCGAATGATAGGCACTTTGAAAATCAGGTTCCAGTGCCTCGACAGGCCTGGTGGAACATGGCAATACAGTCCCAGATGGTGTTGCGCATCATCGTTGCTTGCTTCGCCCTCCACAACCTGGCGCTGCAAAGGTGGGAGGTCCTGGATGAGGAGACGATGGAGGAGCTACAAGTATACTCCGATGAAGAGGACATTGAAGGGGATGACAATGATGAAATCCTTGAAGGTGAACATGCCAGTGATGAGGCCATCACATTAGCTAGATGAGACAGGCGCGCTTGGGAGGCCCACATAGCCTCAGGATTCGTGGAAGATGATGACAAGATGCAGTGAAGATAGTCCTGACATCCTCACCTTGTATCTGTGAACGTTTGTCTCCTGTGTGGCTGATTGCAGCACACATACCCTCAGTGCTCAGGCTAATGTCATGGAGATGCAGTGGAGGCCCTAATAGTCACTAGATTCCAGGAGGATGATGACGACATGCAGTGAGGACACTCCATAGATCTTCACATTACCTCTGTGAACACACGACTCCTGTCTGGCTGAGGGCAGCTCGCTTGTGCTTTGTGATCAGGGTCATGTCATGGAGACGCAGCCATGAAATATTAAAAGCACCTGATCCTTTGTCAGTCTTCAGCACCTGACCCCTTCAGGAGCACACCATCACCAGTCACAGATGCTGAAGAGATGTGGTGGTGCAGCCCCACCTCAAAGGTGCTGAGTGCACACAGAGAGAATGATGGAACTCTGTGATGCCTGCCCACGACATTCTGGCAGCAATAACAATCACCATTGAGATGCCGGCATCAGTACGTGTCCAGTGAGTGTAAAGCTGGATGATCACTTTGGTCTGAAGGTTACACACTGCATAGGAAAGAGGCTCTGGACTGAGACACCTGCCTTTATCTTGTATAGGAACCAAGGTTTGTGTGACACAAACACTGCTCATCAGAACAAGGAGCCATAGGTAAGGAGATATTTTTGGGACTTTATTTACAATAGGGAACATTAAGTACAAGTGATTAATGTCCGTGCCCAGGCTGTGCAACTACATCTTCTTAATCTTCCTAATTCTGCTGCTATGTCTTGGTGCTCCCTTGATATTCACAGCAGAAGTGAAGGCAGCCTGCTGACTGCTACTGTCTGTGATGACCTTGACAGGTATCCTCTGGAGGGCCGAGACCTGGAAAGACCTGAGGTCCTGCTGTGAGGCAGTGGAACCCTCCTTGGCCTGTGGAGCAGGAGCTGCTGGGGTGACAGGAAGAGGGGACTCGGATGGGCCGAACAGTCCCAGAGTCACCTGGATGGATGGCCTCAGGGTGTGCACCTGCTGATCCTCCTCCCTCTGGGTGCCCGAGGGGCCCTGGCTGACTCCTTGAGGAGAAGGGGAAGCTGGAGTGTAAGATTGAGCTGCCCTGCACCCCTCTCTCATTGACACTGTTGGAGGCCAATTATGGCGTCAGCAATGGAGTTCGGTCCACGCAACAGTGCAGGACCAATGTCCTGGACCAGGGTCTCCATTGTGGCTGCCATCCTATCAGTGTTGACCTCGATGTGTTGGCATGCTGGTGCTATCATCTCACCTTGAAGGAGGACAGACTCCTCCATCGCCTTGAAATCTGAGGAGCGCAGTGGACATCTATTCTTGATGTTCCTGAGCTTGCTTTTGCAGCTCCAGCAACTGAGGTATGACTTAATCCAGAGGCTCCTCATCTGATTTGGGCTCAGCAGATTTCTGACCTCCAGCAATCCTCGAGTGCCAGAAATCTGGAAAATGCCTGCTGTGGATCAGACAGAGTGATGTGCTCACCAGATTGTGACCCCGAGGCTACTCTAAAGCTTGGTCCCACCGAGGTGTATGCCTCTGCGCTGGTGGAGGGTGTGGGTGAGCGCTGTGACGGGTATTCAACTAGGGTGTCATCAGATTCTTCTTCCGAGGTGTCTTGGGGCTTGTGTCAAGGACCTGGCTCGTGGACTGCCTTGGCTGCCCCTCAGATGTGCCTGAGAATGCAAGGAGCGATAATTAGTGCGTGGCAGGAAACTACGAACCTGGGGAACTGACTCACAGCATGGTTGTCTGGTGAATGTTGCACTACTGGATCCTTACTTGGGTTAGCACCACTGATCTCACCGTCAGCACAGGAATGGTCCAGATCGTCACCAGTCACCTAGATAACTCTCTTTTCAAAGTCTGTGAGGACCTCCACCAGTCTGCAAGCTCTCCCTTTTGTTGTGTGCCAGCATGTCCTGCATGAATGCAGATGGAGAGAGTGTAAGCAGGATGCGTGCCAGACTAGATCATAAGGATGCCAGGCATGTGTGTGGGTGGTGAGTGGTGCCATGGATGGTATGTGGACACAATCTGCAGGGCAGGTGAAGTTGTGTGTGAGAGAGTGAATGGTGATGTCCCTTGAACTGTCAGTGAGCAAGATCCCTGTGGATGTGTGATGGGTTTGTGAGTGTGTGAGTTGAGAGTGATGAGAAGAGTGAATTACCCTGGCAGAATGGAGGAGTTTATTCATCCTCTTTCGACACGAGGTGGCTGTCATCTTTTGCAGGGCGTTGGCGCTGACCACCCCTGCCCATGCTGGATTGGTGACCTTACTTGCTGGTCCTCCCCCAGAGCAGGGTAGAGAACTTCACAGCAGATCTCCACCACATCCAGTAGGTGCCCGAGGGAGGCATCCCTAAATTTGGGGGCAGCATGTTTCCTCCCTTTGGCAGCCATGACTTTGCAGCAGCTTCCAATGCCTTAGAAAGTGCTATTTCTGTGCAGGGGCCCCCTTTAAATATGGCGCCTGGATTACTGAGGGCCTGAGGTGATGACAGGACGGGGAAATCAAAAGCTGCCCCGCTAGGGATCTGGCGTGTTAATGAGGCAGAACGTGCCAGGAAAGGGATGATACAGCTCGAAAACCCAACATTGCGGCAGGCGGGTAAAACATGCAGGTATGATGTGGTGGGCATCACGAAGACATGGCTGCAAGGGGATCAGGACTGGGAGCTAAATATCCAAGGATATACATCCTATCGAAAAGATAGGCAGGTTGGCAGAGGGGGTGGGGTTGCTTTGTTAGTAAGAAATGAAATTAAATCGATAGCAAGAAATGACGTAGGGTCAGATGATATAGAATCTGTGTGGGTAGAGTTGAGGAACCGCAAAGGTAAAAAAACCATAATGGGAGTTATGTACAGGCCTCTGAACAGTAGTCAGGATGTGGGGCATAAGATACACCAGGAGATAGAAAAGGCGTGTAAGAAAGGCAAGGTTACAGTGATCATGGGGGATTTCAATATGCAGGTAGACTGGGAAAATCAGGTTGGTAGTGGATCCGAAGAAAAGGAATTTGTAGAATGTCTACGAGATGGCTTTTTGGAGCAGCTTATGGTGGAGCCCACTAGGGAACAGGCAATTCTAGATTTAGTGATGTGTAATGAGGCAGTTTTGACAAGGGAGCTTAAGGTGAAGGAACCCTTAGGAGGAAGTGACCATAATATGATAGAATTTACCCTGCAATTTGAGAGGAAAAAGCTGGTATCAGATGTAACGGTATTACAGTTGAATAAAGGCAACTACAGAGGCATGAGGGAGGAGCTGGCCAGAATTTACTGGGAGATGAACCTAGCAGGAAAGACAGTGGAACAGAAATGGCAGGAGTTTCTGGGAGTAATTTGGGAGACACAGCAAAAATTTATCCCTAGGAAGAAGAAACATACCAAAGGGAGGACGAGGCAACCATGGCTGACAAGGGAAGTCAGGGACAGCATAAAAGCTAAAGAGAAAGCATACAATGCGGCGAAGAGCAGTGGGAAACCAGGGGATTGGGAAGCCTACAAAGACCAACAGATGACAACTAAATAAGAAATAAGGAGGGAGAAGATTAAATATGAGGGTAAACTAGCCAGTAATATAAAAGAAGATTGCAAGAGTTTTTTTAGATATATAAAGGGTAAGAGAGAGGCAAAAGTGGACATTGGGCTGCTGGAAAATGATGCTGGAGAAGTAGTAGTGGGGAACAAAGAAATGGCGGAGGAACTGAATAGGTACTTTGCGTCAGTCTTCACAATGGAAGACACGAGTAACATCCCCAAAGTTCAAGAGAGTCGGGGAGCAAAGGTGAATATGGTGGCCATTACCAAGGAGAAGGTGCTAGGAAAACTGAAAGGTCTGAAGGTGGATAAATCACCTGGGCCAGATGGATTACACTCCAGAGTTCTGAAGGAGATAGCTGAAGAGATAGTGGAGGCGTTAGTGGTGATCTTTCAGGAATCATTGGAGTCAGGGAGGGTCCCAGAGGACTGGAAAATCGCTAATGTAACCCCCCCTGTTTAAGAAGGGAGTGAGGCAAAAGACAGGAAATTACAGGCCGATTAGCCTGACCTCGGTCGTTGGTAAGATTTTAGAGTCCATTATTAAGGATGAGATTTCAGAATACTTGGAAGTGCATGATAAAATAGGGCAAAGTCAGCATGGTTTCATCAAGAGGAGGTCATGCCTGACAAATCTGTTAGAATTCTTTGAGGAGGTAACAAGTAGGTTAGATAAAGGAGAGCCAATGGATGTTATCTATTTGGACTTACAGAAGGCCTTTGACAAAGTGCCGCACAGGAGGCTGCTCAGTAAGATAAGAGCCCATGGTGTTGGAGGCAAGTTACTAGCATGGATAGAAGATTGGCTGTCTGGCAGGAGGCAGAGAGTGGGGATAAGGGGGTCTTTCTCAAGATGGCGGCCGGTGACTAGTGGAGTTCCGCAGGGGTCAGTGTTGGGACAACAACTTTTCACTTTATACATTAATGATCTAGATGAAGAAACTGAGGGCATCCTGGCTAAGTTTGCAGATGATACAAAGATAGGTGGAGGGACAGGTAGTATTGAGTAGGCGGAGAGGCTGCAGAAGGCTTTGGACAGGTTAGGAGAATGGGCAAAGAAGTAGCAGATGGAATATAACGTGGGGAAGTGTGAGGTCATGCACTTTGGTAGGAAGAATAGAGGCATAGACTATTTTCTAAATGGGGAGAGAATTCAGAAATCTGGAGTGCAAAGGGACTTGGGAGTCCTAGTCCAGGATTCTCTTAAGGTTAACTTGCAGGTTGACGCGGTAGTTAGGAAGGCAAATGCAATGTTGGCATTTATTTCGAGAGGACTAGAATATAAAAGCAGTGATGTGCTGCTGAGGCTTTATAAGGCTCTGGTCAGACCACATTTAGAATATTGTGAGCAATTTTGGGCCCCGTATCTCAGGAAGGATGTGCTGGCCCTGGAGAGGGTCCAGAGGAGGTTCACGAGAACAATCCCAGGAATGAAAAGCTTAACATATGAGGAACGTTTGAGGACCCTGGGTCTATACTTGATGGAGTTTAGAAGGATGAGGGGGGATCTGATTGAAACTTACAGAATATTGAAAGGCCTGGATAGAGTGGACGTGGAGAAGATGTTTCCTTTAGTAGGAGAGACTAGGACCCGAGGGCACAGCCTCAGTGTAAAGGGAAGACCTTTTAGAACAGAGATGAGGAGAAACTTCTTTAGCCAAAGAGTGGTGAATCTATGGAATTCATTGCCACAATAGGCTGTGGAGGTCAGGACATTGAGTGTATTTAAGACCGAGATAGATAGTTTCTTGATTGGTAAGGGGATCAAATGTTACAGGGAGAAGGCGGGAGAATGGGATTGAGAAACTTATCAGCCATGATTGAATGGCGGAGCAGACCCGATGGGCCGAATGGCCTAATTTCTGCTCCTATGTCTTATGGTCTTATAACATCCTTTTTCCTGCCCACTATCAGACTTTGTGCAAATCTGGGATGATTCCACTCATTAAACCAAGGCCCCATCTGCCTTCTCAGTTAGGTATTAAAGATCCAACGACACTATTAGGAGAAGAATTTGAACCTGTGTCTTGTCAATATTTATCCTTTGATCGACATTGTTAAAACAGATTATCCGATCGTTATCACATTGCTGTTTCTGGGAGTTTGGCGTGTGCAAATTGTCTGCATGTTTCCTATTTACAACAGTGACTACAATTCAAATAGCACTTCATTTGCTTTAAAACACTTTCGGACATTCTGAACTTGTGAACCTACTATAGAAATACAAGTCTTTCTCTCCTTATAATAGTGAATGTAATCACTGGCCTGTTTCTCTCTATGTAACTCAGGAGTGCAAGGCACGGTGTACTATTCCTACCCATTTACTCTAGTCAGGTTCATCTAATTGGGCTTAGATCAGGAATCAAACCTGGAGACTACTCAGAGTTAACCCTACTGCAGTATGTGGAATTCACTGCCACTCTAACAATTTTGCAAGCGTAAATTGAAAATTAGCATCTCGTGTTTGTTTTAATAGCTTGGCCAATCTCAGTGAACACTACTGGGGTTCTTCAAAGAGATTTTTTTTTTGTTAAATGGCACAAAAATGCTATCCCCAGAAATAGCTTCTGGGCAGAAATTGATTAGCAGCCTCAAAGCCTCTATGGTCGCTAACCAGAACCAAGACTTTGATGAATGAATGAATGGATCTGATTGAAACTTACAGAATACTGAAAGGCCTGGATAGAGTGGACGTGGGGAAGATGTTTCCATTAGTAGGAGAGACTAGGACCCGAGGGCACAGCCTCAGAGTAAAGGGAAGACCTTTTAGAACAGAGATGAGGAGAAACTTCTTTAGCCAGAGAGTGGTGAATCTATGGAATTCATTGCCACAGAAGGCTGTGGAGGCCAGGTCATTGAGTGTATTTAAGACCGAGATAGATAGGTTCTTGATTGGTAAGGAGATCAAAGGTTACGGGGAGAAGGCGTGAGAATGGGGTTGAGAAACTTATCAGCCATGATTGAATGGTGGAGCAGACTCGATGGGCCGAATGGCCTAATTTCTGCTCCGATGTCTTATGGTCTCATGGTCTTATGAATAGTCCCTTATCATAGGAAACCTTGCCTGAGGCCCTGAAACTTCTTCAATGACTCAGAGCTAACACGACCCAAGGAATTAAATCCTGAATAGTTTTTGGTCCAAACGAACCAATGTAATTGATTGCCTTGATGCTTCTTAACTTTTGTTCAAGGTGCTACACCCTGAAGAATATGAAATTTGATGATGACTTGTTACTTTTTCCTTAAATATACTAATGTTCTTAGTAAGGAATTCAATATATTTTTTCTCTAGTAGGATCAAAAAAGGCAAATATATCATAACCTCTGCTGGATTTGGGGTTGGACTGATTTTTCACCTCAATTCAGCTCGGGGATTTGAATATTTACAAACTTTTACTTTGTCTACATTGAGTTACATCAGGCTTACAGCACAGAAACAGGCCATCCAATCCAACTAGTCTGTGTTGGGATTGTGGGACTAGTGGACTAGTAATTCAGAGTCTGTGCAGAGGCATGATTTCAAATCCTACCAAAGCAGGGGAACTTAATTTCAGCTAATTAAATAAATCTGCAATAAAAGTCTGGTTTCAGTAATGGTGATCAAGAAACTATGGGATAAAAACCTATCTGGTAAGATAGGGAAGGAAAGAAAGGGTGATAGTATTGATTAAGGTATCAATAATGCTTACCACAAAACCACCAGCTTGTTCTAAAACCGTTTTGGTTCTTTTTTCCCTTCTTTCATGTGGGCATCAATGGCAAGGCCAGGATTTGTTGTGCTTTCCTAATTGCCCTTGAACTGAGCAGTTTGCTAGGCCACTGCAGATTTCCTTCCCTAAAGGGCATTTGTGAATCAGGTGGATTTTTACAACAATTGATGATAGTTTCATGGTCACTGTTACTGAGATTAGCTTTATATCCCAGATCTATTAATTGGATTGAAATTCCACTGGCTGCCAGGGTAGGATTTGAACCCATGTCCTCAGAGTATTAGCCTGGGTCTCTGAATTACTAGTCCAGTGACATTATCACTGTGCCACCATCTCCCCAATAATGTCCTTTAAGGAAGGAAATTTGCCACCCTTACCCGGTCTGGCCTATATGTGACTCCTGATCCACAGCAATGTGGTTGACTCTTAACTGCTCTCTGAAATGGCTTAACAAGTCCCTCAGTTGTATTCAAGAAGGTGTTCACCACAACCTTCTTAAGGGTAATTTGGGCTGGGCAATAAATGCTGACCTTGCCAGCAACTCCAAAATCCTGTGAATGAGCAAAAAATGTTTCACATGAGCCTCCTCCTACCACTCTTCATCTCACCCTGTCAACATATCCTTCTATTTCTTTCTCCCTCGTGTTCTTATTTAGTTTCCCTTTAAATGCATATAGGCATATTTCAGTTTTTCCTATGTTACCCATTGGAGTTATTAGTGACTACCTTATATTTATGGTCCTTAGTTTTAACCCCCACCCCCCCACCCCCGCCACAAGTGGAAACATTGCCCATATTTTTTGCCATGAGAGAGTGGCAAAAATGACAGAACTGCTCGAAAATTGTAAATCCTACATCCAAACATTCCGATTTTTGCAGGGGTAGGAATGAGGGCAGTTCAAGTTTCTCACATGTATGGGTTACAGTGGCACCTGGCTATTTAAATCATCAGCTGCCTCCAGTGAAGTCAGATTTTGGCAGCCCAGGGGTGTGAAGCCTGAAGAGTGCAGAATAGAACTCGTAAGAGCAGGTCTGAACTTTGTGGATTCATTTAGATAGCCAGGGTATCTGGTCCCAGGACACCTTTGGGGAGGTCATGTGTCGTTTGGCAGAGGTCATGTGCCCTTTGGGGGGAAATAAGGCGTTAACATTAGGCCTGAATGTGTGTAAAAGGCCATAAATTCATTAACTGTCAAGCTCATTAGAACTGTCAACAGACTTGTCAACTGTTAAAAGTGTCAAAAGCATCTGTTAAGAGGACCTGTCAAAACTGTCAAGAGGAACTGTCAAAAGCATCTGTCAAAGGGAGCTGTCAAGGCATTTAAAAGCCCTGCCCTTTAAATCTTTGAAAAAAATGTTTGCAGTGTTTAAAAAAATATATTACTTGCTATTCCACTCTGTCTGTTGATATAGGCCTGAGGATTTCCATTACTGGATTAGAGCTGCATGACTGATTTCACAACCATCCATTATCACAGTAGGTTGCCTGCCATTTCACAGTTTGATTGACAGCTTCAAGTTTTTCTAGACCCTTTGAAGTGACAATGAATTCCAATGTTTGTTATTATATGGGATAGTGCACCTGAATAAAATGTTTGTTGTTATCAGGCCTTATGTAGTTGAAGGAATGTAAATGTAGTAAATGAGTTTTTTATGAATGAGTGTTTTTTTCAATACAGTAGTCTGCAATATATACATTTAGAGCTTTATTTGATAGAACTTTGTTTTATCTCATTTCTGCATGGGTCTTGAGGTCCACCCATGATGGATGCTGGGTGAGTCAGCATGGTAGATGTAGGGGCAAAGCATGGTTGATGAGGGGGCATGAGTTGACACTAAGGTGGCATACGGGCTATAAACATAGAAACATAGAAAATAAGAGCAGCAGTAAGCTATTCAGCCCTTCGAGCCTGCTCCGACATTCATTATGATCATGGCTGATCATCCAACTCAATTGCCTGCTCCCGCTTTCTCCCCATATCCTTTGATTCCTTTCGTCCCAAGAGCTATATCTAACTCCTTCTTGAAAACATACAATCTTTTGGCCTCAACTACTTTCTGTGGTAGCGAATTCTACAGGCTCACCACTCTCTGGGTGAAGAAATTTCTCCTCATCTCAGTCCTAAATGGTCTACCCTGTATCCTCAGGCTGTGACCCCTGGTTCTGGGCTCCCTCACCATTGGAAACTCCTTCCTGCATCTACCCTGTCTAGTCCTCTTAGAATTTTATAGGTTTCTATGAGATCCCCCCTCATTCTTCTGAACTCCAGCGAATATAATCCTAACCGACTCAATCTCTCCTCATATGTCAGTCCCATCATCCCAAGAATCAGTCTGGTAAACCTTCGGTGCACTCCCTCTATAGCAAGAACATCCTTCCTCAGATAAGGAGACCAAAACTGCACACAATATTCCAGGTGTGGTCTCACCAAGGCCCTGTATAATTGCAGCAGGACATCGCTGTTCCTGTACTTGAATCCTCTCATTATGAAGGCCAACATACCATTTGCCTTCCTTACCGCCTGCTATACCTGCAAGCTTACCTTCAGTGACTGGTGTACGAGGACACTCAGGTCTCATTGCACATTCCTCTCTCTCAAGTTATAGCCATTCAGATAATTATCTGCCTTCCTGTTTTTGCTACCAAAGTAGATAACCTCACATTTATCCACATTATATTGCATCTGCCATGCATTTTCCCACTCACTCAGCTTGTCCAAATCACACTGAAGCATCTCTGCATCCTCTTCACAGCTCACCCTCCCACCCAGCTTTGTGTCATCTGCAAATTTGGAGATATTACATTTAGTTCCCTCATTTAAATCATTAATATATATTGTGAATAACTGGGGTCCCAGCACCGATCCCTGCGGTACCCCACTAGTCACTGCCTGCCATTTGGAAAAAGACCCGTTTATTTCTACTCTTTGTTTCCTGTCTGCCAACCAGTTTTCTATCCATCTCAATACACTACCCCAAATCCCATGCGCTTTAATTTTACAAGCTAATCTTTTATGTGGGACTTTGTCGAAAGCCTTCTGGAAGTCCAAATAAACCACATCCACTGGCTCCCCCTCATCAGCTCCACTAGTTACATTCTCAAAAAATTCCAGTAGATTTGTCAAGCATGATTTCCCTTTTGTAAACCCATGCTGACTCTGTCCAATTCTGCCACTATTTTCCAAGAGCTCAACTATTAAATCTTTTATAATGGACTCTAGAATTTTTACCACTACTGACGTCAGGCTGACTGGTCTATAATTCCCTGTTTTCTCTCTACCCTCCTTTTTAAATAGTGGAGTTACATTAGCTACCCTCCAATCTGTAGGATCTGTTCCAGAGTCTATAGAATCTCAGAAGATGACCACCAATGCATCCACTATTTCTAGGGCCACTTCCTTAAGTACTCTGGGATGTAGATTATCAGGCCCTGGGGATTTATTGGCCTTCAATCCCATCAATTTCCCCAACACCATTTCCCTACTAATACTGATTTCTTTCAGTTCCTCCCTCTCACTAAACCTTGTGTTCCCCAACATTTCTGGTATGTTATTTGTGTCCTCTTTTGTGAAGACAGAACGAAAGTATGTATTTAGTTGGTCAGCCATTTCTTTGTTCCCCATTATAAATTCCCCTGTTTCTGACTGTAAGACATTTGTCTTCACCAATCTTTTTCTTTTCACATACCTATAGAAACTTTTACAGTCAGTTTTTATGTTCCCTGCAAGCTTACTCTCGTACTCTATTTTCCTCTTCTTAATCAATCCCTTGGTCCTCTTTTGCTGAATTCTAAAGTGCTCCCAATCCTCAGGTCTGTTGTTATTTTTAGCCAATTTGTATGCCTCTTCCTTGGATCTAATACTATTTCTAATTTCCCTTGTAAGCCATGGTTTGGCCATCTTTTCTGTTTTACTTTTGCGCCAGACAGGAATAAACAATTGTCGCAGTTCACCATGCACTCTTTGAATGTTTGCCATTGCCTATTCACCGTCATCCCTTTAAGTGACATTTCCAAATCCATCATAGTCAACTCGTGCCTCATACCATTGTAATTTCCTTTATTAAGATTCAGAACCCTCGTCTCAGAATCAACTACGTCACTCTCCATCTTGATGAAGAATTCTATCATATTATGGTCACTCATCCCCAAGGGGCTTCGCACAACTAGATTGCCAATTATTCCTTTCTCGTTACACAATACCCAGTCGAGGATGGCCTGTTCTCTAGTTGGTTCCTCAACGTATTGGTCCAGAAAAGCATCCCATATACACTCCAGGAATTCCTCCTCTATGGTATTGTTACTAATTTGATTTGCTCAATCTATATGCAGATTAAAGTCACCCATAATTACAGATGTACATTTATTGCATGCATCTCTAATTTCCTGTTTAATGCCATTCCCAACATCACCATTACAGTTTGTAAAAAAAAAAAAGGGCTATTGGTGTGGTAACAGGGGCATAGGTTGACATGGAGGGTATAAGGTGCCATGGGGGTGGGTATGGGGCATGAGGTGGCATGGTTGGGGCATGGGGAGTGTGCACGGGTGTGAAGGGATGTGAGAGGTGAGTCCTGAAGAAATGTTTTCTGCTTTATTCTCTTTTTAAAGACTTCTTTAAAGATACAAGATAAAAGGGCGCGAGGAGAGCAGAGACACAGGAGAAAAAAGCGCGAGGAGAGTGGCGGAGACACAGGATAAAAGAGTGCGAGGAGAGTTCCAGGGAGCAGAGTGGGAGGGCAGAGGTCCAGGGTACTGAGTATAAAAGCCTGACCTCGGGGATTCGCGGACCTCGGGTCTTAAAAAAAAATAATTAAAAGTGGCGTCACGATAAATCTGTGACCTGATTGGCTGGTAGAGAATCTACACTGAATTTGAAACTAAAACATTGTTAAACTAATTAAACCAAATAAATCAATCACTTAATTAATAAGTAGAGGGTATCTAGACCAGAAGCTGGGGATTACTGTTCTTAGAATTTAGCATTTATAGTAGAAATCTAGCCCTAGGGAACGTATAGTTAATAAGGAGTCAATAGGCAGTTATTAGATTTAAATTAATTTATTAAATAGTTCTAGAAATGGCAGTTGCGGGGGTGAAGTGCTTCACCTGTGGGATGTGGGAAATCTGTGATGCTTCAAGTGTCCCGGACAACTACATCTGCAGGAAGTGTACCCAACTGCAGCTCCTCGCAGACCGCATGGATCGGTTGGAGCTGCAGTTGGATGCACTTAGGAGCATTCAGGTGGTGGAAAGCGTCATTGACAGGAGTTTTGGAGACGTGGTCACACCCAAGGTACTGACAGATAGATGGGTGACCACTAGAAGGGGCAGGCAGTCAGTGCAGAAATCCCCTGTGGCTGTCCCCTTCTCTAACAGGTATACCATTTTGGATACTGCTGGGGGAATGGCCTATCAGGGGAAAACAACAGCGGTAGCCAGAGCAGTGGCACCACGGCTGTCTCTGTTGTTCAGCAGGGGGGGTCAAAGCACAGGAGAGCAATTGTCATAGGGGGCTCTATAGTCAGGGGCTCAGATAGGTGCTTCTGTGGTCGTGAAAGAGACACCAGGATGGTATGTTGCCTCCCTGGTGCCAGGGTCCAGGATGTCTCTGATCAGGTATGGGACATTTTGAAGGGGGAGGGAGAACAGCCAGTGGTCGTGGTACACATTGGTACTAACGACATAGGCAGGAAGAGTGACGAGGTGTCCTCCTGTCGTCCAGCTGTGATATTCCCCTTAACCAGCAGTGCAACTCTCCCACCTCTTCTACATCCCTCTCTATCCTGCCTGAAACATCTAAATCCTGGAACGTTTATCTGCCAATCCTGTCCATCCTTCAACCAAGTCTCTGTAATAGCAATAACATCAATAAAAAGCTGCTTCATCAATTACATCCCTTTCATCAGAATGTCAGAAGTGGGAATGTTCGTTGATGATTGTACAATGTTCAGCACAATTTGTGAAACCTCAGATACTGATGCAGTCCATGTCCAAATGCAGCAAGACCTGGACAATATCCTGGCTTGGACTGATAAGTGGCAAATAACACTCGTGTCACACAAGTGCCAGGCAATGACCATCTCCAACAGGAGCAAATCTACCCATCTCCCCTTGGCATTACCATCAATGAATCCCCCATTAACAACATCCTGGGGTTACCATTGACCAGAAACTGAACTGGACCAGCCATATAAATACTGTGGCTACAAAAGCAGGTCAGAGGCTGGGAATTCTGCGGAGATCAACTCACTTGCTGACTCCCCAAAGCCTGTCCACCATCTACATGTGCAAGTCAGGAGCATGATGTAATAGTCTACACTTGCCTGGATGAGTGTAGCTCCAACAACATTCAAGAGCTCGACACCATCCAGAACAAAGGAGCCTACTTGATTGGCACCCCATCCACCATCTTAAACATTCACTCCCTCCACCACTGCTGCACAGTGGCAGCAGTGTGTACCATCTACAGGATGCACTGCGGCACCCAGGCTCCTTCGACAGCACCTTCCAAACTTGTGACCTCTACCACCTAGAAGGACAAGGGCAACAGATACATGGGAACACTACCAACTGCAAGTTCCCCTCCAAGTCACACACCACCCTGACTTGGAAGTATATCACCGATCCCTCACTGTCGCTGGGTCAAAATCCTGGAACTCCCTTCATAACAGCACTGTGGGTGTTCCAACAACATATGGAATGTCCAGGGTTCAGGAAGGCAGCATATCACCACCTTCTCAAAGACAATTAGGGTTGGGCAGTAAATGCTGGCCTGGCGAGTGACGTCCACATCCCAAGAGCAAATATAAAAAATATCAGTAGATCGTTTGGCCCATCAAGCTTGTTGCCCCATTCAATAAAATCACAGCTGATCTGACTGTGCCCTTAACTCCACTTTCCTGGCTGTCCTCCTTCCCCCCAGAACCCTTGACACCTCTGTAGATCAAAAGTCTGTCTAATTCAGCTTTGAATATATTAAATGGCCCAGTCTCCACAGCTCTCTGGGAAGAGAGAAGAAACTCCTTCTTATCTCTGTCTTAAATGGGCACACTCCTCATTTTTTAACTGGATCATTTGGACAGTGGAATTCTAAAGGCTTTTAACACAACTTTGGTTTCTGGAACAGCAGACTTCTGTAAAGTGGCTGGAGGCTTTTCCCCAAGTCTGTTTCACATGGTTTACCTTTCAGGTATTACATGGCCATGCTACACACAGCCTTCCATCCTTCTTTAAATATATTTCTTCCTCTTTAATCTGTAAATTCTATTGTTCCCATATGTCTTTAGAATTTACTTTCCCCATAATATAAAATCTATTTATGTTGTCATTACTGTCAGCACTTTTGGGAAAAATCAATGTAATAATCTGCCTTATTTATCTTATTAATTGTAAATGTCTTACAATGTCTCTTTGAAAACCAAACGCCTCTACATTTATCTTAAAATACAAAGTTCACTCACACCCTATCTGCTGAGACTTTACCCTAGTTCACTCATTGGCATTTCATATGCCCTTTTATACCTAACTCTTTTGATAATTTCAACCTTGCAGTCTACCTGTCTCTAATTTAATTAAAACAGCCACACAGGTAGAACCATCCATGCACACACAAACATAAGCCTATTTTACAATACCCCACAATAATATTAAGAAAAATATGATAATTTTGTGACACTATATTAATGAATTAGAAGACGAGACAGAGAGTAAGATTTCTAAGTTTGCTGATGATATCAAGTTAGGTAGAAAGTTGTGGGGAGAACACAGAGAATTTGAAACAAGATAAAGACAGGTTAGGTGAGAGGGAAACAAGATGGCAGATGGAGCATAATGTAGGGAAATGTGAAGTTATTCACTTTGGTTGTAAGAACAAAAGATCAGGAAATTTTTTCAAAGGTGAGAAACTTGTAAGTTTTTTAAAATTCTTTTCACGAGATGTGGGCATTGCTGCTTAGGCTAGCATTTATTGCTCATCCCTAATTTCCCTTGAGAAGGTGGTGGTTAGCCGCCTTCTTGAACTGCTGCAGACCATGTGGCGAAGGAACATCCACAGTCCTGTTAGGAAGGGAATTCCGGGATTTTAACCCAGCGACAGTTCCAAATCAGCGTGTGTGGCTTGGAAGGGTATTTGAAGGGGGTGGTGTTCCCATGCATCTGCTGCCCTTGTCATTCTTGGAGGTCGCGGGTTTGGAAGGTACTGTCAAAGGAGCCTTGGTGAGTTGCTGCGGTGCATCTTGTAGATTGTACACACTGCTGCCACTGTTATCAAAGAGACTTGGGTGTGCTGATACAAGGAACACAGAAAGTTACTATGAAGGTGCAGAAAGTAATTGGGAAGGCAAATGGCATTTGGCCTTTACTGCGAGGGTTTTGGATTACAAGAATAAAGAAGTCTTGCTACAGGTGTTTAGGGTTTTGATGAGACCACATCTGGTGTACCATGTGCAGTTTTGGCCTCCACATTTAAGGAAAGATATACTTGCATTGGAGGTGATACTGCGAAGGTTCACTAAATTGGTCCCTGGGATGAGGGGGTTGTCTAAACATGAGAGGCTGAGCAAATTGGGCTTATATCCTCTGGAGTTTAGAAGAATGGCTCGTTGCATCCACTTTGGAGGTAGACACAACACAGCGGGGCCGTAAATTCCTGGCCATTGTATCCTACTCAGAACTTGCTTTTCCACCTAACTTTGTACCATCTTCAAATTTGATTATAATACAGTCATTCCCTTCATCCAAGTCATTAATATAAATCATAAATAATTGAGTTCCCAGCACTGATCCCTGTGGCATTCCAGTCACACATTGGGAGATGGTGGTGCCGTGGTAATGTTGCTGAACTAGCACTCCAGGGGCCTAGGCTAATGCTCTCATGATGTGTGTTCAAATCCCACCATGGCAGATTGTCAATAAATCTGGAATATAAATGGTCTCAGTAATGGTGGCTATGAAGTGGTCTTCAATTGTCATAAAAACCTGTCTGGTTCACTAATTTCCTTTAGGGAAGGGAAGCTGTCATCCTTACCTGGTTTGGCTTACATGTGACTCCAAACCCACAGCAATGTGGTTGACTCTTAGCTGCCCTCTGAGATGGCCTAAGATGCCACTCAGTTCAAGGGCAATTAGGGATGGGCAATAAATGCTGGCCTTGTCAGCGACATCTGAATCCCATGAAAGAATAAAGAAAAAAAGACTTGTTACAGTTTGCCAACCTGAAAATGATCCACTTATCCTGACTCTTTCTTTTCTGTTAGTTAGCTAATCCTCTATTCATACCAAAAGATCACCCAACACTATGAGCTCTTATTTTGTGCAGAAGCCTTTTAAGTGGCTTGATCAAAAAAGCCTATAAGGATAAGCACAGCAACTACGGCCAGTCGGGTTAACCTCATGGGTGGGAAAACCAATCTGGGACAAAATTAACAGTCACTTGGACAAATGCGGATTAATTAAGGAAAGCCAGCATGGATATATTAAAAGCAAATCATGATTAACTAATTTGATTGAGATTTGTGACGAGGCAACAGATATGGTTGATGTGGGTAATGTCATTGATGAGTACAAAAGGCATTTGATAAAGTCTTCTATCCATTGATGGGATGTGGGCGTCACTGACAAAGCCTACATATGTTGCCCATCCCTAATTGCCCTTGAACAGAACATTTCAGAGGGCAGTTAAGAGTCAACCATATTGCTGTGGAACTGGAGTCACATTTAGGCCAGAGCAGGTAAGGGCAGCAGATTTCCTTCCCTAAAGGGCATTATTGAACCAGATAGGTTTTTACGACAATCAATGGTAGTTTCATGGTCACCATTACTGAAACCAGCTTTATATTGCAGATTTATTAATTGAATTTAAATTCCACCAGCTGCCCTGGTGGGATTTGAACCCATGTCACTAGAGCATTAGTCTGGGCCTCTGTAATACTAGAAAAGTGATATTATCTCGATGTCACCATCTCCCCCTAAGTACCACATAGGAATGCTAGCGAAGTTGACGCCCATAGAATAAAATGGAAAGTGGCAGCATGGATATGAAGTTAGCTGAGTAACAGGAAACAGAGAGTAGTGGTGAACGGTTGCTTTTCAGGCTGGAAGAAGACTTACAGTAGGGTTCCCCAGGGGTTGGTAAGAGGAGCACTGATTTTCTTGAAACACATCAATGACCTAGACTTGGATGTATTGGGCACAATTTGCACGTGACATAAAACTTGGAATTATTGTGAACTGTTAGGATATTGATAGACTTCAAGAGGATGTAAACAGCTGGTAGAATGGGTAAACATGTGGCAGATTTGACATGACAGAGTTCCTCAGGGTAGTGTCCTAGGCTCAACCATCTTCAGCTGTTTCATCAATGACCTTCCTTCCATCATAAGGTCAGAAGTGGGAATGTTCCCTGATGATTGCACAATGTTCAGCACCATTCAGACTCCTCAGATACTGAAGAAGTCCATGTCCAAATGCAGCAAGACCTAGACAATATCCAGACTTAGGCTGACCAGTGGCAACTAATATTCGAATCACACAAGTGCCAGGCAATCACTATGTCCAACAAGAGAGAATTTAACTGTTGCCCCTTGACATTCAATGGCATTACCATCACTGAGTTCCCCACTATCAGCATCCTGGGAGTTACCATTGACCAGAAACTGAACTGGGCTAGCCATATAAATACTATGGCTACTAGAGCAGGTCAGAGGCTAGGAATCTTGCGGCGAGTAACTAACTTTCTAACTTCCCAAATCCTGTTAACCATCTACAAGGCACAAGTCAGGTGTGTGATGGAATATTCTCCACTTCCCTGGATGAGTGCAGTTCCAACAGCACTTAAGAAGCTTGACACCATCCAGGATGAAGCAGCCCGCTTGATTGGCATCCCTTCCACATACATCCACTCCCTCCGCCACCGACACAGACTGGCAGCAGTGTGTACCATCTACAAGATGCACAGCAGGAACTCACTAAGATTCCTTAGACAGCACCTTCCAAACCCACAACCACTACCATCTAGAAGGACAAGGGCAGCAGATACATGAAAACACCACCATCTAGAAGTTTCCCTCCAAACCACTCACCATCCTGACTTGGAAATATATCGCCGTACCTTCACTGTCACTGGGTGAAAATCCTGGAATTCCTTCCCTAACAGTACTGTGGGTATACATACACCACATGGACTGCAGCAATTCAAGAAGGCAGCTCACAACCACCTTCTCAAAGAATTAGGGATGGGCAATAAATGGTGGCTTAGCCAGCAATGCCCATTTTTCATGAATGAATAAAAAAAAAGATCGAATTTAATGGAGAAAATTGTAAAGTGGTATATTTTGGTAAGAAGAATGAGGAGAGGCAATATTAAAGAAAGGGCACAATTCTAAAGGAATTATACTGGGGGTAGAATAGCACAAATCATTCAAGGTGGCAGAGCAGGTTGAAAAAGTGGTTAAAAAAGCTGTGGGATCCTGGGCTCTGTAAGTTAAGGAATAGAGTGGAAAAGAAAGGAAGTATTAGTAATGTTTATAAAACCTGGTTCAGCATCAATGGGAGTATTTCTCCAATTCTGGGCACAACACTTTATGAAGGATATGAAGGTTTTAGAAAGGGTGCAGAAAAGATTGATGAAAATGCTTCCAGGGATGAGGGACTTCAGTGACTGGATAGACTATAGAAGCTTGGATTGTTCCTCTTAGAGACCCAAGAGAATGAGGATGAACTCGGGGAGAGAGACTGCGAGGTTCTTGAGCAAATTGATATAGGGAGTGACAAGGTATTGGAGGTGTTGGCAGGCTTAAAAGTGGACAAATCTCCAGGTCCCGATGATTTGTGTCCCAGACTGCTGAGGAAGGCAAGGGAGGAGATCGCAGGGGCTCTGACCCAAATTTTTAATTCCTCTCTGGCCATGGGGGAAGTGCCAGAGGACGTGGTTCCGCTATTTAAGAAGGGTTGTAGAGAGAAGCCAGGGAACTACAGGCCAGTGAGTCTCACGACAGTGGTAGGGAAACTATTGGAGAAAATTCTGAAGGGGAGAATCTATCTCCACTTGGAGAGGCAAGGTTTGATCAGGGATAGTTAGCATGGCTTTGTCAGAGGGAGGTCATGCCTAACAAATTTGATTGAATTTTTTGAGGAGGTGACCAGGTGTGTAGATGAGGGTGGTGCAGTTGATGTAGTTTATATGGATTTCAGCAAAGCCTTTGACAAGGTCCCACATGGGAGACTTATAAAGAAGGCAAAGGCATGTGGAATACAGGGTAATTTGATGAGGTGGATTCAAAATTGGCTTAGTTGTAGGAGACAGAGGGTGATGACAGAAGGATGCTTTGGTGACTGGAAGCCAGTATCCAATGGCATACCACAGGGATCTGTGCTGGGTCCCCTATTATTCGTCATTTATATAAACGACATAGATGACTATGTGGGGGGTAGGATTAGTAAGTTTGCAGATGACACGAAGATTAACCGGGTGGTTAACAGTGAGGTTGAGTGTCTTGGGCTACAGGAAGATATAGACGGGATGGACAAATGGGCAGATAAGTGGCAGATGGAATTTAACCCTGAAAAGTGTGAGGTGATACACTTTGGAAGGAGTAATTTGACAAGGAAGTATTCAATGAACGGCATGACACTAAGAAGTTCTGAGGAACAAAGGGACCTTGGCGTGTGTGTCCATAGATCTCTGAAGGCGGAGGGGCATGTTAGTGGGGTGGTGAAAAAGGCACATGGGACACTTGCCTTTATCAATCGAGGCATAGATTACAAAAGTAGGGAGATCATGTTGGAGTTGTATAGAACCTTGGTGAGGCCACAGCTGGAGTACTGTGTGCAGTTCTGGTCGCCACATTATAGGAAGGATGTGATTGCACTGGAGGGGTGCAGAGGAGATTCACCAGGATGTTGCCTGGGATGAAACATTTAAGTTATGAAGAGAGGTTGGATAGACTTAGGTTGTTTTTGTTGGAGCAGAGAAGACTGAGTGGCGATCTGATCGAGATGTATAAGATTATGAGGGGCATGGACAGGGTGGATAGGGAGCAGCTGTTCCCCTTAGTTGAGGGGTCAGTCATGAGGGGACATAAGTTCAAGGTGAGGGGCAGGAGGTTTAGGGGGATGTGAGGAAAAACTTTTTTACCCAGAGGGTGGTGACGGTCTGGAATGTGCTGCCTGGGAGGGTGGTGGAGGCGGGTTGCCTCACATCCGTTCAAAAGTACCTGGATGAGCACTTGGCATGTCATAACATTCAAGGCTATGGGCCAAGTGCTGGTAAATGGGATTAGGTAGGTAGGTCAGGTGTTTCTCACGTGTCGGTGCAGACTCGATGGGCCAAAGGGCCACTTCTGCACTGTGTGATTCTGTGATTCTGTGAGACGAAAAATTTGAGAGGAGATGAAATAGAAATCCAAATCATGAGGTTAATGTAGATAGAGTGAAATTGACAGCAAAGTCATGATTCCAATTTATGGTGATTGCCAAAAGAACCAATGGCCATGTGAGGAAAAAAAATTTTCTGCAACAAGTGGTTAGGATCTAGAATGCACTGTTTTCAGAGTGTGGTAAAGGCAGATTCATTCTGGGTTTTCAAAAGGGAATTGGATAAGCACCTGAAGAGGACAAAATTGCAGGGCTGTGGGGAAAGGATGTGGGAGTGGGACTAGCTGAGCTGGTCTTGCAGAGACCTGGCACAGATACAAAAGGTTGAACAGCTTCCTTCTAAGATTCTATGTTCTCTGGAATTTAGAAGAATGAGAGGTTATCTAATTGAATTTATGAAATTCTTCAGGGGCTTGACAGTGTAGATGCTGAGAAAACATTTCCCTGGCTGGGAAATCTAGGACTTGGTGTCGTAGTCTCAGAATACAAGATTGGCCATTAAAGACTGAGATGAGGAGAAATTTCTTAACTCATAGGGTTGTGAATATTTCAAAGTCTCTACTCCAGAGAGTTCTGGTTGCTCAGTTGTTGAGTATATTCCAGATGAAGGCTGATACATTTTTAGTTACCAAGAAAATTAAGGGATATGTGGATAGTGTGGGAAGATGGAGTTAAGATAGAAGATCAGTCGTGAAGGCCATAAGACCATAAGACGTTGGAGCAGAAGTAGGCCATTCGGCCCATCGAGTCTGCTCCGCCATTCAATGAGATCATGGCTGATCTGATAATCCTCAACTCCACTTTCCTGCCTTTTCCCCATAACCCTTGATTCCCTTACTGATTAAAAATCTGTCTATCTCAGCCTTGAATATACTTAATGACCCAACTTCTATAGCCCTCTGTGGTAAAGAATTCCACAGATTGACTACCCTCTGAGAGCAGAAATTCCTCCTCATTTTTGTTTTAAATAGGCGACCCCTTACTCTGAGATTATGCCCTCTGGTCCTAGACTCTTCCACAAGGGGAAGCAACCTCTCAACATCTACCCTGTCAAGCTCCCTAAGAATCTTATATGTTTCAATAAGGTCGCCTCTCATTCTCTTAAACTCCAAAGAGTACAGACCCAACCTACTCAACGTCTCCTCATAAGAAAATCCCTCCATACCCAGGATCAACCTAGTGAATCTTCTCTGGACTGCCTTTAATGCTAGTATATTTTTCCTTAGCTAAGGGGACCAAAACTGTTCACAGTATTCTAGGTGTGGTCTAACTAGTGCCTTGTATAGTTTTAGCAACTCTTCCCTATTTTTATACTCCATTCCCTTTGAAATAAAGGCCAACATTCCATTTGCCTTCCCTATTACCTGCTGAACTTGTATGTTAGCTTTTTGTGATCCAGCTCCTTTATTCTTCCTGCCAAAGTGCATAACCTCACATTTTCCCACATTATATTCCATCTGCCAAGTTTTTGCCTACTCATTTAACCTCACTTAATCCCTCTGTAGACTTTTTGTGTCATCCTCACCACTTGTCTTCCCACCTATTTTTTGTGTCATCTGCAAACTTGGTGATAGTACATTCACTTCTCTCATCTAAATCATTATTATATATTGTAAATAATTGTGGCCCTAGCACTGATCCCTGGGGCATCCACTAGTTACAGTGAACTCAGAGAATGGCAGATTTGACGGGCCAAATAGCGTGTTCCAGCTCCTCCTTATGTTTTTATGTATGATCCAGACTCTTATCTTTCATCCCTTACTTTTCTCTACTTCTTTTTCTCTTAGTTACTCCATTTCTCTTCATTCCTTTGTACTCTTCTCTCTCTCATCCTGTACTTTTCTCCGACTTTTCTCTAATTTTCCCCATTTCATCTTTCATCATCTTTTTCTGTTTTCCCATTTCTCTTTATTCCTTTGCATTCTTCTCTCTCCTTCCTCGACTTTTTTCCAATTCATTTCTCCCACCACTGACTTTTCTTCTACACGATCCAGGTGTATGCTCAGGTGTGTTGGGAAGAGGGGAGGGACGGTTACCTGGTGCCGCGCCTGCGCGCTCGCACCTTCGCGGGGGGCCGAGCAGCTCCCCGCCCCCTAACCATCCCCGCTCCCTTATTGGTTTAGCCGGTGCGGTGGGCGGTACCCGGCGGCTCCGCGCTTGCGCGCTGCCCGCCCCGGCCGGCTCGCGCGGCGGCGGTTGGTGAGCCCAGCTTCAAACAGGAGGCTCGAGGATGGCTGACGCGTGCGCGAGAGGCGCCAGGCTGAGCAAGGAGGCAGCCCGAGCTCCGGAGCCAGTCAGATCGCGCAGGAGCGCGGCCAGAGCGGCGGTAGCCCTATCGCTGGCCGGGCAGCGACAGGTAGCCTAAAGAGAGCGACACAGAGCGATGGCCGATCCCTTACGCCGGACTCTCTTCGCCAAACTGAGGGGAAAGAAGTCCAAGAAGTCGCCGGGCGGCGGGACGAGGAGCCAGGAAGGTAAAGCGAAGCCTCCCAAGGAGCGGCGGCGGCAGCAACAAGAGGCCGGGCCCGGGGTAGTGGTTGGCGGTGCGAAAGTTTTAGCAGGGTCGGGGAGCAACGGCGGAGAGGAGCAGGAGCAGCAGGAGGAGGAGGAAGAGGAGGAGGAGGAGACGAGGATCCCCGGCATCGCCAGCGGGCTTGGAGCGCAGAGCCCGGTGCCAGCGGACGAGCCCGCCGGGATCGAAGCCCAGGAGATGCAGCCTGCGAGCGGGGTGCAGGCGGCGGGGGGAGCGGGCTGCCCGCCGGAGGCGAACGGCATCCTCTGCATCGGCGTGGCAGGGCTTGTAGCGGGTGCCCTGACTGGCTTGGAGCTGATGGAGATGTCGGGCTCCCCTCTCCCTACTCCCCTGCATGCATCCCCCAGCCCTGGGCAGCAGCAGCCCAGCCACAGGCAATCCATCCACTCACTAGACAGCCAGGAGGAGGAGGAGGATTACTATGATAACCAGTGTTTGCAGGGCTACTACGAGCCCGACATTCGAGGCTTGAGGTGCCCCAACCTGCCCACCGTCCCGCAGTCTCACTTGCAGACTGTCCTCTCCCAGAACTGTAACAGGCACAGGAAGCACAGCCTCGACAGTGCCCAGGAGAAAGAGAGGCTCAGGACCCAGTTGCAAGAAGCCTATTATCTGCTCATACATGCAATGCATGACATGCCAATGGATAACCCTGCAAGTAATAGATTGGGTGGTGTGAGCTGCCATTCACAGGATAGTGTTTGCACACAGTCATCAGTTAGGGTTATAGACAGTGACGCTTGGTCTTCTGATGAGATTAGCCTGCAGCAACAGGTATCCGATACAGATTCTCTGCCAGGTAAACACACTGGGTCTCCCAAGAAAGAATTTGCCAGCAAAAGCATTGCAAACCTAGTTAGCGTGATAGACAGACCATCATTGCCACGATCAGTGAGTGATGGGGTTATTAATTATGCTAATGTATCTTGTCTCAGTGACACTGAATCGAAAGATGAACAGTCAGAACACAGTGTGCATTATCGTGCTTTCAGAGGTCTTCACAATGAAGGCCAGGCTTCCTGCAATGCTGGGAGCTCACATCCTAGTCATTCGCCCTCAGTTAACACTTCAGTGTGTGTTAAGGATGTAATTCAGTCTTCTGAAGGTAGCATGATGTTGTTTAAGGACTCTAGCTGTGATGTGAATAAGTTGAGAGATTCCAGTGACATGGTCTGTGGATCATGTGGCAAACAAGATGATAGCCAGGGATGCTCTTTAAAACCACCTGCAGTGACAGTCAACAAAATGCAAGAATGGATGCACAGAGGACGCATGCTGTCCTTGGAGATGAAAGAGCGTATTAGTGGGTCTGTCAGAGTCAGTATGCCATCTGGTTCATTGCCAGGTCAGGCAACCAGCAAAGAAGTAGAAGTACAGAAGACCAGTTTCCCTGCTGCTATAAGAGTACAAGGAAACAAAACAGCACCGTCCCCTACCAGCCAGAGAGTTTTGCTGACAGGTAGGAAGTTGCTATAGCAACTGGATCACTTCTTCATCGGGCCTTTTGCACGGATCTGTCGTCCACTGTGAAGCATCCAGCTGGTGTCTTACACTCCAGAATAAGCTGTCTGCAAATGGGATTCTGCCTCTTGTCTGTTTGACTGATTGGTGACTAACTCTGGTGGAGGCTGTTTCTTTCCTAAGATTATTGATTCGGAATTTTAAAGGTGGTGGTAGGCTGCCACTAACACTGGGTTATGATGCATGATATTACTAACTTTATATACCTATGCAATATATGGTGAATTTGCTATTCCTGTCTCCTAATCAAGTAGGTATTGAAAATCAGTGTTTGTGAAATCAGTTGGCAATTCATATTGTAAGTTCTGTATGGCATTAGGTTTGCCCTTGTTGCATACTTATTACTGGTTTGTAAACACTTCTAAATATTTCTTAATGGGAAGATTCATCTGAACTACAAAAAAGCAGGGTGAAACTGGAGGTGTTACTTGCTTCTCTTCTCTCTCCACCCACCCTTTGCCATTTGCAAGCTCTGTTTGCATTCTGGTAAGTGCTGTATTGGCACCATCTATTTCTTTTTATCTATCAGATGAAGCTTGGGAAGTTCTTGAGTGTATTCTCTCTTTCTTGCAACTCACATTGGATTTGCATACACAGAATTGTTGTTGGTGACTATCAGGGCACAGAAAATATTTTGTGAAGAAAATGTTAAGTATTAGTTTGAACAGTGGCAGTGCTAATTGAACTGTAAACTTATTGTAGAATAAATCAAAGTAATTGTTGAAATGTATTTGAAAAACACGAGGTAATTTCTAGTTTTATAGTTGAAGCTTTATAGTATATCTTAGAACAAATACATGTTCCTTTAGTTAATTTTACAAAGCAATTTATTTGATTTAAAGCAAAACACTTCTCTCAACTCATTTATTTTCTAATGGTACAAACTCCTTGATGTTTCTTTGATTTTATTACGAGTATCTTGCATCATTTTAGCATATAGGAAAATGTTTCTCCTGCATCAATCACTTGTTTGCAAGTCTATCTAAAATGCTGAAAAATTGTCAGTTGGATATGTAGAAAAGATTCATTTGTTTTAAAACATGTTTTTTAAAAAAAACTTATCCTGACCATGTAAATACTTCCATCGTGCTGAAACAAAATGAATGCCAGCCCAAATGAAATACCTTCATTAGGAGTTCGCTGCACCCTACCCTCATTGTAGTAAAGTAAGAACTCAAAAATATTTCGAAGGCAATTTTTTCCCTGTCGTTGAACGAGGTTCACTCTCGCAATGTCACATTGATTTTTCTTCAGTGTTATGGTCAAATGATATGCAGTGAAAGTAGCACGCTAAGCAGTTTTTGCTGTGCTATTGATGGCCAGCATTGTGTTTAACCACAATGCTCCCACATGCATTTCTGTAATTCATCAGTCATTTTTAAAGGTGAGCCAAAGAATGATGTTTATCTATTTAAGCTGAGATAATTACATATACACAAAATAGATGCAATTATGCTACTTTTATGTATTTGTATACACTAGAGGAAAACAGTGAAGACACTTTTGAAGGGTGTGATTAATTAGTGTTACGGGTTTTAGAGACGTATTCCATAGAACATGAAGAACTGTATTTGGAGCTGGACATCAGTCACATTTAACCCACTATAAGGAAATATAAATGTTATGCCTTTATATTTCCAGTCTACAAACATTTATTTCCTTTTGCCACATATTACACTTTAGTGCCTAACATTCTATTATAAAGGTCTGTACCCATTTAAAATAGAAACTTCCTATATTATTTTTTCACTCTCATTACAGCCATGCATCAGTGGTGACACTGTAGCACTTCACGGTTGTGTGCTTCCCAATTCCCTGGCTGAATTGAACAGAACCTCTTTTAATTCAGCCAGATCTACTTCCCAAATTTTGCTGTTTATGGTTAAATAATATTGAATCCAAGTATTATGTCAAAATAAGTACAGAGTGGAGACTGAATTGCACCTAAATGCCCTGGCCATATTCTCCATTTGTAATCCTGCTTCACTTGAAGAGTGTACTTGATCTTGACTACACCTATGAAATGCGATGGAAGATCTAGTGGTGTTTAAGTGCTTTCTGATCTATTAACTCGAATGGTACAATGTGAAGATGAAAACTTTCAAGACTGATTGCTGAATGAAGAATTGGAGCTTTAACAGCTAAATCGGATTTGGTCTAATTTAAATTGCATGCAGTTACTGCCTTTGCCTTCAGATTTCACCCCCATCCCCTTCTTCCTCCCCAACCTGGTAATCCAGAAACCCAGGGGTAATGCTCTGGGGACCTGGGTTCGAATCCCATCATGGTAGGTGGTGGAGTTTGAATCCAATAAAAATCTGGAATTAAAAAGTCCAGTGATGACTGTGAAACCATTGCCGATTGTCATAAAAAACCCCCTGGTTCACAAATGTCAATTAGAGAAGGAAATCTGCCGTCTTTATCTGGTCTGGCCTACATGTGACTCCAGACCCACAGCAATATGGTTGACTCCTAAATGCCCTCTGCAAGGACAGTTGGGGATTGGCAATAACGCTGGCTGAGCCAGTGACGTCCACATCCCATGAACAAATTTTTAAAATCACCACAAACTCCCTGGGGAGGTCTTTGACCTGTGAATGTGTGGTGATGTGTCCCTTGTTCCACCCTGATGGCATAACAGTTATCAAGAATTCTCAACCTGAGGAATTGCACTCATGCTTTCTCTCCTATAGCATGTTTGTGTTTGAGTTGCCTTAAGATGAAAGCAAATTACTATGGATGCTGGAAATCTGATTTGTAACTCTGCCTTTTTTTGCAAGACTCACCCCATCGTTCACTTTTATGTGGACCAAAGTACTGTCAGCAATACGTTTATTGTGGTGTCTCAAAATCAGCCATGTTGTGTGGAGCTTGGATTTTTGATAGAAAATATGTATCTGCCTTTACATTGCAGTTAGTGATCTTGCAGCGAGTTATCCTGCAGAACTGTGCCCAAGATGTTCTTTCAAATCCTAACAGTAGTTATTCTTTCCCACTTCAACAACAACATCATACATTTATGTCCCACTCCTAGGTTGTTTGAGGGAAATTATGGCCTATATATTCTCCCTTTTTGAAATGCCCTTTTTCTCTGAAATGTGACTTGCCAAACATTCTTGGGCATAAATTAGTGTAAATGTTATAATTCTTGGAAAATGCTGAATGTGGCTGGTGTATAATTTGCAGTAAACTACAGTATTATTACCATCATTTACCATTAAATGTTAGTTATTTCCAACAAGCTTTAGTTCTGTCAGAATACTGCAACAAAAGAAAAGAACTACAGATGCTGGAAATCTGAAATAAAACAGCAAATGCTGGAAAACACTCAGCATCTGTGAAGAGAGAAACCAAGTTAATGTTTCAGGTCGATGACCTTTCATGTGAGTACTGCATTTGATGAAAGTAAATATTGCTACACTGAGTTGGATTACAAAAGCAGAACTATTAAAGTAAATGATATCCATGTTTTAGTCAGAGGATTACATGGGTTAACCATTATTGATCCACAATTTTTATTCTTGAAGTGACTTTTAATGATTTTTAAAGCTGGGATAGATTTTTTGAAAAATAAACTAACTGAATATCAGAAGTCTGTCTCAGAAAGGAATATTCCCAGATATCAAAATCTTGAATTTCAAGTGCACAATTCGATCTTCTTGAGATTGTTTTTAAAGTTCATCTTTAGTTTTAAGGTGTGTATATATAAAAATACTGCTGTGAAGGTTGTCAAAATTACTGCCGCACTAAAGGCTGGTCATGAGAAGAATTGGTAGCCTTGGGCACTGATTCCAGACATGTGTATGGTCTGTTGACTCTGGTATGTGGAACATTCTGTAGAGCTTTCTTCAGTGAATGTATGTGTTCGTTGAATTACTGGCCTTAGGTTGAGCCTCAAGCTACAAATTCCCTTCTCTTTTCCCGCTTCCTCTTTCTCCCCCTCACCCCCGCAAAAGTATCTCAATAAATGGTAAGAATGTTTGGGTATTAATCAAAGCATTTGATTTATGTTGTATGAAAGCTTTAATTGGAGTGTAAAGGAGCTACCAAGCTGAGCTAAGGCATTGTCCAGTAACATCTACAGACCTAAAGCATGACTAAATGAAAGGTTGTATGTTGGGAAGGCTGTAATTGCAGACAGGCAGCTTGATTAAAGGATGAGGCCATGCCTAGAATCCTTGTGGCTGTCCTCCATTATGCAGGCAGTTCATTATTGTGGTTCTGTTTATTTTCTTGACATGCATGCTTAAAATAACTCCGTGGAATCAGGTGCAGCAGTGAAAAGGAAAAAAACAGATTAATGTTACTTATAACTAAATGTCTTTGTAAGTGGGCAACAGGAAAGTTAGTGAGAATTCTTTCACCTATTTAAATTGCTACCTCAATGAGTTCAGTAAAAGGGTACAGTGGTGCCTCAATTTGCTTTCAACTTCACTGTTCAATGGTTGGTTATATTTACAGTAAGAAAATGCTAACTCAAAGGTTGTATAATAAAATGTGAGATCATCTGATTCATATGTTGGACATGAATTTCACTTTTTTTCTCCAATTTACTTAACTAATTTTCTTCATTTCATCTTCTGGGAGGCAGATCTGCAGATGGCAGTTGTCCTCCAGTACCTCACTGAAATGCCCATTCATTTGTGACCCTTAACCTTAAATATCAGCAGATCAGCCACAGAGTGTTTTAAAGCCAAGTTGAATCCCACCCTTTCCTGATGATCACACAATCGTGCTTTCAACGCAAGTTACTGGATAGTGCTCAAGAACAGGGACCTTGTCTAGCTGGCAATGTCCTCTTCCCTTCCATTCCCAAAGCTAGAAGCACTGAAGCTAATAAAGCAAAGAACTTGAGACCTTTCTTGTCCCTAATTCAGTTATTTGTTGGATAAATCTCTAAACCATCAAACAAGTTTCTGTTATAAAATGGTTAATCAAAGGTAAAACTGGTAATATAGAGTGCAAAAGGTAGTGTACTTGTTCAGATAAGGCCTTGTCACCTTTGAGGCCTGGGTTTAATGTTTTTTAACAAGGTAAGTGGAAAGTCTTTTCTCTCCATTGGGGGTCAGAAGTGAAAAAAGTTTAGGGAGATTTAACAACATTCCTGGCAAAGGCAGACTCAGAGTAGCAACCTACCTATATTCAAGATCAGTTGAGCTGTTCTGCATATTGAATGCTACATGTGTGAATTATATTTGCCACTTCATTTATGCTGGCTAGATTGTACTTGCCTTCATTAATTGGCTAGTTGCAGTGGGGCTTATTTCTAAAGAAGCCCAGAAACTCAGTTAAAAGCAAAATACTGTGGAAACTAAGAAACCCAGTGAGGTTCACATCCCATGAACAAATAAAATAAAAGCCCAATACACGCAATGGGTAACCCAGCTGCATGAATATTATGCCTATCAACTATTGTGTACTGGACAAAGGTTTTGGAATATCCCTGGGCAAATGGCACATTTGATGGACATGTTCTTGGAATCTGAACATCACTGACAAGGCAAGTATTTATTACTCATCTCTAATTGTCCCTGAAAAGGTGGTGGTGAGCTGCTGCCTTGCACCGCTGCAGTCCATGTGGTACAGGTACAGCCACGGTGCTGTTAGGGAGTTCCAGGGTTTTGACCTAGTAAGGGAACTTTGGTATAGTCCCAAGTCAGGGTGGTGTATGGCTTGGAGGGGAACTTGCCCTCATCCTCCTAGGTGTGGAGGTCACAGGTTTGGAAGGTACTATTGAAGGAGGCTTGGTAAGTGCATGTTGAAGGAGGTACAACGTGCTGCAACTGTACACCGGTATGATATTGGCCTGTAACTTTGAGCTACCCAACGTTGGATTTGGAGGGTACCCCAAAGATCCGCTGGGGAATCCCCCTGGGATATTTGCAGGTAAAGGTTTTCACAGCAATTGCATAGAAATGAACAATTGTGCTGCGCAGGGGACCATCTGAAAATGTGCTTTAAATCGCAAACTCCGGATGGTTCAACCAGAGTTATACCAATAGTGACTCAGAAAAGGTTAGAAGAATTAAAAGCTTTTCTAACTTTTGAGTAACTGTTGTAAAGAAGTCCAAGACTGAGCCCACGGGCCTTGCCACCGCCACCCCACCCCCCCACCCCAACCCCCGACACCCCACCAGTCCACCACCTCTCTCCCCGACCTACGAAAGCACCACCCCAGTCCAACCCCCTGGACCTCATGCACGGCCCCCCGCTCCCCCCAGCCGTAGTTTGGACTCTCCCATCCGCTTCCCGCAGACTTCTGACCTACCTCCCCCACAAACCCCCGGACCCCTGACTTCCGCCCAACCCACCCCCAGACCTTGGACCACCCCCAAGACCCTCCCTCGGACCCACCACCCCAGCCTGACCTCCAACCCTTCCCGGACCTCCTACCGACCTCCGCCCTAGGACTTCTAACCATCTCTTTGCCCCCCCACCCACTGGACTTCTGACATATTTCCCCCCCCACACTCCTGGACTGCTCCCGGTCATCCCCACCCCCCTAAATCCTACCCACTTAACTTCTCCTGGCCTGTCAATTTCTCTGGACCATTAAACTTGCTTTGTGGCAGTGACTGCTGTAAAAATGTGGGCGTGGCCTCCTTGAATCCACTGGAGCCACGCTTCGCTGGGGCCTGTGAGGCGTATTTCAATGCAGGCCCTAGGCAGCTTTGGCGAACGGAAGTGTCAACATAATTTTCAAGGTAAGTAGGTATTTTTTCGATTTCCCCTCCCCACCCACTCACCCCCCCACTGCAGGCCCCAGCAAAATTCCTGCGGGCCATCTCTTTCCGACACCACTAGTCAGAACCTACGGCCCATTATGTGATTAAGTATTGCATTGACTTCAGCTAAACTGGAGTTGCAAAGTGTTAATGTTGCCATCACTGGATGTAATTGAAGGGAACAACAGGAGAGGAAAGGGGAGAGGATCCGTTATCCAATACTGACAAATGTAAATATTTGTATTTATAGATTGTTAACCTGAGGGCATGAAGTCATTTTGTTCTTGCTAATGAATTTGAAAATCCTTATGAGGAATTTTCTGGTTTCTTCTAAAATTGAAGACAGTAAGGTACCAAGAATTATAAATTGCCATGCCTACTTAGTTGCCGGAAGGCTGAATGTTTGTTGCTGTTAGTCTTTTGAAATACTGTTCAACAAAAAGTGAGAGTATTGTTTGAAACTTAGTCTGTAATTGGCAGAAATTTGTCTATAAAGGGAGAATGGTAGACCTGCTGGTATTTCATAGCTTGCCACTTCAAACAAGAATGAGCATTGCATGATAGTTAATTAGATGCTAGAAAATGTTAGTGGTATGAGGATTCATCAGAATCTGTAAATACATTCCTGGTGTTATAAGAATGCCATTACTCAACCAGCATAATATATTTGGGTATAAATTATGATGTCTTGCCTAAAGGTATGAGTGGGTTCCAGCCTCACTCCATGACTTCAGTACAAAAATCAAGGCTGACACTCCAGTACAGTACTTAGGGAATGCTACACTATTGGAGGTATTGTCTTTCAAGTGAGAACATAAAAAATAGCAGCAGGAGTAGACCATATGGCCCTTCAAGCCTGCTCCACCATTCAATACGATCATGGCTGATCTTAGGCTTCAACTCCACTTAACTTCTCTTTCCTCATATCCCTTGATTCCCTCAGACCAAAAACCTGTCTATCTCAGCCTTAAATGTATTCATTGATGGAGCATCCACAATGCTCTGGAGTAGAGAATTCCAAAGATTTACAACCCTTTGTGTGAAGTAAGAGGCAACTTCATTGAAACCTTTCAGATCCTGAGGGATCTTGGCAGAGTGGATGTGGAGAGGATCTTTCTCTGGTGGGAGAATCTAGAACGGGGGGTCACTCTTTAAAAATAAGGGGCTGCCCATTTAAAATGGAGATGAGGTGGAATTTTTTCTTTGAGGGTTGAGAGTCTTTGGAACTCTCATCCTGAAAAGGCAGTGGAAGAAGAGCCTTTGAATATTTTTGAGGCAGATGTAGATAGATTCTTGGTAAACAAGGGGGTGATAGGTTATTGGGGAAAGGCAGGATGCAGATTTGAGGTTACCATCAGATCAGCCAAGATCTTATTGAATGGCAGAGCAGGTTCAAAGGGCCAAATGGCCGCCTCCTGCTCCAAGTTCGTATGTTATATCATCCCAGTCCTAAATGATCAGCCCCTTATCTGGAAACTGTGCCCCCACGTTTCAGTTTCCCCAACCAGCATAAACAACCTCTGTATCTACTCTATCAAGCCCCTTAAGAATCTTGTACGTTTCAATGAGATCACCTCTCGTTCTTCTAAATGATAAGTCATTAAGCCTACACAGTCTCTTGGTCCTCTCAGGTTGGTGCAGAAGATTCCGTGGCACTATTTCAGAGACGCTTAGAGCAGTTCTCCCTCATGAGTTGGCCAATATTTATCCCTCAATCGGCTCTGGTGATGTTGATTATCAGATTTTTATCAGATTGCTGTGTGAGAGAGCTTGTGTACAAATTGGCTGCCACATTTTCAACAATACTATTGGGATGCTTGAAAAAAATACTTCATTGGCTGCAAAGTGCTTTGAGACATCTGGCGCTCCTGAAAAGTCTTACATAAATGCCATTTTTTCTGAGGTCCAAGTCTTGGAGACATAAAAGTAGGACTGTTTGAGCATTTAAATAGAATTTGGACAAACTTGTAAAAAACTAAGTGGTTTTGCATGTGGACTAGTTGATTTGAAGTAACAAGAACTCGGATTACCGATAAATGTTTAGTATTATAAAATGTTTGTTTCATAGTTGGTGGGTTCAGACATGCATTTGAATGAAAAACATGCCATCCCTAATGAGCTACCATGCACTTTTCTTTAAGATGTTGTTTCCAGTTGAAAAGTGGCTCAGTTGTGGGTTAATTTCTAGGGTAAGTACATGTTTAGTAAAGCATACCTGATAATATCAGCATTGGGAAAGAATTGAGAACTAGTTGAATCTGTTATCTGAATTATGTTGGAATGTAGTGCAAGTACAAACGTGCTGCTTATTTGTAGTCCCTTAAAAGTAGTAATATACCAAAGTGTTGCAGTGCTTGCGTGTTTTGTGACCACGGCATTCCTGTGAAAGTATTTGCCTAGAAGGCAATATTATGTGGTATAGCCAACCACTACTGCAAAGACTGGAAGTAAACACATCTTTGTCAATTGTTCTGGTTTACAACCAGAACAACATGGCAGTCCTGAGTTACCTGTTTTGCCAGGAGCAAGTGGACACAATTTCATGTTAAATTGCAGTGTTTTAAACCAAATATCGGAGATCTTGAGTACTGGTTCCAAATCCTAAATGCATCCGTGCACAGTTCAACTGTGACTGAGTCCAGATATAATGCAGGGCCAGATTTTTCAGAAAATTGTATATGCCAGTTGGTTTTCCTTTTAACTATTTTGGACCTGCTACAATTTCTAATTGTTATACAAACAAGATTTGGCCACTTGAATTATTTGTAGAATAACACCAGCTTTCATATTTCAAAGTGGTTATGTACCTAGGATTTTAGAGAACGTCCATCTTAATTTTGAAGACTGTAATCAAGATCTGTTGGTGATGACATTGTGTAGGTTTGTTTACAAATCCAAGGACTTGCAAGAATTATAGATAACTGAGCAAATTCACATCTGAAGTGTGAACTATTGTAACTAAGTATGCAACAACTGTAAACATGAATATTTTGAAGGTAATCACTTTCTCACTGAATTGAATATAATTGTAGCCTGTAGCTATTGGCAAATCTAATTCCATACAGTGCATAGGCACTTAAGTTATAGTAAAGTACTGTTTAATTTCAGTAAACTATGAATTGCAGAGTTTGGAATGCTATCTATTTTAAGAAGTGGGATAGAACTTTATATTGTATCTGGATGTGTCTTTTGTGTTCTGCATGTTTGGTGTAAACATTCCAAATGTTTTCACCTGCTAAACTGATAAGCTGTTTCTTTTTTCCCCAATAAAGATTTCATTGAAAATGTTCATGCTTCTTCAGTTAGCAAGAGAGAATTGAAAGCCAATGAAGCTAACGAACTCAACGACCACAGGCCGCACGTAAACAACATCACGGTATCCAAAAAAAGAAACTGGCTGCAGCAAAGCACTCTCAATCCTTACTTGAATGAAGAGACCAATGCTCCTGTAACAGTAGAGCTAACAAATTATGCAAGTGGCCTAAGCCCTTTACAAGAAAGCAGGCAGCAGCCTGCAGATCCACCAAGAGAGCACATCCGACAAAATGACCCAAAGCATGCTGCAGAGAACTCTCTGGATCATAGTGAAGAAAATGATGCAGATGATGAGGGGGAGATATGGTACAATCCCATCCCAGAAGATGAAGAAGTTGATCTACCACAAGTTCAGTCCCCTCCCAGGATTTCAGTGGCTAGAATTGATAATTCAAGCAGCAGTTTGCAAATGAAGCAATGTTCCTTGCCTGCTGGTGACTTGATTAAGGGACCAATGACCTTGGGAATCTCTGCAAATTGCTCTGAAAGTGTGAGAGAAGTCCAGGTAGTTCCAGCGATTGATGTGAATCAGGGAAATTCTGTGAATTCTACAAATTCCACAGACAGTGGGCAGCTGCATAGGCAGATCTGTGTGTGCAAGTTTCGGAGTGGGGCCAGTGTGGAGGAAATCTGTGTCCACAGACCTCCAGTTTCAGGTAAGCTGTTTGTGTTGCATAATGGGAAACCCTTGCCCTGTAAAGATTATGCAAATACTTTAAAATGATCAAAGCCGCCATTGGAATTTAAAATTGTATTATCTAGTTGTATTCACTTTTTACTTCAAGAATTTTCTTATTTATTGCTCTTCAATTTTCCAGAACTTCAGTAATTAAGTTATAGTTCCTCCATGTAGATATGAGTTTTTTTAAGCATTGTAAACATCTAGTTTATACATATTTGAGCTTGGAAAGAGGGATGAGTCGCCCTTATACCTCTAAAGCTTACATTTTTGGTTGTTCTTCAATTTTGTGTACAAATCTGCCCTGCTTCTTCATGAAACATGAGCACTACCCCCATAGGGGTGACTATTATTTGCTAATGCAGCAATAACATGTTGTGCAATAGAAGTATATTGAATTACATTGTTATTGATGGTAAGATATGCATCTTTAGTGCTGTGCAGCAATTTAACTCGATGTACATTTTCTGCAATGGAGAGTTGGGTTATAAATATTTAAATGGATAGGAGAGAAATTTAAACAAACACTTAAACAAAGTTTTGAGACAGCATTTGGCTCTGATTGGACTGCATTTTAAGTACTGAGTGCTTTGCACTACACCTCAGTATGTATAGACCTTGGAGTGGGTGCAGTGTAGATCTGCTAAAAGCATTTAGTTGACGGCAGGTTGCATAGACTAGGCTTGTTTTCCTTTGATTAAAGAAGACTAAGGAGTGATCTAGTAGAGAAGTTTAAGATGATTCAAGGATATGATTGGATAGATAGATGGAGAGAAACTTTCCACTGTCAAGAAGGTTGAGCACAAAGGAGCAGAAATCTTACAAAGAGAGCTAGGCCATTGTTATGATCCCAGCCGATGTTACTATTGGACAAACCAGATCCCAGGGTGGAACCTGGCTTGATAAATTCTGACTTTTTTTATTTTTTGTTTAGAAACATGGAGAGTTGCTACTGAACAAAATAGTAAAACATTTATTAAACAAGAAAAGATGAACTATATTACAATATGCCTTCATCCACAACTGTACCTTTTTACAAATTCATGAAGGTAACACAAAAGCTATCTTATACTCTCATGTTCCCAGTAAGTACACAGTCCATGTAAACCGTAAGCAACCTGTGGTCAGGCATACCACACTCTGAAACCAAGTCACAGATGCCACCCCAAACAGATGATATGGAACTCTCATCAACTCCCCCCAGACACTTGTTACGCAGTGAGCCAACTGGTCTCACCAAACTCCGTCTGTCACGTGAGGGTTGCCAATCTCCACTCAAAGAACTCGTATTGGAATCTTCTCCCAAATAATGTTTTCTCTCAGACACCTGTTACAAGGGTCCACCTTCACGTTTTCAAACTCTCCTTCTGATGTTTCTCTCCCCTGGATTGCCACATGCATTCAAGATTTCTTCCATGCACCCTCTCTCAGACTCATCTGTGCTAACAGAACACCACTGCTTCACATGCCCGTAGTAAAGAGTTACAAACCTTCACCTGTCTCCTTAGGCTTGTGAGAAGCCAGAAGATCCATTTTGCTTTAAGTCTGTATCCTGCAGCTTTCTTCTTTTAAGCTTGGAACTTTACACTTTGCTCCTTACTTTTAACTTCACTCATCAGGACCTTTTCCAGACTCCTGTCCTCGTCCTTTGACTTAAGTGTCCTCTAAGGGCCATTCCTGTTCCACTCTGCAGTTTGGGGATTTTCTTCAGGCATCTTTTAAAGTGAAACTAAAACTCAAGATCCCCCTCCTTTCTTAACACACCATTACAGAAATATAAATTAAACTTAAACGTAAAGCAAAAACTCATTCCTAACGCCCAGAAATACAAATATAGCTTACTTAAATTATCTCTAGTTCCTGCAACATTCAGGGGTGAAATAAAAATCATTTCTTCTTTTGGAACTCTCCCAACACACTGTTGAGGCTAGGTCAATGGTAAATTTAAAAACTGGGTGTTATTGGTCCCAGTCCTGCTAAGGTGTAACCTGTCTCTTTATACAGGTGCTACCTGCCCCAGAAACCGTCCCAATGCCTCAGAAATCCAAAGCCCTCCCTCCAGCACCATCCCTCTAGCCATGCGTTCCTATTTCTGTACTTGCTAGCACGTGGCACTGGGAGTAATCCTGAGATTACTGCCTTTTGAAGCCCTGCTTTTTATTTTCTTTCCATGCTCCCTTAAAATTTGCTTTCAGGACCTCATCACTCTTCTTACTTATGTCATTGGTGATGATGTGGACCTCGACTTCTGACTGTTCACCCTCACCCTCACCCATACAGAGCGGTCCTGCAGCCGCTCTGTAACATCCTTGACCCCTAGTACCGGGGAGGCAACATACCATCCTGGATTACGTCTACAGCTGTAGAAATGCTGTCTGTTCCACTAACTATTGACTCCACTGCCACAATTGCTCTTACTCTTCTCCCTTCACCCATAGCGCCATGGACTTAGCTCTGGCTACACTACCCTTGTGCATGAATGCCAGAAAGTTAGCATACAAGTTCAACAGGTAATAGGGAAGGCAAATGGAATGTTGGCCTTTATTTCAAAGGGAAGGAGTATAAAAATAGGGAAGTCTTGCTAAAACGATACAAGGCATTAGTTAGACCACACCTAGAATAATGTGAACAATTTTGGTCCCCTTATCTAAGGAAATACACTCTGGCATTGGAGGCAGCCCAGAGAAGGTTCAATAGGTTGATCCTGGGGATGGAGGGATTTTCTTATGAGGAGAGGTTGAGTAGGTTGGAGTTTAGAAGAATGAGAGGCGCCCTTATTGAAACATATATGATTCTTAGGAGGCTTGACAGGGTAGATGTTGAGAGGTTGTTTCCCCTTATGGAAGAGTCTAGGACCAGAGGGCATAATCTCAGAGTAAGGGGTCGCCCATTTAAGACAGAGATGAAGAGGAATTTCTTCTGAGGGTAGTCAATCTGTGTAATTCTTTGCTGCAGAGGTCTGTAGAGGCTGGGTCATGAAGTATATTCAAGGTTGAGATAAACAGATTTTTAATCAGTAAGGGAATCAAGGGTTACATGGAAAAGGCAGGAAAGTTGAGTTGAGGATTATCAGATCAGCCATGATCTCATTGAATGGCGGAGCAGACTCGAGGGGCGAATGGCCTACTTCTCCTACACCTTATGGTCTTATAACCATTGCCCTCACCAGTATCTGGTTAGTGAATGAGATGGGCTTGGGACTCCTGCACAACCTGCCTGGTCCTCCTAGACTGTCTGGTGGTCACCCATCTCCTCTCTGCCTGCACTCTTAACCTGCTGTCTGACCATCTCCCTAAATGTGCTATCTGTGCAGTTCTCAGCCTCGCGGTTGCCCAACAGCGACTCCGACTGTCACTCAAACTCTGAAACCCGAGCTCAAGTTTCTGCAGTTGGTGATGCTTTCTGCGCATGTGTTCACCTATGTTGTGGGAAACGTCCACGACTTCCCACATGCCACAGGATGCACGTTCCAGGTGGCTGCGTAGCCCTGCCTTACATTAAATTTACGTCACTTCCCTGCTTGAGTCTCTTAATTTTAAGTTGCTGCTTTTACTTAAAACTTACTTCTTTAAAAAAAAAATTCCTGCTGTTTACAGACATTCCCTAGCAGCAGTTTCCCACCAACTAATCAATTTATGGTTTTCCTGTGATGGCATTTTGATTTTTGTTTTCCAAACAGTCAGCTCCTGAAGGCTCCCGATTAGAGGTGCTCCGGAGCTGGCCTGGTTTCCTTCAGTTCCCTGAAGATAAAGAAAGGCCTCATTTTATATTTCTCTGCTTTGGATTAGAGGTGCTCTCAGACTAGGTCCAGTTCCTTTCAGCTCCCTGAAAGTAAGGGAAGGTAGTAAATATAATCTCACTCTTTAAGAAAGGAGAGATAAAGAAAACAGAGAACTACAGACCTGTTAGCCAGACATCAGTGGTAGGGAAAATACTAAAATCTGTTTATATTAAAACAAATGTGATAACTGAACACTTCGAAAATAATGGAATGGTAGGATTGGGCAGATCAACATGGACTTACGGAAGGGAAATCATGTTTGATAGCCCTGTTGGAGTTTTTTTTTGAGGATGTAACTAGCAGGATAGATAAGAGGGAAACTAGTGGATGTGTGTATTTGGATTTTGAGAAGCCTTTCAATAAGGTCCCAAATAAGAGATTTGTAAACAAAATTAGAGCACATGAGATTAGGGCTAATATGCTGGCACGGATTGTGTAACTAATGGGGTGCCACAGGGTTTTGTCCTTGGGGCCCCAACTATTTACAATCTATATTAATAACTTGGATTCAGAGATAGAAGGCACTATAGCTAAATTTGCAGATGACACTAAAGTATGTGGGAAAGTAAATTGCAATGAAGAAATAAGAAACTTACAAAGGGGTATGGACAGGTTAGGTGAATGGGCCAAAATTTGGCAGATGGAGTTTAACGTGGATAAGTGTGAGGTTATCCATTTTGGCCAGAAGAATAAAAAGGTGACTTATTATTTAAATGGAGAGAAACTTCAGAATGCTTCAGTGCAGAGGGACCTGGGTGTCCTCGTGCATGAATCGCTGAAAGCTAGTATGCAGGTACAGCAGGTAATAAGGAAGGCAAATGGAATTTTGGCACTTATTGCTAAAGGAATAGAATATAAAAATGGGGAAGTACAAGGCATTGGTGAGACCGCACCTGGAGTACTGTGCACAGTTTTGGTCCCCTTACTTGAGGAAGGATGTAGTTGAACTGGAGCCAGTTCAGAGGAGGTTCAGTAGATTGATTCCAGAGAAGGAGGAGAAATAATTCCAGAGGAGGAATTACTTTTCTCAAAGGGTCGTGAATCTGTGGAATTCACTACCTCGGTGCAGTGGATGCTAGGACGCTGAATAAATTTAAGGAGGAGGTAGACAGGCAGATTTTTAATTAATAATGGGTTGAAAGGTTATGGGGAGGGGGCGGGAAATTGGAGTTGAGGCTAAAATTAGATCAACCATGATTGTATTGAATGGCGGGGCAGGCTCGAGGGGCTGTATTGCCTACTCCTGCTCTTAGTTCATATGTTCTTATGAAAATTGGTTAATAGACAGAAAACGGAGAATAGGAATAAGTAGGTCGTTCTCAGGTTGGCAGGCTGTGACGAGTGGGGTACTCCAGGATCAATGTTTGAGCCACAGCTATTTGCAATCCATATCAATGATTTGGATGTGAGGACCAAATGTAATATTTCCAAGTTTGCTGATCATGCAAAACTAGGTGGGAATGTGAAGCAAAAACAGAAAATACTGGCAAAATTCAGATCTGGCTGCACCTGTGGAGAGAAACAGAGTTAACATATCAAGTCCACATGACACTTCATCAACAGTAGAAATGTGAGTTGTGAGGAGGATGCAAAGAGGCTTCAGGGGGATATAGACAGGCTAAGTGAGTTGGCAGGGATGTGGCAGATGGAATATAATGTGGGGGAAAAAATGTGAAGTTATCCACAAGAGAAATACAGAATATTTCTTAAATGGTGAGAGATTGGGAAGTGCTGATGTCCAAAGGGACCTGGGTGTCCTTGTTCATGAGTCACTAAATGCTAGCATGATGGTGCAGTAAGCAATTAGGAAGGCAAATGGTATGTTGGCCTTTATTGCAAGAGGATTTGAGTACAGGAGGAACATACAAGCGTACAAAATAGGAACAGAAATAGGCCATGCGGCCCCACCAGCCTGCTCCATCTTTCAATAAGATCATGACCGATCAGTTTGTGTTTCAAATTCCATGTTCCAATCTACCTCCCATTAACCTTTGATTTCCTTGCCTAACAATCTATCTACTTTCGCTTTAAAAATATTCAATGACCCCACCTCCACCGCTTTCTGTGGCAGAGTGTTCCAAAGTTGCACAACCTTCAGAAAAAAAATTCTCCTCATCTCCGTCCTAAAAGGGCGACCCCTAATTTTAAAACTTGTACCCCCTAGTTCTGGACTCACCCACAAGAGGAAACATCCTTTCCCCATCTACCTTGTTGAGACCATTCAGGGTCTTATATACTTCAGTCAAGTCATCCCTCCATCTTCTAAACTCCAGTGGAAATAAGTCCAGTCTGTCCAACCTTTCCAAGAGGTCTTGCTGCAGTTTCATTGAGCCTTGATGAATCTGCAACTGGAATATTGTATACACTTTTTGCTCTCCTTACCTAAGGAAGGATATACCTGCCATAGAGGGAGTGCAATGAACGTTCACCAGACTGATTCCTGTGATGGTGGGATTGTCCGATGTGGAGAGAGTGAGGTGACGAGACCTATGTTCTCTAGACTTTAGAAGAATGAGAGGTGGTCTCATTTAACCGTATACATTTTTCACAGGGCTTGACAGGGTAGATGCAGGAAGAATGTTTCCCCTGGCTGGGAGGGTGTCTGGAACCATCAGCTAGGCCATTTAGGACCGAGATAAGGAGGAATTTCTTCACTCGGAGGGTGGTGAATCTTTGGAATTCTCTACCCCAGAGGGGAGTAGAGGCTCAATCATTGAGTATGTCTAAGACATAGATCAATAGATTTCCATGCCTACTCCTGCTCCTACTTCCTATGTGCCCATGTTAAGAGATATGGCACTAAAATGGGTAAATGGAATTGATACAGAGAAGCCATGATCTAACAAGCACAAAGGACTGGATGGCCCATTCCTGTTTCTATATTTATAATTTTTTTCCAAAATAGGAGTCACAAATGGTGTAATGGGTTGATTTAATTAAAATCCTTTGTTTGACATGATCACTGTTCAAGATTTCAATTCACCATTGAAATATTAATATAGCTAATGAACATGACATAGTAACCCTCCATATGCATTGTATCTCTTGTTCAGTGATCAAGTCCGTGTGCATTATTTGCAGACTAGGTGTCAGTGTGTTAGCACTTTGTCCTTTCACCTTTGAATCCTGGAATCAAATGCAGCCAATTATTGGTAAAGTATAAGTAAATTAGATGGGGTAATTTCAAACTAATTTCCTATTCATAACATTAGCTGCACCTTTTTGGCAATTGGTGGTCTCTCAGGATGGTTTGTGTAGGAAATGTCACAGTGTGTATCCAAGACACTGTCTTTGGGGAAAGTTAGAGCAACCTTGACTCTGCTTCAGGATTGTTTGCCAGCACTGGAGCTCAAAATTGTGTTTCAATCTCCAGTATTCACCTTAAGCAGAATTTAAAATCACAAAATAACTGCTTAACGTTCATGGTCTGAAAGTAGAGTTGAGGTAGAAGATCAGTATGAATGATAGAGCAAGCTTGAGAGGCCATATGGCTCTACTCTTTTTCATTTGTTTGATACTCTTTGCTTAATACCAAAATTTTGGTTCTAATAAACTGCATTCATGCTGTGATGCACTTGTGTTTATATTGATGCTTGTACAGCTTTGAAAGTTATTAAAAAACCCCGACTCGACGATGCAACTTCAGCGTAGGGCTTTACAATGAATAAAATCAGAACACAAATTATCTTCAGAATTGTGTCTACAGAAAATAGTGTGTTGGTTTTGCATAATCCATTGTTTGTTGTTAAACTTTCTTGGACCTTTAAATTTCCACCTATTGGATAAGCTGTCTTATACCGTCAGCTCTTTTTTTTAATGTTAGAGATTGTAGCTGCTTATGAAGGGAGCTCTGTACAAGGGTTCTTGTGTGTACAAAGAACAAGAACAAAGAAAAGTACAGCACAGGAACAGGCCCTTCGGCCCTCCAAGCCTGCGCCAATCATATTGCCCGTCAACTAAAACATTTTGCACTTCCAGGGTCCGTATCCCTCTATTCCCATCCTATTTATGTATTTGTCAAGCTGCCTCTTAAACACCTCTATCGTACCTGCTTCCACCACCCTCTCTGGTAGCGAATTCCAGACACTCACTACCCTCTGCGTAAAAAACTTGCCCCGCACATCACCTTTATAGTTTTCTCCTCTCACCTTAAATCTATGTCCCCTAGTAATTGACTCTTCCACCCTGGGAAAAAGCTTCTGACTATGTACTCTGTCCATGCTACTCATAATTTTGTAAACTTCTATCAAGTCACCCCTCAATCTCCGTCACTCTAGTGAGAACAATTGTAGTCAGTTCTGATTTTTCCCATTCAGCATTGCAATTTGCAGTGCTAACTTCAACTGCTCATCTGCACCATTATTTAAGGTACAATATACTCCCATCACTTGTGGGATTAATAGGTTCTCAAGTTTACTGATGCGGACACAATTGAGGTATCATGGATGATGGTATATAATCTAGTATACTGTATTCTTTTTCCTACTACTTAAATCTAACCACAGAAATCATTAGGGCACATTTGAGACATTTGTCCTTGCCACAGTTCTGTGGCTGGACCTTCCTATACAGCAAAAATATGTGTATCAATTACATATGCACCAATTTATTTGACCCAAATTTAATATGTAGGGGAAGGATAAAGATCATAAATTAAAGCATTGATATCCAGTCGCTGTGATCTAAATACGTTCTCTCCGGTTGTCTTTAAATAGCAGCATATCTGTTTTTAAAAATATCAGGGCATATTTGAATCTTCTCTGAACTGTATATCCCTGGGATTAATTTCACATAGGGAAGTCTTTACCAATTTTATGGCAACTCTTTAGAACCTTGCAGTGAATGTCAAACAACTCCTAGCATGAATTCAGTATCGTGGAGGTACAGTATTTATGCACTTCATCCTAGCTGCTATTATGGTTTGAATTTTTCTCCTACTGGCACTTTTTATTTGAATATATTTCATCACAGGAGCATGCAAGCTCATTAATATTAATACAGCACTAATTTGTTTTTTTGCCTGCTGTCATTAGTTGGATTTAATTTGACAGATGAGCTCGTGTGTTTGTTCGTTGTCAGAGGGCATTGAAATCAGATAACAGGATGTATCTTTTAAAGCAGCCATGCTGAGCACTTGACAGTCATGTGGAAATGATTTTGAATAGTACTCAAACAGGAAACTAGACATTTTAAAAATTCCATCTAGCCTCCCTTGTTGAAATCAGGGTTATAAGACATTAGCCAGCTGGGAGGTTGAGGCTTTAAACTTCTATGTATAAGGCATTCTGGTGTTGGAAAGTCACACAGATCACTTTGCACACTCCAATGGCATGGGGCACTGAAGTATAATTAACTTGAAATTACTGACAGTAGACTGTGCTGGTAACCTGTTCAGTGAATCTGGCTTGAATTATCTTTCCTGCTGGTTCACCATCACAAAGGTAGTTCAAGTCTTCAACCAAAATACCATGTCCAAAGAAATATGTGTGGCCGCAAAGAAAAATGTGTGGGGTTAGAAAAAAACATTGGTGAATGTGCTTGTTTATGTTCTAGAGGGGAATTTCCTGTAAAGGGGCTCAGTAGTGATGTGTATCTAAGCATTTTTCTAAAATTGTTACCAAATGAATTTGAGTAGTTTATCTCCTGTATTAAAACTCCTAGTTACCACAAGGTTTGAAAATACACCTGGTTTATATTTGATAAAATGTGCAACTGCTGTTTATAAATGAAAAGTAAATGTTATTAATAAGACTCATGTTGCCAACAGCTGACACTTATCATAGAAGGAAGTTGTTAGACTTTCTGCTGTGACTTCCTTAGATCCTTTCTATGTGGAATAGAAGCTGTAGCCTTATGTCCTTGGCTGATGCTGAATATGAGACTTAATTGTAGGAAGGAGGATGCACATTTTGATGAAAATGGAAATAAAGGATAATTTTTGATCCCTGAGATAAATTTAAACTTCAAGATTTTGTTTGAAATAAATATTTATGTGTAAATTGACTGTCACATTTGAAATGGTATTTCAGTTATTACAAAATGATTGAAGAAAACAACCCTAGAAAAGTTCACACCAGCTGTTTAAACTGCAATTCTTTTTACCCAACAATACCCTGTTTAAACAGCCTGGATGAACCTTGAATTCTGTTGCTCAGGAGAGAATGAGAGTGTGCTTATATAGATACAGAACTCTCCTAGCAGTTAAGTTTTAAATAGTAATATAATTTGAATAAGCTTTTCATCTTGCACTCATCAGGACACTCGCAAGAATACCAATATATGGGGGAAAATAATTTATACTGTATGTGAAGAGAGTGCTGATTGGTTGGCAAGTGGCGTTGCCTTGGAGGATGCACCACTGGTGACTGCCAGTAACTGCCAAGCATTGTTTGAAACTTAAACCAGGCAGTTTGACCCTGATTGGTCAAGGCATTGCCCTGAGGACTGAGTCAGCGAACTGTTGTCACTTATTTTGTTTAGCTGAAACAGGCGCAATGTGTGTACAAGTTCTTGCTGTCTGCAAAAAAACAGGGCCCGGCCCTGTGTATTAATATATGTAGCTTCCAGTCCACGTGCCACACTGCGGGCTCGACTGATGACCTTAAATTGGTTGTCAGTATAACTCTTAGCACGTTGAGGATTATTTAGCAAATGTTTTCCAATTGTGGAATCACATCTAATGTTGGACACTGTGTTTTGAGTTTTGCAAGCATGGGCTGACTGGGCACGGTCTGTATCCTGCCTGTTGTGAACAGCAGCTGGAATATACTGTTTGATACGATCCCCCAATCTTTGGGATGTACAGCCTACATACCTAACATCACACTGGCACTAAAATTGATATATCACATTACTCAATTGTGTGATAGGCAGAATGCCTTTTTGGCTTGATGATAGTATCCTGTTAGTGGCGAATGCAACTTGTGTTGCTACAGCATAGTAGCAGGGTGAAACAGCTAGCTTCACCTGTTGCTCAAATTTTTGAGATACCTTGCCATTCTAGGGTAACCTGAGGTAGACTGGGCACTTTTCAAGGCTGAAACTGACGGCCTTATGCCCGTTTATGAGCCTGTGTGATATACAGTGTGAAATGATCTGATCAGGGTAGCCATTATCCTGCAGGGTACCTTTGATGTGCCCTATTTCAGCATCAAGCTTGCACGGTGAGCAAGTGGCTTGGGCCCTATTTACAAGGTTGCCAATAAAAACCCATCTTAGTCAGACACCATCAATGATGCATTCTCTATGGTAATGCCCCTTGCCAGCTAATCAGCACTGTCTTCACATGCAGTATAAATTGTTGTTTTCCCCCTTGTATTGAGTGCAAGACAAAAAGCTTAGCCATATCTCGTTTTTCAGCAATACTCAAGTTCTGTACTCTCAAACAACTATTAGTAAGATAATTATGCAGTAGCATCTGTGCTATCTATTGCAGATAAAAGTAAGAAGTCTCAAGGTGGTCCCAGGAATTCTGTTGGCACTAACACCTGGTTTGATGCTGCACTAGACTTAAGATTTCATAGAAATGGTATGAGACTATCCAACAAGAAGTCTTACATCACTTCTCTCCAGCAACAACGTTTACATAGCACTGAAGTGTTTCACAGAAGCATTATAAAGCAAAATTTGGCAAAAGCGCATAAGGTGTTATTAGGACAGAGGTCCAAAAACTTGATTGGAGATATGTTTTAAGGAACCTTTTATTAAAGGAGAAAAGAGGTAGAGAGGTGGAAAGGATTAGATAGGGAATTCCAGAGTTTGGGGCCCAGGCAGCAGGAAGCACAGCCACCTGTGGAGCAGTTGAATTTCAGGAATGAACAGGAGTCCAGAATTAGAGGAGCGCAGAGATCTCGAAGGGTTGAGGAGATGAGAGATTGGGAGGGGTGAAGCCATAGAGGGATTGAAAACAAGGGTGAGAATTTTAACATTGGGGCATTGCTTAACCAGGAGCCAATATAGGTCATTGACTACAAGGACGAATAGGACAATGAGAGCTAGGACATGGGCGGGAGAGTTTTGGATGACCTGCAGTTTGCAGAGAGTAGAATGTGAGGGGCCTGCTAGGAGTGTGTTGAAATAGTTGAGTCTAAAGGCAATAAAGGCATGGATGAATGTTTTGGCAGCAGATGAGCTGAAGTAGGGGCAGAGTCAGGTGATGTTATGGAGGTGGAAATAGGCAATCTTAGTGATGGAGTGGATATGTGGCCAGAATCAGGGTTTACTATGCAAGCTACCACAGAGGGGGACGGAGTCAGTAATGAAGGAACAGAGTTTGTAGTGGGGACCAAAGATGGTTTGTTTCCCGAATGTTGAATTGGGACTGGAGCCTGACTCTGGCTTTGCACTTTAACCTTTGTGCCTGTGAAGCAGAAATATGTTGCGCTAATGCTGTAGTTCTAATGTTAATCTATGTTTTGGGAGTACAGTACTTTGAGCAGCTGCAGAAATTTCTCTCAGCACTGTAGGGTCTCCCTCAAACTGCACTGACTGTAATCTTTTGTTTAGCAGGTAGCTAATTTGTTTCATTTTGCACCTGGTTATTACTATTTGTCCTTTATGCTATGTTATTGACATTTTTGTAAAGGAACTACTTGCCTTAATATAGAGCCTTATACAATCTAAGGATTTCCCAAGTGATTTATGATTAATTAAGTATTTTTCAAGTGTAGTTGCTTCTGTAACGTAAGGAAACACAGCAGTCAGTTTTCTCACAACAGTGGCCCATAGCAATGGGATGGATGGCCAGGTAATCTGTTTTGACGTTGGTTGAGGAATAAAAAATAGCCAGGACATTGGGAGAATGCCCCTGCTCCTCTTGGAATAGCATCATGGGATCTTTTGCATTTCCCTTGAAAGGATAAATGGAACCTTGGTTTACATAGAATATTCAAAACTGAACAGACCATCCAGACCGACAGGCCCATGTCAGTCTTTAAGTTCCACTTGAGCTTCATCCCATTGTTCATCTATGTCTTTCAACATAACCTTCTATTCCAGTGTTGCTGTGTCTGCCCTGCCAGACCAGGTGACAGGTGAGGACGGCAGATTTCCATCCCTAAATGGCATTAGTGTACCAGATGGGTTTTTACAACAATCAACAATAGTTCCATGGTCATCATTAGTTTTAATTCCAGATTTTTTATTGAATTCAAATTTCACCATCTGCCGTGGTGGGATTCAAACCTGGATCCTAAGAGCATCACCCTGGGTCTCTGGATTACCAGTCCAGTGACAATACCACTACACCACTGCCTTCCCTGTACTCTGAGTGGGGGACTTCAATGTTCATCACCAAGCGTGGCTCAGTAGCACCACCACAGACCAAGCTGATCGAATTCTCAATACGGGTTATCTATTGCTCTTGTGATCTTGGGCTGAGGAACAATATGATGCACTGTTGAAAATGTATTGGCATAAAATTAAAAAAAATTGGTTTACATTTTCAATATTAAATCGATAGTTTATCCTTGTCTATTGATCTAATTTGAAATTTGAGTACAAGAACTAAATGCAAAGGTATAGATTAGGTCTTGGATGGTTAAATGGCTGATGTTTGCATTAACTCTATTGGCTACTACTTTACAGAAGCACTAAACTTAATATACAATTTTCCATCTGGATATCCGGACCAGCAAGGCTAATGTGGGTAACTGTTCTAATATTGGGTAAGGTGATAAGTTATGTAAAATGTTACCAGTAAAAGAATCATGTCACAAAGATGACTTATGCTTGGTTGGCACTTCATGCAAATTTGTTATCTATAGTATTTTTCTTAGTTCATGGTCACATGAAGATTTGTGGATTTTTGAGTGTTGTGCAATGTGGTGCTAATATAAACTGTCAAAAGTGCCAATTCAGTAGAATCATAAATGCTTACACCACAGAAGGAACCCTCTTTCCCTTCCCCTGCAGCTTTGGTAATTATTTTGCCTTTGGGTGTTCATCCAATTTGAAAACCACAATTGAATCTGCCTCCACAGCCCTTGGGGCAGTGCATTCCAGATTGTAAACACTCAGTGCATAGCAAAGCTTTTCCTCATGTCGCTTCTGGTTCTTTCACCAATCACTACGAATGTCCTCTGGTTTTTGACCCTTCTGCCAATGGGAGCGGTTTCACTGCCTAGACGTCTGATGATCTTGAACACCATCAAATCTCCTCTCAACCTTCTGTCCTCTAAAGAGGACAGTCCCAGTTGGCCACCTTATCCATGTAGTTGAAGCCCCTTATCCCTGGAACCAGCCTTGTAAACCTTTGATACACCTTCTCCCTAAAGCCTTCACATTCTTCCCAAAGTGTGGGGTCCAGAATTGAACACCCTACTCTATGCAACCGAGCCACTATTTTTTTTAGAAAACCATCATCATATCTTTGTTTTTGTACTCTATGCCTCCATTTTTATGAAGCCCAGGATTCCCCATGTATTTTAACCACTTTCTCAGCATTTCCTGATACCAGTGATTTTTGTGCAAATTTGCACCTCCCCCCAGTCTCATACATTGAATTATCTTAATTTGAAGCCATAACTTAAGTTAAATTACAAATGTTAATACTTTTCCCAATTTCATCCTTTTCTCCTCTTTCCCATCTCTCCTGAGGCTAACAGTTTGTGCGTTGAGTATGGTTTCATGGACATTTGGTATCTCCCACACATGAATTCTATGCAGGTGGAGGGGTGGGTGCACCACAGTTGAATCCTGTCTTATTCTTATTTTGATGCCTATGTGGATGCACTTTCCAATGGAGCATGATAGAATGTGAGATAAAGAGGTTGTGTGGCACAGTGGATAGTGTCTTTGCTTCTGAGCCAGAAGCTCCAGGTCCTTTCACTGTCACTAAGTCAAAATCCTAGAACTCCCTTCCTACTAGGACTGTGGGTCTTCCTACAATATATGGACTGCAGCAGCTCAAGAAGGAGCTCACCAGCACCACCACCTCAAGGGTAATTAGGGATGGACAATAAATTCTGGCCTAGCCAGCGATATCCACATCCATGAATGAATATTTTTTTTAAAAAAAAAAAGCCCCATTCTAGAGCTTGATGGCCAAGGAAGGTACATAACATGTTCAAGCAGGTTGTGTATCAACCTGTAAATCCTCCCCATATACCCCAATGGCAGGCAATTGAGACCCCAATGGCAGGCAATTGAGAGTGGGAGAGATTCCCAATCAGCCATGTGATGGGAAGAAAATTGGAGCCTCTACCATCACTATTCATAACTCCAGACTACAATATGTGTGTAAAAATGCACTTTGCTGTAGCAACTTGGACTTCTTGGGGGAGCTGGTTGGCTCAGTTGGCTGGATGGCCAGTGTGGATCAGATTTGTAGCCAGCATAGGGTTTGTTCTGTGTTCTGGCTGGAGTGAATTTGGGACCTGCCTCCTTGCCCTACCTGTGGTGGAGGTTATGGTGCTGTGGGTCAGACCTGCCTATGGGCAGAGAACTGAAGAAGAGCAAGATAGAAGTTTCCTTTGCCTTTTATTTCACCACCCACTTACTTACCATACAAACCCAGGATACTGATGTATTGCAATAAATGCTCTTTCGCATGGAGAGAGAGAATCTCGAATTCAACAGAAAGGGAAGGACTTTTCCTGATATGTTCACTAATACAGTGAGGAACTATAACTAATGTAACCCATAATGTAATTTTGACCAATTAATGATCTTTAATGTGTAGTGAATCTGCCACTGCATCATACAGTTGATATCTAGTGTTAAACGGCGTTGTTTCTCAAAGATTACAGAAAAATAAGATCCAGCAATTAGTATTTTTTCAGTTGTCTAAATATGTTTAATGAATGATCAATTGTGGCCCTAGTAGAGTGAACAGACTGCTGATTCCTGCTGTTACCTACTTAGTTCTCCTGTCATAGGAAAATAGTAGATTAAAGCTTTTTCAAACTTTACCTGATCAAAGGTAATTTATTTCAAGGGCAGTGCAGAAATGATGTGGAATGAATCAAATTGGATTGTGTGCAGATCTTAAAAAGCTTCAAGTTTCACAGCCTATCACTTTATGAAAACTGTTGATACTGAAGCCATCTAAGGCTACCACAACCAATTATATTAGTGACATCCGTTTGTTAAATGATGCATTGTATCGAGTCTCATAGGACCACCTTCTATATTGCAGTCTTTCAGTGGGGAATTCTGATACAGTTAGAGGTGAGTTCACGAAGGCAAATTAATTCTTTTTACAAACTAAAATATGAGGCTAGTAACATAGTTTGTGTTAAAATGATTTGATGTCTATTCTTAAACTTTAAAAAATCTATTAATATTTTAAGTAGAATTTCTCAATCGAGGATAATTCTGATTTCCATTTGGTGCAAACAGACTTAGAAATTCAGGCACATGGGAGTTTTTAAAATTCATTCCTGGAATGTGGATGTTGCTGGCCTGGCCAATATTTATTGCCCATCCCTAATTGCCTTGAGAAGGTGGTGGTGAGCTGCTGCCTTGAACCACTGCAGGCCATGTGGTGTAGATACACCCTCAGTGCTGTTAGGGAGGGGGATTCCAGGGTTTTAAACCAATGACAGTGAAGGAATGGTGATATATTTCCAAGTCAGGATGGTATGTGGCTTGGAGGGGAACTTCCAGGTGGTGTTCCCTTGCATCTGCTGCCTTTACCCTTCTAGATGGTAGCGGTCGTGGGTTTGGAAGATGCTGTCTAAGGAGGCTTGGTGAGTTTCTGCAGTGCATCTTGTAGATGGTACACAATGCTGCCAGTGTGTGTCGGTGGTGGAGGGAGTGAATGTTTGTGGATGGGGTGCCAATCAAGCAGGCTGCTTTGTCCTGGATGGTGTTGAGCTTCTCGAATGTTGTTGGAGCTGCAATTATCCAGGCAAGTGGAGAGTATTCCATCACACTCCTGACTTGTGCCTTGTAGATGGTAGACAAGCTTTGGGAAGTCAGGAGGTGAGTTACTCGCTGCAGGGCTCCTAGCCTCTGACCTACTCTTGTAGCCACAGTATTTATATGGCTAGTCCAGTTCAGTTTCTGGTCAATGGTAACTCCCAGGATGTTGATAGTGGGGAAATTCAGTGATGGTAATGCCGTTGAATGTCAAGGGGCAATGGTTAGATTCTCGTTGGAGATCGTCATTGCCTGCATTTGTGTAGTGTGTTATGCCCTGCACCTGAATGATGAGGCCCAAGATGACCTCTAACCTCATTACAATGGAGCCAGTGTTGCACAAAAAATCTTTTATTTACATAGCACCGCTAATGTAATAAAACAGCAGGCGAAGAGGTGACCAAGATCACTCCACTGCTAGCCTTGCCCCAGCCCTAGGGTAAGTGAAACCAGAGATTGAGATGGTAGGATAGATGGTTGGTTGAAGGGTTGAGCAGCAAGAGTTGGAAGACCAGGGTCAGGAGGGAATGATCAGTGGATGGTCAAGGGCATTTTGTCAGGAGAGGGCACTGATCAGGCTTGGAAGCCTTTCAGGATGGTGGGGGGTGGGAAGGAGGGGAAGTTGAGATTGATGGCAATTTCCATTATATATTGGGGTCAAAAGGAGCCGTTCCTAATGTGAGAAACTTATCTTATAGTTTGCAAGCAGACTGAACGTCTGGCTTTACTGAGTGCATCAGGGAGAAATAACCTCGGACATTAGGTTCCTTGTTTTCGTATTCAAAGGGGCCAGCTGCTCATTTCAGAAATGGATCCTAGATGACTTTTTTCATTGACCAGTAAGACTGGTGGCATATATCCTGAAATTGTGCACTCACTTATTGCTTGCCATATTCAAAGCTTAATAAGTCAGTTGGTGCCTGAAAATGGGTGCTGCATGGGTGAATTTATAGGCCAGTATCCTTAATACTGTTTTAATTGCATAATAAGACTAAAACCTGGCATCTATAGAGGGAGAGAAATGGGACAACAAAAGAATTGTGGATACTCAATTTCAAGTTATTGAACAATTTCTCCTTCCTGATCTCTTTATCTTCTTGCTTTCCACTGCTCTGTAAAGGGTTCTGACACACCTTTGTACATAATTAGCTGCAGAAGTCTAAACTATTGTAGATAAATGTTCACCTGAAATTAGATTCAGGGTCATAGTTCTTCAATTGTTCTCAAACAATATGCAACAGTGCAGTATATGCATCTAGGAGCCCTAGCAAAAATGAAGTTTATGGGAACAAGGGAGAAAACTTGCCACTGGCTGGAGTCGTACCTAGGACAAAGGCAGATGGTAGTGGTTATTGGAGACCAATGGGTGTACATACACTGCATGGACTGCAGTGGTTCAAGAAGGCTTACCACAACTTTCAAGGACAATTAAGGTTGGGCAATAAATACTGGCCATGCCAATAACACCCACATTCTGAGCAAATAAGAGAAAAAGTAACCCCAGTCTTATGAGTGAGCCTCTGTGGTATTGCTGTGATCTTTTTTTTTCTCTCTTTTCAACCAATTATCCTGAGACCTTTCTTGAGTGAGTTTGTCAGTCTCCATTGAATCTGGCAGTTTCATTCTGTAAGCATATCTTTAGGCTGCCCAAACTAACTCTCACAGCAGGCAATAAGGGGAGAGGTGATTTTCATCCCCTCAGACTGAAATGTATGATCCACATACTCAATTCATAAGCTACTTTATAATTTTTCCTGGAAAAACTCAGCAGGTCTGACAGCATCTGCGGAGAGGAACACAGTTAACGTTTCGAGTCCAGATGACTCTTCATCAGAACTGAAATATAGAAATGTGGTGAAATATAAGCTGGTAGAGGGGGGGTGGGACAGGTAGAGCTGGATAGAGGGCCAGTGATAGGTGGAGGCAAAGAAGAGATTGCCAAAGATGTCGTAGACAAAAGGACAATAGGGTGTTGACGGAGGTGATATTATCTAAGGAATGTGCTAATGGTGACATTAAGGGTGACATTAAGCCCACATGTCCGTCCTTGACCTGCTGCAATGTTCCAGTGAAGCTTAATGCAAACTGGAGGAACAGCACCTCATCTTCTGACTAGGCACTCTACAGCCTTCCAGACTTAACATTGAGTTCAACAACTTCAGATCATGAACTCTCTCCTCCATTCCCAACCCCCTTTCCGATCCCCCTTTTTCCAATAATTTATATATTTTTAAAATATATTTTTCTTTTCCCACCTATTTTTAAATCTATCATTTTATTTCCACCTTTAGCCCATTTCGATCCCTTCCCCCCACCCCACTAGGGCCATCTGCCACTTTGCCTTGCTTTCTACCTTTAATGTCACCATTAGCACATTCCTTAGATAATATCACCACCGTCAACACCCCTTTGTCCTTTTCTCTACAACATCTTTGGCAATCTCTTCTTTGCCTCCACCTATCACTGGCCCTCTATCCAGCTCTACCTGTCCCACCCCCCTCTACCAGCTTATATTTCACCACATTTCTATATTTCTTTAGTTCTGATGAAGAGTCATCTGGACTCGAAACGTTAACTGTGTTCCTTTCCGCAGATGCTGTCAGACCTGCTGAGTTTTTCCAGCTATTTTTGTTTTTGTTTCAGATTTCCAGCATCCGCAGTATTTTGCTTTTATATTATTATAACTTTTCCTATTTAGCTTTTTAAAAATCTAAAGTCTTGCTGATGAAACTTGTTTTGGAAAGTGCCACAGTATTGTAACAATGCTTTCTCTTGGTAATAAACTGCCGTGTGAAAATATTAAATATGTTTTGCCCTAGGGTTTTGTTTGTAGGTTTAAATGTTTTTAAATTTAGGTACAGATATGACCCAAATGCAGAGAATGGAATCTTTACTGATTTTTGTCTATTGGCTGTGTGTCATGATTTACAGAAGACCCAATAGCACAAAAGTGCATTGAATGGGTCATTTTATATTCAACTCAAAATCTAAATTATTTTATTAGGTACACTTTTGGGGAACATTTTGACTTAAATAAGTATAATAAGTCAGACTGCATATTTGTAATGTACGTTAAATTCACATGGCCTTTATAGTGAACTTTGAATCATACCATAGCAAAATACTGCAGATGCTGGAATGTTCTGATGAAAGGTTACTGACCTGGAATGTTCTGATGAAAGGTTACTGACCTGAAATGTTTCTGTCTCCACAGATGCTGCCTGATTTGCTGAATGTTTCCAGCATTTTTTTTTTTAATTTTATGAATCATTATGTTCCTCAAAACTAAAACAAGATCCCAACTTTGTTAATGTTTGCTGTACATGGAGATTCATTGCTGTAGTAGATAGTCTCCAAAACACATGATTGAGAAATCTACATGTTGATTGTACACTCTAATTGTCTTTAGGGGCATACCCTGCATATCTAAAGCTAGGGAATTTGTATAGTTTTGTTTTAGAAAAAGCAATAGATCAGGCATGTGTGGAAGGAAAGAGTTGCTGAGTTAAAACCGTGAACAAAGAACACTACTAAGCTCCCTGCTGTTTCTCCAGCTGAGGAAACTTGACCTGTTGGTGCAGTGGCTTGCAGAGCTTTCTGGAACTGCATGAGAAGCATCTTAGCCCCTTGTGAGATGTTTACCTTTCAGTTTCCATTCGTGAGCCCATCTGGCTGGTCAGTCATCATCTTCACTCTGGAGAAGGACCAGATTATTCTGAGATTTATGGGGACTAAGTCTCCATTTCTGCAATGTGGCAGAGCACACCAAATAAACAGAATCAGAACTTTAATGGTCATGCTACAGTGCTTGCATGGATTTAGTTTCACAAAATAATACAAACTTTAAAAATATGTGTCTACTTATTTAACAAATTCTGAACATAGCTCAGAGTTTGCAGTCACCAGTGAAGGAATGGTGCTCGTCATAAAGCTGCCCAAATTTTCCCTGGGATTTTGAATGGTAATTTTGGAGCTATTTCAGTGTGGTGCCCTCTGTAGAGGAACTGTGCTCTGTGAGCAAGGCGAACAGCAGTGTGGCTGTGTCTCTAACCAATCCATTGACCAGAAACTGAACTGGACTAGCCACATAACTACCGTGGCTACAAGTGCAGGTTAGAGACATGGAATTGTGTGGTGAGTAACCCACCTCCTGACTCCACAAAAGCCTGTCCACCATCTATAAATCAGGAATGTGATGGAAAACTCTGCACTTGCCTGGATGTGTGCAGCTCCAACAACATTCTAGCTCGAAGCTATCCAGGATAAAATAGCCCCCTTGACCAGCAGCCCGTCCACCACCTTAAGCATTCACTCCCTATGCTACCAGCACATAGTGGCAGCAGTGTGCACCATCTACAAGATGCACTGCAGCAGCTCACCAAGGCTCCTTAATGACAGCACTTTCAAACTCGTGACTTCCACCACCCAGAAGAACAAGGGCTGCAGTGGTGGCTTTCCCACCAAGTTTTCTTCCAGGTCATACACCATCACGACTTGGAGCTGTATTGCTATTCCATCATCTTAGCCCCTTGTGAGATGTTTACCTTTCAGTTTCCAGGTTAAAATCCTGGAACATTCTCCCTAACAGCCCTGTTGGTGTACCTACTGTGCATGGACTGCAATGGTTCAAGAAAGCTGCTCACCTCCACCTCAGAGATAATTGGGGATGGGCAATAAATTGCCAGCGATGCTCACATCCCATGAATGAACAAACATGGGGATTCTTAGTGGACAAATAATTCAAAGTACAGGAGTTTTAATCCAACATGGTGGTTTCTGATGAAAGGTCACCCACCACATTAACTGAAACGTTAACTCTGTTTTTCTCTCCACAGATGCTGCCAGCCCTGCTGAGTATTTCCAGCATTTTCTTTTTTTAAATTGATGGCAGTTTGAAAATTTGAATCCATTTCTTTTAAAATCTTGAAATTAAAAGCTGCTAGATTGTTGTAAAGCTGCAGATGGTTCACTAATGTCCTTTAGGGAAGATGACCTGTGTCCTAGCCTGGCCTATATGTGACAACGATCCTGCACCAATATGGCTGACTCTTAACTGATGTCTAAGTGGCTTGGGAAGCCATTCCTGCCAGATCCTGAGAATGGCACCATTAGCAACACAATACTGGAGTTGCTTGTTTTTGCTACTTTATCTAGGCAGTGTGGGTAGCAGAATAAGATAGGACAGTAGTGTGAGGCCAGATTTTTGAAATTTTCATTAGTGTTCTTAATCAGCATTCAGAATGGTGGTGTCCTTTTAAAATTTAACATGAAGACCATTTGGAAGTCTAACTTTAATTACCAGTTGGAACTTCAGATATCCAGGCAGCTTTCAATATTTCTCTCTCCACAGATGCTGCCTGAACTGAGTATTTCTAGCATTTTTTTTTTAGATTTTCAGCATCTAAAACAAAATATTCCAATTTTATTTCTTTGGCTATCTATTAGTGCAATATATATAAATGTTTAGTATATATTTCACCAGTAATTCTGTGGTTATGGAATTGAATGTTCAAGCAGAATATTCTGTTGATGTTCACACCATGTAGCCACTACCTCGACTGCAATCCACATCATCAATGTATAATACATTTGAAAAGAGAACATGTATTTGTAGTCCATCTAAAACCCAAGGATGAAGATGACTTAGGGGTTTAGTAACATAGTGGTTATGTTACTGGACTAATAATCCAGGGCCTTGATTAATGATCCGGAAACATGGGTTTCTCAAGGCAGCTGAAATAAAAAATTAATAATGGTGACCATGAACTACTTTGTCATAAAAGCCCATCTGCCTCATTTTGAGAAGGAAATCTGCCATCCTTACCTGGCCTGGCTTCTATGGACTCCGATCCACAGCCATGTGGTTGACTCTTAATTGCCCTCTGAAATGGCCTAGCAAGCAACTATGTTGTATCGAAGAAAGCAGCTCACCGCCACCTTTTTAAGGGAAATTCAGGATGGTTAATGAATGTTGTGATGTTCACACTATGAATAAATTAAAAAAATTTAAAACAGGAAGTAAAAATGTGAGAATATAAGGAAAAGCAAATGGGGAGGAGACAGTTGCACATAATCTTCAGTGCACAAAGAAATTGTTGTGTTACCTGAATGAACAGTCTGTCTTCTAACTCTTACATCGTATATTGACTTTGAGCCACTTTTTTTCATGGGGTATGGGTGTCACTGGCAAGGCCAGCATTTGTTATCTATCCCTAATTGCCCTTGCAGAGGGAAGCTAAGAGTCAACCACATTGCTATTCGCCTGGAGTCACCAATTGGGAAAGAGCAGGTGAGGTGGTTTTACTTTGCCTTCCTTGTGGCTTTTAACTCGGGAGTACCTTCTAGGAAAACTGCAATCGCGGATGAAGAGCCTTTTGGAGGGGGTTAGGGAACCAACACAAAGTGGACACAAGTACTTCAGCTGGACATGAATAACACTATTGAAAGACTGTCTCTCTCTTTGCTGGAGGTGTTTGGAATGGGCCCTAAACTCAACCCTCCTTAAGAGGTGAGGGCTACTACAGTCAAGTGGTCACTGTGCCCAGACATCATTAACCATTTTAAAGAACTGAGTGGAAATGCATTATCTTAGATCAAATGATATGAGTACAAAATTACATCCACACTAGTTGAATAAATTACCAGGTTAATGGTTCCATTTATCTGTTCTCTGGGTGTTCATAACCGAGTGTTAAATTAATTAATTTAGGGTATTCTGCAACACGATTACCACTTTAAACCAACAGCCATTGTTATTTGGAAGGGTGCCATAGGTCATTGGGATGTCTCATGCATTCGATTGTGTATTGTTCAGCAGCTAATTCAGTATACTTGTTACAATAATCTACGTAAGATATAGGACCTGAATGTGCATTGATTATATATTGAAAATAAAAGAACAAAGAAAAGTACAGCACAGGAACAGGCCTTTCGGCCCTCCAAGCCTGCGCCGATCACATTGCCAGTCAACTAAAACATTTTGCACTTCCGGGGTCCGTATCCCTCTATTCCCGTCCTATTCATGTATTTGTCAAGCTGCCTCTTAAACTCCACTATCGTACCTGTTTCCACCACCTCCTCTGGCAGCGAATTCCAGACACACACTACCCTCTGCATAAAAAACTTGCCCCACACATCTCTATAGTTTTCTCCTCTCACCTTAAATCTATATCCCCAAGTAATTGACTCTTCCACCCTGGGAAAAAGCTTCTGACTATCTACTCTGTCCATGCCACTCATAATTTTGTAAATTTCTATTAAGTAGCCCCTCAATCTCCGTCACTCTAGTGAGAACAATCCGAGTTTCTCCAACCTCTCCTCATAGCTAATAACTTCCAGACCAGGCAGCATCCTGGTAAATCTCCTCTGCACCCTCTCCAACAGCTCCATATCCTTCTGGTAATGTGGTGACCAGAATTGCATGCAATATTCCAAGTGTGGCCTAACCAAGGTTCTATACAGCTGCAGCATGACTTCCCAGCTTTTATACTCAATACCCCTGCCAATGAAGGCAAGCATGCCATATGCCTTCCTGACTACCTTATCCACCTGCGTTGTCACTTTCAGTGACCTGTGGACCTGTACACCCAGATCCCTCTGCCTGTCAATGCACTTAAGGGTTCTGCCATTTACTGTATAACTCCTTCCTGTATTAGACCTTCCAAAATGCATTACCTCGCATTTGTCCTGATTAAACTCCATCTGCCATTTCTCCGCCCAAGTCTCCAACCGATCTATATCCCGTTGTATCCTTTGACAATCCTCTTCACTATCTGCAACTCCTCCAACCTTAGTGTTGTCTGCAAACTCACTAATTAGCCCAGTTACATTTTCCTCCAAATCATTTATGTATACTATAAACAGCAAAGGTCCCAGCACTGATCCCTGTGGAACTCCACTAGTCACAGCTCTCCATTCAGAAAAGCATCCTTCCACTGCTACCCTCTGTCTTCTATGACCAAGCCAATTCTGTATCCATCTTGCCAGCTCACCTCTGATCCTGTGCGAGTTTACCTTCTGTACCAAGTCTGCCATGAGGGACCTTGTCAAAGACCTTACTGAAATCCATGTATGTAACATCCACTGCCCTTCCATCGTTGATCATCTTTGTCACTTCCTCGAAAAACTCGATCAAGTTAGTGAGACACGACCTCCCCTTCACAAAACCATGCTGCCTCTCACTAATACACCCATTTGCTTCCAAATGGTAATGAATCCTGTCACGAAGAATCTTCTCCAATAATTTTCCTACCACTGACGTAAGGCTCACCGGCCTGTAATTTCCTGGATTATCCCTGCTACCCTTCTTAAACGATGGAACAACATTGGCCATTCTCTAGTCCTCTGGGACCGCACCCGTTGCCAGTGAGGATACAAAGATCTCTGTCATTAACACTAAGTTGGCTGTTGGTGATGGGCAACATTCTGTCAAGTCAATTCTCACTCCTTTTATTCTTTCATCCTCATTGATATCTCAGATGTGGTTTTGCTTAATATATTTTCCTGTAACAATGTTAATTGTAATTTTGGCCCAAAGAATAACTCAGATGGGCACAGACCTGTTTGTTTTTGACTTTAGTGACCATTACATTCTCCATCCATTGTTTCACCTTCAGTAAGAGAATTTACCTGTTGATTCCACACTTGAATTCTCTCACTATACTTTAGTTTGCTACCTCTTAATGTCTTTGTTTTTTAACTTTAATACTACCCTGTGTGATAATACAAAGTTCCAAGAAGATAGCTATCAGTGTTTATGCCTTTTCTGAGCAGTTAGTTTAAAAAAATAAGGAACTTTTTTTTTTTACATTGAACTGCAATATTAAAGTATTTTGCCTGCCTTGCCTTATGCCTTATCATTTAGATGCAGGGATTGTTTGCAATGGGTGTTGCTGAATTTCTGGGCAGGTTCTGTGTTTGAGGTAACACACAATCAAAAAAAGACCAGCTGCTAATTTCTGATTTGTCCTTGGAATATGGGCAATACGGCAAAGCAGCATTTATTGCCCAATTCTAGTTGTCCATCTCAGGGTTCAGTACAAGGCCATTGTTTCTGATCCTGAAAAGCAGAGGTAGAATTAAAGGAAATAACAAAATACATTGATGACATGGTTTTTGAGAAGTAGCAAGCTGGAGAAGTTTAGTGAGAGAATTCAAGTGTGGAATCAATACAAATAAATTCTCATTGAAGGTGAAACAAAGGGATGGAGGATGCAAAAGATGTTAAAGTCAAGAGTTAAGGTATATGCTGGCATGTAGGAATGAAGGAGTTACCGACATGCGGAGTAGTGAAGGCATGGATGGGTTTGTAGCCAAGGATGTGCAATGGACTGAAAATGGAACTAATGAACACCGGAGCAATGGATGTGCTAGGTATTTGTTGTGGGCTGAGAAGGGTGACTTGGGCCTTTTTGCTGATTAGTCTTAGCCCTTGTTCAACAATAACCTGATGTCAGGTATGCTGTCAGCATGCTCAGTGGTAACTAGATGGCTCGGAGGTAAACCAGGGTGTTGTCAGCAGACAAAAGCTGGACCCATGTCTACGAATGATACCAAGGTAGAGCATATGGATGAGTTATAGGAAGGGGCTGAGTAAGAGTCCTTGGAATACTCTGAGATGGCCATGTTTAGAGGAGGAACCCGTTACGGGGATAATGCTACAGTTGTAGCCATAAAAGATGTTGGTAACTTTAGTCAGGGTGCTCTCAATATTTAGATAGTAAATGCAGGAGAAATTGTAAAGCTTTTTGAAGAAAGGAGTAATTGAAGGCAGGATATGCTATGATTTTTTTTCAACTGATACATTGGACCTCCGTGGTCTCTTCTGTCTTTGCCACATTATGACTGTTCTAGTACTTATGTCTATAATATTAGAGGATGATGAAGAGGATGGCTTTTAGCTCTATCAAGTATTTTATGGTTAGCCTGATAATGCCAACTTGCATTAAAACAGTCCATTTTTATAGCCTCATTCTAAAGCACTTCAGTATCGATTGACCACAGAACAGTAACAGGCACATTTTGAATGATTTTCTGGCTTCAAATACCTAACATTTTTATCTAAAATTTTATTGCTCCATGTCAACAAAATACCTGCATCAGTTATGTGTGCAGTTGACAAGCAAACTTGTAATTAAATATTTTACTGTGTTTAACTTCCCCCCCACCAAGTTACTATAATGTATGTTAATTCCCCATTCTACTGCTAGTAGTACTTCAAGATTGTAAAGCATTATGGGATTCCCTGAGGTCATGAAAGGTGCTACATAAATGCAAGTCTTTTTTTTAAGCTACTAGAGAACGCTTATAATGGGATGTCTAGTTTGGCTATCCATTCGATGGCTTCCTGTGTGGACAAATGAGGTGCAACAGGTCTTAGTGGACAGGTTAATGTGATGTGTTCCATGGTTGTGGATTCACCAACTCCCCAGAAAGGAATTCCACAAAAATAAATGACTGTATCATTGTCCATTTGATAACCTTCTCCCTTCATGCCATTCTAATGCACTGCAGCAACTCCTCAAGGCTTCTTTGACAGCACCTTCCAAAGCCGTGACCTCTACCACCTAGAAGGACAAGGGTAGCAGACACAGGGGAACACCACCACCTGGAAGTTCCCCTCCAAGCCACTCACCATCCTGACTTGTAACTATATCGCCATTCCTTCACTGTCACTGGGTTGAAATCCTGGAACTCCCTCTTTAACAGCACTGTGGGTGTACCTACACTGCATGGACTGCCGTAGTTCAAGAAGGCAGCTCACCAGCACCTTCTCAAGGGCAAATAGGGGTGCACAATAAATGCGATGTCCACATCCTGTGAAAGAAATTTTTTTTAAAATTATGATTGCATGTTGGGATTGCTTACGTGTATGACAGGTAATTCTGTTATGATTTCTGTAACTTTTGAAAGTTAATGTTTCCATTTTTCAAACCATGTGTTGCTGGAGCAATTTATTCCTGCTTTTTTCTATAGTCAGATAATAAAGGAAATTTCTGTGTTTAAAGTAACAAAATTATTTCATAAATTTCTTGTGACCACTGTGAACGAAGACTTTGGTAATTGAGCTTCCAATTCTCTCTCCTTTCTGGGATAAGTGATCAATCTGCCCTGGTGGCCAATCTATCTTTACTATGTGATGAGTTAATAAACCTATGTCTAACAGCTGTAGTCCAGTGTGCTGATATATCACAATGGTAAACCAACATAGTTCAAAATATGTTTGGCATTTCCATCCATTTACTCTGCCTTTTCTGAAGCCACGGGTATCCCAATGTAAGATACCCTACTTTTTTTTGGTAAATATGCTTTTTTAGACCCATAAAACTGACTGACAGATATTTCTGTTTCCAGTAATGCTACATCTGCCAGCCCAGTTGTGATGTTTTTTTGGCACCATGATAATTATGTTAATTTTATTTTGATGCTAAAATGCACTACTGCAACAACTTTAATGTACTCCTTGTTCTCACTCTTTCATTGTGACTTGGTACATATTTTAGATTGGCAAAGTATTTAATAAAATTTTGGAGAGGATGAAATGTATGAATGATGTAACTGGAAAACCTGTCTTGGATATCTATTTTTTAAGATTAGTATTATGATTAGAGGGAAATATGTTACCTGTTACAAGTTCACAAACTCTGAAATTTGCATACTTTAAACTTGTAGACTCCATTGTCATTGTTTTCCATAGTAAATATTCATTTTGGGTGATAACATCCAAACCTGCTGGCATGTGTGTAAAAGTGCACCGCAGTTTCAGTAGTTTTCGTGACATATTTCTTTATGTATTACCTGAAATCATAGCAAATCATCAAATTTCATCTAATTTAGAGGTGTAAATATCTGCAAATTTTTCAGTAATCTGCTATAAGTTTTTTATTTTCTAACTTTTCTTTTCCTCCTCCTACCGTAATCCTGTCACATCTCCTCTGAGCCTAATACCCCAAAGTCATGTACTGTTTGCTAATGATGCATTTGATTGTGTTGAAATTTGTGTGTCATGCTTGTGATTAGTAATTTCATTAGAATTCAATTTCTAGAAATGTTGGATATGCTGGCTGAATATGTGAAAGAGTGAGATTGAAGTGGTCTCACTTTTGAAGAAATGGCATGTTTTGGCAAACTTCCAAAATAGATGAAATGCAGAAGTAAATTGACTATTGTGGTTGGGGGTTCATTTAAAGAAGTAAAAGATAATCTGAATTTAATTTCTCATTCCAATGGTATTAACTGATTAGGAATTAACTTAGATAACTTGACAGGTATAGACAGCACTCATGCTAAATTGTGAAACAGCTAATTCCTTGAAGCCCAGTAAGGTTTGGAGGGGAGTGAAATGAGGATGAGAAATGATTAATGGTCTTGAAATTTAGCACCTAGAACCGTTGACTGACATTGGAGTTTTCCTTCTATGGTTAGAGAATAGAATTATGTTTGTGAGACACATCTTCAAATCTCCAGAATACATTTGTGGTTTCTGTTCATATGATTGGGAAATCTTAATTTTTGGTTTCACCTTTTAGTATTTGTTGGAAGTATTAAGTACAATCGAAGCAGATTCTGACCTCAAGCAATGTGCGTGTGTTTGGGGGTGCTGGTGGGGGAGCTTTCTACTAAATTACACAACAAAGCCTAGGAACCAACTTGTATTAATTTTGGTTGTTTTTTGTAAGGCAGGCAGCCTAGTGCCTTGTGGCTCTCATGTAGAACTGGAATTAATTGGTATGACCAAATCTAAGATTTGACCCAGGATACTCTCGATCCAAAATCTGTGTAACTGTAAAGTCATTGAACATATTTCTCTTCAAATAGGATTCGAACATAGTTCTTTTCATTTACGGGGTATGGGCCTCTCTGGTAAGGTCAGCATTTATTGTCCAATCCCTAATTGCCCTTAAGGTGCTGGTGAGCCACCCTCTTGACTGGGTCTGAGTGGCTTGCTGGACCATTTGAGGGCACTTAGGAGTAGACTAGATTTCTGTAGGTTTGGAGTCATATGTAGGCCAAACTAGATATGGGTGACAGATTTCCTTCCCCAAAGAACGTTGGAGAACAAGATTGATCTTTGCAGCAACTCTAGTTATGTGGCCGCCATCACTGAAACTAGCTTTTTATTCCATATTTTGTTAAGTTAATTGAATTTAGATTCTCCAGCTGCTTTCAGGTAATTGAACTCTTGTCCCTGGCTCTTTCATCCAGGTGTCTGGATTACTCATCCAGTAATGTAACCACTATGCAACTGTACCCACAAGCCAACGTATTCCATGCCTTCATCAATTAAGTATAAGATGCCATCATGATGGTCTCATTAGGTGTTGCAGGCATTCTATAAGAATTGCAGCGGTTTCTCCAATGTATTGTTGGTAGACTCACCTGGGGATCCATTGCACAGAACTTCTGAACAAAGAACCAAACAGGTGATATTGGTGAATGCTCCTAAGTTTTGGTAGTATGACTCTGTTGCCTCATGAGAATCCCAAGATGTGTATCAGAGGATACAAAGAGTTCCATCCCTAGCTTTCGATTCATATTGCCAATAGGACTCTCTGATGGATAGCAATTTCACCTTGGACATAATTCTTCAGGGTTGCACTGAGAAGGTGGATACTCTGTTACTTCTCTTCAGACTACAATGTCTAGAGAGTGTATCAATCATACAACTGGCACATCTCTTTCAAAGCTCCTTACGTGAGGCTCTGAATTATACATTTGGTGATATACTGCTATGCTGTATTGATCTTGGATGTCAAGAGCATCAAGATAACCGGCACATAAATTGTCCTGTGTATGCCCATCTGCTTTGAAGGCAGATGTTCGTGAAATAGCTGATGGGGAAACTGGCTTAGATGCTGAGCTCTTAGGAAGCGTTACCTGGAATCTGGTCCATGAACAAGAACCCATATATTTAGAATTTGGTGCATGTGCATATCTATCTGTTCACACTTTGGGGTGCTGAACCTTAGCATTTGCCAACCTGCACTGAGATTTTCTAGGCTAAGGTGCTTGAGTTGTGTCCTATTTAAAAGTGAGTGCTCTCCTTATCGAGGAAATATTTTTCTTAATATAGTTCACAAATAAAAAAAGGCAAATTTCAAAAGAAGGTGAATTTGGAGAAGCTCAAGAGAGGAATAGAAATAAGAAGGAACCCCAAAACCAAGCAAGGTGAACAAGAGAAAAACAAAATATTTAAGAAATATATTCGTTTTTTTACTGTTATGACAATTATCCTTACATTTTGTATTGTGAGCTCCTAGTGTTAGGAACTGGATTGAAGCTACCCAATTTATTTTGTGTAGGATTCCTTTAGCTGACAAAATTCCATCAGAATAGAAAGCATTTAAGTCAGATTCTAGAGGTGGATGAAAATATGCTAACCAACTGTCCCATCTATTTATGAAGTATAAATTTATTTGGTAGATTGTTATGGATAGGGTTCAAATATTTTCTACCTTGCTGCTGGTGAGGCATGTAGAAGGAGTTGGCTTTTTAAAAATCAGCTTTGTTGAATTGTCAACCTTAACTTTGCTTGTTTAATTCCCTGTTTATGCTCAGAAGTTACGCTTGCAGCTGTTTATGCTGTGTGCAAATCGTACATGGGAGAGAAGAAAGCTGGCTATCACCAGTCACTTCTGGCTGCTTTTCAGGCATTTTGCACAACACCTACCACAGATGTGCCTTCTCTTTCATTCCAAAAAATGTGTGAAGGAATGTTGAAGTAACCTTTTGGTAGTACAGAACTTGAATATTGCTGGGAAAAGAGACATGCTGTTGAAGTTTTTGTCTTGCAAATTCTCCTGATGAGTGCAAGATGACCAATTGTAAAGGAAATAATTTATACTGCATGAGAAGAGTATGCTGATTGGTTGGCAAGTGGACTCTAGTAGATACGTTATCATGGAGAATGCACTAGGGCGGACAGTTAACTGCCAAGCTTTTGTTTAAATTCAAATCAGGGAATAGTTGTCCACCCCAGCTGCTTTGTTTAATTGAAAAAGTTACAATGTGTGGACATGCTCCTTCTGCCTGCAAAGGACAGGGCCCTGTGTGTGAATATATGTAGCTTCTAGTATGTGTAAGCGAGCCACACTGTGAGCCCGACTGCCAACTCAAGGGACATCTCCACCCATTCTCTCTCACATACCCTCACATCTTCATCTGGCCTAATCTCCTCTGGAGACTGTGTCTTCAGCCCTTCCTATCTTGAAGCCACTTGCACAGATCAACAGATCTATGTGTTCCCCCCCACACACTCTGGTATACCTTCCTTCCCTGGCACAGCCTTCACCCTGCAGCCACTTCCCTTGCCTGAGGCCTTTTATCCCCCTTCCCTGAGTAAGCCCTAGCCCTGCAGCTGTTGAAAAGCCACCCACACCTTATGGCTGGTGAGGTAGGTAGAGATCTACTTGTGAGCCCCCCCTAAAAGTGATGTGGTGCTGTCTCAGAAGCCTGGCATAGATGACTGAGAGTGCTGCCTGAAGCGAGGTAAGCAAACGAACCTTGTAGTCCTGAGAAAAGTGCAACCTGCCAAGCGCACATCTTATATATGCTGTTGTGAAACACGGTGGCGGGAACTTGGACGATCCAGCATGTGGGGATGATTCCAGCAGGCTGGGCTTATAATGATATGCAGGTCTATTAAAATGAGGTTCCCAACGTCCAGCAGCGGGAAACGGGACCCACCATTGACAGGCAGAGTGGACAATTGCAAAGTGGTTTCACGACACTGAAGTCAATTTTTGTCAATCTTGCTATATTGTTCATTCACACCACTGAACGTGCCTGATGCCAGCTGGCATGGAAAATTCCACCCTATATTTTGAGTTTTGCAAGCATGGGCTGGTTGGGTATGGTCGGTACTTTCTGTTGTGAACAGCTGCTGTTTTATATGATCCGCCAGTCGCTGGGACGTATGGCCCACGCACCTGGAATCTCGTTGGCATTGAAATTCATATACGACATTACTCATTTGTGTGATAGGCAGAAATGCTTTTTGACTTGATGCATCCTGTTAGTGGAGAATACCATTCTTGTTGCGACTGCATCATAGCAGGGTGAAACGGCTAGCTTCATCTGTTGCTCAAATTTAATCCGACGTAGACTGGGTACTTTTCAGGACTGAAAGTGGCGGCCTTGGTTCCATTCATGAATTTGTGCAATATGCAGTGATCAGGGTAGCCATTATCCCGCAGGATGGCTTTGATGTGCCCCATTTCAGCATCAAGCTTGCATGGTGAGCAAATGGCTCAGGGGCCCTATTTACGAGGTTGCCGATAAGGCCAATCTTATAGCAAATGGAACTGTAGGGCCCCCAACCTGTATATTGACCAGTGAAGGTAGGCTTGCAGTAGACAGTAGCAGATTTCTACCAATCAGAGTCTGCTTGCCAATGAATCAGCACTCTCTTCTCAAGCAGTACAAATTATTGTTGCCATTACAATTGGTATCCTTGCAAAGGCTCTCCTGTTGAATGCAAGATGAAAAGCTTTGACAGCAAGTCTTTCTTTCTTTCAGGAACGCTGAAGTGTTGTTTGGGGGAAGGGATAGGGGTGTTGGGGGAAATGCTTGCAGTGCTATGGCGCAGTAGGTTTCATCACCTATTTTGGATTATTTGAAAGGGATTCATGTACTAGGTGGGTGTAAAAGCTGTTGAAAAATAGCCAAGTTAGAAGCAGCCATATTGAACTACATGGGTTTCATTTTTGCAAGTTATCTGAATGAACACGAGATGAGGGCAATCCATGTTTTGCACCATAAAACTAGATGTAAATACTCTGGAGTAACTTTCACTGAAAAACTGGCTTATATACAATAATAGCTCTGGGCTATACAATGGAAACTGGTGTTTCATTGTGTTTACTCCTCCTCTCCCCTTTGCTTTTAAGTGTTTGCCACTAAAGGAAAGATTAATATTGCATGGTCTAAAAATGGCACATGTTAATGAATGCTGTAAGGCAGCCTTGCTATTGGGATTTCTGTAATTTACAGTACAAAGAGTTGCATTGTCTGAATTTATCAGATGTCCCTTTTTTTTTGGACTTGTTTCTTGCCCGAATCTCTCAGCAAACAGCTGGAGTATAAACCTTTCACTGTTTGGAAATGTCTGCTGCTCTAGTACAGAGATGCAGATAACAAATTTGTTCTTGTTTCCCTAAAAAAAAAATCAGCCTCCTTATTTTGTTGTCTTATGTGGAGTTGGGAACATGTTAGTCGAACATGCATTCAATGCTGCAGTTTCAATTTCAAGTGTAAACGCACAGTTAACACCATGTGGAGTTCTGACATTCTACTTATGTTAAACAGGCTGCTAGAAATTAAGTATGATATTCAACAGGCTGTTGGCCATTTTATTCTTTTGCTGTATATCATTTACAAAGCCTGGCCACAGATTGACTTAATTAACTGAATTATTGATCTATATGCTGATGTGAGACCATATTGACATCGTTATATCACTTAAAATAAACTTAATGCTATCCTAAAAGTGGCTAATGAGATTAGCTCCAGAATAATAGGTTCTCTTGAGGCTGAATATATTTGTTGACTTAAGAGGTGTCTGTTCTGTAGCCTCTTGCATGAGGTGTCTATTGAACAGTTGATATATTAAAACGTGCAGTGAGAATCAATCTTTTTACTCAATTTAAAAGGAAAACAATTCAAAAGTTGAAGATTCTTTTCACAGAGAAGATTGTCCTGAATCATTCTAATTAATAACAGACAAATTATGATGTTATGTTTGTTTTGGGGATTCCTTCCCCACTCTGCTGAAAACATTGACGACTTTCTGGGGTACTGTTATATGAGCACCTAATACATTCTGATGTCGTGCTTAAATTACCGTCATTATGCGTGAGACTTTACTGACTGCCAGCAAGCTACTTCACTAGGTGGGAGGAGGAGAGTGATGGTGAAATTGTATGGAGTCATGGTTAATGTGGCACCGAATTAAGCCATTTGGTCCATCAAGCCCATGCTGGCTCTCTGTAGAGCAATCCAGTCAGTCCTGTTCCCCTGCTCTTTCCCCATAGCCCTACAAGTTTATTTCCCTGCATGCCTATCCAATTTTCTTTTGAAATTATTCATAGTTTTTGCTTCTTCTGCCCTCATGGGCAGCAAGTTCCAGATCACTATCACTTGCATTTAAAAAGATTCTTTCACACATCTCCCCTACATCTCTTGCCCAAAACCTTAAATCTGTCTCCCCTAGTCCTTGCACCTCCAGTTAATGGGAACCACTCTCCTTTGTCTACCTTATCTAAACCCGTCATAAGCTTGTCAAATCTCCCATCAATCTCCTTTGCTGCAAGGAGAAGAACCCCATCTTCAACCTAACCTTGTCACTAAAATCCTCCATCCCCGGAACCATTCTGGTAAATCTCCTGTGCACCCTCTCAAGGATCCTCGTACCCTTCCTAAAGCGTGGTGACCAGACTGGATACCTCTGTGGCCTAACCAGAGTTTCATAATGGCTCAGTGTATAAGTTGCCTGCTTTTGTACATAATTTATGAAACCCAAGATTCCATATTCTTTGCTAACTACTCTCTTAATATGTCCTGCCACCTTCAAAGATCTATACACATGAGCCCCCAGGTCCCTATGCCCCTGCACACTCTTTAGAACTGTGTCATTAAGACTGTATTGCCTTTCCTTATCCCTTTTGACAAAAGGCATCATCTCTCACTTATCTGTATTAACTCCCATCTGCCACTTGTCTGCCCATTCTGCTAATCTATCTATGTATCCTGTTGCAGTCCATTGAGGTCTGTCACACCTCCAAGTTTTGTATCGTTGGCAAGTTTTGAAATTTTACTATGTATTCCAATATCCCGTATATCAATAAAAGCAATAGTCCTAGCCCTGACCCTTAGAGAGCACCACTGCCTACCATGCTCCAGATTAAAAAACAACCATTTACCATGACTTAGTTTCCTGCCCTTAAGCTAATTTTTTACTCAAGCTGACACCTCCTATTCCACAAGCCTCAATTTTGTTAATCAACCTTTTGTATTACTTGTCAAACACTTTCTTAACTTCAGATGGACAATATCCATTGAATTCCCTTCAACTTTCTCTGTTCATCAAAAATTCAGTTAAATTAATCAAACATGAGAGGATTATTTTTTTAAAATTAGCCTGATCCTGCCCCAATTCACAGTCCCAGTAAAGACCAGTGGGATCAGGAGTATGCGCCACCTTCAGTATTTTCCTTCCACCTCTTTTTCCACCTCCCCCCGCAATCACCACCAAACCCATGGATACAAAAGCCAATTGCAGTACCCTTACTGCCACTGAACAACACCATACAGCCTGGGGATTGTACTTGGACTATATGACTCATCCAATTATTAGATATACAAACTATTGCCAGCTTTATTTTTAATAATATATTTGCAATTGACATTGGTAAAATTTTGCTGATGAAGTTTTAGTTAAACTTTTTAGTGTTTCAAAGATTCGCAATACTGTTTGAATTGAGTTTAATATAATCTTCATTAATTTTGGTTTTAGTAGCTGCCACTGATCCTTCCAATGGTCCTGTCTGTGCAGTAGCAGTAGTAGCGACAGCAGCAACAACAACTGAGTTTTCTCCGCCATCCAGCCCCAACCCTTTGAAAAAGGGGACTACAATTAATTGGTCCTTTCCAGAAAAGATAAAATCTCCACGAACTGTGAGGAAGCTTTCGATGAAAATGAAAAAACTTCCTGAACTCAGCAGAAAATTGAGTGTTAAAGGGACTTCAAACCATAACTGCAATGATAATCACAATTTGTCACCCAAAGGCAACCATGGCTCTTCCTTGTCTCCTGGAATTGTGACCAATGCTGCTAGTAGGAATGTCATCAGTCGTTATCATCTGGATTCAAGTGTTGTATCACAGAACTACAAGAAGAAAAGTTCAGCAAACTCCAAATCAGCCAGTAAGGGTGGTTACCTTAGTGATGGAGATTCACCAGAACTCGTAGCTAAATCGGGTAAGCACTCCTGTGAAAGCAAACCTGCAAAGGGGAACATTGCAACCTCTCACAAAACACACAGTACAGAAATTGATATTGATGCTTTCCGGCATTACAGCTTTGTGGATCAGCCTAAGTGTTCTCAATATATTTCAGGACTAATGAGTGTGCATTTTTATGGTGCTGAGGATTTAAAGCCACCAAGAATTGATTCTAGAGATGTATTCTGTGCCATACAAGTAGATTCAGTCAACAAAGCCAGGACAGCCTTATTGACCTGCAGAACCACATTTTTGGATATGGACCACACATTTAATATTGAACTAGAGAATGCACAGCATCTCAAGCTGGTTGTTTTCAGCTGGGAGCCAACGCCTCGTCGAAACCGTGTTTGCTGCCATGGCACTGTTGTGCTGCCGACGCTCTTCAGGGTTTCCAAGATGCATCAGCTAGCAGTAAAACTCGAACCCAGAGGGCTCATTTATGTGAAACTGACTCTGATGGAGCAGTGGGAAAACTCATTGGACAGTCCAGATGGAGAGCGCGAACCAGTGATGTTTGGTGTTGAGGCACGGAAAATAGTTGAGAAGGAAAATACAGGCTTGAGCGTGCCATTGTTGATGCACAAATGTATTGTGGAAATAGAAAAGCGAGGCTGCCAGGTAAGTCTATAGTCCATTTTTAAATGATAGTTCTATTTTTATCATGACGTATGTTATAGATTCTGTACGCTCAAAAGATTTGTAGATTCATGGGCCATCCCAGAAGATAGAGTACATGATCAAGGCTGGCAAACCAGAGTAGTATTGAGAGTACGCTGTACTGTCGGAGGTACAATCTGTTGGATAAAATGTTAAACATCAGCCGTATGGGGTGATGCAAAAAATCCCATAGCACTTTTCAAATAAGCCTGGGAGTTCTCCCGGTATCCTGGCCGACATGCATCCTTCAACCAACCAATGCTGCAATTGTTTTAAAAACAAAATTGCTACTCGAGTGGTATTACTGTGTGCAAGTTGGTTGCTGCATTTCACTACATTGTAACATTACACTTCAAAAATATTTAATTAGCGATGTAATGCTTTGGGACATCCTGAGGATGTGAAAGATGCTGTATAATGCAAGTTTTAGGATTGTTCTCCTTGGAGCAGAGAAGGCTAAGGGAAAGTTTTTAATAGAGATATGTAAAACTTGAGGGGCTTTGATTGAGTCGCTGGCAAGAAACATTCCTACTTGCAGGAGGGTTAATAACCAGAGGTCGCAGATTTAAGAAACCACCAGGGAAATTAGACACTTTTTTTAAATGCAAGGAGTTATAATAATCTGAAAGGGTTGTGGAAGCAGATTCAATAGTGACTTCAAAAGGAAACTGGATGAATACTTGAAAAGGGTAAATTTATGATTAATTTGATAAAACAGGCGCGTGGCACTAATTGGATAGCTCTTTCAAAGAGTCAGTACAGACATAAAAGCAAAAAACTGCGGATGCTGGAAATCCAAAACAAAAACAGAAACAGAAATACCTGGAAAAACTCAGCAGGTCTGGCAGCATCGGTGGAGGAGAGCACAGTAGACGTTTCGCGTCCTCATGAGCAACTGTGCTCTCTTCCGCCGATGCTGCCAGACCTGCTGAGTTTTTCCAGGTATTTCTCTTTCTGTTTTTGAGTCAGTACAGACATGTTGGGTTGAATGGCCTTCTGTGTTGCATGATTCTAAGTTCCTGCTGCCTTCTGAAAAACTGCAAATTTACAGATTAGGAAAATCAACATATGTCATACCACAAGACTGTTTGTTTAATTTTCTCGACAGCACAAAAATGGGTGTTTTTGTCCCCAAGTTGTGCTGGAAATGAATGTGCAAATTGCTTTTGTACCCAGAGAAGCTAATCTATCACTTGCCTATGGAATATTGAAGGCATACAGCCCTGTAAAGTAAGGTGAGATTTGTCTTGTTTTACACAATGTTACAATTCTTTAGAAGGAGAAAAGAGGCCTGAAGGAGGATAGACAGTTGTTCTACCTTTTTTCATGTTTGGAACTAGGTGCCTGGCATTTTATTTCTTCTGTGAAGAAGTTGTTGCATGCAGGTGAGATTCTGGCCACAGGACAATCTTAACATTCATCCTTACAATGCCTGAACAATGATATCTATACCTAGTGCAACGGAGTCCTTTTGAGTTGTCATGCTTTTTTTTCAAAAGGGGGGAATTCACTGCTGTGCAAATAGAAATAAATAAAGCATAAACAATGCTTCATTCATTAGTGACTAAAGATATGGCATGTTATTTAAAGGATGGTGGTGACCTTCACTACTCTGACTGATTAGTACAGCACACCCCTCTGTAAAGCTACCTTTTTTTTGGGAGTATAAAAAGTATGTAGCAGCGAGTGATAGGTCACATTTTATGTGACTTTTCTTGGGTCATGCAAATCATCATCAATATGTAACAGTTTGTAGTATATATGCAATTTAAGATAAGGAGATGTTATGCTAAATTAATTTGGACTTGAGGCATTGGCAGGTTGTATGAAGTGCAATTTGAGTCCTAAATGTATCACCTACTTGTTTTATTTTATGTCCTCTTGTCCTAATTAATAGTTAGATAATCTATCAAATGCCTCCTTTCCAAGATGCAAAATGCCCAGTTTGTCCATTTTTACTCTGAACATTTGGTGTTGGAGGTCAGTTTCTTGACTCTTTGCACTACTCCAGTATTTCAATATCTTTTCCAGTCCTGTTGGTTGAAAATGTGTGCAGTACTCAGGGTGCAGCCTAATCAGAGGACTGTGCAGTTTGGTCACAACTTTGCCTGACTTGTTCTGCAACATTCTACTGGCTTTGGTTATTACTTTTATATTGTTTAGATCTCCTGACCATCGAGACTACTAAAACTCTTGCATTAGTTATTTCAACTCCTTCATGATGTATGTGGGTCATTTAATTTTTTTTTCTTCCTCAGTCGTTAAATTTTACTTGCTCTGGCTCTGCCCACTTAGAATGTGTTGGATAAAATATCTAATTTATGAGCCGCCTTCTCCAATTTCACTGTCCCTTCTAGTTCAGCATTATTTACGAATTTGACCACTTAGAATTTAGTTTCTGATTGCAAGTTATTTACGTAGAAATGGTAGTTATCCTTAGCCTTCACTTGGTACCTTATCCCTTTCCTCATTTTGACATATGTCTTGTACTCATTGCTATCTACTTTTCAGATAATTTCTTATCCATCTCCTGCGTCTACATTGGATCCTGGGCATTTTCATGTGAACATGTGTCTTAGAAGTTTAGATTAACCACATTCAGTGGCTTTTTACAGTCTATTTGGGGTGTCATTTCTTTAAAGCCAAGAGGTTTGGTCATTAAGACCTTCCACCCTAAATGCATGCTGACTGCTTTTTACTGGGTTGTTATTGTACAGAAGTCTGAACAGCAAAACTTACTGTTTGGCTGAAAGAAGGATTTGCTAGTTCAATCATGAGGCATCCAATTGACTAAACATGAAAATTAAAAGCACTTCAGTTTGTTTTCACCAATAAAGAACAAGTAAATTGCAGAAGCTTATCATTCACTTTTTTTTTTAAAACTACCATTTCCCAATTAACAAGTGTCCTACGGTGAAAGCTAGTGAATTGCACTGGGATTCCCAATTGGGGTCCACAACTGGCCAGTTTTATGCAAGAGGAGGCTCTCAAATTCCAGGATCAAAATCAGGAAACAATTTTTCACAAGGGGAAAGTAGAAATACAGAACTGTCTTTTTCTCAAAAGCCTGTGCGTACTGAATCAGAACTGAGACTGATGGACTTTTATTGTCGAAAGCAACAAGGATATGGATCAAGCTGGGTAAATAGAGTTAAGGTCCAGATAGAATAAATTCTTACAGCCCAGTGGGTGGCCATTTGATTTATCATGCCTGTGCGTCAACTTTTTGAAAGAACTGCAATTTAGTTCAACACCCAGCTTTTCCCCTGTAACCCTGCAAATTGATCTTCAAATATATGCCCAGTTGCTTTTTAGAAGTTCCTATGGAATGTGCTTCCATTACCCTTTCAGCTGGTGCATTTCCCCTGTGAGAAAAAATTCTCCTCGTTTTCCCTCTAGTTCTTTTCCCAATGATCTAAACCTGAGACTTCTGGTTACCTTCTGAGAGAAAATAGCTCCTCTCCTCACTTGCTCTGTCAAAACCTCTCATAATTTTGAATATACCCATTAGGTCTCCTCTTAGCCTTCCCAGTTTCTCCAGTCTCCCCATATAACTGAAGTTCTCAGCTCTGGTATCATTGTGGTAAGCCTCCCCTGTACTCTCTCCCAGGCCTTGCTATCCTCCCTAACGTGCCCGTACCCAGAATTGTGTACAAAAATCCAGCTGGGGTCTAACGAGTGATTTATAAAGGTTTTAGCATGACTTTCTTTCTTTTGTATTTAATGCCCCTAATTCCAAAACAGTTATCCCATGTGCTTTCTTATTCATGCATTCAAAGACATGTGAAAATGTGCTCTCAGGCCCCCTTGCTCTTTCACTCCTCTCAGGATAGTACTATTTAGATTTATGTGGTCTCTCAAAGATCTCCTACTTCACACTTATTTACATGCCTGTGCCCATTTCACAAGCCTGTTCTGATGAAGAGTCATACGGACTCGAAACATTAACTGTATTCCTCTCTGCAGATGCTGTCAGACCTGCTGAGTTTTTCCAGCTATTTTTATTTTTGTTTCTGAACTATACTACCTCTGTTTATGAGTTACTGTGTTACGAAGCTTTGTGGCATCTGCAAACATTGAAATTGTGCTCCCTATATATAGGCCATTTTATATAGAAAATAATGGTTATAATACTGACCCCTACATACTTCACTCCAGTCCCCCACACATCCATTCACCACTACTCTCTGCCAACTATCCCTTAGCCAATTCTATAGCCACGTTACCACCATCTCTTTAATACCATGTGCTTCTGTTTGCCAAATTTATTTGCCCTAAGGTACTTTATATCAAAAGCAAAATATTGTGGATGTTGGAAATCTGAAAATAAAGCAAAAATGCTGGAAATTTTCAGCAGGCCAGGCAGCATCTGTGGAGAGAAAAAACAAAGTTAATGTATCAGGTTGATGACCTTTCATCACAACTTTAGAAATAAATGTAAGAGTTTTTAAGCCAGTGGAAGCAAGGAGGGGGCAGGAAGAACAAAAGGGAAGCTCTAAACCAATGTTTAGTAGCATCTGGTGCATTTCCGCTGTGAGAAAAAATTCTCCTTGTTTTCCCTCTAGTTCTTTTCCAATGATTTAAATCTGAGACTTCTGGTTACATTGTGAGAAAAAATAGCTCCTCTCCTCACTTGCTCTATCAAACAGTGTATCAAAGCTATGTGTACCATCTACAAGGTGCACTGCAGAAACTCACTAAGGTTCCTTCGGCAGTACCTTCACCATCCCCGCATTGCATGCTAGTGCCAGACACAGACACACAGACAGCCAGGCATGCGCGCGCGCACACACACACACACACACACACACACAAACACACAAAGACATACACAGACACACAAAAACCAAAAGCAGTTTGAGCTCAGTGGGTCATAATGCTCTAAGTTGAAGGGAGCAGTTCAAGTCTCTCCACGGCTGCTACCATCTAGAAGGATAAGGGCAGCCTTGGCAAACGGAGTGCAACTGACTAACTGAATGAAGACTTGGAGTTTGGTGAAAGAGGAGAAGGAATTGTTCGTTTCCTCTTTCTATCTTTCTCACCCCTTAGAAATTGGTTCTTGCTCTACTACAGGGAAAAGAGCTAGCTGTTTGGTGAGTATCTGGTAAGTGGGTAAGTTCTATTCTATCCCTAAGGTTTAAAATAGTACATAATTTGGTGGTAAAGTTAATAAAATATATAAGAAAGCAACATAAATAAGTGATAAATATAATTAAGTAGTTATTTAAAACACATTAAGGATGGCAGGATGATTAGTCAAAGCTGTAATATGTGGGAGCTCCTGGATAACATTGTGATCCAGGGCAAGCACTTCTGCAGTAAGTGTTTGCGGCTTGAGGAACTTCGGCTCAGTCATTGAGCTGAGGGCTGACCTGCAGACTCTGCGACACATCAAGGAGGGGGCAAGTTACCTGCATGCATCGGGACATCTGCTCAGGGCTGGAGAGGAACTTGCAATGGGAGGGGTGGATCCAGTGGTCATGGTCCACCTAGGTACCAGTGACATAGGCAGGATGAGGAAGGAGGCTCTGCATTGTCAGTATGACAAGCTAGGCACCAAATTAAGAAGCAGAGCCTGAAAAGTAATAACTTCTGGATTATTACTTGAGCAACGTGCAAATTGGCATAGGACATATAAGATCAGAGAAATTAATGCATGGCTCAAAGACTGGTGTGGGAGAAGGGCATCCCGGTTTGTGGGGCACTGGCACCAGTATTGGGGAAAGTGGGATCTGTACTGTTGGGACAGTCTACACCTGAACCGTAACAAAAACAAAAATAGCTAGAAAAAGTAGTTGGAACAGTCTACACCTGAACCATGCTGGGGGTGGTGTCCTTGCAAGCTGCCTATCTAGGGAAGTAGAGAGGGTTTTAAACTTAATAGTGGGGACACGGGATCAAATTTGGGAAGATGTGGTAACCAAAGAATAGAGGTAAGGCAAGAGAAAGTATTAATATGGGAAATTATAAACAGACTGTGACAGGAAGGGACAGAGTACAAATCTTAAAGTAAATCAGATAAGGCTAGACGCTACAAAAATAATAAAAGGACAAAACTAAAGGCTCTGCATCTAAATGCACATAACATTTGAAACAAAACAGGTGAACTGATAGAGCAAATAGAAATCGATAAGTACGAGTTGATAGTCATTACAGAGACATGGCTACAGGATGACATAGATTGGGGCCTGAATATTGAAGGGCATGAGATATTTAGGAAGGACAGAAAGCTAGGAAAAGGTGGATGGGTGGCTCTGTTAATTAATGATGGTATTAGCACATTAGAGAGGGATGACCTAAGTTCAGGAAACCAGGATGTAGAAGCGGTTTGGGTTGAGATTAGGAATGATAAAAGCAAGAAGTCACTTGTGGGAGTGGTGTGCAGGCCCCTTAATTGTAACTGCACAGTAGGACAAGAGTATAAAAGAAGAGATAATGGGAGCGTGCCAGAAAGGTACAGCAATAATCGTTGGGGATTTTAATCTACATTTTGACTAGAAAAATCAGATGGGCAAAGGTAGTGTAGATGAGGAGTCCATAGAATGTTTGCAGGATAGTTTTTTTTAGAACAGCGTGTTCTTTAGCCAACCAGAGAGCAGGTTATATTAGACCTGGTATTGAGCAAAGAGAGAGGATTAATTCATAATCTCCTAGTGAGAGCACCCCGAGGTAGCAGTGATCATAATGATTCAATTTTACATTCATTTTGAGAGGGAAAAATGAGTGTGTCCAAGATTAGTATTTTAAACTTAAGGGCAATTATGAGAGCATGAAAGCAGAGCTAGCTAAAGTGAACTAACAAAAGATGTTAAAGGATAGTTCAATAGAGCTTCCGTGGGAGACATTTAAAGGGATATTTCAGAATACACAGAATATATACTTTCCAATGTGAGAGAAAGATCCCAAGGGGAGAGTCCACCATCCATGGTTAACTAAAAAAGTTAAAGACAGTATCGAACTAAAAGAAAAAATATATATGCAAAGATGGGTGGCAGGTCAGAAGATTGGAAAGAATATAAAGAACAGCAAAGAATGGCAAAAAGATTAATAAGGGAAAAATTAGAGTATGAGAGAAAGCTAGCTAGTGATATAAAGATGGATAGTAAGAGTTTCTATAAATATTTAAAAAAGAAAAGAGTTAACAAAATGAGCATTGGTCCTGTAGAAAGTACACCTGAGGAATTGATAATGCAAAATAGGGAGATGGATTAATTAAACAGATATTTTGCTTTGGTCTTCACAATAGAGGATACAAGTAACATCCCAGAAATAGCTGCAAATCAGGAAATGGAGGGGAGGGAGGAACTTGGGAAAATTACAATCACCAGGGAAGTGGTATTGAGCAAATTGTTGGGCTGGTTGCCAACCATTGTTGCGTGCTGACAAATCCCCAGGTTCGGATGGACTTCACTCTAAGGTCTTGAAAGAATTGGCTAGTGGGAGTTGATGCACTGGGTTTAATTTTCAAAAAGTCCCTAGATTCAGTGAAGGTTCCATTAGATTGGAAAATAGCAAATAAAACGTCTTCAGTCAAAAAGGAAAGGAGACAGAAAGCAAACTATAGGTTAGTTAGCCTAACATCTGTCATAGGGAAAATGTTGGACGCTCTTATTAAAGAGGCATTTAGAAAATGCAGGGCATTTAGAAAAATTCAAGGCAATCAGACAGAGTCAACGTGGTTTTGTGAAAGGGAAATCACGTTTAACAAATTTAGCGGAGATCTTTGAAGGAGTCATGTGCTGTGGTTAAAGGGGAACTGATGGATGTACTGTACTTAGAGTTCCAGAAGGCATTTGAAGGCATTTTGCTGTGTCAAAGGTTATTGCAGAAAATTAAAGCCCATGGTGTAAGGAGTAACATTGGCATGGATAGAAGATTGGCTAGCTAACGAGAAGCAGAGTGTTGGCATAAATGGGTCTTTTTCTGGTTGGCAGGATGTGGCGAGTGGTGTGCCACAGGGATCAGTGCTGGGGCCTCAAACTTTTGTAATTTATATAAATGACTTGGATGAAAGGACCAAAGGAATGGTTGTTAAATTTGCTGATGACACAAAGATAGTTAGGAAAGTAAATTGTGAAGAGGACGTAAGGAGGCTACACAGTGACATAGGTAGGTTAAGTGAGTAGGCAAAGATCTGGCAAATGGAGTATAATGTGGGCAGATGTGAAATCATTCACTTTGGCAGGAAGAATAAAAAAGCTTCTTATCTAAATGGTGAGGGATTGCAGAGCTCTGAGATTCAGAGGGATCTGGGTGTCCTCGTGCATGCATCACAAAAGGTTAGTATGCAGGTACAGCAGGTAATCAGGAAAGCGAATAGAACGTTATCGTTTATTATGAGGAGAATTTATTACAAAAGGAAGGTTATGCTTCAGTTGTACAGAGCATTGGCGAGACCACATCTGGAGTATTGTGTACAGTACTGGTCTCATTTAAAGAAGGATGTAAATGTGTTAGAAGCAGTTCAGAGAAGGTTGACAAGGCTAATACTGGGAATTGGAGGGTTGTCTTTTGAGGAAAGGCTGGAATTTAGAAGAGTAAGAGGCGACTTAATTGAAACCTTTCAGATCCTGAGGGGTGTCTTGACAGGGTTGTTGTGGAGAGGATGTTTCCTCTTGTGGGAGAATCAAGAACTAGGGGTCACTGTTTAAAAATAAGGGGTCGCTCATTTAAGACAGATGAGGAGAAAATTTTTCTCTTAGGGCTGAGAGTCTTTGGAACTCTCTTCCTCAAGAGGCAGTGGAAGCAGAGTCTCTTGAATATTTTTAAGGCAGAGCTAGATAGATTCTTGATTAACAACAGGGTGAAAGGTTATCGGGACTAGGCAGGAATGTGGGGTTGAGATTACATTCAGATCAGTCATGATTTTATTAAATGGCGGAGCAGGCCCTATGGGCCAAGTGGCCTACCCCTGCTCCTTGTTCGTATGGAAACATTACCACCTGGAAATTCCCCTCTAAGCCACTCCCCATCCTAACCTGGAAATATATTGCCGTCCCTTCAACGTCGCTGGGTCAAAATTCTGGAACCCCCTACCTAACAGCACTGAGAGTGTACCTACACCACAGGGACTGCAGCAGCTTAAGAAGGCAGCTCGCCAGCACCTTCTGAAAGGCAATTAGTGAAGGGCAATAAATGCTGGCCTAGCCAGCAGTACCCACATCCTGTAAATACATTTTTAAAAACCCCAAATCTTTCATGATGCAGCAACCAAAGAGAGTGGCATTAAGTATCATGAAGAAACCAAAGTTTGTGTCCAAGTGAGGCGTGAATGGCTACATAAACACCATCTGAATGCAACACGAAGGGATAAATCAATGACATAAGATGAGACAGATCCAGCAAAATGAAAAAAGGAGAAAACACAGAACGAGATGAAGGCAGAGGTTATGATCTAAAACTGTTGAATTCAGTGTTGAGCCCAGAAGACTGTAGAGTATAGAGTTGAAAGATGAGGCACTGTTCCTCAAGCTAGCGTTGAGCTTTACTGGAACATTATAGCAGGCCATGGACAGAAAGGTTGGCATGGTGGCTGGGTGGAGAATTAAAATGACAAGCAACCTGATGCTCAGGGTCATGCTTGCTGATTGAATTGTGGTCTTCCACAAAGTGATCACCCAGTCTGCTTTTAGTCTCCCCAGTGTAGAGGAAACCACATTGAGCAGTAAATGCAGTATACTAAACTGAAAGAAGTACAAGTAGATTGCTGTTTCCCTTAGGAGTATTTGGATCCTTGGACAGTGAAAAGGGAGGCTGTGAAAGGACAGATATTGCATCTCCTGCACTTGCACGGATAGGTGCCTTAGGGAAAGGTGAGAGTGCGAGGGGTGATTGAGGAATGGATTAGGATGTCGTGGGGGGAATGGTCCCTTTTTTGGAATGTTGAAAGTGGAGATTTTACTTTCTATCAAATGCCTTTTGAAAGTCCATACATGTATCCACTGCATGACCTTCATCAACTTTGTTACTTCATCAGGTTAGTCAGACATGATTTATCTTTAACAAATCCATGCCGGTTGTCACTAAGCAACTCATGCTTCTCTAAGTGAGAATTAGGTTTGTTCTGTCTCTAATGAGTTTTCCACCACTTGTGTTAGACTTATAGGGCTGTAATTTATTCCACTTTCCTTTTCCAATTGCAGTCCTCCAGTCCCCTAACATTAATTCCATTTCAAGGAGTATTGAAAGATTGTGGCCAGAGCTTCTGCCATCTCCACAGTAGCTTCCCTCTCACTTTGATGCATCCCATCTGGACTGGGTGACTTGTTATCTTTGCCAGCTCGTTTGGTTACTATTTTTATCCTGCTCAGTATCTCTTCTCCTCCATCTGCAACATTAACTTTATCCTCTTGTGAAGACAGATGCAAAGTCAGTACCTTAGTCATGTCCTCGGCCTCCACAAGAAGATTTCCTGTATATATGTTTTTATAAAAGACTTTTAGGTTCCCTTTTATGTTCATTTCTTATAACCTCATTGTCCCTCTTGTATCCTTTCTCGATTCCCCCTGAACACACTGTTGTGATCTGCACCTAATTTTTGTCAAACTCATCAGGGAGCCTTGGATGCATCATGTTTCCTCTTTTTTTTAATTCATTCATGGGCCAGCATTTATTGCCCATCCCTAATTGCCCTTGCATTTAAGAGTCAACTGTGGGTCTGGTAAGGAGTGAACCTGACAATCGACAGTGATTTTCATGGTCATCATTAGACTTCAATTCCAGATTTTTTTTTATTGAGTTCAAATTTCACCATCTGCTGTGGTGGGATTCGAACCTGGGTCCCCAGAGGATTACCCTGGGTCTCTGGATTACTAGTCTAGTGACAATACCACTATGCCACCGCCTCCCCCTGCCATTGCTCATTTGCTGTATTAAGCAAATAAGAAATAGGAGCAAGAGCAGACCACAGCCCATCCAGCCTGCTCCACCATTCAGTATGATCATGGCTGATCTTGGACTTCAATTCCATTTTCCTGCCTGCTCCCTGTATTCCTTAATTCCCTGAGAGACCAAAAGTCTGTCTATCCCAACCTTAAATGTATTCAACGATGGAGCATCCACAGCCCTCTGGGGTAGAGAATTCCAAAGATTCATAATCCTCTGAGTGAAGAAATTTCTCCTCATCTCAGTCCTAAATGATCAGCCCCTTATCCTGAGACTGTGCCCTCGTGTTTTAGATTCCCCGACCAGCGTAAACAATCTCTCAATATCTACCCTATCAAGCCCCTTCAGAATTTTGTAGGTTCCTATAAGATCACCTCTTATTCTTCTAAACTCCAGAGAATATAAGCCAAATTTGTTCAGCCTCATCATAGGACAACCCCCTCATCCCAGGGACCAAATTAGTCAAACTTTTTTGTTCCGTCTCCAATGCAAGTATATTCCTGTCCAGCCACTTCCAGGTAGATCCCTTCTCAAATCATGAAATTGGCCCCCTAACGGTTGGGTATTCTCACCTTTGTCTTTTCTTGTCCCCCTTTGTGACTATTTGAAACCTAACTATGTTATGATCACAATTACACTGATGTTCTCCAGCTGCAACACACTCCACTTTATCAACTTCATTCTGTAAAACAAGATCCAGCACTGCTTCCTTGCTTGTGCTAGAAGCATACTGATTAAGAAAGTTTGTGTCTGCACAGTAAGAATTCACCACCCTCCTTGTTCTTTACACTTTTTACCCCAATCTATATTGGAGTAATTGAAGCCCTCTTCTATTATTTTTATATTTTTCTGAAGTTTGCTTACCAAGTTAGCTCTCTACTTTGCCATCTATAGTAAACACTCAGCAATGTAGCACTCAGCCATAATAGATGTTTATTAGGTAAGGGCATGAAGGCATATGGAACCAAGATGGGTAAAAGTAGTTTGAGGCATGCATCAGCTAAGATGTAATTAAATGGCAGAACCGGCTTGGGCAGGTGAATGGCCTATTCTTGTTCCTATGTTCTTTTATTCTATTGCTCTTTTTAGTAAGTGTGTACATTTAAATACACAGAAATTGCCTCCAACCATACTATTGATTTTTAAGAACTATTTTCTAGCAAATGTTCAACAGTATTGGAATTACTGTCAGTAGTCCACTATGACATGAGTCAAACATTAAGTAATTTGTTTTCTTTCGATGCCACTTTGTTATACGATTCTTAGTGAATGCATTCCAAGGGTGTTGGGTGGTTTTTCTGAATTTGTCTGCCTCTGGAGCAATACAGTTGGTTTGAGATTGCATGTCTACTGTTTGCAGTTGGCAGTGCTCCAGGATATTAAGGCTGCTTCCCTATAAATGATATTATTACAGTACCCTAGCAGAATGAACATAATAGTTTTATGGCTGAGAAGGAGACCATTTAAATGAGGGATCATTTTGAGACTGATTATCTTTAATAAAAAAGGAATGTAATTTGAACAAAAGTAAACTGCCTTCTCCTTTAAATATAAAAAGCACTCATTCCAAAGAAAATAATTGGGAAAGAGTATTTGTATTGAAGCAATATTTAGTCATTTTTTTCAGCCAGTGCTTTTTTTAAAAAAAAGGCTTGGTTGAGTTTGCTATTAAAGTAGACTTATTCTTCAGTAGGTGGAAGTATTTCTCTAGGGTCTCCTCACATGATTTTTTGCCTCCAGTGCCTGCAGTTCTCCATTGTTTGCACTGATCATCATTGATACGTGAACTGCCTTCATAACAAATGACCTGAGCTGTATATAGGAACATAGAAACCTAGGAGGAGGAGTAGGCCATTTGGCCTTTTGAGCCTGCTCCACGCTTCAGTTAAGATCATGACTGACCTGGCGCTTGGGCATAGCTAAGCAATCTATCAACTGAAAATGAGTTCATGTTTGAATTCATTGATCTCTGGAGTTGAGTGGATATTTATTTTAGACAACTGGTGGCTCACCACCACCTCCTTACGGTCAATTAGGGGTGGGCAATGAATGCTGGCCAGCCAGCAATACTCCCATCCTATGAATGAGTGAAAAAAAAAATTGAGAAGCTTTGTAAGTTTCTGAGCCTTTGGCATCCACACCACCTCCTCTAATAGCTGGGTGAAAAATCTAGAGAATGTGTGTACATCATGACATGGACTTGGCCTTCTGGCAACAAGCACTCATTTTGTGGATTGCTGCGTTGCTGCTAGCCAAATGTGGTGAAACTTAAGTCAGACAGTTTATGGCTTGTTAATTGTGTATGTAGGAAAAAATGACCCCTTTCTGAAAATTATTTTAAACATTGCATTGTACTCGTGAGAATGAGAATGACTAGCCTTATGATCAGGGTCGTCATGACCTTGAATGGCAATTGGCAAGCAAAGCTCTAGAGGGATGCTTTGTTGTACAGGATCCAAGTAGCATAGAAGAGAACTTTTGGATGACCCCTACATTCCTAAGCTTTTTCCTTTCCCTCATTCTTGATTTTAGTGGTGGACTTTGCCAAATTTAATCCTAGTGAATTTTAATTTATTGCTTGATCCTCCTGTAAGAGGATCAAGGGCAGAGTCTCTTAAAGGTATGGTCCACTCATTTCCAGGTGCAGAGTCGATGGAACTTACAGAAGTTGTGTGGTTATGAATTCCTTTTCTGTGACCTAGACGAAGAGGACAAATAGTGATGGTTGTAGCATCGGGGCACAAATCGAAGCCATATTTTACAGGAAAGTTAGACTTGGCACCCTGCCCTCAGCTTAGCAGTTGAGTTGACATTTTAAGTAGTATAAATCATTAGTTTATGGCACTTTTGGCAACAGTTGAAGGAGACAACACTGAATCGATTCAGGTAAATAAAATTTGGTTATGCAGGTGAAAAGACTATTTCCTTGCCCTGGAAAACTGCCTTTTTTAATTAGTGCACCTTACTTTCTCTTTTAGTGTATGACTGGAGAAATCAAAAAGACAGGGGAAAAGGAAATTAGGAAAGTGTGGTTCAAGGTGCATTTATAGCTTCCAGAAAACCTATTTCTGAAATATTGCTTTGCTGTTCATCCCTCTATCATGATTAATGCTGCACTTCCATTGAAAAAGATAGAGTTGCAGTTAAAACTCTCAGGAATATTTATCATCTAGAAATGTATAGTGCTTGTAGGTGAATAGAAATGAATACTGACCAATGATTTTATGATCTTTACACAATTTTGTTAGTACCTCTCCATTGTAGGGTGATCAGATGTCTCACTAATCGTTCCGGGGTCCCAACAATTTTCTCCAAATTGTTCAAATGTCCGGGTCTTCAGCTCCACTGAGGCACCACCCCTCCCCTTTACCCCACGTCCCATTTACTTACACACAGTTTGCCAGAGCATTCTGAGAGAATGGCCAATCAGAGCAGAGGTGAATGTTACTGCGGGGAGGGAATGAAATGTGGCTGCAGTTACCACATTTGTGCTGAAACTTGGGACTCCTTCAATCTTCACCACTATAGGATTTGCTCTTGTTATTTTTGTAACATTGCCAGCACAGCTCCAAGAGGTTTGCTGTGATCTTCAGTATCCAATTGGTATTTGGAATCACATCTACAGTAAAATTGGGCATACCAGTTACACATCTTGTGCCCCAAAGGGCTTTCAGTGAACAAGCAGCCATCAAACAGGGTGTGACTTGCATGCTAGGCTTTATAGTAGCTGGGTAAAGCAACTGCCTCTTATTGGCCTCTTCCATCATTAGTTTATTATGAGGTATGAAGTTATGCTGAACCTTTATAAATCACTGGTTAGGCCCCAGATGGTCCGATTCTGAGCACAGAAGAATGTCAAGGCCTTGGAGAGAGTGCAAAGGAGTTTTACTGAAATGATAGCAGTGATGAGGGACTTCAGTTACATGGAGAGATTAGAGAAGCTCTGTTCTCCTGAGAGCAGAGAAAGGCAAAGGGGAAATTTAATTGAGGTGCTCAAAATCAGGAGGGGTTTTGATAGATTAAATGAGGAGAAACCACTTCCAGTGACAGACTGGTAAGTAGCTATAGGACACAGACTTAAGGTAATAGGCAAAAAGCCAAGATGGGAAGAAATCTTCTTGTGCAGCGACTTGTTATGATCTAGAATGTACTGCCTGAAAGGGGTTGGAAGTAAATTTAATAATCTCATTTAAGAGAGAATTGGACAAATACTGGAATGTGAAAAATGTGCAGGAGAGTGAACTAACTGAATAGCTCTTTCAAAGAATTGGCACAGACATAATGGGCTGAATGGCCTCCTTCTATGCTTTAAGATTCTTAGATTCTTTGCCTCCTGCTGGCTTATTGAATCGATGGAGGAGGCACTGACTTACAGGAGTTACTGGGGTTCATTTAATAGGAGGTCATGGGGGTAATTCACCACACCATGACTTCCTATAAATTAAACTCATGACCACTTGGGAGCCAGGAAGGATTCAGCCTCTGGCTAATGACAGAAGATTGACAGTGGTGCCTGCAACTGCAGGCCACACTTGAAGCAATGGCCAGACAGCGTCCATCAGTGAACCACCAACCAGTGCTGAATATGGTGGCAGGAAATTTGGTTCAGCCGTGGCACGTTCGACCAAACTTCTCATTGAAAGTTAGGGTGCTTTCCTGCTTGCGGTTCTGCATGCAAACATCTCCCACACTTGAGGTACATTTTCTAGTTTAAAATCTAGCTTCTAGATGAAACCAGAACCCAGTGTGCAAATGAAAATAAATGAAGCTTGTAAATAGAGATTGGTCTTACATTATTGTGCAATGCACAATGGTAATAGAAGATTCTGGCTGAGGTCTTGTGACAAATGAAACCATGGTTCAGATTTGTTTTTAAGAAAATGTGATGAACCATAAGTCAGTGGTTCGTAACTACTGCCTTCAATAATTGGATGTCTTAATAGGGTTACCAGCTCTGGCTGGATATATTCCAGGAGATGTCATCACATAAGAACATGGGACTTAGGGGCAGGAGTAGGCTATTCGGCCCTTTGAGCTTGCTCTGCCGTTCGATAAGATCATGGCTAATCTGATTGTGGTCTCAATTCCATTTTCTTGTCTGCTCCCACATAACCCTAGACTCCTGTTATATCAAAAATCTATCCAACTCTGTCTTGAATAAATTCAGTAACCCAGACTCCATTGCTTTCCAGGGAAGAGAATTCCAAAGACTAAGGGCCCTCCCTCTGAGAGAAAAAAATTCTCCTCATCTCCTCCATCTTAAAAGGGAGACCTCTTATTTTTAAACTGTGTACCCTAGTTCTAGTCTCCCCCACAAGAGGAAACATCCTTCTAGTATCCACCGATCGTGCTCCCTCAATGTTTCAAAAAGATCACCTCTCGTTCTTCTAAACTCAAATGGGTATAGTCCCAACCTGTTCAATCTTTCTTCATAAGATAAGCCCTTTATCTCAGGAATGAGTTGAGTGAAACTTTTCTGAACTGCTTCTAATGCATTTAGATCCTTATTCAAATAAGGAGACCAAAACTGTACAGAGTACTCCAGATGTGGTCTCACCAGTGTCCTGTACAGCTGCAGTAAAATGTCCCTACTTTTAGATTCCATTCCCCTTGCAATAAATACCAACATTTGATTTGCCTTCCTAATCACTTGCTGTACCTGCATACTAACTTTTTGCGATACATGTACCAGGACACCCTCTGTACCACCGAGTTCTGCAATTTTTCCCCATTTAAATAGCATACTGCTTTTCTATTCTTCCTGCCTTCAACTGCCCCTCCCCCAGACTCCTGCCATTGGTCACCCAGCATGTCATCATTAGAGAGCCCCGCCTTCCCAAGGCTTTTCAAAGTGTCCTGGTTTTGATTTTCGAACTTTTGAAAACCTGGTCATCCTACTCCATTGCCTTACCCTACTCTGCTTAACCACTCCTTATTCCTGCTTTCACTCTTCAAGAAGCTCAAGATGATATTAAATGGAGCTTGATGCACGTAATTTTTAAAGTCCTGCGATCGCTGTGCTGGTCTAGAAGAAGTATTTGTAATCTAGTGTGTGCCATTTTAAAACCTAAAGCAGCCATAGTTTACCATCCTGTGACTCTGTTCCTAGGTTGTGGGCCTTTATCGTCTTTGTGGCTCTGCTGCGGTTAAGAAAGAGCTTCGAGAAGCTTTTGAGCGTGACAGCAAGGCCGTTGGCTTATCTGAAAACCTATACCCGGATATCAATGTCATTACAGGTAAATGTGGTACAGATTCTCCACTTTCATGCATTTGAATAATGCCAATCTCCAGAGATTTTCTAGGGGCTTGTTGTAAAAATGAAGAGCTCCTGAAATGCTTAGCCCATGGCTTGGTGCCACAAACATAGTGTTTGTTATAATTGCTGCATTATTACTTTTCTGATAATAAAACTAATTCTCTTAAACTTAAAACAATTTAAGAATTCTATTGGTCATTAAATGTTTAGGTTATATAAATTATATCAGAACAGTTTCTTGATTTTTAGCTTCTTGTTATTTGGTGGAAAAATCTATCAACTCTTGCCAAATATTGTAGGTATTTGTTTATATCAAAGTTCCTCAATGCAACTATCTATACAAACAAAACTGAAGGAAGTACAAGAACAGAAGCTTACATTTCAAGCCATTTTCAAGATGGCAAAGCCTTTTATGGTTAAAATTGGAACATGATAATGATCTAAGGGGCCCAAGTATTTTTTTCACCCCTCCCCCCTAAAAAAACAACTACATTGTGACTTTGAGTTTTCAACGGCTTAGAGATGAAAAGGAGAATGTATCTACATTTTATACACAATGAACAAAAATCTTTGGTATCCTATTTCAACTACATGTTAAAACAGTATTGACATCCGTTTACCCAATTTGATACTTAATGCGCTCTACGAAAACTTCAAATTAAACCAGTATGCTTTTGCATTTTCCCCTATATTTGTGTGGTAGCTCATCATTCAACACTTTCAACTTGGCCCCATCACCAGTGACAGATTTGTAATTACCAGTATTTCACCTATTATAAAGCTCAGCAATTTCACCAGGCACAATCAAGTTTGGAAAGATAGATCTATAATTGTATCACCGGGTTTGTTATGTAGTTTAATAAGCATCTCTTGCAAAGGGACGTTGCAGGCTCCATTATTTTTATTTTAGTAAATCAAATATTCATGCATAAATGGCGATCTTTGAACTTCAAAGGAAAATACATATAAAATATACAGTAGACTAACAAGGTACTGTGTGTGCATTGTTGAAGTAGCCTTTCTTTCAAACCTTTTTCAAGGGAGCAATGCATTTTATGCTCATAGCAGATTATAAACTAAGAAGGCAAGTCTCATTCATGATGATCTTTCTTACAGTTTTGCTACTTCTTCATTTAGTAAGCAGTGTTTCTCTTTTGCTATGATTTCTTACCTGCTCAATTTCTCTGCAATCTTGTTAGTTTCTATCAATAGAGGGAAGCTTTGGTTAATCCACCTGGATTTTTCTTGATCCTGCAACCTATCCCAAGTATTGTTGTCTTTAAAGCTGTGCCTTGTAGAAATCTGAATGTCAAGGGTGATGATGAAAGTGATTTTCAAGTAATTATGGAGCTACTTGCAACATTTTATTTGTATTAAGCTGCTACTAATGACCTTAAATTTGTTTCATTTTTGGGCACCAACTGTTTTTATTACTCATTACTCTTGATATGCCAACACTAAGGTTACTGTATCAATTTCAGTGTAATTCTATGCAAGAAGTGTTCTGGGAAGCTGGACTCAATTAGAACCAAATTTACTTTGATACCCTTAAGACTTGCTCTGGTGCAAACAAGAAATACTGAGCAAACAATTTCTACGCCTGAGGACAGTAATTGAGGAAACTGCCAACCCCAACATGGGATACAACTCTGTCCCTTATTTTAAATAGCTGGATTGTAGATTTGGCAGCTAACAGCACTGAAATCTTATTATAGGCCTAACCACAGGGTCTCAGAGTTTGTGATTATTGACAGGTGCATACTTCTGAATCTGTCCCTTCATAATAGTGCGTTAAATACTAAATGTCTCCAAATAATGAAGGAGTTCATTGAGAACTAACACACAACAACAGAGGGCCTAGTCATTGTAGTTCAGGAAATTGACATCACCAATGATAGCATACAATTATTCAGTTAGCCACGGCTTCTCAGGTATTTACGTTAACAAAGGTAGGTGGAGGGACAAGTAGTATTGAGGAGGCGGGGAGGCTGCAGAAGGATTTGGACAGGTTAGGAGAATGGGCAAAGAAGTGGCAGATGGAATACAACGTGGGGAAGTGCGAGGTCATGCACTTTGGTAGGAAGAATAGAGGCATAGACTATTTTCTAAATGGGGAAAGAATTCAGAAATCTGGAGTGCAAAGGGACTTGGGAGTCCTAGTCCAGGATTCTCTTAAGGTTAACTTGCAGGTTGAGTCGGTAGTTAGGAAGGCAAATGCAATGTTGGCATTTATTTCGAGAGGACTAGAATATAAAAGCAGGGATGTGCTGCTGAGGCTTTATAAGGCTTTGGTCAGACCACATTTAGAATATTGTGAGCAATTTTGGGCCCCGTATCTCAGGAAGGATGTGCTGGCCCTGGAGAGGGTCCAGAGGAGTCCATGGGAACGATCCCAGGAATGAAAGGCTTGACATATGAGGAACGTTTGAGGACTCCGGCTCTATACTCGATGGAGTTTAGAAGGATGAGGGGGGGATCTGATTGAAACTTACAAAATACTGAAAGGCCTGGATAGAGTGGACGTGGGGAAGGTGCTTCCATTAGTAGGAGAGACTAGGACTCGAGGGCACAGCCTCAGAGTAAAGGGAAGACCTTTTAGAACAGAGATGAGGAGAAATTTCTTTAGCCAGAGAGTGGTGAATCTATGGAATTCATTGCCACAGAAGGCTGTGGAGGCCAGGTCATTGAGTGTATTTAAGACCGAGATAAATAGGTTCTTGATTGGTAAGGGGATCAAAGGTTACGGGGAGAAGGTGGGAGAATGGGGTTGAGAAACTTATCAGCCATGATTGAATGGCGGAGCAGACTCGATGAGCCGAATGGCCTAATTTCTGCTCCTATGTCTTATGGTCTTATGGTTAAGGGCAGGTATGTTTTACCTGTCCTTAAAGGGCTATGCAATTACCTTTTACTCTTTGAGTCACATTTATTTACTTGTTCCAGTCAGTGATTAGAAGAATTCTACCTAAGGTGACATTTATGGAGATTGAGTTTTAGAGAATTACTGATAGAGATTCACCACTACCTTCTTGAGGCCAGTTAGGGATAGGCAACAAACGCTGGCCTAGCCAGTGATGGTCGCATCTGGCAAAAAAATAAAAGAACAATTTAGGGTCAGGAACCCAACCCCTGGATAATTTCCAGGCCCCAGCCCCACATCGCTCACACAATCCAATCTTAATGTCCATCCCCTAATTGGGCTGAAGGTGAGCTTAGCGCACAACTAGTGGCATCGAGCGTAATCAGGAGGTGGAAGCTGCCTTTGAAGTGCAAGTGGCAAAGGCAGATGACAGCCATGATGGGAACTGTCACTACCTTGCCAAAGAGAGCAGGCAACACCTTGGGGGTGGGTGGGGGCAGCAAACTCACTGAGCACAAAAGTGGCCAAACAACCAAATGGAAGGTAAAGTGCACAATCCGGCACAACCACCCCCAGCTCCCGAAATTTTTTTTTTAAGTTCTGCCCACTTTGAACCTGACAGCTGTGCACTAATGAACTTTCAAAATTCCTTTCTTGTCCTTCCTGGCCTGTTAACAAGCTCCACAAGGAGCTAAATGGGCTGTTAAATCGGCGGTTAGTGGGTTTCCTGTCTCTGCCCTTGATCTGAAAATCGTGTTGTGCTCTGGAGGTGGCAGACCAGTGCCACCCTCCAGGAATACAAACTTGAAATTGCGCCCACACCTGTTCCTGACTCCACCGGCAATTGATAATTCGACCCCTTGCTTTTGATAGACATTTTTCCTGGGCAAATCAAGTGGTTGATTGCTTTCAGGCAAGATCAAGAGCCAAAGCCTACTTCAAAGAGCTGATGCTGATGGCAGCAGTAATCATTGGAGTCTCAGCTAGCAGACTTTTTGTGTATGCTTGAAGAGTTCTTTCATTATTCTATTACCATGTAGGCAGAAAAAAGAATGTCACAAAATTCTTTCAACATCTGTCTTCATTGCATTGAAGCCTTGGGCAAAACTTTAAAGTACAATTCATTGGTTCAGAGAATGTATCCATGCTGAGGCTCATTTTATATTAGCAATCACCATAAATGAGTTTCAAGTGTTACCTGAAATTTTTTAAGAAGTCATTGAGCTATTTTTAGAATTTGGCTGCAGAAGAGCTGTTTGGGAAAATTGATGGCTGACCTTATGCTCCTAGGAAATTGTCTAATGCAGCACATTGTATGTGTGTTGCTTATATTTTAATCCCTCCTGATTTCCTTATTTCTCCCTTTTAAGCCTCTTCTGGGTGCTAGTCATGCAGGGGCCATTATATAATTTGTGCAAGGAAGAGGCTTTGATGATCAGAGCTAAAGGTCTTGAATAATCTCTTGATTGTTCGACCTTGTTCACCTTGTACAAAGAGCAGATTAATAAAAAGAAGGGTGAATAATCATTTAGCAGTGTTCCAGCTGTAGAAGATGAATAATGTAGCTGGCATTCTCATCATCTTAGAAAGCATAACTTAGGCTTTCTATTTGGGAGGGAGGACAAATGGCAGAACTTCATTCGTGCATTAATGAAAATAATTAAATAGTACTGTTAGGTTTTAGATATAATTTCACACCAGCTGTAAGATCGTCTCCATCAAAGGAGGGCGGGGGGGAGGCGATGGTATTGTGGCAATATCACTGGACTAGTAACCAGAGGCTCAGGCTAAGGTTCTGGGGTCACAGGTTCAAATCCTACCATGGCAGCTGGTGTAATTTAAATTCAACCAGTAATGTAGAATTGAAAAGTCTCAGTGATGGTGACCATGAAACCATTGGCAATTGTCATGAAAACCCATCTGGTTCACCAATGCCCTTCAGGGAAGGAAAGCTGCCGTCCTTACTCGGTCTGCCCCACGTGTGACTTCAGACCCACAGCAATGTGCTTGACTCTTAACTGCCCTCTGAAGTGGCCTAGCAAGCCACTCAGTTCAAGGGCAATTGGGGATGGGCAACAAATGCTGGCGTGGCCAGCAATGCCCACATCCCATGAAAGATTACATTTTTTAAAAAAAGCAAAATTGCGATTTTGAAAGACATTATTCCTGTAATTTCTAGGAATTGTTTTTAATTTACATAAGTATCAGTAATTTTCTGCATAAAGGAGTGAAATTATGGTGGGATCAGAATGGTAAATAGTATTCATCAAAATAAATTTAAGTGAACAAAGTGGGCGTGTGTCACACAAAGCACTAGAGTCAATACAGTACTTTTTGAAGTGTAGTCACTGTTGTAATGTAGGAAATGTCACAGACAACAGTGCACACCAAAACCTCCCAGACACAGGAATGAGATAAATGATCAGAGATTCGATTTTAATGATATCGGCTGAGGGGTAAATATTGGCCAGGACACTGAGGAAAACTCCCCTACTCTTTTTCAAGTAGCCCCACGGGATCCTCACAAATCACAAGAGTTGTTACAATGCAGGAGGAGGCCATTTGGCCCATCATGTCTGCACCGACTCTCCGGATGAGCAGTTCACCTAGTGCCATTCTCCTGCCTTCTCCCTGTAACCCTGCAGATTCTTTCTTTTTAAATAATCGTCTAATGCCCTTTTCAGTGCCTCAATTGAACCTGCCTCCACCATTGTCTCAGGCAGTGCATTCCAGACCCTAGCCATTTGCTGTGTGAAAAAGTTTTTTCTCATCACCTTTGTTTCTTTTGCCAATTATTTTGAACCTGTGCCCTCGTTCTCAATCCTTTCATGAGTTGGAACAGTTTCCCCTGTCCATGCTGTCCAGACCCCTCATGATTTTAAATACTTCTTTCAAATCTCCTCTCAGCCACTTTGTGTGTCCCAATTTCTCCAATCTATCTTCATAACTGAAGTTCCTCATCCCTTGAACTATTTTTGTAAACCCCTTCTGCACACTCTCCAATGCCTTCACATCCTCCCCAAAATGCAATGCCTAGAACTGTACACAATACTTCAGTTGAGGTCTAACCAGTGCCTTATACATGTTCAACATAACCTCCTTGCTCTTGTACTCTATGCCCCTATTAATAAAGCCTAGGATACTGTATGCTTTATTAGTGGCACTCTCAACCTGTCCTGTCACTTTTAATGACTTGTGCACATATATACCCAGGCTCCTCTGCTCCTATAACTCCTTTGGAATAGTACCCTTCATTTTATTCTGTGTGTCCATGTTCTTCCTACCAAGATGTATCACCTCACGTTTATCCGCATTAACCTTCATCTGCCACCTATCTGTCTATTCCACCAACTTGTCTATGCCCTTGTGAAGTTCTACACTGTCCTCCTCACAGTTCATAATGCTTCCAAGGTTTGGATTGTCTGCAAATTTTGAAATTGCTCCCTGTATGCCAAGAGCTAGTTCATTAATACATATCAGGAAAAGCAAGGGTCCTAATACTGACCCCTGGGAAACTCCACTGCAAACCTTCCCCCAGCCCGAGAAGCATCCATTAATTATTACTCTGCTCAGCCAATTTTACATCCATATTGTTATTGTCCCTTTTATTCTATGAGCTTTAACTTTTCCCACAAGTCTGTTGTGCGGCACTGTATCAAACGCCTTTTGGAAGTCCATGTGCAGTACATCAATGACATTGCCATGTAACCTCTTCGAAAAAGTTCAAGTTAGTTGAACACGATTTTCCCTTAAGAAATCCATGCTGGGTCTCCTTGATTAACCCTCATTTGTCCATGTGACTATTAATTCTGTCCTAAATTATAGTTTCTGGAATAAAAACAGGAAATTCTGGGAAAACTCAGCAGGTCTGGCAGCATCTGTGGAGATGTGGAGGATCTGTGGAGAGAGAAGCAGAGTTAACGTTAACAGAGTTAGTTTCTGGAAGTTTCCCATCACTGAAGTTTTACATCAACCTGAGGCGGGGCCTCGGTTTTTAACATCTCATGTAAAAGACAACACTTCTTGCAGAGCAGTTCTCCCTGAAACAAAAACAAAAAATGCTGGAAAAACTTCTTTAGAGCTTTAGCTCTGAAAAAGAGTCATATGGACCCGAAACATTAACCCTGCCTTTCTCTCCACAGATGCCATTAGATCTGCCAAGTTTTTCCAGCATTTATTGTTTTTGTTTCTGATTTCCAGCATCCGCAGTATTTTGCCTTTATTCAGTTCTCCCTGAAGTTTTGTTTTGGATAAAATGCTCAAGTTTCTGGAGTGGGACTTGGAACACAATTTCTGACAGAGGCAAGAGTAATGCCCCTGAACCACAGCTGACAATAATTTTCATTTAGAATGAAAAACATAATTGCAAATCTCATTCTTGTTGAAATATTGAGCCCTTTACCCTTCTAGTCAATTTTTCATCAAAATGATTGCTCTTCTTGCTTTAAGAGCACAATTAAGTGTTGCAAGGCCAGAAGAGTTAATCCCCTCAAGTGAAGTGACAGTTTGAAACTTATTTCTATTTATACGTTCCAATCTCGCAGGAGAACTGCAAATTCCATTTAAATTTTATGTAGCCTGAAACAGTTTTACGTTCAGGTTCAATAGTTAATATTAAAGTGTCAGATTCATTGCAACATTTTTAGCCAAAGAAAGAAACAGCACTGAGAGAGATCTATATTCATTAAATTGTTGGTGTCATAAACGTTTCATAGTGAAGGCTTTTTAAATTAGTTGAACCAGGGTCAAAAATTGGATAAAAATGTTGTTCGAACAGTTTTTTTGACTTTTTAGGTTTTTTTGGAGCATTTAATTCCCTCTCTATTTACAAATATATAAGATATTTGTTACTATATTAACTTTCGTGAGCAACATGGTCCTCCTCCTTTTGGACATGATATCAATGCTGCACTTACCTACATTAGAAAAACTTCAGTAATTGTGATGAACTTGTGGTCTCCCTGCATACGCGTATTTTTTGGTAAATGAGTGAACTACTTGAGCGACAGGGTTAATCTGTTCACCTAGCTACCACGACCTTTGCATGTATGTTATGTAGCTATTTAAAAATAACGTTGGTTATTTGACATTCCAGCAGCATTAATGAAATCCAGTTAAGAAAAAAATGCATAACACCACATTTTGGCGCCGCTTGTACGCTTAGGCAGGGCATAGTTCAGGTAATTGACTGTCTAAATCTATAACCCCTAGGGTGCTTGAAAGTCTGTGACCCTGGAATGTGAGTCCATATCATTAAACACAACAGGGACCAATTAATGCTAGCAGACAGCAATATCACTGACTGAAAGTTTACTGTCGTCTATGACAGACTCTGAAAACGGTGCTGTTCTTGTACTTAAATTTCTAAGACTTTTTTTTTGCAATTTCAATTGTTTGGCACAGAAGAAATAATTCGCAGTTTTGTGGAGGCCACCAAATTTGGTACTTTATTTTCATTTTTGTCTCATTGCTTGTGTTAGTTTTGAAAAAAACACAAGCAACCATATACTGTAGTCCATGTATTGATTGTTCTAAGCCTCCTTAGGTGTTCATGTGCCTTGTAATTTTTTTAAAAATTGCATATATATTTTTATGGGTTTTCTTGACTAAATACTTGAAATCCTCAACAGTGGTCTATTTACTGATTTAATAGGTTGCTGGGAGTGCAGTGGTGACAGGAGACGGGGTGGTGGTGAAAGAAAACACAGCAGTCTAGATGAATTCCATGGATAGTTTTTATTCGCATTTTAATTTCTTCTTCCTGTTTTTCGTTTGGAATTGGTGATAGTAACTGCTGATTACTGCTTAGACATTTTCTTGTATATCCTGTACCTTAATTTTTTATTTACATATTGTGCATATGCCCGTTTAAATAAAATATTTCAATTCCATAGAACCATAGAAAAGTTACAGCACAGAATGAGGCCATTTGGCCCATCTTATCCATGCCAGCCTGAGGACACCCAGGTGCCCTTTCTAATCCCACCTTCCTGCACCTGGCCCATAGCCCTGCAGCTTACAGCACTTTAGGTGTAGATCCAGGTATTTTTTAAGAGGTTAAAGTTTCTGCCTCTACCACCAATTTGAGCAGCGAATTCCAGACACCCATTACCCTCTGCATAAAAAAGTTCTTCCTCGTGTCTCCCCTACACCTTCTGCCACTTATCTTGAATCTATGTCCCCTGGTTCTAGAATTCTCCATCAAGAGAAACAATTTTATCCTGTCCAGTCTATCTATTCCACTCATAATTTTGTACACCTCAATCAAGTCACCTCTCAGCCTTCTTTGTTCTAAGGAAAATAACCCCAACCTATCCAATCTCTCCTCGTAGTTGCACTTTTCTAACCCTGCCAATATTCTTGTAAACCTCCTCTGCACTCTCTCCAGAGCTATTACATCCTTCCTGTAATGTGGTGACCAGAACTACACACAATACTCCAGTTGTGGCCTCACCAGTGTTTTATACAATTCCAACACTATATCCTTACTTTTATATTCTATACCTCTGCCAGTGAAGGAGAGCATTCTATACGCCTTCTTTACAACCTTGTCTACTTGAACTGCTGCCTTCAGGGACCTGTGTACCTGTTAAAGTAAAGACAAAGTAGGACAATGATTGTATTATTTTTCCAGTCAGTAGAAATCTAACTTCGACAAACAATTTACCTTAAATATAGAGTCATTGGAGGTATATTAAATAAAATACCACTAACAAACTGGATTATAATGGGTTGGAATACTGTCCTTTCAACCTTGTGATTTGAGCTCTGTTTAATGACTGCATGCTAGGAGCGTTTGGTAAATTTCAAAATTCAGTTTCTGTCAGGTAAACCTAGTTCCCTTCTCAAGCTGCCCATAATTCAACACAAATTGTTATTCTCGCTTAGAGAGGCTGGGAAGATAGCTGGGGTGCTAATGGAAATGAGCAACTCAAACATTTCAAGCTATGATCCTGAGAAAGTATTGAGCCAGGGTAGAAGAAGCTTTTTCTTGCATCTAATCCATGCTAAAGGACTGGGCGATAGCACTGGAGTTGCCAACAGCTCCTTTGACAGGTAAGAAAGGCTCTCAATTGAAATAATGGTAGATCAGTGGGAAGGTGCATCATTAATAGGGCAACGAATGATGAGTGAATTATGCCGCTGATCAGAGAATGGATAATTGACAGATTCCACTGTCATTCAGAAGTAGGTGAGCGGTTAGCCACTTGCTGTGGCATTTGGGAAGGGCAGTTGATTGGCATTAATCCTGTTTCATCCAGCTGAATTTATATAAGACACTTGTTAGACCTCAGCTAGAGTATTGTGTACAGTTCTGGGTGCCACATTATAGGAAGAATGTGAACACGTTGGAGAGAATGCAGAAGTGATTTACAAGAATGGTTCCAGAGATAGATTGGAGAGGTTGGGACTGTTCTCCTTGGAGAGAACGCTAAGAGGAGATTTGATAGGGGTAATCAAAATCATGAGGGTGCTGGACATAGTAGATAGGGAGAAGCTGTTCCCACTCGTAAAAAGATCAAGAACGAGAGGACACAGATTTAAAGTGATTTGTAAAAGAAGCAAATGTGACATGAGAAAAGAACTTCTTCACACGACGAGTGGTTCGGGTCTGGAATACACTGTCTGGAACTGTGGTGGAGGCAGGTTCAATAAATGCTGGCTGATCCAGCGACATCCACATCCCATGAACGAATAAATAAAATGTTTCAATCAAGACGTCGAAGAAGGCATTAGATGATTATTTGAATAGAACCAATGTGCAAGGGTGTGGGGGAAAGGGAGGGCAATGGCACTAGATCATAATGCTCATTTGGAGAGCTGATGCAGACATGATGGGCTGAATGGCCTCCTTCTGTGCTGTTAAAATTCTGTGATTCTGTTGAATATCAAGAGGAGATGGCTATCGTGAATGGGATGGCATTAGTATTGTTGCACACGAAGGGCCAATTAAACATGCACTAGAGAAATTTACGGGGATATAATGCAGTTTCTCTGAATTGGGGTAGGTTGGTTACAGTAGAAGGTGGTAATAAATTAGTAGCATACGTCATATGCATAGTTATCAGTCGACTGTGTTTTGGGAGAAGTGGCTTTCTTGGGGAGCAATATAGATATTACCCCCTTGAAAAAAGGGCATTTTTAGTTCTTCACCGTTTCATTACAATAGAATTACGAAGTAGAGTATGCAGTAAACTGTACAAATTTTTGTTTTTTTTTCCGTTAAGTAATTTTCGAAAGGGATATATATCCCAGATATTTTAATATGACTTAACTTTGGTTCCAGTGCCTGCGCTGTGGAGTGGTCTGTGATTTTTCACGTGATGTGATCATTTGAGCCAGTCTCATAGCTACCTCTTTTTCATATTGTAAGGGGTCCAAGGGTAGATCATGTACTGAGTTGTCAATTGGTATGGAATGTCTTAGTAGTTTTGGTATAAGAGGTGGACTCTTGTCAGCATAGGTTTTTAAAAAAGAAACCTGTGGGGAATAGATGGAGTAACTTATATTCCTGCAGTATCATGAAAAGTGAACTTTGTGTTGATGATTTAAAACTTACCATTCTGAGCTTGATTTTGTGAGCAGTGGTGTTTTATTTCATCCATGTGCTTTTTGTGAGGAGGTGGTTTTGTGTTTCTTAAGCAAGGATAAAGGAATATTACATATTCATGTAAACACTAATAGCAGAATATCAAATCTTTTCAAAACCCTGGAAAATTCAGTACGAAAAATCAAAATTAGAATGGATTGGTGGAGTTGTGGGCATGCCTAGAAACTCCTATAGGAAATATATTTTTGCACCAATAGCACTGTCTTTTCCTATGAAAAATACCTGTAGCTAAATCCATCACCGCAAAACTTGGATTTTGTGCACTTCAGTCTTCCCTCTAATACATTTAATAGAATGTATGATGTAACTTAAACTGAAATAAAAAGTTCATGCTCCACTATACTTTGAAATTATTTTTCATGTATCATACATGAAGCCGTTGCATTGCTGTTTCCACAGAAAAATAGGATTATGGAATGTGATCTGAAAATACTAATTAGAAAATCTCAAAATCTTGCATAATTATTTTAACCTTTTCCTTTCAGCTGTAACCTCGGTCATGGGTCTTTATTCGGGTTTGAGCTGTTTAGTTACGTCGTTCTTTGAATTGTCAACTTCATTTGGAATTACATCCACTTTATTGAAGGTGTGAATCAAATTCTCCAGGCTTATGTGTTGACAAGCATGCAGTCTTTAACAAATATATGTTAAACAATAATATATAAATCACAAATGGTTAGTGAGCTATAAAGTAACACTGATACCTGGTGAAATCTAAATTTGGAAAAGATCGTTGTAAGCATGTGGAGCTGTCATAGGTTGGGGGGAGAGAAAGGCGTATACTAGACAGTCCTAATATCAACACACCTTTTAAAATTATGCATTTTCACTTTTGTTTTCAAAGGCACATGATGCATTCAAATTGAAATTTGGAATTTGATTACCATTAATGGATTAGGAGGGCGTGGTGGTTGTATATTAACATATTTTCATTAAGGCTTCTTAAATTCTTCATTAAATCAGATACTATTGAGTTTGCTTATGTTGCGCAAATACTTTGTAATAGGCACTTTGCAGCTGTCGCTTTAACTTAATCTTGTAATTTGCATATATCAATGTGTCAGAAGTGGCTTTGACTGTTAAGTATTTGAGCGTATAGGTGTATAATAAATAGTAGAAGGGAAACCTGAATAATGGAAGATAATAAAGCTGCTGAGGTAAAGCAAAGGTATTCTAATATGCAAGTTGTCTGGGACAGAGTGGCTTACAGTTTAGTATAAGCAAAAATTCAGTTTGTAAGAGGTCTGTTAAAATAAGCGCATGAATTTAGAATTAATAAGGAAATTAAATTACAAAAGGTTTGGGTATGTGCATAAAGGGTACAGATAATAGAAATATGGGTCAAGATTAGTGAAAATGTGGAATTGGCCAAAAGGCAAAATGGATTCATTCTTCAGAATTCAAAAGCTGCCATCTGCAAGAGAAGGAAAATACTGTACAGTAAATGTTTCAAAGGATTGAGTTGTGTAATAGAATTAGTTACTATTAAACTGGTAGCTGAATACTTGACAAAAATCCAACTAAGTGATGCACCTGGCCACAATAGGCTACTCTGGAGGATTCTCTGGAGGATGGGTTAACTACACTACCATTATTTAAATGGAGAGAAACTTCAGAATGCTTCAGTGCAGAGGGATCTGGGTGTTCTCATGCATGAATTGCTGAAAGCTAGTATGCAGGCACAGCAGGTAATAAGGAAGACAAATGAAATTTTGGCATTTATTGCTAAAGGAATAGAATATAAAAATAGGGAAGTGTTATTGCAACTGTACAAGGCATTGGTGAGACCGCACCTGGAGTATTGTGCACAGTTTTGGTCCCCTTACTTGAGGAAGGATGTAGTTGCATTGGAGGCGGTTCAGAGGAGGTTCACTCAATTGATTCCATAGATGTGGGGCTTGTCTTATGAGGAGAGATCGAGCAGTTTAGGCCTACACTCACTAGAGTTTAGAAGGGATGAGAGGAGATCTAATTGAGATATATAAGATGCTAAAGGGGACAGACAAAGTAGACGTGGAGTGGATGTTTCCCCTTGTGGGGCATTCTAGGACGAGAGGCCATAGTTTTAGGCTAAGGGGTGGTAGATTTAAATCAGAGATGAGGAGGAATTACTTTTCTCAAAGGATTGTGAATCTGTGGAATTTACTACCTCAGTGCAGTGGATGCTGAAATGCTGAATAAATTTAAGGAGGAGATGGACAGACTTTTAATTAGTAACGGGTTGAAAGGTTCTGGGAAGAGGGTGGGAAATTGAAGTTGAGGCCGAAATGAGATCAGCCATGATCGTATTGAATGGCTAGGCTCTAGGGGCTGAATTGCCTACTCTTGCTCCTAGTTCTTATGTCCTTATGTTCTATTAAGTAATTCAGTGTTAAGACTTGAATATAAATGATCAAGGGCTTTGCTGACAAGAGACAGCGCAATGGCAGCATTTAAATTTATGATGAATAGTGGTAGATTCGGATGCAATCCAAGGATGCATTACTTTGATTAAGGGCAGTTGATTAATGAACCAGTTTAAAAAAGGAATTTATGTGTGTTAGTTCGGATATCTTCAAAGCACGATTGAACAAGTAGCTTAAAAAGAAATGCATTATTAAATACATCTGCTAGGAAGGTAGACTACATTGTCCTGTAAGCCAGGGTTTTGTGCTTGCCAACCTGCAATATTTTGCCTGATCACTTCAATGTGTGTAAAATTATGGGCCAACAGCGCTGAAGTAGATACAATGGCTGTAGTTCTTTTCCAGCTTTAAGCTTTTTAGATCTCTTGTTTAACCAGTGGTGTACCCATGAATTTGTATTTATATGTTTGGTAAGTTTATATTGTAATTTGAATTCTGAATTGGTAGCTTAATGTGTTCTTGTCTGACTCTGTTTTGCTCATTATCTGAATAAATGTCTCAGTATTAAAGCTTTAGAAGTAAGAATTTATATGCCTTGACAACTGCTAACTTTTGGGTAACTTAAAATTAAAGCAAAATTTTCGAGATGCCTAAATTTGCTTTCCCTGTAGACTAACATTGAAGTCAACTCTTTAAAATCTGCTACATCAGCATGACCAAGAATAACCGCAATTTAAGCTGGCACAACTATGATCTAATTAAATTAAAAGGCCTTTTAAAATTTGCTTACAGTATCCTAGCGTTTTTGTGACAATTTGGAAGGTATTGTTCGATCATGTAGATTGTCTAATCTATCAAAACTATTGAGCTTGAGAGAAGAATGTTGCAATTTTTAAATGTGCAGCGATGGTTGTGTGATTAAATGAAAAACTGTTTTGAGTATTAGTGATGTGGAAAGCTGATAGTTGCTTGTTTTGACAGATTTACAATAGCCCAGGGATAGGCATTAATGCAGCAAATCTTGACCCAGAAAACAACTGAGCTGATATTGGCTTACTTATAGTGAAGTGTACTGGCTGCCTGCAGTTGCTATCCTGTGTTGATTTTGGGAACAGGCCCACAGCAATGTTCTTGCATAGTCTCTGCATTCATTCGTGTAAATTTGCATGTCAAAGTTAAGCATGTATGCTTAACAGTTCAGTGGATAAGAAAAATGAGAAGCCAATGAAGTGGATTCTGGGTTTAGTTTGCTGTCTAAATTTGTTCAGTACAGATTCAAGGTAAAGCACAGCAGTGAGCTGGCGATTGGGGCATTATAAGTTACAGTGGAACAAAAAACAACAGCTGTTGTTTTTCACGGAGCTAATTTAACTAGTGGTGTGAGACTATTTACAAGAGTGCTTCGTGGTTCCTATACTTCAGTATTAACTTATTAGACTAATTCTGGGCATTTGACTTTAGTGGCAGCAGTTTCATTCTTTAATTATTTCCAGACATGGTAATTTGGAAGTAGAATTTTCAGTGATTGATTATTCTTCCACCATAAGAATGCAAGAAATAGAAGCAGGAGTTGGTCGTTTGATCTTTTGAGTCTGCTATACCATTTAAAACCAAGTTTTCATGTCTTCGTAATCCCTCAATTCCCTTAGATATCAACCTCTGCCTTGAAATGTAACTCCACTATTTAAGAAAGGAGAGAGAGAGAGAAAACGGAACTGCGGACCTGTTAGCCTGATATCAGTAGTAGGGAAAATGCTAGAATCTATAATCAAGGATGTGATAACAGGACACTTAGAAAATACTAGTAAGATTGGGCAGAGTCAACATGGATTTATAAAAGGGAAATCATATTTAACAAACCTGTTGGGTTTTTTTTTTGTGGATGCAACTAGCAGAATAGATAAGGGGGAACTGGTGGATGTGGTCTATTTAGGTTTCCAGAAATCTTTTGATAAGGTTCCATACAAGAGGATAGTAAACAAAATTAGAGCTTATGGGATTGGGGGCATTATACTGACATGGATTGAGAACTGGTTCATAGACAGAAAACAGTAGGAATAAATGGGTCATTTTCAGGTTGGCAGGCTTTGACTATCAGGGCACTGCAAGGATCAGTGCTTGGGCCCCAGCAATTCATAATCTATCAATGATTTGGATGCAGGATTAAATGCAATATTTCCAAGTTTGCAGATGACACGAAACTAGGTGGAAGCGTGAGTTGAGGATGAAAAGATACTTTAAGGGGATTTGGAGAGGCTGAATGAGTGGGCAAAAATTTGGCAGATGGAATACAATGTGGAGAAATGTGAGGTTATCCACTTTGGTAGGAAAAACAGAAATGAGAGTATTTTTTAAATGGGGTGAGGCTGGGAAGTGTTGAACTTCAAAAAGACCTGGGTGTCCTTGCTTATTAGTCACTGAAAGCTAACGTGCAGGTGCAATAAGCAATTAAGAAGGCAAATGGTATGTTGGCCTTTATTACAAGAGGATTTGAGTGTGGGAGTAAAGATGTCTTTCTGCATTTATACAGAGCCTAGGTGAGATCACACGTGGAGTATTGTGTAGCATTTTGATCTCCTTACCTAAGATTGCGGGGGGGGCGGAGTTGATGTGCAGCGCCATTTTACTATGCACTTCCTGTGCGGGCGGGGGGAATGCCTAAAATTGAGAGTGCGCTCTTTCGCGCATGTGCACAAAAGAGCGCACTCATCTCCCTGAGGCGAAGTGCTGCCTCAGGGAAATCGCCTATACTTTCAAAAATATTAAAAATAAGAAAAAAAAATTTCCCTTATGTCCCCTTGTGTGACAATGTCACATGCTTTGGGACATGTTCATAATTTCCAAAAAAACTTCCTTAAAATTTTTAAAACCCCACATGAAACCTCATCCCGCCTGTGGATGAGGGTTCATGTTTTTTTTCTAATTCCTGCCGGGGCTCCTGGTCTGCCCGCCAACCTTAAGGCTGGACAGGCAGGTCCACTAATTACTTTAGTTGCTCTGTCAATGGCCTCAATTGGCCATTGACAGGTCAGTGGGCGTGCAGCTGATTTTGCTGCGCCCCCACCTTCCTGAAAATTTAAATGGGGCGCGGTGACGTCGGGTGTTCCGCCCAATGTCACCGCGCGTCATTTTACGCGTCGGTGAGCGGCCCCCCCCCCCTCTGCTCACCGATGGTAAAATCCAGCCCTAGGAAATATAGCCCTTGTCCATTCAATATCATTTTATAGGGCAAGTCCCTCATATCATTAATTGGTCGAGTGAACCTTTGTTGCACTCCCTCGAAGGCAAGTATATCTTTCATAGGGTAAGGAGACCAAAACTGTACACGTGACTCCAGATGTGACTTCACCAAGGTCTTATATAATTGCAGTGACTTCTTCACTCTTATACTCCAATCCCTTTGTAATAACAACTACTGACATATGATTTGCTTTCCTATTTGCTTATATAATGAACATATCTCTTTATTTCTGTTGGACTGTTGTAAAGAAAATGGCCCGTAACTTCAGATTCGGATTTGGGGGTACCCTAAAGGTGCGCTGGGGAATCCCTCTGGCAAGTTCTCAGGCAAGGGTTTGTACAGCAATTGCCCAGAAGTGCTAACTTCCTCTGGGCAATTGCGCTGCGCTGGGAACCATCCGAAAATGTGATTTAAGTTGCAAACTTCGATGGTTCCGCCGGGGCGATACCAATAGTTACCCAGAAAAAATTAGAAGAATTAAAAGCTCTTCTAACTTCTGGGTAACTATTGCAAAGACCCAGACCGATCCCACGGGACTCCACCCCACCCCCCCTTCCCAAAAATGGGTCTGCCCCCGAACCTCCAACAACCCCAAGCAGCTCCGGTGAACAGAAGTGGCCACACAATTTTCAAGACAAGGTAAGTGTGTATTTATTTTTCTGCTTTCCGCGGGCCACCACTTTCCGACGCTAGTCAGAAGTTACAGCCCTATATCTTTTTATTTTCTGTTGGACTGTGTTAAAACTACAATGGCTGAAGGTTGAAAGACACATCCACTGGAACAGCTTAAGGAATATATACAATGTTGCAATTCTGGAGCGGACTATGCCATGGGGGTTAGGATGGTGCCGGACAGGAGTCCTGGACCAAGAGAGCTGCCTGGCTGCGACGTTTTGCTTGGCTCCTGATCAGGTGACCAGGGTTTTGTATGAGAGCAGTGCAGAGAGTAGCTGCTAGCCTGAAAGGAACAAGACCTAAAACCTCTTTCTCCTGTGTGTGGAAGATTCCAGTAATTCCACAATAATAGCTAGCTGGCTTTTCTTCTCATATCTCTATAACCTGCTCTCTCTCTCTCCAAAAACCCCTGTCAAGAAGCAAAAGGGGAAAATCACTGTTTGAGACATTGAAAGGCATGTGCTTAACCAGTGAACTAAATACTGAAAGTGCTGGAAGGCCACCTCATGTCATCAACAAGAACTGGAAGGAATTTGTAAGACATCGATCAAAATCAACCCATCGAGTCCTGTACTCCGGATTGGTACTATAGAACTGTTATATAAAGAACAAAGAAAAGTACAGCACAGGAACAGGCCCTTCGGCCCTCCAAGCCTGCGCCGATCACATTGCCAGTCAACTAAAACATTTTGCACTTCCGGGGTCCGTATCCCTCTATTCCCATCCTATTCGTGTATTTGTCAAGCTGCCTCTTAAACACCACTATCGTACCTGCTTCCACCACCTCCTCTGGCAGCGAATTCCAGACACTCACTACCCTCTGTGTAAAAAAAACTTGCCCCGCCCATCTCCTTTATAGTTTTCTCCTCTCACCTTAAATCTATGTCCCCTAGTAATTGACTCTTCCACCCTGGGAAAAAGCTTCTGACTATCTACTCTGTCCATGCAACTCATAATTTTGTAAACTTCTATCAAGTCGCCCCTCGATTTCCGTCACTCTAGTGAAAACAATCCGAGTTTCTCCAACCTCTCCTCATAGCTAATAACCTCCAGACCAGGCAGCATCCTGGTAAACCTCCTCTGCAACCTCTCCAATGCCTCCATATCCTTCTGGTAATGTGGTGACCAGAATTGCACGCAATATTCCAAGTATGGCCTAACCAAGGTTCTATACAGCTGCAGCATGACTTCCCAACTTTTATACTCAATACCCCTGCCGCTGAAGGCAAGCATGCCATATGCCTTCCTGACTACCTTGTCCACCTGCATTGCCACTTTCAGTGACCTGTGGACCTGTACACCCAGATCCCTCTGCCCATCGATGTACTTAAGGGTTCTGCCATTTACTGTATAATTCCTGCCTGTATTAGACCTTCCAAAATGCATTACCTCGCATTTGTCCTGATTAAACTCCATCTGCCATTTCTCCGCCCAAGTCTCCAACCGATCTATATCCCGTTGTATCCTTTGACAATCCTGTTCACTATCTGCAACTCCTCCAACCTTAGTGTCGTCTGCAAACTTACTAATTAGCCCAGTTACATTTTCCTCCAAATCATTTATGTATACCACAAACAGCAAAGGTCCCAGCACTGATCCCTGCAGAACTCCACTAGTCACATTCAGAAAAGCACCCTTCCATTGCTACCCTCTGTCTTCTATGCCAAGCCAATTCTGTATCCATCCTGCCAGCTCACCTCTGATCCCGTGCGACTTTACCTTCTGTACCAGTCTGCCATGAGGGACCTTGTCAAAGGCCTTACTGAAATCCATGCATATAACATCCACTGCCCTTCCATCTTCGATCATCTTTGTCACTTCCTCAAAAAACTCGATCAAGTTAGTGAGACACGACCTCCCCTTCACAAAACCATGCTGCCTCTCACTAATACACCCATTTGCTTCCAAATGGTAGTAAATCCTGTCATTAAGAATCTTCTCCAATAATTTCCCTACCACTGACGTAAGGCTCACCGGCCTGTAATTTCCTGGATTATCCCTGCTACCCTTCTTAAACAATGGAACAACATTGGCCATTCTCCAGTCCTCTGGGACCTCACCCGTAGCCAGTGAGGATACAAAGATTTCTGTCAAGGCCCCAGCAATCTCCTCCCTTGCCTCCCTCAGTACTCTGGGGTAGATCCCATCTGGCCCTGGAGACTTATCCACCTTAATATTCTTCAAGATGCCTAACACCTTCGCTTTTTTGATCTCACTGTGTGTGTGTGTGTGTGTGTGTGTGTGTGTGTGTGTGCGCGCGTGCGCGTGTGCAGATTTAAGGGGGTAAAGTTGAAGTTAGTGTTACAAGTTAGCAGTTCATATTTCTTTCTTTTGCCACTGGTTACTGACAGTTTGTTCAATAAACAGTTATTTGCTTATTAAGTTAACAAACCTGGTGCTCGTATTCTTTTAACCTAAATTAAACAGTTAGGTAGAATTGGGGCAATCTGGTGGTTTGGTCAAACGTCTCACATTTGTTGTGGTCTGGGGAACAGTTGGGCTTGATATTACAATGCACTATCCCCAGTGGCTCATGACACTAACTGTACTTGCTTTTAGCTTTGTGATTCAAAGACGCCTAGATCCTTTTGATACCGTCATTTCCCAGACTCTCATTTAAAAAATGTTCTGCTTCTGTATTTTTCCAACCAAAGTACAGAATCTCATTCTTCCCTACCTTTATATTCCAACTGCCACATATTTTCTCACTCAATCTGTCTATATCTCTTTGCAGCCTCTTTGCATCCCCCTCATAGCTTACTTTCCCATCTAGCCTTGTATTGTCAGCAAACTTGGATACATTACGTTTGGTCCCCTCATCAATACAGATTGTAAATAGCTGAGACCCAAGCGCTGATCCTTATAGTATCCCATTAGCTGTAGTCTGCCAATCCAAAAGTGACCTGTTGATCCATATTGTTTTCTGTCCATTTACCAATCCCCAATCCATGCTATTATTACACCCCCTGTCCCCCCCACCAATCCCATGGATGCTAATTTTGTATAATCTCTTGTGTGGCACCTTATTGAATGCTTTCTGAAAATCCAAATATACTACATCCCCTGGTTTCCCATTTTCTATTCTGCTAGCTAAAACTTCAAATAAACAGATTTGTTAAATACTGGCAAAATCATCCCAGATTTGCACATAGTGCCCTCTTTTGGAGGGTGTTGGTGCTTACCACTGCCACCCAACTGGATTTGTCACCTTATTTGCTGGTCTTTGCCCAGAGCAGGTGTAGAGGACTTCACGGCGCACCTCCATCGGGGAAAAAGGAAGATTTACCCGCTGGCCGCAATGGTGGGTTTTCGCGCCATATCATCCCGTCCCCAGTACGTCCCATCTCATTAATAATGCAATCCCAGCCTTTGGACTGAATGCTATGCTCTCAGCTCGGGGCAGGCATTCCCCTAACCCACACTGCAAGGCTCTGCTATTAGCTTGAACAATAATGGATCCTGGCCCAAACCTTAATAAAGACAGTGCAAGATATTGTGAGCGCCTCCACCAGCGACTGTGCCATGGCCACATTTTGCAAGGGGATTGTACAACTTGCCCAGTTGGCCAATTGTTCTGTTGCCCCCCTAAAATACACATTAATTTGCAGTCTGTGCCTGAGGGGTGAAAGGTTCCGGAGCATTAGGTGGCACTTTCGTGGTTTTGCGTCGCTTGAGTGGGCAGAAAAGCTTCAGAGGCCCGACTCCAAGCATATCAATGGAGCTACAGCTGAGAGGTCTCCACTGTGGCAGAATGCTTATTTTTGACAAGCTTTTCCAAGTGCGTGGTCATTTCCCTCACCCTGCCCCCGGCATGTGCTCGAGTATTTCCTACGGCTGATGCGAGCACTGCGCAAGGTTGTGTGCACTCACCACCTCGTTCCCCTCGAAGTTCAGGTTGCCAGGTGTACGCCTTTTAAAGGTAGTCGTGAAGCACGCCATTCTGAAGTCACACTGAAGTGGGGTGATGATTCCACTGAACAGGGCTTATATGTAGATGCAAATGTATTAAAATGGCATTCCCGACATGCGGCGGCAGGAAACACATTCTGCCATTGATGGGTGGAGCAGACAAGCGCAAACTGGTTTCACAGTGGCATAAAACTTATTTTTGGCCTTCTTGTCATATTGTCCCCCACCGCCCGCCATGACGCTCAACGTCAACAGGGCCAGAAAATTCCGGCCACTTTTTTTTCATAAATCTTTGACCCTGCCCCATCATATTATGATTTTCTAAGTGCCCTGTTACCACGTCCCTAATGGATTCCAGCATTTTCCCTGCTACTGATGTCAGGTTAGTTTTCTTTATTTTTTGATGAGATGTGGGCTTCGCTGGCAAGACCAGCATATGTTGCCCATCCCTAATTCCCCTTGAACTCAGTGCCTTGCTAGGCCATTTCAGAGGGCGGTTAAGAGTCAACCACATTGCTGTGGATCTGGAGTCACATGTAGGCCAGATCAGGTAAGAATAGCAGATTTCCTTCCCAAAAGGACATTAGTGAACCAGATAGGCTTTTTACGACAATTGATAGTTTCGTGGTCACCATGAGACTAGCTTTCAATTCCAGATTTATCTGAATTCACACTCCGCCAGCTGCTGTGTTGGAAGTTGAATCTCCGTCCCTAGAGCATTAATCTGGATTACTAGTCTAGTAACATTATCACTATGCCACCATCTCCCCCTATAGATGCTCTATAGTTCCCTTTTTCTTTTTCCCCCCTCCTCTTTTGAATAGTGAGATTTACCATCTTCCAATCCATGGGCACCGTTCTAGATTCTTGGGAATTATGGAAAATCAAAACCAATGCATCCACTATCTCTGTAGCTACCATTTTAAAACCCTCGCATGTAATCCATCAGGATTGAGGGATTTGTCAGCTTTTAGTTCCATTAATTACTCTAATACTCTTGGTCTACTAATACTATTTTCTTAAGGTCCTCATCCTCGCTTCACCCTTGTTCTCCAGTATTTCTGGATTTTGTTTTGTCTTCTCCCATGAAGACAGATGCAAAAGATTTGTTTAAAGTGTCTGTCGTTTCTTTATTCCCCATTATAATAGGTGGAAGGAATATAAATAACTTAATGCTTTGAGTGGCAAAAGCTTAGCTACAACAAATTTTGCACATTTGACTTATTGGTCCAGACTTCCGATCCCTGGGGTACCCCAGAAGATGCACTGGGGACCATATGCACAGACTACACAGGAATTGCCTAGGAAGTTCAAAATTTTGGTGAGCAATTGCCCTGCACCTGGAACCTCCAGAATTCTGAGGTATATCAGAGGCTTTGGATGGTTCTGACTCTCCTACCAGAATAGTTACCCAGGAAAAGTTAGAACAATGAAAACCACTTCTAACTCCTGAGTAACTATAGTCCTGACGGCTGCCCCACCCCAACTACCATTGCCTGACCCATCCTATAGCCCCCCTCTGACCCATCCTTACCACCACCTTCCCTCCTGCCTGGCAACCCATCCGATCCCTGCCAACCAACCAACCTACTTACCTTACACAAGGGCTCCCCAGTGGGTCATGCAATGAGATTCTGGGGTCATGAGATCCAAGGCAACAATAGCTGCTGTTGAGCTTGGATTGATTGCTTGCAGCTGCAAAACCCCTCTAAATTGTCGTATTTTCATCTAATCGTGGGCATTGCCTAACGGACAAACTTTTGAGGCCTGATTGCTGCTGCAAAAAATGCCTGTGAAGAAGTAGGTGTTTTTTTTTTCATATAAAGAAAAGCCTGAAATTTAACTACTTCCTACCCCCCCTGCCCAACCCCTGATGAACAAATCTCAAGCAAAGCCTGGGGCATTAAAATGGGGTCACAGCAAGAAAAAGTTTTGGAAGCACTGACTTTTTTCCCTGACTTCTCGAAGTGGCTGGCTCATTTAAACTTACCCGCTTTACGGCAGCTCATGCCATAAAAAAGGGGCTTTGCTTTCTTTCCCCTAATGTTGCTGCCCTGCATTGAGGAGTCCCAGGAGCCAGTGTGCTGCACGTTTCTTGCCAGGCTCAAGTCAGAAGATCAGGTGAGAAGAGTGTCCTGCAGTCAGCATCGTGGTGAAACAGTCTGGGAAGAGCGTCCTGCAGTCAGCATCACTGTGAAGCAGTCTGGGAAGAGCATCCTGCAGTCAGCATCACGGTGAAGCAGTCTGGGAAGAGTGTCCTGCAGTCAGCATTGCGGCGAAGCAGTCTGGGAAGAGCATCCTGCAGTCAGCATTGCGGGGAAGTGGTCTGGGAAGAGCGTCCTGCAGTCAGTGTCGCAGTGAAGCAGTCACTTCAAAAAGTGACGTCAGCACAAAGGTGAGGGCTGATTGGTGAGTAGTGGGTAAGTGTTTTTCTCCAGCATTTTTCTCCAGTATAAAATAGATTAAGCTAAGGAAAGGTAAGGGTTCTAATTTTTATTTAAAGTACATAAATAATTTAACTTTTTTTTTGCTGTATTTAACTTAAAGTAATGTTTTTTTTTCCAACTAGAGGCATGGCAGGGCAGCTCAGTCCCGTGTTATGTACCGCCTGCAACATGTGGGAAGTCCTAGATGCTCCTTGCGCTCTGACCAACTATGTATGCAGGAAGTACCACCAGCTGCAGCTGCTTGAGCTCTGAGTTTTGGAGCTTGAGTGGCAGCTGGAGGCACTGAGTTGCATCTGTGGGGCTGAGAGTTTCGTGGATAGCACGTTTTTAGATGTGGTCACCCCACAGCTTACGGAAGCGCAGACAGAGAGAATGGGTGACCATCAGTCAGAAGAAAGGTGTAAGGCAGGTAGTCAGGAAATCCCTAGGGTGCATCTCGCTCGAGAACCGTTTCTCTGTGTTGGAAAACGGTGAGAGTGACGGTTCCCCTGGGGAGTGCAGCCACGCTCATTGCACTGTAAGTGGCTCAGCTGCATGCGGGAGAGGAAAAAGAGGGGATGAGCACTAGTAGTAGGAGACTCAATAGTAAGGGGAACTGACAGGCGTTTCTGCAGCCATAGACGTGACTCCAGGGTGTTATGTTGCCTCCCTGGTGCCAGGGTCAAGGATGTCACTGAACAGCTGCAGGGCATTCTAAAGGGGGAGGGCAAATAGACAGAGATCATGGTACATATTGGTACCAACGACATAGGTAGAAAGAGGGATGAGGTCCTGCAAGCAAAATTTAGGGAGCTAGGAAACATATTAAAAATACAGGACCTCAAAGGTAGTAATCTCTGGATTACTTCCGGTGCCACGCGCTAGTGAGTATAGAAATAGGAGGTTAGTCCAGATGAATGCGTGGCCGGAGAGATGGTGCAGGAGGGAGGATTTCTGGGACATTGGGACCGTTTCTAGGGGCGATGGGACCTGTACAAGGCAGATGGGTTGCACCTGAACCGGAATGGGACCAACATCCTTGTGGATAGGTTTGTGTGTGCTGTTGGGGAAGGTTGAAATTAACTTGGCAGGGGGATGGCTTCCTGAGAGGAGGTTCAGCAGGGGGAGATGCACAGCCAAAATTAGAAGAGAGAGCAAGTGAGCCTGGAAGGCATAGAAATTATAGACCAGTTAAGGCACAAGGGAGTTTGGCAAGGTTGGATGTTATTTATTTTAATGCATGGGGTCTGATGAATGAGGCAGATGAGTTGAGGGCACAAATTAACACATGGAAGTATGATGTTATTGCTGTCACAGAGACCTGGTTGAGAGAGGGGCAAGATTGGCAGCTCAATATTTCAGGATATAGGGCCTTCAGGCGAAACAGGGAAGGAGGTAAAAGAGGAGGGGGTATCGCAATACTGATCAAGGAATCAATTACAGCAATGAGGAGGAATGACCTCTTATAAGGCTCCTCAAATGAAGCCATATGGGTAGAACTTAAAAACAAAAAAGGAGAAATCACATTGCTGTGACTGTACTATAGGCCCCCAAACAGTCAGAAATAGAAGAGCAGATACGTAGGCAAATTTCAGAGAAGTGTAAAAATAATACGGTAGTAATAGTGGGGGATTTCAACTTCCCCAACATTAACTGGGTTAGTCATAGCGTGATAGGTTTAGAGGGAGCAGAATTCTTAAAATGCATCCAGGAGAGCTTTTTAAGCCAGTATGTAGAAGGTCCTACAAGAGAGGGGGCGGTCCTAGACTTAATTTTGGGGAATGAAGCTGGGCAAGTGGTAGAGGTATCGTGGGGGAGCATTTTGCCGATAGTGATCTGGTACAGAAATCAGTGTTCTAAATTGGGGAAAGGCTGATTTTAATAAAATCAGATATGAATTGGCCAGAGTGGACTGGGAGCAGCTACTTTTAGGTAAATCTACATCAGAGCAGTGGGACTCATTCAAGATGGAAATAGGGAGAGTATAGGGCCAACATATTCCAGTAAAGATAAAGGTGGGACCATCAAATCCAGGGAACCCTGGATGTCGAGGGATATACAGGATTGAATAAAGAGAAAAAGGGAGGCTTATGGCAGATACCGAGGGCTCAAAACAGCAGAAGCCCTGGAAGAGTATAGAATGTACGGGGGGAACATAAAAAGGAACTTAGGAGAGCAAAAAGGGGGCATGAAAAACATTGGCAGGTAAAATAAAGGAAAATCCAGTTATTTCACAAGCACATTTAGAGTCAGAGGATAACTTGGGAAAGAGTAGGGTTCATTAAGGACCATAGTGCTAATTTGTGTGTGGAGCCGGAAGATGTAGGTAGGGTTCTAAATGAATACTTTGTATTGGTGTTCACAAGTGAGAGAGCCGACGTGGGTATGGAAATCAGGGAGAAGGACTATTATAGTTAAATAAATTAGCATAGAAAGGTAGGAAGTTCTAAGTGGTCTGGCAGGCTTAAAGGTAGATAAATCTCCAGGCCCAGATGAAATGTATGCCAGGCTGTTGAGTGAGGCAAGGGAAGGAGATAGCAGGGGCGTGGACAATAATTTTCAATACCTCTCTGGCCACAGGAGAGGTGCCAAAGGACTGGAGGACAGCCAATGTGGTACTGTTATTCAAGAAGGGAGGAAGGGATAAACCAGGGAACTACAGGCCAGTCAGTCTAACCTCAGTGGTGGGGAAACTATTGGAAGCAATTCTGAGGGACAGAATTAATCTACACTTGGAGAGGCAGGGATTAATCAAGGACAGGTAGCATGGTTTTGTTAAGGGGAGGTCATGTCTGACCAATTTGATTGAATTTTTTGAAGAGATGACCAGGTGTGTAGATAAGGGCAATGCATTTGACATCATCTACTTGGACTTCAGCAAGGCTTTTGATAAGGTCCCGCACGGGAAACTGATAACGAAGGTAAGAGCCCATGGGATCCAAGGCAAATTGGATCCAGATTTGGCTGAGTGGCAGGAAGCAATGGGTGATAGTCGAGGGATGTTTTTGTGACTGGTAGCCTGTGTGCAATGGGGTTCCACAGGGATTGGTGATGGGTCCCTTGCCATTTGCGGTGTATATAAATGATTTGGACTTGAATGTAGGAGGGTTGATCAGTAAGTTCGCGGATGACACGAAAACTGGTGGGGTAGTAAATAGTGAGGGGGATGGCCCTAGATTGCAGGAGGATATAGGTGGGCTGGTCAGATGGGCTGATCAGTGGCAAATGGAATTTAATCCAGATAAGTGTGAGGTGATACACTTGGGCAGGACAAACAAGGCACGGCAATACATGACGAATGGTAGGACCCTGGGATGTACCGTGGATCAGAGGGACCTTAGTGTACATGTCCACCGGTCCCTTAAGGTAGCAGGACAGGTAGATAAGGTGGTTAAGAACGCATATGGGATACTTGTCTTTATTAGCCGAGGCATAGAATATAAGAGCAGAGAGGTTATGCTGGAACTGGATAAGATGCTGGTTAAGCCACAGCTAGAGTATAGCATGCAGTTCTGGAATCCGCATTATAGGAAGGATGTGATTGCACTAGAGAGAGTGCTCAGGAGATTTACCAGGGCTGGAGAGTTTTAGTTATGAGGAGAGATTGGATAGACTAGGGTTATTTTCCCTGGAGCAGAGGAGATTGAGGGGGGACGTGATTGAGGTGTAAAAAATTATGAGGGGCATAGATAGGGTAGACAGGAAGGAACTTTTTCCCTTGGTGGAGGGATCAGTAACCAAGGGGCATAGATTTAAGGTAAGGGGCAGGAGGTTTAGAGGGGATGTGAGGAAGAATTTTTTCACCCAGAGGGTGGTGGGAATCTGGAACTCATTGCCTGAAAGGGTGGTAGAGGCAGAAACCCTCATAACATTTAAGAAGTATTTGGATGTGTACTTGCAATGCCATGGCATACAAGGCTATGGGCCTTGTGCTGGAAAATGGGATTAGAATAGTTAGGTACTTGTTTGACTGGCGCAGACTTGATGGGCCAAAGGGCCTTTTTCTGTGCTGTAGACCTCTATGAATATGTATAAATGTCCAGCTCCTGAGTAAAGTGAGTAAAAAAGAGGAAAGTGACTGTCCAACTGTGACTACCACTTCTTGTAAGCTCTGACCCATTAACTAGAAAATGCATCCTTGAAGTTTAACTTTCTGTAATATTTTCTTTGCCAGGGAAGCAGTGCAAAAGATCAAGGTTTGCAATTAAGTCTCACTTTAAGATAAATTCCAAAAGGAATATGCCTTGGGAATTAGTTGTTTCAGATGGTAGGAAGGTGCTGCAGGTGCAAGGAAACTTATCTGTTTTTAAACCTGCCTCTTTTTCTGCATGAGTAACAGCCCAGCTATGCGGCACAGACGTCTTGGTGTTTGTGCATAAAACCTTATCCAGATTAAAATGTGTCTTTGGAGTCACCTTGTTTTTGTGTCCATTAGCCTTCACTCTCTCCTACAAATTCCTTTGTTGATATAGGCATTGAGATCTCGCCAAGAGTGACTGTATTAATAACACAAAGTGTAGTTGGTTGATTATATGAGAACAGTGATTGTTAATTCCAGTTGCTTGTACAGAATTTATTATTTAAGTTCTAAGAAAATAACATGATAGCATTATATATCAAGAATCTTGGTAATTGTTAAATGATAAAGCAAAAGTCATTTACGAACAAAGGGGAGGAAAGAGTCAGAGCAGCAGCCACTGTCGACCAGGGATGTCAGCCAGATCGTAAGAGTTCCCCTGAGTTCAAAAGTGTCAAAATTCCTTTGTCCGGGCCCATTTTATTGATGGGCCAAATAAGGGAGCATTTAGCTTAAGGAAGGGTCAGATAATTAGCTGGAGTAAATTACTGTTTGGGACAGCCTTACTGCACAGCCCAGAGATGACAATCTGCTGATGCAGCTATGGAGATTTTACAACGTATGTATTTTGTGCTCTCTTGAAGTTAAAGAAAAATCTTTACTGTCAAATGCATAAGTTTGAATGGCCAAAGAACAAACTTGCCCTGGATAGTACAACCTATTTATGAAATAAATTTAATGATTTATGCTGTAATGAAAACTACTTATGTCATGATTGTATAATTTACTAGAACTTAAAGAATGATAATCTAGTCATTGCACCCTTCTGTTGTTCTTACACAACAGATGAGTTAACTTATTTTAAATTCACTAGAAGCATCTTGACTAAGCTTGCTTTTATGTTTTGTTTGTCAGCCTTGTCCCACTGGATTTTCAGTTTAAAAACTAGAAACAGGTTTCCAAATTAAATGAGGAGAAAATTGATTGTGTTGTTTATGTGCCAATAATACAGAAATAAAATTAGTTTGTTAAAATTACAAAACCCTTTTTAATCTGCTTACCAATGAATTTTTTGGTCTCTGTCTGACTTTTAATGTTCTGGATTTTAGTATAGTTTATAGTGCTTCTTCCAGGTGCAATTACTTTGAATTTATTGCCCTTTTTATAGTAACCCAAGGATATTGGTGCTCGGCACAGTATGAATACTCTATAGCACTGAAGCAACAGATGTGCCTGTGTGTGTTCAAAAGTGTGTGTAGCTGTTCAAAGATTTGATTTAAAACTTCCAATTGCAAATCTATGTTGAGCCAGTGAAGTTGAAGCTGAGTGCTCATAATTTGACACCTCAATGAAATCTCCCCTTAACTTTCTCCCCCTTATCATTGGTACCATTCTGGTAAGTCACCTCTACACACACTCCAAGTCCTTGCTAATGTATGGTGTATGGAACTTGGAAAGCATATTCTAGCTGCAACCTAATCAGTGATTTATAAAGATTTGGTGTAACTTCCTTGCTCTTGTCCTGTGTCTCTATTTATAAACCCAAGTACTTGTATGCTTTTTCAATAATCTTATCAAGTTGCCCTACCACCTTTAACGATGTATGTTGTGGTCTCTGTTCCTTCACCCTCTTAAAATTATGCTATTTTGTGTATATTGAGAGTCTACATTCATTTTGAAGTGTGAAGCAGGAAGAATCAGTAGCACTGCTCTGCATTAAATTTCATCTGCCACGGTTTTGCTGATTCCACCATTCTAAGTCCTTTTGAATTCTGCTGCTCTCCTCATCGCTGTTTAATACTTGCCCAAGTTTTGGGCAATCTGCAGACTTGGAAATTATGCCCCCATATCCAAGTGCAAGTGCTTAATATGTATCAGAGAGTAGTGGTGCTAATACTGAACCCTGGGGATACTGCTCTATACTTCCCTCCAGTCTGAAATGATTATTTATCACTACTCTCTGCTTTCTGTATCTATGCTGCCACAGCCTGTTTAATCCCTTGGGCTTCAAGTTTGCTAACAAGTTCATTATGTGGTACTTTATCAAGCACCTTTTTGAAAGTCCATATACAAATCAACTGCACTGCTTTCATCATCCCTCCTTTATTTCATCAAATAAATCAATCAAGTTTGTCAGACACTATCTGTTCCCTCTAAAGCCAATGTATCCTTAAGTATGATACCCAAAACTAAACACAGTACTCCAGATGGGATCAGACCAAGGCTCTAGACAACTGAAGCATCATTTCCACCACTTTGTAATCCTGGCCTCATGAGATACAGGTCAATACTCCATTAGCCTTTCTGATTACTTTTTGTACCTGTGCTACCTTTGTGACTTATTTACCTGGATACCAAAATGCCTTTGCTCCTCCAGTTTCTAGTCTCTAGCCGTTAAGAAAATAATTTGATTTATCTTTCTTGGTCCAAAGAGGATAAACTTGTACTTACCCACATTGACCTCCATCTGCCATAGTTTTTCCTACTCGCCTAATATGGTAAATTGTAACTTGCTACTTCCATCCACACAACTTAACTGCTAACTTGGTGTCACCTGCAAACATGGATGTACAACTTTATTCCTTCACCATGTTATATATGAGTACAGATTCCTGGGTAATAACTTGTCATATCCTGCCAAACAAAAGTACATTCCGTTTATCCCTTCTCTCTACCTTTTGCTTCCCAACCAATTGCTCGCTCCTGTCTGAAAATTACTTTCTACTCCATGCTTTTTAATTTTTGCTATTAACCTCCTTTGCCGTAATCTATCTATGCCTTCTGGAGTCCATATAGACAATATTTATAGGTGCTCCCCTGACCACCATGTTAGTCATCTCCTCCATAATAAAAATTAACTAGATCAGTCAGAAATGGCCTATTCTTCACACTCACATTGACTCTGATCAGTTTGTACTTGTTCTAGTGCTCAGTCACACTTTCCCTGATGGATTCCATTAAATTTCCTATAACTGATAGTAAACTGACAGCTCTGTATTTTCTGGGTTTCTCCCTCCTACCTGTCTTAACAGAAGTGACATTTGCCATTCTCGAATCCAGTGGCAAAATTCCTGAATCGGGATGAAAGTATCAGCAATTTCCCCATCTATTTCTTCCAGCCTAGGGTGAGAGCTATCAGATCATTGAGATTTGCCTGCCTTAAAATCCTATTATTTTCTCAACATTGTTTTACTTGCATCAAATTGAACTAGTTCCACACCTTGACTAACTATTAGGTTTCCTTGTACCACTGATACTTTGTCATCTTCCTCCAGTGAAAACTGAAGCCAACTGATTCACTTAATAAGCTTGTCATTTCTTTATTATACATTTTATCACCTGCATCTGTCTTTAATGGGTCTGCGTTTTCCCATTGTCACTTCTTTCCGCAACATGTTTGTAAAAATAGCAGTTATCTTTTGTAAATTTTTGTTCATACTCTCTTCCTCAACTATTTAGAGTCATAGAGGTCTACAGCACAGAAAAAGGCCCTTTGGCCCATTGAGTCTCCGCTGGTCAAACAAGTACCTAATTATTCTAATCCCATTTTCCAGCACTAGGCATAGCCTTGTATGCCATAGCATCACAAGTGCACATCCAAATACTTCTTAAATGTATGAGGGTTTCTGCCTCTTACCATCCTTTCAGGCAGTGAGTTCCAGATTCCCACCAACCTCTGGGTGAAAAAATTCTTCCTCACATCCCCTCTACACATCCTGCCCCTTGCCTTAAATCTATGCCCCCTGGTTATTGATCCCTCCACCAAGGGAAAAAGTTCCTTCATGTCTCCCCTATCTATGCCCCTCATAATTTTATACTCCTCAATCATGTCCCCCTCAATCTTCTCTGCTCCTGGGAAAGTAACCCTAGTCTATCCAATTTCTCCTCATAACTAAAACTCTCCAGCCTAGGCAACATCCTGGTAAATCTCCTGTGCACCCTCTCTAGTGCAATCACATCCTTCCTATAATGCGGATTCCAGAACTGCACGCAGTACTCTAGCTGTGGCCTAACCAGCGTTTTATACAGTTCCGGCATAACCTCCATGCTCTTATATTCTATGCCTCAGCTAATAAAGGCAAGTATCCCATATGCCTTCTTAACCACCTTATCTACCTGTCCTGTTACCTTAAGGGACCAGTGGACATGTACACTAAGGTCCCTCTGATCCATGGTACTTCCCAGGGTCCTACCATTCATCGTGTATTCCCATGCCTTGTTTGTCCTGCCCAAGTGTATCACCTCACACTACCCGGACTTAATTCCATTTGCCACTGATCAGCCCATGTGACCAGCCCGTCTACATCCTCCTGTAATCTGAGGCTATCCTCCTCACTATTTACCACCCCACCAATTTTCGTGTCATCCGCGAACTTACTGATCAACCCTCCTACATTCAAGTCTAAATCATTTATATATACCACAAACAGCCAGGGACCCAACACCGATCCCTGTGGAGCCCCGCTGGACATAGGCTACCAGTCACAAAACATCCCTCAACCATCACCCTCTGCTTCCTGCCACTCAGCCAATTCTGGATCCAATTTGCAAAATTGCCTCGGCTCCCATGGGCTCTTACCTTCGTTATCAATCTCCCATGCGGGACTTTATCAAAAGCCTTGCTGAAGTCCAGGTAAACTACATCAAATGCATTGCCCTCATCTATACACCTGGTCATGTCTTCGAAAAATTCAATCAAATTGGTCAAACATGACCTCCCCTTAACAAAACCATGCTACCTGTCCTTGATTAATTCCTACCTCTCCAAGTGTAGATTAATTCTGTCCCTCAGAATTGCTTCCAATATTTTCCCCACCACTGAGGTTAGACTGACTGGCCTGTAGTTTCCTGGTTTATTCCTTCCTTCCTTCTTGAATAACGGTACCACATTGGCTGTCCTCCAGTCCTCTGGCACCCCTCCTGTGGCCAGAGAGGTATTGAAAATTGCCAGCGCCCCTGCTATCTCCTCCCTTGCCTCACCCAACAGCCTGGTATACATTTCATCTGGGCCTGGAGATTTATCTACCTTTAAGGCTGCCAGACCACTTAGAACCTCCTCCCTTTCTATTTTCTTTAATTATATCACAGTCCTTCTACCTGAATTCCATACCCACGTCATCCCTCTCACTTGTGAACACCAACACAAAGTATTCATTTAGAACCCTACCTACATCTTCCAGCTCCACACACACATTACCAGTATGGTCCTTAATGAGCTCTTTCCCTAGTTATCCTCTTACTCTTAATGCACTTGTAAAATAACTTTGGATTTTGATTTATTTTACCTGCCAATGTTTTTTCATGCCCCCTTTTTGCTCTCCTAATTTCCTTTTTAAGTTTCCCCCCCCCCTACACATTCTATACTCCTCTAGGGCTTCCGCTATTTTGAGCCCTCGGTATCTGCCATAAGCTTCCCCTTTTCTCTTCATCCAATCCTGTATATCCCTCGACATCCAGGGTTCCTTGGATTTGTTGGTCCCACCCTTTGTCTTTATTGGAATATGTAGGTCCTTTACTCCCTATTTCCTTCTTGAATGAGTCCCACTGCTCTGTCACAGATTTACCTAAAAGTAGCTGCTCCCAGTCCACTCTGGCCTAATCATATCTGATCTTATTAAAATTGACCTCCCCCCAATTTAGAGCTCTGATTTCTGGCCCATCTTTGTCCTTTTCCATAACAACCTTGAATCTATTTATGTGGCAACATTTGCAATGAGTTGTGGCAGACTGATTGCCTCTATCTAGCCCCAATTGTGGGCTTGCCTGATGTTCCCTCATGGACATCCAGCAAGTATTAGAGAGCAGAAGTGGGAACCTTAGTCAATTTCTCCTACCTAACCCAAGAGAACTGGGAGTAATAGTGCCCCTAGCACTGCCCGGTTTAGACAACTGAGCACAAACTGGGGATAAAATTTAGGAACTTGTATATAACGTGATTTATAGACACTCAAGGTAAAAGTTGCATTTATATAGTTTTACATGGTCAGTTACTTTCTCGTGATGTTATTGTTGTTTAGTACCAGTTAAACATTGGGAGAACGGAAGCCATCATCTTTGACACCCACCACAAACTCTATTTCATTGCTATCGATTTTAACCCTCTCTCCAGCTATTGACTGTCTTTGATCCTTATCCTAATCAATCCTGATCTAAGCTTCTAATCTTATATCCTTGCTCCACCATTGCCAGTCAGGCTCTGGAATTTCCTCCCTAAACTGGCCTGCATTTTCACCTCCCTCTCGCTGCTTAAAACCCTCCTTAAAATGTGTCTTTGACCAAGTTTACTCCTTTTTGGCTGGTAGCCATTTTTGTTTGTCTACACCTCTGAGAAGCCTTGGGAATGCAAGTAGCGAATTCAAAGAAACCCAAAGTTCTGACTCGATTTTGACATTTCAAAAGTATCTGATGTTGAACACTAACCAGCTTTAGTTATGGCATTCTCATGTAATTTTTTCCTCCATCTGCTTTCACTCTGGATGGATGTGAATTTTTGGAATCTTTTTGCAATTTATATTCTCTTTAGCCCGGCTGGCTCTGTACTTATTGGTGTCTCTGACTGTTGATACGTTGAGACCGTTGGAACTTTTAAATAAATATATTTATGGGCAGTTCTTTTTAGCTGTTCTTTTTAAAAAAAAAAATATTGCCCAGTATTTGAGATGAAATTTGCCAATACCAGCATTTTGTATGCCACTCCTTGTGTACACAGTCACTAAGTTTAATTTGCAAATGTCTTACCATGTCTTTGAGCTTTTCTGCATGCTTACTAGTGAGTAGTGAAAGGATTCTAGAAACTTGTTTGTCATTCCTAAATGTTTTGAGCAAATACATACAAGACAGGTGACCTCATTGGTTCTTCTTTTCAACACATACAGGTGTTCTCAAGGATTATTTGAGGGAACTGCCATCTCCTTTGATAACAAAGCAGCTGTATGAAGCAGTTTTAGATACCATGGCTAAGCAACCCCTCAAGATTACCTCTTCTGGATGTGAGAATGACTTCAGTGACTCCGAATACACAGTTGGTCTCTTGGACTGTCTGCCTGAAGTGGAGAAGGTAAGCATGAAGAGCCTGTGTCTGAATAAAATTATACTATTTAGAATTGATTAAGGTTTGGAGAACAAAAAGGGAAATGTAAGTACTGAGAGTCCAGTTACTGTCTCTTCTAGTCTAATGCCGCACACAACATTTAGACATGTATCCTTTCCCATTATTTTTGTTTACTTACAGTCAGAAAAGTGATGGAATCCCTGTTAAGCTTCAAAATATTAATCCAAATATGAACTGGCTAATTCATAATTATAATATTTGAGGAAAACTGCAGTGTATTGGAGAAAGATTGTGTTTTTTGCCATTATTTGATACTGAGAGTTACATTAATGATTGTGCTCTATATTGCTACAATCGTTACATAAATATGTGAGATATACACTTAAATGATGAAATAATTTTAGTAGAAGAGATTGTTTCTAATAAGTATGCAGTAAAGCTTAAAGGCATGGGAAGACATTTAGAGATTAAATTTGGTGATCCTGTGCTTCTGGCATTCAGCCTTGCTTGAAGAAAGGGCTATCGGACTGTAGCCATAATTTTTCCATCTGTGCACCCTTTTAATCCAATTCCATATTGAGTTGATTAATTTGCCCTTCAGTAATTTTATTACAGTTGAATATTGTTGAATACTGACTATTGAGGTGTTGATGACTAGCCAGTTTGGATGTAGTATTTATAAAGAGGAGGACAGGACCATAAAACTGTGTGACTGTGATATTGTAAATAAAACTTCACATTTCAGTTGTGATTTTGTAGCTTGTTTATTGTTATAAGTGACTGAAGAAAATCTTACATGTAAAATCCTATGGATAAATAAACTGATATCGGATTATAAACTGAAACAAATGCTCTATGAATGTTTGACAATGAAACCTTTAAATAAAACGATTCTACCCAAGGATTGAAGAGTTTTGAAGGAAGTAATGAGCTGAATTGAAATTATTAACTTTATCCAAAGTCCTAAATTTAGTTATGGAAGTGGAGCAGAGGATTCAGATAAAATACAGTTTCATTGTGCTTTCGACTGAAGCCTTGGCTGATAGCTGGTTTCCAGGACCACAATCAAATGAAAGTGAAATGATCAAAGCTTTAAAACTTCTGTGATGTCAAAACATTGTGCATGACTATGTTTGTTGCCACATAAATTGATAAATATCAAGGTTCTGTGCAGATTCACTGAGAGACAAAGTGAAGAATGAATGAATTTGTAACCCTTTGATCCCATGACACTATAGATTTTGTAAAATGTTGAAGTGAGCCATAGCTGGTAATAATGCCCACTGTAAGTCTTGATAATTCTTGGACAGTATCTTTCTTGTCACCTGAGAACTGTGGCCCAAACCAGACAGTATTCTAATGACCCTCAATATGACTGTCTTGTCTCAACATCTTGCATGTGATCTAGAGCCCAAAATTGCACATTATTAAACTGTGGTCTTATTGAGTTTCATGTAGATCTACCATTGCATCTTAATTATTAAATTCTATTTATTTTGCTGTAAATCCCAATGTTCAATTTGCCTTTTCAATGATCTTATCCATTTGAAGTACTATCTCTAATGTATGTGAATTTGAAACCCCTAAACCCTTCAATTCTTCCATATCGCCAAATCCTCCCTTATAATATGATGGTACATTTTAGTTTTAATGACACTTTTTCTTTTCCTGATTTCACAATCTTATCAACACCACCTTGTAGCTTACTTATAGTCCTCAAACATTATTCACTATGTCTCCTGTTTTAGTGTAGTTGCAGATTTAGACACACTTTCCTCCAGATCCTAATCCCTGATATACACAGTGAACAAAAACAATCCCAGAACAAAATCCTGTGAGACAACACTACCCACTTTCTACCAATCTGCAAAACTGCCTTTCTGTTCCCTCCCTCCATTCAACCAGTTCCCCCTAATTCCACAACTCTTATCTTCTCAGTATTCTCCAGTTTGTTTAGTCCCCAAAGTGTCTATACATCACATTCACTACATGCCCCATCCACCATAGCTGTCACCTCCTCAAAGAACTCTTCTCAGAATTAGATAAAATGTTCAAACGTACTCGGAAGTAAAATTAATTTTAACAATTATACTTAATTTACATTTCTGCTTGCATTGTAACAGAGCAGACTCGGTAAGCTTGATGAATAAATCCTTGCTTTATAAAACTTGGAAGGTGTATTTATGATTAATGAATTCCCTTTTAAACAGAATCACAAACAATGACACCTCCTTTGACTGTGTCATGCTATCCCAACTTGTCCTTGTTGACCTTGCTGCTTTTATATGGTTGGCCACACCATCCTCCTCTGATGCCTGTCCTCTGTTGTCTGGCTCACTGGGACTGCTCTTCCTTTGTTCCACTTTTAACTATCCAATCTTAATCAGAGTATCTTAAGTTGGCTTCTTTCCCCTTCACCACTGCCTTTGGAGTTGTTAAGGAATATATTCTTAACCCTTCCCCCATCTGTGTGCTATCCTTTGCTGGTAGTCTCTGAAGACATGGAATCAACTACCGCATGTCTATTGACAATGCCCAGCTCTGCTACACCACCACCTGTCCTGTCTATTCTGTTGCCTTTCAGTCTGCTTGTCTGACATGCAGTCCTGGATGAGTTACAATTTCCTAAACCTAAACACTCGTAAGACTGAAGCCATTGTCTTCAACCCCTGCAACAATCTCATAACCTCGCCACACCTCTACTGGCCCTTGTCTCAGATTGAACCAGACTGTTTACCCTGAATTGAGCTTCTGACCACATATCCTTTATATTACTTCGAAATCCTACTTCCACCTCTGTAAAGCTACCTGCCATCTCTCCCTCCTCAAGGCCTCTGCTTAAAATTTCATCCACCTGACATCACCTCCAGTACCTGCCTGGATGTCTTCTACACCCAAAAACTTCCGTTGATCCAAAACTCTGTAACACATACCTTATCCCGTAACCACAAGACACACTCAATGATTCTTGCTGAGAGCAGTGTGACACTTCAATCTGCAAACGTGGATCAATTTCAATTTCTGGGCTTGACAGTGACCACAAACTGGGATAGCAGCACTGAAATCAAGCCAAGGCTAGCAATTTCCTGGTCTACAACTCATCATCTGAATGAAGTATGGAGAACATCCAACACTGGCTTGCACTTGAAAAGGCAACTTGTAAAATCCCTGGTATGGAGCATTGCACAGTATGGGTGTGAACTCTCAATAAGGTTATGAGAAGACGATTGCAGCTTTGAAGTATGGCTCTGGTGAAGGGCCCTTAGAATCAGCTGGACAAAGCGATGAACCAATGAATTTGTACACGGGAAAATCATCTCATGGGCTTTTAGCTGAAGTGAAGAAGCTGAAATTGAGAAAGTATAACCACTGGAAAAGGTAGGGCGGGAGATTGGTGTTGGTGACAATAGAAGGTGCAACATCAGAAAGAACAAGCCAGGTTGGTGAAGGTCTGGATGGGTAGACAGCATCAGAAACTGGACGGAGGGAGGAATGACTGTGGCGCGCAGAATTACAGTAAACAAAGAGAGATGCTTACGGCCCCTCACGGACTATGGCTAATTATGGATTATTGGTAGTGTTCAGTGTTACAACCAGTTAAGAATTCTGTTCACCCATGTGGCTGGTATCTTGATTTCTTGCCAGGATTGTCATCTTTCCCAATCACCAGTTTTGACTTTTAATGAGCGTGGAAATTTCAGTTAAGAGTTTAGTCCTGTTTCCGTCACTGTCATGGTTTAAATGTTTATTATCCATTACAAATAGTAGACTAATCCCAACAATATTTAACTGAGGTTCTGAAGTAATGTACAATTAGTAACTTATTTGTAAAAAATCCTTCATGCCCTTTAGTTACAATGTGTTTGATTATTTTTTCATGTGAATAATGGCTCAGGATTGATTGAAAGCTGAAATGCATATTCAGCATTTGCAAGATTTCTTGGTTTTGGGTCGAAAGTAGTTATCATTTCAAAACTTAAAAGGAAGAAGGTTTGAGTTCAGAAATTTCTTATACTTCAGGGCTGCTATTCAGTATGAACCTTTTTAGTTTGCTGTTGGGGCTGTGCTGTGATTGAATCCAGGAGATCTGGAGTATATTTGCAGTGCCATCATGTCACATTATTGATGTGCTTTACACTGACGCAGCTCAAACATTCTTATCACTGCTTTTGTTCCTTTTGCATTCTTTGGATGCCAGCAATAATCTAAAATTAAGTGGGATGACTTTCTGGGATGAAAGATTTGCTGGTATTTAGGTACTGTAAGCGACTTCCATTCCTGCTTGAATTTGAAAATCAGTCTGCTTTATACAGTGAATTAAACTAGTTTAATGCAGAGTTTCACAAAATATTTTTGTTTAATCCAGTCCATAAAATTAGAAGTACTTGAAATAAGTGCAGAGTGTGTCATTTCTGAGAATGACTTATATGTATTTAAGCGGGCTCCCTTTTAAGAAGCTGGCTTCACAAACCATGAAGGGTGTTTAATAATGACTCTCTCTTTGTGAGAGCTCACAGTGGCTTTTTATATTAAAGGCTGTGATATATTTGAGACCCTTATAAAGGAAGTCTGTTGTAGGACATTAAATGGTTATTTCCGATGACTTCTGTCGTGCAGCTGTGTTCCTTCTTGTACATCTAATGCCATTTATTAAAGTGCGCATCTGTGAAGTAAAACAGAGATGCTTGAAATTTTGTTTACTCTTACTGAAAAGTTTTTTCTAAAACCACATAATTTGGATATTTTGTTTAATGTTTAACTTTGCAAGCTAACAGACTTGAAGCTATTTTGCTAGGTTTAAGAACAACCTGGTTGACAAGTTTATCACTTTTACTTGAAAATATATCCAGTTAATAAATAGGTTTTGCCTTATTAATTGCTGATTTCTAAAAGCATCCACAAAATAGTTTTTAAAAGTTTCCATTTCATAGTATTGAATAAAATTCATTGACCTAAATTTACATCAGATAGTGCCCATTTTTTTTGGTCACTCTGTGGATGCTTAAGGCAGGCAAGAAGTCTGTGCACACTGCCAGCTAAAAGCGTGAAACTCTCCAAACTTGAGTAAGGATAAACAAGCTGTCCTTTACCCATGCCTGAAACAGAAATTAATTAGCCCTCAGGTAGCCTGCCCCATCACAGGCTGCACTTGGAAATGAGTCCTACAACTGCCTGTAACAAAGAAGATGTTAACTGAATTGAATGAAGCCAGAAGGAGATAGTCTTCATCAGTGGTCTGCTCTGCCATGTTTTCCTCACTACAGTGAGGCCCAAAGGCCAATATATGGGACGTTATGGATCTTACCATTCAGGCATCAATCATTGTGTTCCCCCACATCCCCAACATGCAAGTCTGAATGTCCAGGCCATCATGTTTAAGCACCACTTCACTGTGCTGCTTTGCAAACTTTAAGCTATCACCCTTTGAGTTGATGTTGTGATTTCTGCTTTTTCTTCAGTTGTACATTGCAAATCCTATGTATTTTCTGTCTTAGGCAACACTGAAAATGCTACTGGATCACCTCAAACTTGTAGCTTCATACCATGAGGTGAATAAGATGACCTGCCAGAACTTGGCAGTATGTTTTGGCCCAGTGCTTCTAAGTCAGCGTCAGGAGACTTCCAACCATAGCCACAGGGTTTTTACAGACTCAGAGGAGTTGGCCAGTGCGCTGGACTTCAAGAAGCACATAGAAGTATTGCATTATCTACTTCAACTTTGGCCAGGTGAGAGAAATTTGTCAACATCTTTAAATATTTAACTGCAACAAACTATATTTTTAAGGATAAAAACAGAAAATGCTTGAGAAGCTCAGCATGCCTGGCAGCATCTGTAGAGAGAGAAAGAGAGTTAACTTTTCAAGTCCCATGGGACTCTTCTTTGGAACTCCACCATTTTCCGTTTTTATTTCAGATTTCCAGCATCCTCAGTAGTTTGCTTTTTTAAAATAAATTGTGTTGAAAAAATAAAAGCTGGGCCAAGATAGCATCATCTGATTTATCAGTTCTGTACCTCAACACTGAATTTTTTAATGGTGTATTATTGAACATCATCACATAAAATAATACACAAAATTACTTCTTTGAACTGTGACATTTGCATCAAAGTATTTTGCTGTGTGTTGGAAGAGATTGGTAAAACCTTTTAACAATAGAATTTTGTATTTTCCTGAATTCTTTTGATTTGCATCCTGGCCCGTTCCTGGACTTCTATCCACAGGCAACTGACATGCTCCATTGCCTCACCCGAGTGGTCATGCTTTTTTGTGTAGGGGGGAAAAAAAGTGTTGGCAGACTGCTTCTGGGCAGGATCATCACAGTTGGGACAGATTCTGCCTTTGTCCAACAACAGTTACCAGGTGAATGTATTGAGTAGGAAACCTGGCTGATTCTTTCCTACCCTAACCCAGCCTCTAGGTGACAGCAAGCATAACATGATAGAATTTCTTGTTCAGCTTGAAGGGGACAAGTGTAGGTGTTAGACTAGTGTTTTCAACCTGATTAAAAGTTTAATGGTATGAAAGCAGAGCTAGCTAAAATGAACTGGGAAACTAATTTAAAAGGTAGAACAGTAGTGATGCAGTGGCAGACTTTTAAGGAAATATTTAATAACTCGCAGCAAAGATTTACCCCAGTGAGAAAGAAAGAGAAGAATGCATCATCCTTGGCTAAATAAGGAAGTTAAGGATAGTATCACACTGAAAGAAACACTGTACAAATCTACAAAGATTAGTGGTAAGTCAGGAGATTGGACAGATTTTAAGAACCATAATAGAGGGGGAAAGTTGAGTATGACAAAAAGATAGCTAGCAATATAAAAACAGACAGTAAGAATTTCTACAAGCGCTTAAATGGGAAAAGAGTAACTAAAGCTTATGTTGGTCCTCTTAAAGAGTGAGTCTGTGGAATTGATAATGGGAAAAAAAGAAAAGGTGGAGGCGTTGAAAAGGTACTTTGTTTCTGTCTTCATTATAGAAGACCTAGAAAATTTCCCAAAGATACTTGAAAATCAAAAGGGAATGGAGGGGAAGGAACTGAACACAATCACTATCACAAGGGCAAAGATGCTGGGATAACTATTAAACCTAAAGTCTGACAAATTCCCAGGACAAGATGGCCTGCATCCTAGGGTCTTAAAAGAAGTGGCTGCAGAGATAATATATGCATTGGTTATAATCTTCCAAAATTCCTTGGATTCTGGAAGGGTCCCAGTGGATCGAAAAGTAGCTAACGCAACATGTTTATTCAAGAAAATGAGGGAGACCGAAAGCAGGAAACTATAGAGCAGTTAGCTAACATCTGTCGTAAGAAAATTGCTAGAACCCATTATTAGCAGGATGCTTAGAAAATCATAATGTGGTCAGGCAGAGTCCATGTGGCTTCGTGAAAGGGAAATCATGTTTTTCTAATCTATTAGAATTTTTTGAGGAAGCAACAAGCAAGGTAGATAAAGGTCAACCTGCAGAAGTGGTGTACTTGGATTTTCAGATGGCATTTGATAAGGTGCCACATCAAAGATTACGACGCAAGATAAGAGAATGTAGAATAGGGGATAATATACTAGCATTGATAAAGGATTTGTTAGCTACCAGGAAGCAGAAAGTAGGGATAAATGGATCTTTCTCAAGCTGTAACTAGTACCACAGGGATCAATGCTGGGGTCTCAACTATTTACAATCTATATCAATGACTTGGATGAAGGGACCGATGGTATGGTAGCTAAGTTTGCTGATGACATCAAGGTAGGTAGGAAGGTAAATTGTCAAGAGGAGGTAGAGAGCCTGTAAAGGGATATAGACAGGTTAAGTGAGTGGGCAAAAATTTGGTGATGGAGCATGATGTGAGAAAATGTGAACTTGCCCACTTTGACGGGAAGAATAGATCAATGTACTATTTAAATGGAGAGAGATCGTGGAACTTGGTGGTACAGGGATCTGGGTGTCCTGATACATGAATCACAAGAAGTTAGTATGCAGGTACAGCAAGTGATTAGGAAGGCAAATGTAATGTTGGCGTTTATTGCAAGGGGAGTGGAATATAAAAGTAGGCAAGTTTTACTGCAGCTGTATAGGACATTGGTGAGACCACATCAGGAATACTGTGTATTGTTTTGGTCTCCTTATTTGAAAAAATATTTAATTGCATTAGTAGCAGTACAAAGAAGGTTCACTCGAATCATTCCGGGATGAACATTTATCCTATGAAGAAAGGTTGAAGAGGTTGGGCCTATACCTATTGGAGTTTAGAAGAGAGAGGTGATTCATTGAAACAAACTCATCCAGGCTCCTTAGGCAGCACCTTCCAAACCCACGATTGCTACCATCTAGAAGGACAAGGGCAGCAGATAAATGGGAACACCACCTGGAAGTTCCCTCTCCATGCCACTCACCATCCTGACTTGGAAATAGTCACCGTTCCTTCACTATCGCTGGGTCGAAATCCTGGAGTTCATTCCCTAACAGCACTGTGGGTGTGACTACTCTACAGGCACTGCTGCGGTTCAAGAAGGCAGCTCACCACCACCTTCTCAAGGGCAATTAGGGATGAGCAATAAATGCTGGCCTAGCCAGCAATGCTCCCATCCCGTAAATGAATAATTTAAAAAAGATCCTAAGGGGACTTGATAGGGTAGATACCAGGAGGATGTTTCCACTTGTGGGAGAGACTGGAACTTGGGGACATGGTTTAAGTCTGTGGAATTCTTGTCCCCAGAAAGCAGTGGAGGCTGGGTCATTGAATTTATTCAAGGCAGAATTAGATTTTTGATAGACAAGGGAGTCTAGGATTAAGGGGGGGCAGAAAGGAAAGTGGAATTAAGACAACAACTAGATCAGCCATGATCCCTACTTTTCTGAGGGAGGGCTGCAATTTTTCAAACTAAATTTGCCATGATGAATGGCGAAGAAGGTTCAAAGGGCCGAATGGCCTACTCCTGCCCCCTAGCCCTATGTTCCCAAGTTCACAGAGAAATTTGGCTGTGGTAATAGCAAGCTAGTGTCAGAATATGTGACGGGACGTTTTCTGAATGAACCCAAAAGCCTCTTCATTTTTGCATAGAATTACAGCGCAAAACTGGTCATTCAGCCCAACTGGTCCATGCCAGTGTTTATGCTCTACATGAGCCTCCTCCCATTCCTCTTCATTGAACCCTATCAGCAATTTTGCAAGATCCAAATCAGTACAGTGAAAATTCTAGTTTTGGAAATCTCAGGCAAATGACTTGGCAATCAGCACAGCTGACTATAAGGTCCTCTTGATTTAATTGTGAAGGAACCTTGTTGCAATGAAAACACTTGGGCGTTTGAATATCACTTTCACCATCAGCACTTTCCTTTCTGGTCTGCGGAGAAATTTCCTGAGAATTTCTAATTGTCCCTTCCCTTCCCTTCCCACTTGCCTTCCTTTCACCTTCCCATCTTCTATCCTTCTCAGGTTTATGGGGATGACGGAAAAAAGGTTTAGATTTATTGACCAGTTCATAATCATCGGCCATCTCTGCTGCCTGTCTAGCTGTTTTAACCTTCTGGTTTTTAACATGGGTTCGAACCGCAAGAGGAAGTGAATCTTTAAATTTTTCAAAAGAATTATTTCCCTAAGAGTTTCATATGTTGTCTCTATCTTTAGTGCCCTTATCCAACTGTCAAAATTACTTTGCCTTTACCCTTTCAAATTCAGTATAGGTCTGCCCATGCTGTTTCCTTATATTCTGAAATCTCTTCCTCTATGCCTCAGGGACTAATTCATATGCTCTCAGAATAGCCTTTTTTAACTGCAACATAATCCACTGATACCTCTTCTGAAAGTGAAACATAAACGTCATGAGCTCTACCTACCAACCTAGACTGTAAAAGTAGTTTTGCCACTACATTTGCCTAGATATCTTTTCAAATGAAATAAAGAATGTCTCTATATCCCTTCCCTCAAACTTTGGAAGAGCTTGTACAAATTTAAATATCTCCCCACAGGGTTCTGATCTGGAAATAAGTCCTTCCTCCCCTACTGGTGTTTCTTTCTTAACTGCCAGCATTTTAAGCTGGAATTTTCTGTCTCTCTTTTTCTTTTTCCTCCTTTTCTATCCTCACCAATTCTAACTCCCTTTCCTGTTTTCTTTCTCTGTCCTGCCTTTCTGCCTGTTCCCTTTGGAATGCCCTTTCTCTTTCCTTTTCCTCAATTCAGTCTTTTTCATTTGCAACTGAATTTGAGCCCATTCCAACGACCCACCCCTTGGAGAACTTGGTCTCTCAGGTATTCCTTCCAACTTTAAGTGCTGTGCTATACCTTCAATTATGTCTGATTTCCTTACCTTGGCAGGTAATCCAAATTGTAATTTATCTGCCAATTCCATCAGCTTCCTCTTGGTTAATTTCTGTAAACTAGTCAGAGTTATATTTTCCAGCTGTAAAAAAGAAAGTCTTAACAACCTCAAACACCATTTCAAATTCCAACCTGTATAATACCTCACAGCAACTCCAATTCCTATGTCCAGGAGCTCTTTACTTCCACCTACTTGTTAAAAGAATTCACAAATCCCACCAATGTCCAGGATTTCCAGTCCCAGACCAATTATTATTCCGCATCCAATCACCTCCTGTTTTCGTTTCAAATCCTGGACAAGCCCCCACTTGTTATAATCCCAGCTGAGATTACCCCTGGACAAGCCCGATCCCAGGGTGGCACGCAGCCTGATAGATCCTAACTTTTATTTGTTTGTTTAAATACATGGAGAGTAGCTACTGAACAGAGGCACAGGGGTCAGCTGATGAACTTTTAACAAAAGACTAAAACATTTATTCAACAAGGAAAGATGAACTATATTACAGTACTCCTTCAACCACAATTATACCTTTTACAGATGTATACAAATTTGTAAAGATAACACAAGTTACAAAAGTTATCTTATACTTTAATGTTCACAGTAAATACACAGTCCATTACACCTATGGCACCCTGTGGTCAGACACACCACACTCTGACTGACAGATGTCACCTCAACCAGATGCTATGGATCTCTCCTCCACTCCCTCCAGACGCTTGTCACGCCATGAGCCAACCAGTCTCACTAAATTCTGTCCTTCACACGAGGGTTTCCATTCTCCAAGACCTCACCTTGGAATTTTCTCCCAAACCAACACTTTCTCACAGATGCCTTCCGCAAGGGTTTGCCTCCAGGGTTTTGAACTGTCCTTGTGATGATCCTCTTCCTGGGTCACCACATGCATTCACAAAGAACACAGGAAGAGAATGCTCTCCCTACTTTTCTGAGGGAGGGCTGCAATTTTTCAAACTAAATTTGTCAAGAAATGAATTTAAATCCAGCCTAAGGCCAATTAGAAATTTCCACTCAACCTGTGCAGATTGTAGGTTTTCCAGTAACATAAATGGGTTTCTCCTAATGTGTTTTGTCCCAGCTCCAATCTACAGCTGTTCAAGGGGTGGGGAGAAAATTGGTGAGAACAAGGAAGAAAACAAATGCACTTTTTTATTGGGCGTGGAGTAGACAGTAAATACTCGCCTTGCTAGCAATGCCCACATCTTGTGACTGAATAAAATAAAAAGTTAATGTTGGAAGGATTCATTTCTTCTGTCTCTAATTTCAGTTTTAGGCAGTGACAAGTATTTGTGGTGTAAATACCTTATGTGTTAATTTCAAAAGTTCAAGCACTGGCTACAATGATGCATTGTAAATTAATTGAAATGTTTCTATTCTCATTGGATGGATTGTTCAGCCACCTCAGTTCAACAGTCAAATTGAATTTAACCATTGGTAACTAAATACAGTGCAGGACCCCAGAATTTCACTTTGAATGAAATTTCACTTTAAATGAAATTTCACTTCAGACAATAAAACAGATATGCGCTTGGAGATGTAAGACTATATCCATAAATATTTTCTTTAAATCTATATATTTTAAATTTAATAAGCGAAATTTGGAAAAGAGTAAATAACTCTACCATGTACTTTCTAATATAAATATTTAGTGTCAGCATATCTTGATTAAAAAGTATATTATGATTTCAGCAAGTTTTGGTTATAATTCATTTGTGTTTTTAGAAAAAGTTGTGTACATATAGTGAAACAACCTGGTTAATTGGAAGGATCAAAGTGTACGTTTTCACATTTTATACTAAGAAACATTTGTGAAATGCCCTCTAGGGGTTTATTTTTGTCATTAATCCAAGCACTTTACTTTCCTAAAATTACTTGAAATTCTGTTATACAACCACCCTAGTGCACAGAAGGATTTTTTTCCTGGCATTTGTTATGGGAAAGAGTACTGCTGACTTCCTGCAATTCCACTTTTCCCAATGAAGCTTGGAATTGGAGTTAAATTGCCCAGAGCTCAGTTATTTCATACTGTTTTAATAACCTGAAATAATTTTATAGCTTAATGCGGATTCCTGTTTGAGAATTTATTTAAACTGCCTAGTCCTCTGACTGTTCTGGTAAGTACCTACCAAGAAACAGATGTATAGCATGTGTTGATTTTTGAGGAAAATTTCATGAAGGCTCTTAAGAGGAATGTTGTACCTTGAAGTTTCTATTTTCAGAAAACAGAAATTAATTTTTTTTTTCAAAAATGAAAGCACCAGTAAAACAGGACCTGCTGAACATGTCTAATTCAACAACAATTCTATTTGAGATTTCGATATAGTTTCCAAAGATTGATTTGGGTTAAGAGCTACAAGACACTGAATTAATATTTGAATACATCTCTGCTGAGCTGATCAGAGATCTCGCTCGTCATTAAATTTCTGCTGGTGTGTCTGTGATGCCAAATGTTTATTTTAACATTTTTGTCTGAATTGGAGGAAACCAAAATTTGGGACCACTGGTGTTACATATGTACTTCCTTCAATCTTTGTGAAAGTTGGTGTTAGGACCATGTGAGGAGAGTTTAAAAACATGACACCCCTATCCTGCCAGTTCAGGTCTGACTATAACACGGTTTTTTTGTGAATTTAGAGAGGATGTGCTTTGCAAATATTACGGGAATCCCATTATGTACACTTTCAAATTATTAAGAATTCGTCAGACAGGTTTTCTGAGTTTAGACAAAGAATAAAATATTAAAATTGCTTACCAAGTTTAAAAAAAACTAGGTAAATAACAACCGCCACTCACATGTCTCATGCGTTCCCTGGGCCCCCACACACACATACTACATATAGATGGTAGGATAAGAGGGTAGGCTTAAAGATTTTTTTTACAGTTCGTGAAGAAGATAAATAAAAGGAATATACAGTTACCTGTCCTTTGGCTGATCCTGATGCAATGATCCCACATTGTGGCCATTTTGTTCAGTTGTCTTCCTGGGTGTAGTTGTATGTATGGAACAGATTTCCATGTTTTATTCCCAAAAGATTTCTCTTCACAGGATGGTTACTTTGAAAATCCTGGCACAATAGAGAGAGAGAGAGAAACCACTTATTTGTAGCCTTTTTATACAGCAGTCGCGCTCTCTGGCTTTGCAAATAGTTCTTAAAATCCTTCTGGCTGTATGCTCCAGAGGAATTTGATTAATCCGTGTCTCCTCTAGTCATTGTTTTTTAGAACAGGTAATTGCATTTTGATGTCTCATCTCAGAAACCTTTGAAGAGTTTCAAGATAGTGTAAAAGCCAACATGAGATGTCTGTTCCCTTTTTATCCCACTTGGGTGGAATGCAAGTTGTATATTGTGGCTGACTGGCAGTCCTCCGTTATCTTAACAGGATTAGAGTTTGATTTTTTTTTTAAATCCAGCCAGAAAAGGAAGAAGTGCAAATTGTATTTTTTTTAAAAAGCACATCCTCGTAATGACATCAACAAAGCCACAAAGAGTCATACGAACTCAAGCCGCTAACTCTGTTTTTCTCTCCACAGATGCTGCCAGATCTGCTGAGTTTTCCAGCATTTCCTGTTTTTTATAAGCCACGAGAATGATTCAGTGAGCAAGAATTTTAACTTGTACACAGTACAGTCCTTTCCATGGGACACCACAACAACTTAAGTTAATATAGTGACTTTAATGTAGTAAAATGTCCCAAGGCGCTTTATGGAAGCATTATAAACAAAACCTGACACTGAGCCACAAAAGGTGATAGGGCAAAGCTTGGGCAAAGTGGTAGGTTTTAATGAACATCTTGAAAGAGGAAAACAATGTAGAGAGGTGTAGGGAGGGAATTCCAGAGTTACTGAGGATGTTGGCACCAATGGTGGAACACTTAACACTGGGTTGCTCGAGAGGCCAGAATTAGAGGAGAGCAGATAACTTGGCGGGTTGAGAAGCTGGATGGATTATAGAGGTAGAGTGGAGCAAGGCCTGTATAGATTTGAAAACAAGGATGAGAATTTTAAAATCAAGATGTTGCTTGACCAGGAGCCAATGTAGGTCAGCGAACGTACAAGTGATAGGTGAACGGGACTTGGTGCAAGTTAAGTTACAACCACCCAGAGTGGTGATGTTGAGAATGGCATTAAACAGGAAATTAGAGACGCATGTAATAAAGGAGCATCTGTAATTATGGGTGACTTTAATATGCATATAGATTGGGCAAATCAAATTAGTAACAATACCGTCGAGGAGGAATTCCTGGAATGCATACGGGATGTTTTTCTGGACCAATACATTGAGGAACCAACGAGAGAACAGGACAGCCTTGACTGGGTATTGTGTAATGAGAAAGGAATAATTGGCAATCTAGTTGTGCGAGGCCACTTGGGGATAAGCAACCATAATAGGATAGGATTCTTCATCAAGATGGAGAGTGACGTAGTTGATTCTGAGACTAGGGTCCTGAATCTTAATAAAGGAAGCTACGATGGTATGAGGTGCGAGTTGGCTATGATGGATTGGGAAACGTTACAGGGATGACGGTGGATAGGCAATGGCAAACATTCAAAGAGTACATGGGTGAACTGCGACAATTGTTTATTCCTGTCTGGCGCAAAAGTAAAATAGGAAAGGTGGCCAAACCATGGCTTACGAGGGAAATTATAGATAGTATTAGATGCAAGGAAGGGACATACAAATAGGCCATAAAAAACAACAAGATTGGGAGCAGTTTAGAATACAGCAAAGGAGGACCAAGGGACTGATTAAGAAGGGGAAAATAGAGTACGAGAGTAAGCTTGCAGGGAACATAAAAACTGACTAAAAGTTTCTATAGGTATGTGAAGAGAAAAAGATTGGTGAAGACAAATGTAGGTCCCTTACAGTCAGAAACAGGGGAATTTATAATGGGGAACAAAAAAATGGCTGACCAACGAAATACATACTTTGGTTCTGTCTTCACAAAGGAGGACACTAATAACATACCAGAAATGCTGGGGAACACAGGGTTTAGTGAGAGGGAGGAACTGAAAGAAATCAGTATTAGTAGGGAAATGGTGTTGGGGAAATTGATGGGATTGAAGGCTGATAAATCCCCGGGGCCTGATAATCTACATCCCAGAGTACTTAAGGAAGTGGCCCTAGAAATAGTGGATGCATTGGTGGTCATCTTCTGAGATTCTATGGACTCTGGAACAATTCCTACAGATTGAAGGGTAGCGAATGTAATCCCACTATTTTAAAAAGGAGGCAAAGAGAAAACGGAATTATAGTCAGCCTGACTTTGGTAGTGGGGAAAATTCTGGCGTCCATTATAAAAGATTTAATAGCTGAGCACGTGGAAAACAGTGGCAGAATCGGACAGAGTCAGCATGGATTTATGAAAGGGAAATTATGCTTGACAAATCTACTGGAATTTTTCGAGGATGTAACCAGTAGAGTTGACGAGGGGGAGCCAGTGGATGTGGTTTATTTGGACTTTCAGAAAGCTTTTGACAAAGTCCCACATAAGAGATTGGCGTGTAATATTAAAGCGCATGGGATTGGGGGTAGTGTATTGAGATGGATAGAAAACTGGTTGGCAGACAGGAAACAAAGAGTAGGAATAAACGGGTCTTTTCATCAAGATGGAGAGTGACGTAGTTGATTCTGAGACGAGAGTTCTGAATCTTAACAAAGGAAATTACGATGGTATGAGGCACGAGTTGACAATGATGGATTTGGAAACGTTACTTAAAGGGATGACGGTGAATAGGCAATGGCAAACATTCAAAGACTGCATGGTGAACTGCGACAATTGTTTATTCCTGTCTGGCGCAAAAGTAAAACAGAAAAGATGGCCAAACCATGGCTTACAAGGGAATTTAGAGATAGTATTAGATCCAAGGAAGAGGCATACAAATTGGCTAAAAATAACAACAAACCTGAGGATTGGGAGCACTTTAGAATTCAGCAAAGGAGGACCAAGCGTTTGATTAAGAAGAGGAAAATAGAGTACGAGAGTAAGCTTGCAGGGAACATAAAAACTGACTGTAAAAGTTTCTATAGGTATGTGAAGAGAAAAAGATTGGTGAAGACAAATGTCTTACAGTCAGAAACGGGGGAATTTATAATGGGGAACAAAGAAATGGCTGACCAACTAAATACATACTTTCGTTCTGTCTTCACGAAAGAGGACCACAAATAACATACCAGAAATGTTGGGGAACACAAGGTTTAGTGAGAGGGAGGAACTGAAAGAAATCAGTGTTAGTAGGGAAATGGTGTTGGGGAAATTGATGGGATTGAAGGCCAACAAATCCCCAGGGCCTGATAATCTACATCCCAGCGTACTTAAGGAAGTGGCCCTAGAAATAGTGGATGCATTGGTGGTCATCTTCCGAGATTCTATAGACTCTGGAACAGTTCCAACAGATTGGAGGGTAGCTAATGTAACTCCACTATTTAAAGGGAGGTAGAGAGAAAACAGGGAATTATAGACCAGTCAGCCTGACGTCAGTAGTGGTAAAAATTCTAGAGTCCATTATAAAAGATTTAATAGTTGAGCTCTTGGAAAATAGTGGCAGAATTGGACAGAGTCAGCATGGATTTATGAAAGGGAAATCATGCTTGACAAATCTACTGGAATTTTTTGAGGATGTAACTAGTGGAGCTGATGAGGGTAAGCCAGTGGATGTGGTTTATTTGGACTTTCAGAAGGCTTTCAACAAAGTCCCACATAAAAGATTAGCGTGTAAAATTAAAGCGCATGGGATTGGGGGTAGTGTATTGAGATGGATAGAAAACTGGTTGGCAGACAGGAAACAAAGAGTAGGAATAAACGGGTCTTGTTCGAAATGGCAGGCAGTGACTAGTGGGGTACCGCAGGGATCAGTGCTGGGACCCTGTTATTCACAATATATATTAATGATTTAGAAGAGAGAATTAAATGTAATATCTCCAAATTTGCAGATGACACAAAGCTGGGTGGGTGAGCTGTGAGGAGGATGCAGAGATGCTTCAGTGTGATTTGGACAAGCTGAATGAGTGGGCAAATGCATGGCAGATGCAGTATAATGTGGATAAATGTGAGGTTATCCATTTTGGTAGCAAAAACAGGAAGGCAGATTATTATCTGAATGGCTATAAATTGAGAGAGGGGAATGTGCAACAAGACCTGGGTGCCCTCATACACCAGTCGCTGAAGGTAAGCATGCAGGTACAGCAGGCGGTAAAGAAGGCAAATGGTATGTTGGTCTTCATAGCAAGAGGATTTGAGTACAGGAACAGGGATGTCTTGCTGCAATTGTACAGGGCCTTGGTGAGACCACACTTGGAATATTGTGTGCAGTTTTGGTCTCCTTATCTGAGGAAGGATGTACTTACTATAGAGGGAGTGCAGTGAAGGTTTACCCGATTGATTCCTGGGATGGTGGGACTGATATATGAGGAAAGATTGAGTCGATTAGGATTGTATTCGCTGGAGTTCAGAAGAATGAGGGGGGATCTCATAGAAACCTATAAAATTCTAAGAGGACTAGACAGGGTAGATGCAGGAAGGATGTTCCCAATGGTGGGGGAGTCCAGAACTAGGGGTCGCAGTCTGAGGATATGGGGTAGACCATTTAGGACTGAGATAAGGAGAAATTTCTTCACCCAAAGAATGGTGAGCCTGTGGAATTCGTTACCACAGAATGTAGTTGAGACCAAAACATTGCATGCTTTCAAGAAGGAGTTAGATATAGCTCTTGGGGCGAAAGGGATCAAAGAGTATGGGGAGAAAGCAGGAGCAGGCTATTGAGTTGGATGATCAGCCATGATCATAATGAATGGCGGAGCAGGCTCGAAGGGTCAAATGGCCTGCTCCTATTTTCTATGTTTCTATGTATATGTCAAAGAGAGGACAGGAATTTTAAGCTGTCTGATTTTGAGCAAAATACTATAAGGCTGTTGGGACAGTAGTTAACTGAATAATCAGTTATAGGACTCAGTAAAGTGATCAGTTCAGTCCAGTGCTACTGGAAGACTGAGTTTAGGGAACTCATTTTTGTTTGTCCTTTAGTTGAAGAAACAGTGAGTTTAGGGTGTGGTTTTTGGGTATTTGGTGGAGATACGAGTTGGCTGAGAAGCACCAAGTGAATGCTCAGGAAAACCAAAAGAAAACCATTCTCAACTGTGCCAGTCCCAAGCGAGAAGCCTTTGTGTCAAGCTATTGGTAACTTTTCACTGGTTTTAATATCTATATAAAGATATTGCTGGGGGAAGGAATAGGGGAAATTGGAAGCATCATCTTGTATTTGTATTGAGAGCTTTCCAACTTTTTTCAGTGTGATATAGTTTACTTGCTTAAGAAATATAAGTTCACCAGCATTCTCCTGTGAATTTGTTCAGTAATTTTCCTCCACAGTTTCTAAAAGAAAAAGTTAGGCTCTATCAAACCAGGTTTCAACCTGGGATCTGACTTGTCCAGTATTAATTATGGCATCATAAGTGTGATGCAACCAGCAAAATTAAATACCTATTTATTTTGTCTAAAAGCATTGTATCGATCAACAGTTTTATTAAAGGAAGACCTGTATAAACCTTAAATCTTGAGTGTTTTACATTTAAAAATTGCTAAAAGTTGTGCAATTTTGACTCTTGCATTGTGAAAAAACATTACAATTCTTGTCAAACAGAACTCTTGTCCACAGTACTAGCTGCTTTCTTGCACACATTCCTCAGTTTAATTACCTGAAACACCTTACCTAAAAACACCTTGCCTGAAATGTTTTGCGGTGCTTCTCTTCCGACAAAGTAAATAACTGTTTTTGGTTTGAGCTAAATTGTACATGTCCAACATTGCATTGACAGTGTGCATTACATTTGCAGACTGTTCTTTTGGGATAATTGCACAGTAGTTAATACAGTTACAGAGGCAGCTTGATTAGAAGCGGTTCTGTAATGTAAATGCGACAGATATTTGCAAATTCTTGGAACCAATATATGTGAAACATGTAAATGTAAAGCTGAGTGCAGGACTAAACTGTATGATTGAAATAATCATTAGAAAACCGCTGTGCTATTGGAAATGGATGTTTGTATAAGGACTGGACTATATATTTAAGTTCATGAGGTCAGAAGTTCTTAGCGCTGTAAAGTGAACAAAGCTAATCTTGCAGGGAACAAGCCTTACTTTTGTATGTTTCAGTAAATGAATTACACAATGTAATAGTTACCTTATCAATGAAGACTTTTTCTGAAATGAAACTATATAACCACCAACATTTTTTTTGCTGTTGTCCAACTGTACTTGTACATACTGATGCAGAACTCTTAAATTTTAAGAATGAATGCAATTTAATTTTTTTTCACTACCCTATAATTAAATCACCATTGTAATAATTTTTGTACTACTATGTAGTTGTCAAGGTTGGCATGTGTTTGGTGTGGTTGAAGCTTGAAACGGAATCATCGTAATGAATGATGGTGTTTGCTGCAACCAAATTTAGCTTTACATAGGAATTCTTCAACTTTCCACTTACTTTGAAACATATCTATGCTTTAATTTCAAACTGTTCAATGATAAAGGTTAGTGAAGGAGCTAAAGATATTTAATTTGTGAAGGCACCAAATTGAAGACAGACCTTCCACTTCACAGGGAAAGGACTTTGGTCATTAGCTGCACCACTACAGCTAACTAATGTTAGCAATAATTATAAGGTATTGCATAAATTAAGAGTATCCGGATTTACCAGTAGAATGTTTGATGAACTGTGCACAAGACAAGAAATGAAACACACAGTGTAAGATGAACACATTGTTGCTGCTATGTGAAAGTTGAGTGTTATAACCAGTTGTAAAGTGGGGAAAAAAAATTCTAAATTAGCTTGGTTATTTAAGGTACACAAAAGCAGTTGCAATTTAACCAAGCTAATTTGCAATGAAATCTTGTAGCTGAAGAGCTTAAATTTTATATTCCTTAAATTTTATATTTCATATTTTTGGGGGAATGTTCCCCTATGTTTTTCTATTACAGTGCAAAATGTGGGTACCAAAGAGCATATGGAAAGCAACGGATCTTCTGAACAGAATAAGCCAATTAATTATGTGAGGAGGAGGAAGCAGAGACCTGCAGTGCTAAACTTGGCAAATGCTGAGGCGACTGGTGTACTACGACCCAGGCAGGTCAGACTCGACAGTCCTAGTAACCGTTATGCTGGAGACTGGAGCAGCTGTGGTGAAAGTTACCTTCTGAGATCAAAGGAAGATAGCATTGAGGCAGACTATGATGATGTCCCTTCAGAAGATACTGGAAGTGATGAAGAGAATACAGTAGCGGACAGGACAAAGTGTGTGATGGAACCGCATGCAGAGGCTAAGTCCAAAGAGCAAACATATGAGGCCTATGTAAGGATGCAGAAGATTAATCCAGCACTTGGGCATAGAGTGAACCTAAAAGATCTTCAAGAAAGTATTGACACACTAATTGGAAATTTAGAACGAGAACTCAGCAAAAACAAACTGAATGCCACTTACTAAAATAATTCTCATTCTGGGATAGAGGAATAGCATTGCAGGCCCAACGGAACAGTTTTATTAGCTGTTTTTTGATAGTACACTTCTGGATATAGAAGTATCATGAACCATCTTGGGTCATCTGGCTCATTTCATGCATTCCAGGACATTTGTATGTAAACTTTTTTTTCTTCTTATTGGAAGAATTCCAGCAGATTGACCCTTAGGGGTATGTGGTGCCTTAGAGGCATCTTTTTTAAGTGTACTGTAGACTGAGCACTGTGTTCAGGTAGGAATGTTATCTGATGCACTTATAAAGCAGGCTTTTAATAAGGACTTTTTGAAGGAGATTAGCCATTGCCACTCAGCAGACACACTCAAGGACTGAAACCTGAGTCATCTTTAAGAAGCTAAAGTGTTTAATTCTGATCATTCTCATTGTTGAGGATGGTTGCTGCTTGGCAGATCTTTCTGCAATGTGACAGAGTATTTTTTTCTTTCAGCAATAATTACCAGTTAGTGATTTGCTGGTCACCTTTCATTTGCAATGTAATACCAAGGCTGCTATGAAGAGACCATTTCCACAAAAAACCCTGCACATTTTTTTGGGTGATGAGAAATATTGTAAACTGTTTCCTTTCTTATTAACACGTCTCTGTAACTGTATTTAAACCCAAATCAAAACAAATGGTATATTTTTCTAACCCATTATATTTTTGATAAAGTGTGGACACATCATTTATAGTGACGCACCTACCAGAAGGCCAAAAACTGTTAGATGTACTGCCTGGGAAATGTAGCATATATAAATATATACAGTAAAATGCATGATGATGAGAGCTGTGAGGAAGTGTTCTCAACATAATGTGGCTGATCATTTGCAATATCTGCTGTGGTATTATGTTTTTGTCACGTCAGTATTGATAATTAAGCCTATTAACAGAGCATTAAAACGGGTGTTTTATATTCAAATTGTCCATATCTTTAAGCAGATAGGAAATGTGAATGGATAATGACTCTCAGTTAAAACTGTTAGCCTGTGTTTTTAAAGAAAGGCTGATTTGTGTATAGTGTTGGGTACATTTTACATTCATTTTTATCTATTTTCTGTCACCTTTCTGTAATGTTAACTGATGAATTTCCGTTTTAATGACAGTTAGATGAGAATCTACAAAGAAATGCAATATAAACATTGGCACGCTAAATGCAAAATTTGAAATTCCTTCAAACCAAATACTTTGTACAAAGTGTAGAGTGGATTTTCATTTAAAATCTTTTTGTAAACAAATTATTTGTTATAATCCACTGAATACAGAAAGCTGAGTCATAGGAACAGAGCATCCAAACAATGTCTGACTAAATGGAGATCCTCAAGTTGTCCTCTCAAGGAAGGTGTTCAGGATGGTCTCCTAACCAACATTTGTCCTTGTATTGTAAAAGGAATTGTATGTCTTGATTTTTTTTTTAACCTGGCTAATGCTTTAAAAACTGGCTAGAAGATTGATAGAGATCTGAAAGTAATCCATCAAGAAACTCTGCAGTCCCCCTCCCTGTCCCCTTGACTACCACAATTTTGAACTGTTTCTAACCAATGCCAGGGATTTTGCTTACACCAGTATGTAGAAATCCATTCAACATTCAAAGAATTGACCATTCTTTCTATCAGAAATGATTTTGTCATCAATTCTAAATTTGTTTATTACTAGTTTGAACTGGCATCCCTTTTTCCCCCACAATTTAGTTTGAAGTAGCATTTAGGATTTACCTTTTTCTGGTATTTCCAGCGTCTACATCTGACTGACATTCACTGGACACTACAGTCAGTTTTTTTTAATTCATTCATGGGATGTGGGCTTCACAGGCCAGCATTTATTGCCCATCCCTAATTGCGCTTGAGAAGGTGGTGGTGGGAGGTTGAATCAGCGGTCATCTTAAACAGGCAAGTCTTTCATTTAAATATTAATTTTGAAATTGGGAGTGATAGCTATGTCTAAGTTTATGCAAAGGGCACAGTCACGTTGGGGTAAATAGATTTTAATATTTCCCCCCCACACCGGCCAAAAATATATTTGCATTGGCTCAAAGCATTTGTGCTAGTTGTAACCTATATGCTGCAAGGTGCTGATTAATACTGGTATACCCAGTGCTACCTTTTTGAATCCAATTAAAACAGCCCTGCATAATCATACCAATTTCATTAGCCCTGATCATTACTTCTATGCACCGTATTCCTGCGCCTTGGGCTTTGTTTCATTCCTTTCCCTTAGTTTTTGCCTGTTTTCTTAGTTCTTTGTGCTTCTTGCCTTGGCAAGGGCTGCCAGTGAATTGAGATTGCTTTTGAGGCTCTCGGCTTTCAGAATTGTGATTCTCCCCTTTTAATTGACCTAGTCCCTTTTAATTTAAATTACACTAGGTTTTCAGCTACATGACCTATTCAAATCTGCAGCCGAAATTAAGCTAATGAATTGATTACAAAATTGAGTGCAAACAGCATATTTACATTTGAGTCAGTCAAACATGGCAACAGACATTCTGGCATAGCCTAGATTTCCCTTTGTAGGTTAACATTTGGAATGAAAATTTACAGTATCCTTGAAATATCTAGTTCCATGACACGGGATGTGGAAAAATACTTATTTTGAAGAATAACAAATACAAAAATAAAAATTAAATAATCTACTCTTGAGGGATTACATTTGGCAGTTTCATTTACATCCAGAGCAGTAACAATGGGATTAAGATTTTAAACTATTTAATACTGCTATTTTTACTTTTCAAACATTTTGACCTTAATTTTTTGTTTGAAAAACCGATGGATGTAATCTTAACCACTTAATAAGAAGCCTTCTTGTAACAGAATGAATTTAAAAAGCCAGTGCAGTAATGTCACAGGTGTGTTATCCTGTTCCTTAACTTGCTTTTAAAATGATCTACCAATTTGTATACAGTGTATAATATGAACAAATTGGATTGTGTTGTTTTTAATTAACACTCCTCACAGCTTAAAGATTCTTTGTAAAAGGGTTTTCAGGCTCTAATTTATCAGTTGAAAATTTTATTCCTGTGTTTTCGTAATCCCATATGCATTATCTGTTACACAAAAATATAGTTACTTTGAACCTGATAAAGTATCACTAAACTTGTAAATATGACTATATGTGCTGATTTTTGAGTACTGTGCTGTACTGTGACACAAATATTAAAAATGCATATTTAACAAATTCAGTTTTGCTGATACTGCTAAAATGGTAGTTGGACAATTTCTGTACAATATTATATGTGCCATCTAGGGTAGTTTAATGACATATAGTTATACACATCAATATATGCAATATATATATTGTATTATAAGTAATTTTTCAATGAGGCTACAGTGTGTTTACTTGAATGCGCAATTCATTTATAATTTTTTTTAAATAGACTACAAAGTAGTTTACTGTACCTCAGCATAGCTAATAAAATAGACATTTTAGAAATAAAACTTTTCAAACCATCAATAATAAAAAAATGCATTAAATACTCACGCAGTATGGCCTAAAGAGCAAAATGCTTTTTAAATATTGCTGAAGAAAGAAATGATGTTGAAGCTTTGTGCCTTGCATCAGGACAAACATAAGAATGCCAAATTTCAAACAATCACAACAGCTTTTCCTACAGGAGAGAAGGATGCTGATTGGTTGGCAAGTCAACTCTGGCCAAGGCGTTACCATGGAGAAAGCTGCGGGGAACTATAGGCACAAATGAAGGAACGTGCTATTGATTCGAACAGCCAATCGTTGGAAAATTGCAGTCTACATACCTGGCATTGCACTGACACTGAAATTCATACACAACATTGCTCAATTGTGTGGTAGACGGAACATATTTTTTGGACTGACGACAGCATCCTGTTAGTGGAAAATACCACTCGAGTAGGCACTGCATGTTAGCAGTGTGAAATGGCTTGCTTAACTTCAAATTTTTGAGATACTTTGCCTTTCAACTGAGTTGACTTGCCAACTAATTGGTACACCTTTCTCCTGTAGTATAAATTGCTGTGATCATTTGAAATTTGGCATTCTTGCATTTGTCCTGATGAGTGCAAAACAAACAGCTCCAGCAGCATGCCCCTCACTTCAGCAATGTAATGTTTTTTGCGGGGGGTGAAATTCTCCTCATAGACAAGAGCACAGGCAAAATCTGCACTGTTAAAGAACATGGGATTAATTTTTGGATAGTGTAAACTTGACAGAAGTTTATGTATAGCTTTGGTGTTTGCTACTAAACAAGAGACTTGATCCATCCAGTCTCCAATAACTGGGAATCTATTAAAATAACTGTAAAAAGTCACTGACACTAGATTTGATTCAACCTTAAATCCTTGAACAGGCAAAAGTACCTCTGATCAGAATGCAGCTAGTATATGTGGAAAAGATTTAATTGTCAATAAATATTTTTTGACCACATATCTGGAGCACCGAATTTGTAATATTGGCTTCTCAATCACTAATTTTAGTTTTCTAATTATAGGTAAAACTATAGCTGTGGATTAGATAAATATATTCTAAGCATGGTGGGAGTTATGAATGCAGTGTCCACTAAAACTTGCATTGAGTTCTCATTCTGCTAAAGAAGATATCAAGTTCGCAAGTCAGTGTTTAATACGAATGGTGTTTTCTTTTTTGATGCATAATTCCATGGAATTTAATGAATACAGGTATGCTAGATGAAAGTGGTATAGTGTAACCAGCTTTACTTGTATTTATTTTGGCAATATGCTTAGTTGAGCAAATCCAATGATAATTCTCTTTGGTTCTACTTTGTGATCACAATTATGAAGAACCTACAGCACATAAACTAGTCTTTGATGTTAGACTCTACACAAGTCACCTCCCAGTCTAAGTACCTCTTCCCACCGTGCCCCTGTATTCCTCTTTTCTGGAGAGCACTGCCTGAGGGTGGTGGAGGCAGATTCAATTGTGGCTTTCAAAAGAAAATTGGACAATTATTTGGAAAGAAATAATATCTAGGACTACAGGGAGTGGCACTAGATGTATTGTTCTTGCAGAGAGCCACCACAGATGTGACAGGCCGAATGGCCACCTCCTATGCTGTAAAGATTAATGATCTCATTAACCAAGTCTACTCTTGAATGCATATATTCTATGTTAACTATTTCAATCACTGCAAATGACAAGAGTTACTCATTTTCAATCTCTGAAGAAATTACTCCTAAATTCTTTATTCAGCTTGTTGGAGGCTATCATATACTTATGCCCCAAAGCTGGAAATAGTTTCACCACATCCACACTTTTGTATCTCTTCAACCTCTAACAGATCTTCACTGAGAACACCAACTTCCACTGTTGCTCATCTTAGTTACATCCTTTCACTTCTAATAACATCCTTGTAAATCCTTTCTGGATTACCTCCAGTGCTTCAATCTTTGTAGTATGGAGACCAGAACTATACACAGTACTCTGTAGTCTAACTAAGCTTCTATATAAGTTTAGCACTGCGTCCTTGCTTTTGCATTAAATCCCTCAAGGAATGAACCTCAGTGCTTAGGCTTCTACTCTTTATGGCATTATTGAGTTGTTACTGTTTTTAGTGGTCTGTGTATCTGTATTCCAGATCTCCTTGTTTCTCTGTCAATTTTTGTTTCTTAAGACCTCCCTCTTCCCCCTACCGCCTCATACTTTGTTCCATGGAATTTTGTTTGTAATTTATCTACCAACTCTGCAGGCTTGTTTATGTCTTCCTGTATTTTGGTGTAGTTCTCCACATTATTTGCTACGTCACTGCTCCCTTAAATAATTTACAATCAGGTCTACAAATTATGTACATGATGAATAACAGTGGTCCCAGGGTGTAGCCCTGCTGGGCACCATTGCCCAAAAGGTGTGGCTATGGGTATCCACATGGGCCCCAGTTATGCCTGTCTCTTTATGGGGTATGTGGAACATTCCTTGTTCCTGTTCTACTCAGGCCCCCTCCCACAACTCTTTCTCCAGTGCATCGATGACTGCTTCGGTGCCGCTTCATGCTCTCGTCTGGATCTGGAAAAATTTATTAATTTTGCTTCCAATTTCCACCCCTCCATCATTTTCATGTGGTCCATCACTGACACTTCCCTTCCCTTCTTGACCTCTTAGTCTAAATTTCTGGTGTTAGACTGTCCACCAATATTCATTCCAAGCCTACCGACTCCCACAGCTATCTCGACTACAGCTCCTCACACCCTGCTTCCTGTAAGGACTCTATCCCATTCTCTCAGTTCCTTCACCTCCGTTGCATCTGTTCTGATGATGCCACTTTCCAAAACAATTCCTCTGACATGTCTTCCTTCTTCCTTAACCGAGGTTTTCCACCCACGGTGGCTGACAGGGCCCTCAACTGTGTCCGGTCCATGTCCCGCGCATCCGCCATCACACCTTCCTCTCCCTCCCAGAACCATGATAGGATCCCCCTTGTCCTCACTTATCACCCCACCAGCATCCACATTCAAAGGATCATCCACCGCCATTTCTGCCAACTCCAGCATGATGCCACTACCAAACACATCTTCCCTTCACCCCCCCTGGCGGCTTTCCGCAGGGATTGTTGCCTCCGGGACACCCTGGTCCACTCCTCCATCATCCCCTACACCTCAACCCCCTCCCATGGCACCTTCCCATGCAACCGCAGAAGGTGCAACACCTGCCCCTTTACTTCCACCCCCCCCCCATCCCCCTCTTCACCGTCCAAGGGCCCAAACACTCCTTTCAAGTGAAGCAGCACTTCACTTGCACTTCCCTCAATTTAGTCTACTGCATTCGCTGCTCCCAATGTGGTCTCCTCTACATTGGAGAGACCAAACGCAGACTGGGTGACCACTTTGCGGAACACCTTCAGTCTGTCCGCAAGTATGACCCAGACCTCCCTGTCGCTTGCCATTTCAACACACCACCCTGCTCTCATGCCCACATATCCGTCCTTGGCCTGCTGCAATGTTCCAGTGAAGCTCAACGCAAACTAGAGGAACAGCACCTCATCTTCCGACTAGGCACTTTACAGCCTTCCGAACTGAATATTGAGTTCAACAATTTCAGACCATGAACTCTCCTCCATCCTCACCCCCTTTCTGATCCCTCTTTTTCCAATAATTTATAATTTTTTTTACACTATTTTTTCTTTTCCCTCCTATTTTTAAATTTATTTCGATCTATTGTTTCATCTCCACCTTTTAGCCCATTTCGATCCCTTCCCTCCACCCCACCTGCACTAGGGCCATCTGCCACTAGCTTGCTTCCCTTAATATCCCCATTAGCACATCCTTTAGATAATATCACCACCATCAACACCCCTTTGTCCTTTTGTCTATGACATCTTTGGCAGTCTCTTTGCCTCCACCGATCACTGGCCCCCTATCAAGCTCTCCTGTCCCACCCCCTTCTACCAGCTTATATTTCATCTCATTTCTATATGTCCTAGTTCTGATGAAGGGTCATACGGACTCCAAACGTCAACTGTATCCCTCTCCGCAGATGCTGTTAGACCTGCTGAGTTTTTCCAGTTGTTTTTGTTTTTGTTCTAGATTTCCAGCATCTGCAGTATTTTGCTTTTACCATTGCCACTCCCTGCCTACCCTATATTTTCTATCATGTAGAGATTGTTCAATCCTGTCTTCTGTTCCCCAGGCCCATGCCTCCACATGTCCTAACATTCATCATGAGCCTCTTTTATAGTTCCCTATCAAAGGCCTTCTGAAAGTTCATTTTGACTGGATCCACTGCATTGCCCTTGTCGACTCCTGTTACTTCAAAAAATTTAGAAGGGTTGTTTTATTTTTCAGAAATCCATGCTGTTTCGTTTTACTAACATGCCCCATTTGTAGATGTATTGTAATTGGTACTTTCGGCAAAGACTCTAGTAAATTTCCCACTAGTAATATTGAGCTAACTGTTCTATAGTTCCCTGGATTAGTTCTGTTTCCTTTTGCAGATGGGAATTATACTTGCTTTTCTGCAGTCCTGTTGCTTTTTAAATGGATTGTTACACATGGATACTAGTGCCTTTGTTATCTCTTCCAGGCTTTCTTTGAGTGTAATCCATCTGGACCTTGGGATTTGACTAGTTTTCAAGCACCGATATCTCTCCTTGTAAATGTTGTATCATCCTTCTTGATATCCACTGTTGTCATTTCTCTTGTTAGCATCTTGTTAGTGAAAAGCGAGGCAAAGTATCAATTCTGTACCCCTAGCATTTCAGTATCATTTTCCAGGGAGTTTATCTGGCTCATCCCTTAGTGCCCCATCTTATTTTTCTACTAAGGTGCCTATAGAATACTTCATCATTTATTTTGATATTTTTATTTCATTATTTTCTCTTTAGCTTCCTATTTTTTTTGTTAAACCTCTTTCCTAAACTCCTTATATTCCCATTTGAAATTCTCTATCTTTTCATGTACTTGCAAATATCTTTTATAGATTCAATATTGCCCTCATCACTATATTATTGACTGGTTGGGTCATTTTATCAGAATATATTTCTCCTGAACTCTATTGATCTTTTCCTTTTAATTATTATCCACTGTTGTTCTACCTCCTTGTCAATATTTTTCTCCAGTTTACCTTTGCTCCATCCTCATTTCCTCCGTTGGCTTTTTTCCAAGCTATTACTTTCACAGAATCACAGTGCAGAAGAGGCCCTTCAGCTCATCGAGTCTGCACTGACACGTGAGAACTTTGTCCTTGTACTATCTGTATCTCTTTCAATCAACATCTTAAACCTTAACCTCTGCCATATTAGAGAGTCTAATATAAATTTGTTTCAAGAAAGCTCTAAAATATGCAGGATATTAACTTATTGTTCATCTTACTGACAAGTTAGCAGACCTCCTATGGTATTATTCGAAGTAAGCCAGAAGGTTTTGTTTTATAACAACGATATTATTAACAAAGTATGATGGGGAAGGTTTTCTAGGAAGTTATTTATGACACATAAAGAAGTGCATTTGTTTCTTTCTTGAGGGTTGTTGCTCTTTGGAACAAGCTGCCGGGGTAGTAAGTATGGATGTGTTACAGACTTTTATCAAGTTCTCTTCTAAAGTTTGCCATAAAAGGGTATTGTGGCATTTTGATTTGGTGGGCTTCATGTAAGACCACATGTTGCTTCATGGTTGCCCATGGTCTGTAATTCTTTTCACCTCTCCCAATCTTTCCTCTGATCGTATTTGAACATGATTCTTTTATCATTAATGTGCATTCCAATGAAAGGCCATACCTGAACTAACTTGTCTATTCTGTCCACAGCTGCTGCCTGACCTCTTTCAGTTTTTATTGGAGCGTTTGCAGTGTTTTTGGTTTTTAGTTGTCTGCAAAACTTGTTTGACTTATGAAGTCAGGGATCCACTTCCTAAATGTTGTCTTCCCCTTATTTTTAAATGACCTTTTGCCTTCCCCCATCAGTTAGTATTACCAGAGATTAGGCAGGTGGTACATGAGGTTTTACTGCTGTTTGGAGAGATCAAACTGTTCATACTCACTTTAGAGATCAGGCGGACAGCAGAATCAGGCATACTTGAAGGTGCTAACCAGGTGAAGCTGTGATGGAGGCCTACATGCATACTGAACAGCAAAAGCAGTTAAGAATGATTTTTCTCCCCCTACCAGTGAATCAAGTTCCAGCTTTGCAGTGCTGCTGCATCCAACCACAATTGGCCAATTAAACAAGTAACAGGAAGAGTAGGCTCCATGAACATGGCCATCCTCAATGATGGCAGAGCTCAGCATCTGAGTGCAGAAGAAAAGGCTGAAGCATTTATAACCACCTTCAGCTGGAAAGGCTGACTGCACAGTCCTCCTTAGTCTCATCCTAAGGCCCACCATCATAGATATGAGTCTTCAGCCAATTTGAGTTAAATCTATGTGACATCAAGAAATAGCTGAGTGTACATTCGCCACCACAAAGATTACGGATCCCAACAGGCTTTGATGCTGATTAGTTTAGATCCTGAACTAGCTGTGACCCTAGCTAAATCATTCCAGCATAGGTACAACACAAGCATCTACCTGACAATGTGAAGGATTGCCCAGTTATGTCCTCCCCACAGGTGCAACCCTACCAATTACCACCCATCAGCCGACAAAGTGATGAAAGGAGTCACCAGCAGTGCTATTAAACAGCACCAATCGTGAATCGGCTAACTGATGCTCAGTTAGGACCATTCAGCTCCAGATGTCATTACAGCCTTGGTCCGTAAATGGACTGAACTGAATTCCAGAAGTAGCCAATCATCTCAGCCCATGGACATTGCTATAATTCCATAGGGCAGCATTCTCAGCCCAAACTTCAGCTACTTCATGATTGACCAACTTTCCATCAGAATCAAGAATTAAAAAGTTAGTCAGTGTGACGGTGACCATGAAACTACCAGGTTGTCATAAAAACCCACCTGGTCCACTAATGCAGTTTAAAGATGGAAAGCTGCCATTCTCACCAGGTCTAGTTTATATGTGACTCCAGATCATAGCAATGTGCTTGATGCTTAACTGCCCTATGAAATGGCCTAGCAGGTTTTATCACCAGGGCAATTGGGGATTGGTAATAGATTTGCTTGGATGAATGCAGCTGCACCCACAACATTCGAAGCTTGACACCATCCAAAACAAAACAATCTGCTTCATCGGTAACTTGCCTGTTGTCTAAGCATACGAGTTCTCCTCCATTAGTTTTTTTATTTGTTCATGGGATGTGGGTGCCACCAGCTTGGCCAGTGTTTATTGTCCATCCCTAATTGCCCTTGAGAAGGTGGTGGTGTGCTGCTTTCTTGAACCGCTGCTGTCCATGTGTTGTAGGAACACAGTGCTGTTAGGAAGGGAGTTCCAGGATTTTGACCCAATCACAGCGATGGACCAGCGATATAGTTCCAAGTCAGGATGGTGTGTGACTTAGAGGGGAACTTGCAGGTTGTGGTGTTCACATGTATCCACTGACCTAGCCCTTCTAGGCGGTAGAGGCCACGAGTTTGGAAGGTGCAGTAGGAGGAGCCTCAATTGTGTTGCTGCAGTGCATCTTGTAGATTATGCACACTGCTGCCACTGTGTCGGTGGTGGAGCGAGTGAATGTTTACTGTGGTGGATAGGGTGCCAGTCAGGTTGGGCTGCTTTGTCCTGGATGGAGTCGAGCTTCTTGAGTGCTGTTGGAGCTGCACTCATCCAGGCAAGTGGAGAGTATTCCATCACACTCCTGACTTGTGCCTTGTAGATGGTGGACAGGCTTTGGGGAGTCAGGAGGTGAGTTACCCTCCGCAGAATTCCCAGCATCTGACCTGCTCTTGTAACAACAGTATTTGTATGGCTGGTCCTGTTCAGTTTCTGACCAATAGTAAACTCCAGGATGTTGTATACCAGTTGTATACCAGTGTATCATGGCTGCATTGTGTACTCTCAACAGAATACACTTCAGCAACTCAACAAGGCTTATTCTGCACCAGTTCCCAAACCTGCAGCCTCCAACATCTAGAACAAGGGCAGCAGGTGCACAGAAACACTATCACCACCGCATCAACTCAACTTGGACATTTGTCACTGTTCCTCTACCATTGCTGGTTCCAAATCCTGGAACTCCCTAGCAAACAACACTGTGGAGCATCTTCACCACATGGGCTACAACAATTCAAGAAGAAGGTATACCACCACCTCAGGGCAACTAGGGATGGGGCAATAAATATCAACCTTGCCAGTGACACACACATCCTAAGAATTATTAAAAAGAAAAATATGGGAACAGCTGATTTCCTATATTTGCTCTGTTGAAAATCAGACGGAGATAAGGGAGAATTTAATGTGCAAGGACAAACCAAGTGGGACCAGGTGCATAGTTAAATTTAAAGAAAAAAATAAGAGTGACAACAATGCTGCAAATTCTTGTTTAGCAGAGGCATGTTTGCCTGCATGCAACGAACCTCGCTGGAGTTGGTGTGATTGTTGGTGCAGGCAGGTGGGCAAATGAGACATTGTTTACACTGGCCATCAAATGCAAATGAGGGCTTTTTGGCACACCTCCATAAGGGAGGTGAGATTGGCCAGATCCAGCAGGCACTCAAGTGCCGTCTGTAGTAATCTGATATGTAATATACCTTTAAGACAAATGTTGTAATGCAAGATCATATGATCTTGATACCCAATAGCAGAGTAAAGCGGGCTACCTCTGTAGAGAAGTCTTGAGTTAGAGTCTGAAGAGTAAAGACAGAGTTTTGCGTTGTAAGCACACAAGTGTAGCTGCTGAGTTCCTTTTGCAAATAAACAGAATGTGTTTCTTCTAAGAACAGTTTACTGATCTTCTCTGTCTTGGTACCAACTCGGTCACCCCGAAACAAGTATGCAACCTGGATCCTTTGGCCCTAACAAACCAGGGCACTGGATCCAACAAACTGGTGATGAACGTAAAAAGTAGGAAAAGACACGAAAGAATGAGGTAAAAAGCAAGAAAGAACAAAGGAACTCAGAAGAACCAAAATCTGGGGCGTACCTCGCATGGTAGTTGTTAGTAAAGAAAAATTTCCTTCCTGGTCATCGAAGTAATCCCCTCAGAGCATGTCACAATTTGGAAGAGTGGAGCCTTTTGATCTAATCTCAGACGACTGGTCTTGCTATGTTGAATGCCTTGTGTTGTTCTTCCAGGTGAATGACATTGCGGGGGAGAAGAGACACACGATCCTTTTGTCCGCGTGTGGGAGTAAGACATATGGATTAATTCAAAATCTGTTGGCACCCAGTGCCCCAGACTCAAAGTTTTGATGACTTAGTGAACCTTGTAAAGAATCATTACCAGCCCAAGCCATCGGTGCAACGGTTCAAATTTAACTGGAGGAATAGAGTCGCAGGGGACAACAGTTGCTTGTTATGTGGCAAGTCTGAAGCAATTAACTGAATATTGCGAGTTTGGTGCATCAATGATATGCTTCGAGATCATTTGATGTGCAGTATAAATGAAGATGCAATTCAGAAGAGATTACTGTTTGAAATAAATTTAGATTTTCAGAAGGCATCGGAAATCGCTCTGGCAATGGAAGGCGCATTGCGAGACTTGGAAGCCATACAAGGTGCGCAATATGGAGCCTTCCTCCACATTGGGCAGCAGACTCAGCCAAATAGAGCGCGAAAGTGCAAAGCTTTACTCAGAAGCAGGAAACAGCTACCACTAGCAGACAAATTAAAAGAGAGAACTTACCAGCAAAAGCATGGCATAATGGTAACAGCTGGAAGCAGACAACCTTGTAATGAATCATAGTTTAAAAAGATCGAATGTTTTTTCTGTCATCGAAATGGAGACCTCAAGGCATTGTAAAGATAGAATCAGGCAGACTTTCAGACAAAAACAAAAACCCAATGAGATTAACAACGTTGAAAAGCCTGAAGTAATAGATTATGATATCTATTTGTTATATAATTTAAAGGTAGGAAGAACAGAGCCTATGTAACCATGAGAGTGAATGAGAAGCCTATCAGAATGGAGGTGGATACTGGAGTACCCATTACAGTGCTAGATAGCATACTTATAAAAACCTGAATCATGGGGAACATAAACTACATTTTGAAGAAACTGATGCCATGTTGAAAACTTACTTGGGAAAAGACATATTAGTCAAGGGCATATGTAAAATCACAGTACACTATGGAGGTCAAACAGTGAAATTACTCTTGATGGTAGTAGCAGACGAGGGACCTATGCTCCTTGGACGAAACTAGCTGAAAGAAATTAAATTGGAATGGACTGAAATTTTCCAGCTGGGAACTAATGGGCTATCAGAGTTACTACAAAAAGATGCCTTAGCTTTCAAGGACAAACTTGGAAAAATTGAGGGGCTACAAGCAAAAATTCATGTAGATCCAGAGGTAACACCAAGATTCATGAAGGCAAGACCAGAACCTTATACCATGCGCGATAAGGGGGGAGGCGATGGTGTAGTGGTATTGTCGCTGGACTAGTAATCCAGAAACCAAGGGTAATGCTCTGGGGACCCAGGTTCGAATCCCAACATGGCAGATGGTGAAATTTGAATTCAGTAAAAATCTGGAATTAAAATATGACCATGAAACCATTGTCGAGTGTTGTAAAAACCCATCTGGTTCACTAATCTCCTTTAGGGAAGGAAATCTGTTGTCCTTACCTGGTCTGGTCTGCATGTGACTCCAGACCCACAGCAATGTGGTTGACTCTTAAATGCCCTCTGAAATGGCCTTGCAACTCACTCAGTTGTAACAAACTGCTACAAAGACACAAAAAAGGAATGAAACCAGACAGACCACCCGGCATCAACCTAGGCACCAGAAACGACAACAGCAATCATAGCACTATTGACCCTGCAAAGTCCTCCTGACTAACTGGGAGAACAGTCTCGCAACAGCCTGATACAGTCATCCTCACGGATTCATATCTTACAGATAGTGTCCCAGACTCCACCATCACCATCCCTGTCCAAACGGCAGGACAGACCCAACAGATGTGGCAGGCACAGTGGTATTCAGTCGGGAGGGAGTTTCCCTGGGTGTCCTCAACATCAGCACCGGATCCCATGAAGTCTAATGGCATGAGGTCAAACATGGGCAAGGAAACCTCCTGCTGATTATCACATACCACCCTCCCTCAGCTGATGAAACAGTGAGGGTGGCACTGAGGGTGGCAAGGGTGCAGAATGTTCTCTGGATGGGGGACTTCAATGTCCATCACCAAGACTGGTTTGGTAGCACCACTACTGACCGAGCTGGCCGAGTCCAAAATGACATGGCTGCTAGACCAGTCTGCAGCAGGTGGTTAGGGAACCAACAAGAGGGAAAAACATACTTGACCCCATCCTCACCAACCTGCCTGCCGCAGATGCATCTGTCCATGACAGCATCGGTAGGAGTGACCACTGCGTAGTCAGCGTGGAGACGAAGTCCCGCCTTCACATTGAGAATACCCTCCATGTTGTGTGGCACTACCACCATGCTAAATGGGATAGATTTTGAACAGATCTAGCAACTCAAGACTGGGCATCCATGAGGCACTGTGGGCCATCAGCATTAGCAGAATTGCGCTCGAACACAATCTATAACCTCATGGCCCGGCATATCCCCCACTCTATCATCACCATCAAGCCAGGGATCAACCCTGGTTCAATGAAGAGTGCAGCAGAGCTTGCCAGGAGCAGCACCAGGCATACCTAAAAATGAGGTGTCAACCTGGTGAAGCTATAAAACAGGACTACTTGCGCGCCAAACAGCATAAGCAGCAATTGATAGAGCTAAGTGATCCCACAACCAACGGATCAGATCTAAGCTCTGCAGTCCTGCCTCATCTAGTCATGAATGCTGGTGGACAATTAAACAACTCACTAGAGGAGATGGCTCCACAGACATCCCCATCCTCAATGATGGAGGAGCCCAGCACAGCAGTGCAAAAGATAAGACTGAAGCATTCGCAACAGTCTTCAGCCAGAAGTGATGAATGGATGATCCATCTCAGCCTCCTCTGGAGGTCCCCAGCATCTCAGATGCCAGTCTTCAGCCAATTCGATTCACTGCACGTGATATCAAGAAACGGCAGAAGGTACTGGATACTGCAAAGGCTATGGGCAATGTTGACCTGTGCTCCAGAACTTGCCGTGCTCTTAGCCAAGCTGTTCCAGTACAGCTACAACACTGGCATCTAGCCGACTATGTGGAAGATTGCCCAGCTATGTCCTGTACACAAAAAGCAAGACAAATCCAACCTGGCCAATTACCGCCCCATCAGTCTACTCCCCATCAGTAAAGTAATGGAAGGGGTCATCAACAGTACTATCAAGCAGCACTTGCTTAGCAATAACCTGTTCACTGATGCCCAGTTTGAGTTCTGCCAGGGCCACTCAGCTCCTGACCTCATTACAGCCTTGGTTGAAATATGAACAAAAGAGCTGAACTCCCAAGGTGAGAGTGACTGCCCTTGACATCAAGGCAGCATTTGACTGAGTGTGGCATCAAGGAGCCCCAGCAAAACTGGAGTCAGTGGGACTCAGGGAAAACTCTCCACTGGTTGGAGTCATACCTAGCACAAAGGAAGATGGTTGTGGTTGTTGGAGGTCAGTCATCTCAGCTCCAGGACATCACTGCATGAGTTCTTCAGGGTCGTGTCCTCGGCCCAACCATCTTCAGCTGCTTCATCAATGACCTTCCTTCCATCATAAAGTCAGAAGTGGGGATGTTTGTTGATGATTGCACGATGTTTAGCACCATTCGTGACTCCTCAGATACTGAAGCAGTCCATGTCCAAATGCAGGAAAACCTGGAAAATACCTAGGCTGGGGCTGACAAGTGGCAAGTAACATTCGCGCCACACAAGTGTCAGGCAATGACCATCTCCAACAAGAGAGGATCCACCCATCGCCCCTTGATGCTCAATGGCATTACCATCATTGAATCCCCTACTATCAACATTCTGGGGGTTACCATTGACCAGAAACTGAACTGGACTAGCCACATAAATACTGTGGCTACAAGAGCAGGTCAGAAGCTAGGAATTGTGCGACGAGTAACTCACCACCTGACTCCCCAAAGCCTGTCCACTACTTACAAGGCACAAGTCAGGAATGTGATTGAATACTCCCCACTTGCCTGGACGAGTGCAGCTCCTATAACACTGAAGAAGCTGGACACCGTCCACGACAAAGCAGATCACTTGATTGGCACCACATCCACAAACATTCACTCCCTCCACCACCGACGCATAGTAGCAGCAGTGGTGTACCATCTACAAGATGCACTGCAAGGATTCACCAAGGCTCCTTAAACAGCACTTTCCGAACCCACGACCACTACCACCTAGAAGGACAAGGGCAGCAGGTAGATGGGAACACCAGCACCTGTGAGTTCCCTTCCAAGTCACTCACCATCCTGATTTGGAAATATATTGCCGTTCCTTCATTGTCACTGGGCCTAACAGCACTGTGGGTGTACCTACATCCACATGGACTGCAGCGGTTCAAGAAGGCAGCTCACCACCACCTTCTCAAGGGAAAGTCGGGATGGGCAATAAACGCTGGCCCAGCCAGTGAAGCCCACATCCCGTGAATGAATTTTTTAAAAAAAAAGAATTTTTAAAAAAGGTAGACGACGAACTGGACAGCTTAGAAAAACTGGGAGTGATACAACCAGTGCAGTTTTCAGAGTGGGCTGCTCCAATTGTACCTGTTCTCAAACCTGACCAAAGCATTTGAATATGTAGGGACTACAAATTAACAGTCAATAAAGTGGCAAAATTGATGGACTCCCCATACCTAAAACTGAAGACTCATACGCTAAACTGGCAGGTAGAACTGCCTATGCAAAGTTAGATATGAGTCTTGCCTACCAACAATTGGAATTAGAGAAGGCATCCCACAAGTTTGTCACCATAAATACACACAAGGGATTATACCAATACACCTGTTTACCTTTTGGCATATCTTCAACTTGCACCATATTCCAAAGAACGATGGAAAGTTTACCACAGGGACTGCCCAGGTTGTAGTTTATTTGGATGCCGTTCTCGTGACTGGACTCACTGAAAAGGAACACTTGATGAACTTGGATGAAGTTTTGAAACATTTTTCTCGGGTTGGAGTGAGGTTGAAAAAGGAAAAGTGCACATTCCAAGCTAAAGAGGTAGCTTGCCTTGGTCACAAGGTAGATTCACAAGGCCTACATCCAGTTGAAGAAAAAGTGAAAGCCATTAGAAAAGCCCCAGCGCCAAAGAATACATCCGAACTGAAATCATTCTTGGGGATAATCAATTACTATGGACGCTTCTTGACTAATTTGTTGACAGAACTGGCACCACTGTATTACTTAAGAAAAACCAGTGATGGCCATGGCAAACACCATAAGAAGAAGCTTTCACATAAGTGAAACAGTTGTTATAATCAATCTACACTTCTAATTTGTTTTGCCCAAAAAGAGAATTGATATTAATATGTGACGCATCACCCTGTGGAGTGAGAGTAGTGCTTTCCCCTCGAATGAATGATCAGAACGACCTATAGGATACGTGTCGAGAACACTCAATACTGCAGAAAAATAGTACTCTCAAATTGAAAAAGGCCTGACATTCATTTTCGGTGTTAAGTTTTATCAGTATGTACATGATCTTCATTTTACTATCATAATGGACCACAAGCCATTATTAGGATTATTCGGTGAAGACAGGGCTATACCTACTATAGCCTCAGCAAGAGTGCAAAAATGGGCGCTGATCTTGGCAGCGTATGAGTATACTTTCATTTATAGACCCGGAAGTCAAATTGCAAACGCAGATGCCATCGGTCATTTGCCCATGCAAGTAAACGGTGAGGATGTTCCAATTCCTCAAGAATTTGTTTTGTTATTGAACTTCCTAGATTCATCACCGATATATGCTAGACAAATTAAAGGTCGGACAAACCGAGAACTGGTCTTATCCAAAGTGCAAAATCAAGTTCTTCAAGGCTGGTCACAAAAACAAGAATCTGATGAAATGAAACCGTATTTCCAGACAAAATATGGGATAACCAGCCAAGAAGGTATCTTATTGTGGGGAGCTCGAGTGCATGTTCCTCCAAAAGGACGAAAGACATTGTTATCTGAACTTCACAGTGCACATCCTGGAATTTCCAAAATGAAGGAAAAACACACGGTTGTTTGTGGTGGCCGGGAATGGATGGTGAAATAGAAAACTTAAGTGAGAAGTTGTATGCAGTGTCAGCAAGTACAAAAATTACCTGCAACTGCTCTGTTACACCCCTGAGTTTGGCCAAGAAGGCCATGGGTGCGAATGTACATCGGCTGTTTGGGACCTTTTACGGGAAGAATGTTTCTACTTATTGTCAATGCATATTCAAAATGGATGGACATATATGAAGTGACATCTTCCGCTACAATAGACAAGCTACAACAAAGTTTCGCAATCAATGGACTACCGGAGGTGCTTGTATCAGACAATGGAACAGTATTCACGAGTGCTGAATGTAACCGATTTATAAGCCTCAACACTATTATTCATGTCAAAACATCACTGTACCACCCTTCTTCAAATGGGCTTGCTGAGAGAGTTCAGATGTTCAAATCCGGTATAAAGAAATTATCTGGAGATTCTGTAGTGACTAAATTAGCACGTTTTCATTTCCATTATAAAACCGCCCCTCATACAACAACAGGTGTCACACCTGCAGAATTGCCGATGAAGTACTGTCTCTGATCAAGATTGAGCCTAATTATGCCAAACTTGGGGGGAAGGTGGAAAGACAGCAGGGAAGTCAGAAAATTGGACATGACTGTCACAGTTGGGATAGGATGTTTAACGTAGGAGAAGAAAGTGTGAAAAATTTGGGAGGGACCACATGGTTGTTTGGTGAAATAAGTGCAGTAACAGAACCTCTTTCCTACCATGTGAAAGTGGAAGATCGCGTCAAAGGAGACATGTGGATCACATAAGAGGAGAAACAAAAAACCCAGAAATGATTCCACCAGTGTGAGAGACTGAATCAATGCCTCCTGTTGAAAGAACTCAACTGAGTACAGATGTGTCTGAAGGGCCAACTGTACCTGAGAGAGTCGAAGAAACAAATTTACAGATACCGACTGAAGAACCAGATACTCAGACAACTCCATTAAAGGAGGTTCTGAATCAAACACCTGAAGCTGTAGAGCTGAGATGTTCTACACGCACAACAAAACCCCCAGAAAGACTGACTTTGTAAATTATTGATCTGTATAAATAATTCAAATTTTTTTTTTTAATCGTAAAATGTATTTGAGTAAAGGGGGGAGGTATGTAGTAATCTGTTGTGTAATATACCTTTAAGTCAAGTGTTGTAATGTGCGATCACATGAGGCAGAATTTAGCCCTTGGTTGGCGGGCGGGCCCCACTGGCTCGGCGGCGGGCGGGCAACCGAACCCCGCTGCCGAAACGGGGCCCACCGCCGTTTTGAGTGGACGGGCCAATTAAGGCCCGCCCAGCGGCCTGCCCGACAGGAAGCGTCATGCGCTTCCTTTTCCAGAGAGGAGGGAATCCCCAACTGTCAAAGTGCACTCTTTCACGCATGCGCACGAAAGAGCACACTGCTTCCTGAGGCAAAGTCCTGTCTCAGGGAGTTTAGCGAAAGTTTAGAGCAAGTAAAGTCAAAAAATAGAGACATTTAAAAATTATTAACATGTCCCCCTCATGTGACAATGTCACACGAGATGGGACATGTTGATAACAAACTCATAAAGTTTATTAAAATTTTTAAATACGGTAATGAAACTTCATCCCGCCAGTGGATGAAGTTTCATTAATAATCTACAGGCCTCTGGGGCTCCTGGCATACCCGCCAGCCTTAAGGTTGGCCGGGCAGGACATTTAACTATCTTAATGAGCCTGTCAATGGCCTTAATTAGCCATTGACAGGTCGGCCGGCGGGCAGCTGATTTCGCTGTCCGCCCGCCTTCCTTAAGATTTAAATGGCCCGGGATGACGTCAGGGATTCCTCCCGACATCATCCCGCGTCATTTTCCCCTCGGTGAGCGGGCCCTGTCCCCAAATCGCCGAGGGGAAAATCCTGGCCATGATCTTGATACCCAATATCAGAGTAGCGTGAACTACCTCTGTAGAGAAGCCTTAAGTTAGAGTCTGAAGAGTAAAGACAAAGTTTTGAGTTGTAAGCACACAAGTGTGGCTGCTGAGTTCCTTTCATAAATAAACAATGTGTTTCTTCTAAGAACAGTCTACAGGTCTTCTCTGTCTTGGTACCAACTCGGTCACCCCGAAACAAGCATGCAACCCGAATCCTTCAGCCCCAACAAATCAAGGGCACTGGATCCAACACCTTTCCAACGCAGTTTGGGAGCCTCGAGGAAACCTGCTTCCCCTCCCCATGATCAGTTTCTGGGATTTGCAGCTACTCTAAGTATCGGGGCCACGAGTTCAGCACCAAGTTCTAGCCCCAACTTAAAATTCTGCTTTGTAAATGTTTGATACAATGGCTTTCTTCCTCCAGGAATAGCACTCCTGAATCGCAGGATTAAAATGATCTGGAAGCCCAGTGTCTCCCTGAACCTTTGGTCAGACATGAACTAGACAGACTTTAGACAAGCCAACATCAGCGCCTGTTGGGAACAATGAGCTGTAATATTTTTTGATGGCTTTTTAACAAACCTTCCACTGCGAAATTGGCTTTGTACTAGGTCTAAATGCAGATTGGCACATCTACACATCAAGAACACAACCCAATTACTGTTGAAAAGCAGTCTTAAGCTGGAAAATGTATGATGTATGTTCAAAAGGAATGGACAAACGTTTACCAACAATAAGGGGAGTTACAAACAAACACTGCAGTGTTTACATATAGTCTTTGAAGCACAATTACAGCTGCAGGTTCCCTGACGTAACTGTAATATGGTATTCTGAGCTCAGGTAAGTCACCTCTCCTAACTTAAAAATATGATGTCTGGTTATGAGAGTCGTTATTGGCACCCTGCCAACTTTGTTCCCTCTGAGATAGAAGGTCATGAGTTAAAGGCTCACTATAGGACCTGAACACACAACAGAGTGTGACGTTCAGTACTGAGGGTCTGTATTATCAGAGGTGCTGTCTGGTGAATGAGTCATTGAATCAAGTGTCCATCATTCCCTCTTGCACAAATATGAAAAGATCTCTGGCACTATTCAGAGAACAGCAGTGGAATTCCATTGGTGCTCTGATTACCATTTATCCCACCATAAATAGATTAACTGGTCATTCATGTTTGTGGGAGCTTGCTGTGTACATTTCCCTACTATAACAATGATACCAAACTTCAAAGCTTTTTTATTGTAAAGTTTGTTAAATAACCTGAGAATGAAACAGTTTTCTATGATCAACAGGAAAGGCTGGCAATAGTCAACAGGAGCACGTGGAGACAAAGTTAACATTTCAGGTCTGATCTTTCATAAGTTCTGAAACTTTAGGGGGAAGGTGGGAAAACCATGGTCGGGAGTCGGGGTGAGGCTGCAGATCAGCTATGATCTTATTGAATGGTGGAGTAGACTCGAGGGGCTGAATGGTCTTCTGCTGCTATTTCTTATATTCTGTTTCCACCATTTGCATTATTGTCCATGGGCTGGGAAGAAAGGAATCTCACTCCTGATCACTATCTAGCAGTCTCTGCTGAAAAGTGCACATGAGGACTTTGAGTGAGGGCAGATTAGGAATCTAGTGTAATTCCTGCAGAGGTTGAATTGCCTGAAATTCACTGTTTAGGTTCAGACAGGAAGTGAGAGAAATAGGGAGGAAGATGTGGTTATGGAATATATTTGCAATGAAGAGGTCTGGACCAGAAACGTTCAGAGGCATATTGACCAGAGCGGTAAAATGAAGCAACAAATGGGAGGGAAGGTTTGTGTATCTGACTGACACCCATGCTTGTCTTGTATCCAAGTGGTTGGAGAGCTACTAGTTAAGAGTGCAGTTTTCAACTCCTTCATGGATTTAAATAGTTTCAGTTATTGAGAGGAAAGAGTGAACTGATCATCTTGGAAGCAGGTGTGTTTACTTTGAGGTTAATGGCCAAAAATGATGTTCGATGAAGAAGGACTAAGGATAATGCCATCACAGGAAGAGACTGGAAGAAAAGCTTCTTTATCTGAAGAATCAAAATAATTCCATTGTTCCCAAAAAAGCATGAAGATCATGGTAGTGTTTCAGGCCTTATGTTGCAATAAGACTGCAGGTTTATGATCTGAAGAATATTGATGAATGTAGAGAGTGAGTCACCAGCAACAAAAATGAATGGAGTGGGAGATGAGTGAAGGGCCTCAGGAACAGAGCCTGAGAAACCCATGAGCTAACAGAGAAAGAGTAGGGGGATCAGGCAACTACAGTGTAATGATGGAGTTAGCCCTAATTGTCACTGACTCTGATATGGGCTGTGTTTTCTCCATAGGAACTTACTGGGTGCTCTGCTTTTTTGCCCCTGACCTTTTCTGTTGATCTTGTGTCTGAAATATGAGTTGGAAATACAAGCATGGCTCTTGGCAGTTGACATCTAGCACACGGTGAGCAACTGTCACAGAATTTGGCTTTCTGTCCTGCCTAGGAGCATAGGAGCAGGAATAGGCCATTCAGCACATCAAGCCTGCTCTGTTGTTCAATACGATTATGGCTGATCATCCACTCCAATGTCTTTTCCCCACACTATCCCCATATGCCTTTATGTCATTGGTATTTAGAAATCTGTCAAACTCTGCTTTAAATATGCTCAATGACTGAGCTTCCACAGCCCTCTGGGGTAGAGAATCCCAAAGATTCACCACCCTCTAAGTAAAAAACTTTCTCTTCATCTCGGTCCTAAGTGGCTTCCCCCTTATTTTGAAATTGTGCCCCCTGGTTCTGGGCTCCCCAACCAGGGGAAACATTTTACCTGCATCTACCCTGTCTATCCCTTTTAAGTATTTTATTGGTTTCAATGAGATCACCTTTCATTCTTCAAAACTCTAGAAAATACAGGTCCAAACTGAGCATTTAAAGGAACACCTCCATATTAGCAAAAAATTCAACAGTTAACCTACCTCATCCTTATTAAGCACATTTTATGTCAACTGAAGCACAAAATATTAGCATGGAAACTTTAGACCATCCAAAACCCTTCTGACCATATCCTAACTCACATCAAGTCCCGTTCATCCATTATCTCTTCACTCGCTAATTTATTATGGCTTCCGGTCTGGTAACGCCTCAATTTTAGAATTCTCATTCTGGCTTTCAAATCCCTCTATAACCTCCCCCTACCTTATCCCTGTAACCTTTCTCAGTCCTACAATCCTGCAAGATCCCTGTGCTCCTCCATTCTGTCCTCTTGTGCATCCCCAATTTTTAGCACTCCACCATTGATGGCTGCACCTTCAGCTGCCTAGGCCCTAAGCTTTGGAATTTCCTTCCTAAACATTTCTGCTTCTCTACATCTCTCTCCCCTTTTAAGAGTCTCCTTACAACCTCATTGGCCAAGCTTTTGGTCAACTGTATTAATAACCTCCTTATGCGGTTCAGTGTCAAATTTTGTTTGGTAATGTGAAGTGCCTTTGGCGTTTTACTATATTAAAGGTGCTATATAAATTCAAGCTGGTGCTGTTGAAATCCCCAGATCTAAGCTTCCCAGGATGCCATTTGTCCCCAATTTCTCTTTTGTCTGAATCTTTTGTGCCTGCGCCTATACACTGCACAGCTGTGCACGCTGTGCTGTGCTGCTGCCCATTTGCAGACCTGAGCCCCCACACCCACGAGGGAGCAGAAGAAGCACTAGCCAACACTCTCCTCCGAGAATTGTTTGGCTTTGGCAGATGAGTAGTTTGAGTTGCAGGGTGGAGGAGATGGCCAGCGGGTGTCTGGGGATGTGGGGCTCCAGCCCATTGGTGGCTGTCTGAAGTCCAGTTTCAGGGCGGGGTTCCAAAGTCGGGCCAGGTGGTGGGGAGACTCTCAAATTTGAGTCCAGCCTCAAAACTGACCCACTGCCCCCACTACCCCCTCCACCCACAATGCTCCTGTCCCACCAGTAAACTCCTCCATCCTGTACCTATGGTTCCCCAATGGTGTAGTGTCCCTTACTTCTCCCCCCCACCCCCCTTAGACTTGGTCACCCTGATCTAGCAGTAGCTGGAAATTCATTTGATTTTCTGTGGGCTTGAGAGGGTGGAAGGGGAGCTGGGGTTGGGGGTGCTGGTGTGGGGACCTATATAGAAAAGCTCTTACTTTGCCTCCTTTCATCAACTGCTAATGGCCTGATTCAGAAGATCCCAAAGTGATTCAGTCAGCAATCGATCTTCAGTTCCTAGTGGGTCAAAAATGATTCTACTGAGTCTATAATTTAGTTTTAATGTACTAGGTGAGGTCGCAACAGATCTCAAAATTAAGTGGACCCTTTTTGTGCCCTTTGTCACTAGGAGCCAATACTCATCTTTGCCTGAAGCTGATATAATCAAAGCACCACGCTCGTCAATGGTGTGTCCAAAACAGATGCAGCTCCTGCATATGATTCAGTTTAGAGAATAAAAATGTCAAGATTAGCCCTTTTGAATAAGAGGACAATATTGATTGTATGTACTGAGTGTTCAGGGAAATTTATTTGCACCTACCCTGCAAATATTCACATTCTCTGTCACCCATGGAAAACAGACCTGCCACATCTGTCTCAATAGCGAGCTTGAAGCAGATGGCCTTGTCTCTTACATTTGTCATTAAACAAATTAGAGTGGCTCAGTGAATTCCCCAGCTGCAGCTGTTAAACAAAGAAAAGGAACAATTCACTTGACAATGCTGTCAATGTTGGGCAAATGTTAGTTACTTTTATGATTAACAGAAGTACCACAGATTGCAAACCTATTTAAACAGGTTTTATTTTAAGGGAATTAAACACCCCATTGAATCAATGATTATGAATGATACCGGATGGCTTGTCAGCTGCCTCTTGCGTTTCTACACCTCCTTTTCATGTAGAAAAATGTCTCAAAACGTTTAACAAGGAATTAAAGGAGTGGTTGCGAAACAGGAGGAAAGTTTGATTAAAGAGATGTGGACTGAGAAGGCTGTTAGAAATGGAGGAGCTGAGTTTTTAGCCCCCAATAGGGGAGGCACGAGGACCAGCAGGTGCAGAATTTCACAACACCGTCTGTGAGCTGGTTCCCTGACTCCATCCTTTCCTGGGGCCATTTCCTAAAGGCAGGATGGAGGCGAAATAGCAGAGCTACCCATCCGCATGTGGCGGGGTAGACGATTAAGTTAATTTAAGGCCTTAAAGGAAATCCAAATCCCCAGAGGCAGCAGGGGCAGATGAGCAGGACAGTGACCCAGCCAGGCTTGGAGGACTTCCCTGCCTGTCTAGGTTCAGCTTTAGCTGCAGGCTGCCGTATGGAGGGGCTACCACTCTCTCTCTCTCTCCCTGCCACCCCACCCACCCTCCCCCCACCCCACACACACCCCCCATAGGGTTGCCAAGACTCCAGGCACTGAAAATCATTGTCCAGGATACTGCTGTGTGAAACCCTGGTGAAAAGTCATAGGGACATTAAAAATGTACCTTTTAAAAAATTTTCTTTGAGCATTTTTCTTTACCAGATATAAAAATGTCAAAAACGGGGCGGTGAGAAAGGCTGTTTGGCCAACAATTGATGATGAGTCTTTTTTTCTTTCCAGTTGATGTAGGAAGGCAGTGTGCCACAAGAATGGATGTGTTGGCCAACTAATGGCTGGAGTGTGGAGGCAAGTCATGTGATGAAACTTCCAGGATTATATTTAATCACAGTTGGCAACCCTCCCCCACACAATGGTGCCCCAGCTGCAAAGGACTTTTACTTTAGAATTTCAAAAACCTCCATCTTGCGGTACCCTCTCCCCCACTTTCTGTAAGGAAATTTGCCAATTCGGGGGAAATCACAGGAGTGACCACCATGGGTGTTCTGATCCCCATATGAGCCTGATGCCAGGATCCTGCAGCCTGCAGGGAAAATCCTACTCCGCCAGGTAGAGTGTTTGGGGAAGGTGTCCTAAAAAGCAGGGCACGTGTAGAAGCCCCCCATTAAAGGTAGAACAGAGGAAAGAGGTTGGACAGAAAGCCATGGTCAGAGGAGATGTGAGGGGGGAGGGTCGATGGGACTAAAGAGGACGGGTGGATGAGACAAAGGTATTTATAGCTGAGAGCAAGAGCTATAAATGATTCCATTGGGCGACAGCGAATGCCTGCAGGTTAATAAAAATGAAGTGGGCAAACAGTGCTTAGGATGTGAGCGGCAGAGTTTGGGACTAGTCCAAGTTCGGTGAGGGTGAGAATGCTGGCTAGGAAGGTGTTGGAGAAATCAAAGCCTAGAAATGTGAATATGGTCTTTTGTAGCCTCACACTAAGATAGATAGGAGGGGAGCAACCTTGTAGAGGTGGGAGAAAGCATTTATTAGTAGATAGAATAGGTTTGAAGTTCAGTTCTGGCCAAATGGAATGTTGTCTGTTATTTGCTTCAGCCTGAGAAAATAACCAAGAAAGGTGAGAGAGTTGGGGTGGGTGGAATAGAACTAACAGTCAGTGTAATGAGGCAAAATTAATGCTATAATAATAGCAAAATACGGTGGAGATGGGAATCTGAAATAAAAACAAAGTGCTGGGAAAAACTTAGCATGCCTGGCAGTATCTGTGGAGAGTGTCTGGAAGACAATTTTCATCATGTTATTGGAATTTATTGTAGAGTAATAGTGGGGTGTGTGTCCATGGGTTTTTTTTTATTCTTTCATGGGATGTGGGCATCACTGGCTAGGCTAGCATTTATTGCCCGTCCCTAATAGCCCTTGTTCAGAGGGAGGTCAAGAGTCAACCACATTGCTGTGGGTCTGGAGTCATATGTAGGCCAGACCAGGTAAGGGCAGCAATAAGCCGCACCCCCACCTGTTACTACCAGCTGGTAGAAGTTTTTTTTGGGTTCCCTTTTATGTTAACTGTTATTCTATTCTCATATTTTCTGTTTGCCAGTCATATTTTCCTCTTCTCTTTCCTTCTCAACTTATTGTATTTGGCCTGGCTCTTGCTTGAAGAATTCAAGACCCTCTTTTTTTTTTGCTTCATCATATTCTCTAACTCTATCATTCAAGGAGCTCTGGCTTTGGTTCTCTTAGGTTTCACCCTTTTAGAATGAACCATCATTTTTTTATTCATTCACAGGATGTGGACATCGCTGGCATTTATTTCCCATCCCTAATTGCCCTTGATGAGGTGTGGTGAGCCGCCTTGAACTGCTGCAGTCCATGTGGTGTAGAAACACCCACAGTGCATTAAGGGAGGGAGTTCCAGGATTTTGACCCAGCGACAGTGAAGAAACGGCAATATATTTCCAAGTCAGGATAGTGTGTGACTTCGAGAGGTACTTGCAAGTGCTGGTGTTCCCATGTGCCTGCTGCCCTTGCTCTTCTAGATGGTAGCGGTTGCGGGTTTGGAAGGTGCTGTTGTGAGAATGGATGTTATTTTTAAAAATATTTTGGGGGAATATTGTGCTGTTCTGTAAAGAGGGCTATGTGTCTGTCTCTGTGTGTCTGTGATTTAATTATGCCAGACAAGAGTTTGCTAGGAGTCAAGTTGTCTGGGGGTTTGGAAACATGAAAAGGATAGAGGTGTCCAATTGAGGTACAAGTAAATAGGTTAGATCTAACATTTGCATTTTTAAATAAGTTGAGAATTTGTTCGAATATCAAAGGGGAGTCTGAGGTAACAAGGAAAATGTTTGCATCTTGCAGGAATTCATAGGTAAACAAATAATGGGGATGTGATATTTTATGGACCCAAAAGCAAAGGCAAGTTGGAAACATGAAAGATCTTTTTGGAAGGGTTTGAGTTTCAAAGTGGTGCGTGAGGACAATTAAACCAAGATGAAAGGGAAAAAAGATATATTAGGGGTACTATGGATAGCTGTTAGGCTGGAGAGTGAGCTAGAGATGGCTTGAGGTAGCTGGAGCACTGGGCTGGAGGAGGATGCAGTCTGAATCACCCATTCAGTCAAGCCAGAAAAGTCTTCGGCTGCAGCAAGCAGTTTTATTCTACCGCAGACTGAAAGAGGGTAAAGATCACGTGGTACACCTCTTTTGAAGTGACAACAGTTTGCTTTGTGTAATATTACTGGATTTATTTTATAGTTAATATCTATAAGGGAGTGTTGTCTGGTAGGTGTTTACTTATGGTCTTGACCAAGCAGAGTGTTTGTAGGGGAATATTTTATAAAACTAACCTTAATTGTGTAACTGTAATCTTGTGTGCTTAAGGTTTCTTTTATTTTTTGTTAATAAAACTTTTAATTTAAAAAAAACCCAGAAGTGCTACTGGACCTCCTACTGCTGAGATCAATACACCATTTTCTTGTTATCAGAATACAAAAAAAGGGTGTGGCCTGTAAGCAAAGTCTCCCTGGGATTTGGTTTGTGTGACAATTACCACCAGCTGTGGTCATACCATTGTTGAAGGAGCCTTGGTGAGATCCTGCAGTGCATCTTGTAGTGGTACACATTTCTGCCAGTGTGTGTGTCAGTGGTGGAGGGAGTGAATGTTGAAGGTGGTGGATGGGGTGCCAGTCAAGCGGGCTGCTTTGTCCTGGATGGTGTCGAGCTTCTTGAGTGTTGGAGCTGCATTCATCCAGGCAAGTGCAGAATATTCCATCACACTCCTAACTTGTGCCTTGTAGATGGTGGACAGGCTTTGGGAAGTCAGGAGGTGAATCACTCTCTGCATAATTCCCAGAATCTTACCTGCTTTTATAGCCACAGTGTTTATATGGCTGATCTAGTTTGGTTTCTGGACAATGGTAACCCCCAGTATGTTGATAGTGGGGGGGGGGGTTCACTGATGGTAATGGCATTGAGTGTCAAGGGGGAATGATCATTGCCTGGCACTTACGTGACACGAATGTTACTGTTGGTTCTGCTATTTTTGCTTGCCAGCCTTTGGTTCCATTTTCCCCCGGCTAGATTGCCTCTCATTCCATTGAAGATGGCCATTCTCCAATTTAGAAGATCTACTTTAGATTGTTCCTTGTCCTGCTCCATTACTAAACTCAACTGTATGATATGATGATCACTCTTACGCAAGCGCTGTCCCTTAGACACTTGGTCCATCTCATTCCCTCACACCAGATCTGGCAGTGCCTCCTTCCTAGTTTAATCGAGGACACACTGATCAAGGAAGTTCTCGTGAACACATTTCAGGAATTCCATCCTACTCTTACCCTTTACTCTAACACAATTAACCAAACATTCATTATGATTGAAGTTCCCCAATTCTAAAGTTCTTGCACATCTGTGACTTCCCTGGAGATTTGCTCCTTTATCTCTTTCTCTAGAGGTCAAGTGACAGGGAAGGTCTGGGTCATGCTTTCGGACAGACCGAAGGTATTCCGCAAAGCGGTCACCCAGTCTACATTTGGTCTCTCCAGTGTAGAGGAGACCACATTGGGAGCAGCGAATGCAGGAGACCAAATTGAGGGAAGTGCATGTGAAGTGCTGCTTCACCTGAAAAGTGTGTTTGGGGCCTTGGATGGTGAGGAGGGAGGAGGTAAAGGGGCAGGTGTTTCATCTTCTGCGATTGCTTGGAAAGGTGCCATGGAAAGGGGAAGAGGTGTTGGGGGTGATGGAGGAGTGGAGCAGGGCGTCCTGGAGAGAACAATCCCTACAGAATGCTGACGGGGGTGGTGAGGGGAAGATGTATTTGGCGGTGGCATCATGCTGGAGTTGGCGGAGGATGATCCTTTGAATGCGAAGGCTGGTGGGGTGATAAGTGAGGACAAGGGTATCCTATCATGGTTCTGGGAGGGAGAGGAAGGTGTGAGGGCAGAGGCGGGGGAGATGTGTCGGACACAGTTGAGGCCCCTATCAACCACAGTGGGTTGGAAACCTCCGTTAAGGAAGAAGGAAGACATGTCAGAAACGCCGTTTTGGAAAGTGGCATAATCGGAACAGATGCAACGGAGGCGAAGGAACTGAGAGAATGGGGTGGAGTCCTTACAGGAAGCGGGGTGTGGGGAGAAGTAGGAGTCGGTGGGCTTGTAATGAATATTGGTGGACAGTCTATCTCCAGAAATGGAGACAGATAGGTCAAGGAAGGGGAGGGAAATGTCGGAGATGGACCATGTGAAGGTGAAAGAGGGGTGAAAATTGAAAGCAAAATTGATAAATTTTTCCAGGTCCAGGCAAGAGCATGAAGTGGCACTGAAACAGTCATCGATGTACCGCAAAAAGAGTTGTGGGAGGGGGCCTGAGTAGGACTGGAACAAGGAATGTTCCACATACCCCATAAAGAGACAGGCATAACTGGGGCCCATGCGGGTACCCATAGCCACACCTTTTATTTGGAGGAAGTGAGACAAGTTGAAGGAGAAATTGTTCAGTGAGATAATAAGTTCAGCCAGGTGGAGGAGAGTGGTGGTGGATGGGGATTGTTTGGGCCTCTGTTCGAGGAAGAAGCGGAGAGTCCTGAGACCATGCTGGTGGGGGATGGAGGTGTAGAGGGATTGGATGTCCATGATGAAGAGGCGGTTAGGGCCAGGGGACTGGAAATTGTTGATGTGACGTAGGGCATCAGTGGGATCGTGGATCTAGGTGGGAAGAGACTGGACAAGGGAAGAGAGAATAGAGTCAAGATAGGAAGAAATGAGTTCCGTGGGGCAGGAACAGGCTGACATGATCAGTCTACCAGGACAGTCCTGTTGTGGATTTTGGGGAGGTGGTAGAAACGGGCTGTACGAGGTTGGAAGCTGTGGAGGGAAGATCTCCAGAGGAGATGAAATCAGTGACAGTCTTGGAAACAATGACTTGATATTCAGTGTTGGGGTCATGGTCCAGAGGGAGGTAGGAAGAAGTGTCTGGGATAAAAGCAAAATACTGCGGATGCTAGAAATCTGAAACTAAAACAAAAATAGCTGGAAAAACTCAGCAGGTCTGACAGCATCTGTGGAGAGGAAGACAGAGTTAACGTTTTGAGTCCGAATGACTCTTCATCAGAACTGAAGAGAAATAGAAATGAGGTGAAATATAAGCTGTTTAAGGGGGGGTGGGACAGGTGGAGCTGGATAGAGGGCCAGTGATTGGTGGAGGCAAAGGAGAGATTGCCAAAGATGTCATAGACAAAAGGACAAAGGGGTGGTGATATTAGCTAAAGGATGTGCTAATGGTGACATTAAGGGTAGGAAGCAGGATGAGCAAGTGACAGATGACCCTAGTGGGGTGGGGTGAGGAGAAGGGATCGAAATAGGCTAAAAGGTGGAGATAAAACAATGGATGGAAATAAATTTTAAAATAATAATAGAAATAGGTGGGAAAAGAAAAATGCTTAAAAAATATATATATAATAATTATTCGAAAAAAGGGGATCGGAAAGAGGGTGAGGATGGGGGAGAGAGTTCACGATCTGAAGTTGTTGAACTCAATATTCAGTCCGGAAGGCTGTAAAGTGCCTAATCAGAAGATGAGGTGCTGTTCCTCCAGTTTGCATTGAGCAAATCTAATCATGAACTCTCTCCTCCATCCCCATCCCCACCCCTTTTCTGATCCCCTTTTTTCTAATAATTATTATATATATTTTTTAACATTTTTCTTTTCCCACCTATTTCTATTATTATTTTAAAATTTATTTCCATCCATTTGTTTTACCTCCACCTTTTAGCCTATTTCGATCCCTTCCCCCGACCCCACCCCCACTAGGGCTATCTGTCACTTGCTCATCCTGCTTTCTACCCTTGATGTCACCATTAGCACATCCTTTAGCTAATATCACCACCATCAACACCCTTTTGTCTATGACATCTTTGGCAATCTCTCCTTTGCCTCCACCCATCAGTGGCCCTCTATCCAGCTCCATCTGTCCCACCCCACCCCCTTAAACAGCTTATATTTCACCTCATTTCTATTTCTCTTCAGTTCTGATGAGTCATTTGGACTCGAAACATTAACTCTCCGCAGATGCTGTCAGACCTGCTGAGTTTTTCCAGCTATTTTTGTTTTTATTTAAGAAGTGTCTGAGAGTTGGCACTCAGCCTCTGCGAGGTAGAGGTCAGTACGCCAGACAACAACAGCACCACCCTTGTCGGCAGGTTTAATAACAAAGTCAGGGTTTGACCTGAGGGAACGCAATGCAGCAAGGTCAGAAGAAGACAGGTTAGAGCGGGTGAGAGGACCAGAGAAAATGAGTCGGCCGTTGTCACACTGACCACTGACACACTGAAAAGATCAAGAGCAGGTAAGAGGCTAGAGGGGGGGGGGTCCAGCAGTGGAGGGAGAATACTGGAGGTGGGTGAAAGGATCCGATGAAGGGGGGAGGATTCCTGCCCAAAGAAGTGAGCACGGAGACAAAGGCAGCAGCAGAAGAGTTCAGCATCGTGCCAAGCCCGAAACTGCCCTTTCTGTCTCTTTATAATCTCTACAGAACTCTTACCTCTTTCTGCTTGCCCCCCTCCCTTCACATGCATAAATCCTAAGCTCTGGAATTCCCTCCCTAAACCTCTCTTCATTTCTACCTCCAGTTGCTCCTTCCAAATGCTCCTTAAAACCCACCTTTTTGGTTCCTCCTCTGAATTTTTTTTATTCATTCATGGGATTTTGCAGGCTAGGCCAGCATTTATTGCCCATCCCGAATTGCCCTTGTTCAGAGGGCACTAAGAGTCAACCACATTGCTGTGGATCTGGAGTCACATGTAGGCCAGACGTAAAGGTGACAGATTTCCTTCCCTAAAGGGCACTAGTGAATCAGATGGGTTTTTACAACAATTGTTTCATAGTTTTAATTCCAATTTCTTTATTTGAATACAAATTCCACCATCTGCCGTGGTGGGATTTGAACCCAGGTCCCTGGAGCATTACCCTGGGTCTCTGGATTACTAGTCCAGTGACAATACCACTACACCATCGCTTCCTCTATATCTCCTCCTTTGACACTCTGTTCATTTTTCTCCAGTTAAGCCCCATTTTGCCCGATGAAGCACCTGGGTTCTTTTAGTATGTTCGAAGTGATATATCAATGCTGATTATTGTCCAAAAGTCACTCTGAAAGAGCAAAAATTATTAAGAATGTTAGCAGCACTGTGGGCATACCCACACCACCAGGACTGCAGCTGTTCAAGGAGGTGGCTCCCCACATCTTAAGGACAATAGGATGGGCAACAAATGCTGCTGGCCTCAGCAACAAAGTCTAAATCTCATAAATGAAATAATAAGAAAAATGAAGCTTACCCTTGTGCTCAAACATGTCTTTGCTACAAATTGGCATTAACTCTGAGTTCAGCATTTCTGCAGTCTTTGGGTTGCAATACAAATCCATGAAATAGTGCATAAAATGAACTATTGTTATTCATTCATGGGCTGTGGGTGTCGCTGGCTAGACCAGCATTCATTGCCCATCCCTAGTAGCCCTTGAGAAGGTGGTATTGAGCTGCCTCCTTGAACTGTTGCAGTCCATGTGGTGTAGGTACACCCTCAGTGCTGTTAGAGAGTTCCAGGATTCTGACCCAGCGACAGTGAAGGAACGGCGAGATATTTCCAAGTCAGGATGGCGAGTAGCTTGGAAGGGAACTTCCAGGTTGTGGTGTTCCCATGTATCTGCTGCCCTTGTCCATCTAGGTGGTAGTGGGCATGGATTTGGAAGGTTCTGTCGAAGGAGCCTTGGTGAGTTGCTGCAGTGTATCTTGTAGATGGTAGACACTGCTGCCACTGTGTTTCACTGGTGGAGGGAGTGAATGTTTGTGGCTGGAGTGCCCAGCTGCTTTGTCCTGGACAGTTTCAAGCTTCTTGAGTGTTGTTGCAGCTGCACTCAGGGTCATAGAGTCATAGAATCATAGAGGTCTACAGCACAGAAAAAGGCCCTTTGGCCTATCGAGTCTGCGCCAGTCAAACAAGTACCTAACTAATATAAAAACAAAAAACTGAGGATGCTGGAAATCCAAAACAAAAACAGAAATACCTGGAAAAACTCAGCAGGTCTGGCAGCATCGGCGGAGAAGAGCAAAGTTGACGTTTCGAGTCCTCATGACCGTACCTAACTATTCTAATCCCATTTTCCAGCACTAGGTCCATAGCCTTGTATACCAAGGCATCACAAGTGCACAGCCAAATACTTCTTAAATGTTATGAGGGTTTCTGCCTCTATCATCCTTTCAGGCAGTGAGTTCCAGATTCCCACCACCCTCTGGGTGAAAAAATTCTTCCTCACATCCCCTCTAAACCTCCTGCCCCTTACCTTAAATCTATGCCCCCTGGTTATTGATCCCTCCACCAAGGGGAAAAGTTCCTTCCTGTCTACCCTATCTATGCCCCTCATAATTTAATACACCTCAATCATGTCCCCCCTCAATCTCCTCTGCTCCAGGGAAAGTAACCCTAGTCTATCCAATCTCTCCTCATAACTAAAACTCTCCAGCCAAGTGGAGAATATTCCATCACACTCCTGACTTGTGCCTTGTAGATAGTGGACAGGCTTTGGGGAGTCAGGAGGTGAGTTACTTATTGCAGGATTCCTAGCCTCTGACCTGCTCTTGTAGCCACAGTATTTATATGGCTAGTTCAGTTTCTAGTCAATGGTAACCCCCTCAGGAGGTTTTGTAACATTCTTCAAGATAAAACAACTATTCGCTTTATCATGGTCCTGTGGACTAGTGGCATGTCAGCTTCATCCTAGATATTGCAACAACAAAATCAATTGGTATTTATATAGCATCTTAAATGTAATAGTGTCATCAAACAGAATGTGACGCCGACTCTCACATTAGGACAGGTGAGCATAAGCTTGGTCAAAGAGAGAGATTTTAAGGATCAACTTAAAGGAAGGAGTGGTAGAGAGTTTTAGGGAGGGAAGGTTTACTAGACTAACACCAGGAATGGGTGGGTTGTCTTGAGGAAAGGCTGGGCAGGTTAGCCTTATATCCACTGGAATTTAGAAGAGTAAAAGGTGAATTAATTGAAACCTTTAAGATTCTGAGGGGTCTTGACAGGGTGGAAGTGGAGAGGATGTTTCCTCTTGTGGGAGAATCTAGAACTAGGGGTCACTGTTTAAAAATAAAGGTTCGCCCATTAAAACAGAGATGAGGAGAATTTTTTTCTGAGGGTTGAGTCTCTTTGGAGCTCTGCTTTCACTGCCTTTTGAGGAAGAGAATATTTTTAAGGCAGAGCTATATAGATTCTTGATTAACAAGGGGGTGAAAGGATATCGGGGGTAGGCAGGAATGTGAGGTTGAGATTACATTCAGATCAGCCATCATCTAATTGAACAGCAAGCCCGAGGGGCTGAACGGCCTACTCTTGCTCCTAATTGTCTGTATGAAATCCAAAACTTAGGGCCCAAGCAGCTGAAGGCACAGCCACCAATGGTGGAGCGATTAAAATCAGGAATGCTCAAGAAACCAGAATTGGAGAAATGTAGAGGTCTAGGAGGGTCATAGGTCTGGAGGAGATTATTAAGTGATTACAGTGATGGGTCAGCCTTAGGCTTGTTATTTGTTTAGTGTGATGGGTCAGCCTTAGACTGCTAGCTTATCAGTTGATTGTTGGGCCAGACCAGAATTGTGGGGAATCCAGAAACAGCATGAAACCACCTTCCTGAAACATTAAGCACAATACTTTATCAGGCTGAAAACTAAAAAAAAAAGCACTGGCCTTTGAGGGCATTAACTTGTGAAATAACTGTTAGGTGGCTAAACTGAATGAGTCAAAAGGCTTTGGGTCCAAGTCCCACTCCTGAGACTTGAGAACATAAGCTAGACCGAGCAGGCCATTTGGCCCATCGAGTCTGCTCCACCCGTCGATATGATTTTAGCTGATCTGACTATGGCCTTAGTTCCATTTTCCTGTCAGCTCCCCCATAACCCTTGACTCTCTTGTCAATCAAAAATCTGTCCAACTCAGCCTTGAATATATTCCATAACCCAGCCTCCACTGCTCTCCGGGAAAGGGAATTCCAAGAGAATTAATAAAACTCAAAATAAAAGTGGGAACCTTAATCACATGTGGACTCCTTCAAGTTCAGGTGATGCCAAGAGCCTGTCCTGGGGGCTGGGCTGGGTCGAGCTGTCACCAGCCCAATAGCCGCTTTATCCTGAAGAATGTTATAAAAGTTCATTCAATGCACTGTTTCATGGCTTTGTACTGCAACTAGAAGAAAGTAGAAATGCAGAACTCAGGATTAACTCCAACTTGTTCCAGACAAAGACATGTTTGAGTACAAGGAGAAGCTTAATTTTTTGAGGGAGCACTGCACTGTCGGCGGGGCCACTCTGAGGGAGCGCCGCAAAGCGTTTTGGGATATCTTGAGATTGTGAAAAGCAACATATAATTGCAAGTTTTTCTTTAATTTATTGCTCACAAGTCGCCTAGGGCCAACTATCCTGGCATGCCTCCATGTCGATTGCTGACATTCTCCTTTAGAAGTGATTATATTGGGTCCTCGGGTCAATTAAAGACTAATTACTTTTGTCTGTGGATTGACAGCTGCTTGAGTCCTCTCCTTGGGGAGAATGCCTAGCTATCTGATTACAGGAAAAATCTTCCACTTCCTTTTCTTTTCCAAATATTCAGTTCTGACCTATTAGTGTTTTATATAACAGTCTGATAGTCTTAGACTTCTTCCAATGCCTAGAGGTGCTTGAGGCAAACGAAGCACACATCTATATCTGTTTCTGCAAGTTGCTAGCCTGAAGCCAGGAGCTATAGCTTGAGGGTCGCCACTCCCCTGACCAGGAGACTCTGCCTCTCTTACCGCCTCCCATTGGCGTGTGTTGGAAAGATTTGCAGGTTGATAATCAACCTGTTTGGCCATGTTATGAACACACCTTCAGGGGCCATTGAGTCCTGGAGTGCGACACGCACCCAGAGCTTCTGGCTGAGAGGCAGGGCTGTTACCCAGTGAAGCACAAGACACCCTACAGTCTGATGACTTGATATAAATAATTGATATACAGCCTGTAATTTTAGTTCTGTTGCAGGTATGGGGAGTCCCCTTTCAAGGACAAAGGATGACGTAGGGAAAAGGACATGACCGATCTACAGGGCAACAGCAATCACACGACGGATAGTGTCACAATGAAAACTATTTTATCACCAAGGTTTTGACATGTCAATATGCAGCACCTAAAACTGAAACATGGTAAATACATAAGCACCAAATGATTACACAAGATCACAAAGATGTTTAACTATGTACAGCCCAGAGCTGTTCCAGCATCTGAGTTGATAACTGGTGATTAAGATGATTAAAGTATTCAGTAGGATAAAGAGAGAGAAATGTTTCTTCTGGGGTTTGGGAGAAGAGGAGCAGTCAGGGGCATGATGCTGATGTAGCCTTGAGATTTGAGCCCTCAGGGGTGATGACAGACAGCTCTTCTTCACACAAAGACGAGTGGGAATCTAGAACGCTCTCCCCAAAAAGCTGTTGGGGCCGGGTGCAGGGGTGAGGGAGGGGTACAGGCAATGGGGAATTTGAAAACAAATTGGGTTTTAGCTGGGTAGGAATGTTAAGGTTTATGGAGCCTAGGTGGGTAAATGGAGTTAATGTACATATCAGCCATGATTTAGTTGAATGGTTTGATGGGCTGAAAGGCTCTCTCCTGTTTCGGTGTACTGTAGTAAGCCGTGTTCATGGTCAGGGATCATTTCTACTCTGTAGCTCTTACCACAGTGCCATCTGGAGGATAGGTCATCAACTGTATTCATTCTTCATCAACCCTACAAACCAGTGATTTGATGCAAAAAAAGTCCCAGGTTCAACCCTCCTTGCAAGTACTCAGCAGGTCTGGCAGCATCGGCGGAGAAGAAAAGAGCTGATGTTTCGAGTCCTCATGACCCTTCAACAGGGTCATGAGGACTCGAAACATCAACTCTTTTCTTCTCCGCCGATGCTGCCAGACCTGCTGAGTTTTTCCAGGTAATTCTGTTTTTGTTTTGGATTTCCAGCATCCGCAGTAGTTTTTTGTTTTTACCTCCTTGCAAGT